>NC_140370.1:5192500-6392500 GCF_054491055.1 Hypomesus nipponensis
CCCTCTCCTTCTCCCTCCGTCCCTCTCTCCTCTCCTTCTCCCTCCCTCCCTCTCTCCTCTCCTTCTCCCTCCCTCCCTCTCTCCTCTCCTTCTCCCTCCCTCCCTCTCTCCTCTCCTTCTCCCTCCCTCCCTCTCTCCTCTCCTTCTCCCTCCCTCCCTCCCTCTCTCCTCTCCTTCTCCCTCCCTCCCTCCCTCTCTCCTCTCCTTCTCCCTCCCTCCCTCCCTCCCTCTCTCCTCTCTCCAGATAGAGGAGTGTGTGGTGTGCTCCGACAAAAAAGCCGCCGTCCTCTTCCAGCCCTGTGGTCACATGTGTGCTTGCGAGAGTGAGTACCCTCCACGCCACACCCAGTGTGTTCTCACCAGTTACCTGACCACCTTCAGAATGTCCCGGAAACTCTCGTTCAGATCGCCCCCACTAACCCTGGCTCCTATTTGTGTGTGTGTGTGTGTGTTTGTGTTTCGCCCCGCCACAGATTGTGCCAGCCTCATGAAGAAGTGCGTTCAGTGTCGGGCTGTTGTCGAACGCCGCACTCCCTTTGTTATGTGCTGTGGAGGGAAAGGTATGGAGGATGACCCAGCTGATGATGATGATGATGATGATGATGATGATGATGATGAGGACCTTAGTGAGTGAATCTTCCACACGTTCCCTTTTAATTCCCTTTTATTCCTTTTTCCCCCCTGCCCGCCTCACCACCACTGCTCTCTCTGTTCTTCTCCTCCTCCTTCTCATCACCCCTTTTTCTATCGTTTTTAATTGTATTGAAACGTGCGTGCGTGTGTGTGTGTGTGAGTGCTTCCTCATTTGGTAGTCTCACCGGCGCCAATAGCATTTGTTGTTGTTGATGTTCTTTTTGTGTTTTGTTTTTTCCGTCAAATGTCTCTCTCCGATCCGGATGCATGGGGCTTATTAGCAAGCTAGTCTGTAAAATGAAGCCAACTTTCAAATTCAAAGTCCCCTTTGTAGAACAGCCGACTTGAGTGCATGCGCTTGTTGAGTTCTGAGTCTACACGATGTCGACACACACAAACAGTCAGAGGTCCAGGTTCTTCCCTGTGTGTTTCTGGGTGTGTGTTTCTGGGTGTGTGTTTCTGGGCGTGTGTTTGAATATCTGTGTGTTGGGTTGTGTTTCCCATCTGTCCTGTTGTGTTTTAGTTGCACAAAATCTTCTCTGCCACCATAAGCCCCCCCCCCCCCCCCCCCCAGCACACTACACTAGCAGCTCCCTGTGTCTTCTTTCTTTTTTATTTTATGTTGAGTTAAAAGGGAAACTGTCGTAAGGTCACCAAATCCTAAAATCGTACATTTTTCCGGATGGAGGGAGAGACGGAGAGAGAGAGATTCCCCTCCGTGTTGACCGGTCTCTCTGTGTGTGGCCTCGCAGCCTCGCACACATTTTGTCTCTCTCTCTCTCACACACACACACACACACACACATCGGGCACGCATAAATCCAATTGTACAAATGCTAATTCACACCGTCAATGACACACACACACACACACACACACACGGGGGGTGGTAGGGCTCGTCTGTTGAGCTCCTCACCTGACACGTCCTGCACTGAGGCTGGTTCCACTCCTCCCCCGTGCCCCCCTAAACACCGTCCACAAACGCCCCCCCCGCCCAGCACCGGCCCAAAACCAACCCAATCCACAGAATTCAGGAACCTCTACTAGGGCTCTTGCTTTGAGTGTCAGCGAATCACCTTGAACATGACCTCACTCTCTCTCTCTGTCCCCCCCCCCCCCCTCTCTCCTCCTCTGCGTAGACTAGACTTTCCCTTTCACCCCTTTTCCTGAGCCTGTCTCTGACCATCTCTCTCCTCTCTCCCCCTGGAGAGGGCCTAGTGAGTCAAGCAGGGGTCCTATAACGCTGTGCCTGCTTGTTCTATCCAGCAGGTAGCACTAGCTCTATGGCAGGGGGCTCACAGGACCTGCTCCAGCCCAACAATCTGGCCCTGAGTTGGTGTAAGTATTCCAGTATCACACTTTCCCCCCCTCCCCGACAAAGTCCTTTTAATTCCTCCCCCCACACCTTCCTCCACCTGGTGCTATCCCTGACCCCCTCTTTCAGCTTTCAGCCCCCCCCCTTTCCTCCCCGGTGCTACCTGCATACACTTACTGTATGCACACTCCCAAGGATCCCACCGCACGCACAAATACAGGCTCAGCCGCCGTCCAGCCCAGAGTGGACACGGCATGGTAGAGCAGCACGGGGCTGGGGGGGGGGGGGGAGAGGTGTCTCTCCATCTCTACCCGTCTCCGTCCTCCTGTGTGCTCTCGTTCTCTCTCTCGCTCCCCCCCCCTTCTCTCTCTCTCTCTCACCCCTTCTCTCTCTCTCACCCCCTCTCTCTCTTTCACCCTCTCTTTCTCTCCCACCATTTCTTCGTCCCTGCCCGCTCTCCCGTTTCTCGTTTGTCGCCCTCGTCCCCCCTCTCTCTCCTCCTCTCTCTCTCCTCCTCCTCTCTCTCTCCTCCTCCTCTCTCTCCTCCTCTCTCTCTCCTCCTCCTCTCTCTCTCCTCCTCCTCTCTCTCCTCCTCTCTCTCTCCTCCTCCTCTCTCTCCTCCTCTCTCTCTCCTCCTCCTCTCTCTCTCCTCCTCCTCTCTCTCCTCCTCCTCTCTCTCCTCCTCTCTCTCTCCTCCTCCTCTCTCTCTCCCCTCTCTCCCTTTGCTCTCAAGGTTTGTCGTCACTTCTTTTAACGTCTTCTCCCCCTCCCGTCTGTGTTTGTGACCCACCCCCCCCCCCCCCCCCGGGTGCGCGCGCGGTCCACCTGCAGCCAGTGGTAACATCCCCGCCCTGCAGAGGGACAAGGACAACACCAACGTCAACGCCGACGTCCAGAAGCTCCAGCAGCAGCTCCAGGACATCAAGGAGCAGGTGAGCAGGCAGGGGCCAGGACCACACCATGGTGGCGTTGTTGAAAGACGTTTGTGAGCTGGCTGAACACTAGGAGGTCCTCTGTCTGACTATACCTGTGTGTGTGTGTGTGTGTGTGTGTGTGTGTGCTGTGCCCAGACGATGTGCCCCGTGTGTCTGGACCGGCTGAAGAACATGATCTTCATGTGTGGCCACGGCACGTGCCAGCTGTGTGGAGATCGCATGAGCGAGTGTCCCATCTGCCGCAAGGCCATCGAGCGCCGCATCCTCCTCTACTAGACCCCCGGGCCGTCTCTGTCGGCCAACCCCTCGGATGGCCCACCCACACACACACACACACACACAAATTCAACACTACACCAAAACTGACGAATATAAGACTTCTTCTCGAGCATAGCAGTTGGGGCTTCTTTTGGATGAAGACCTGTTGCAAGTGAAACTCTTCAGACAAAACCAACCAGGAAAAAAAGAAGAAGATCGAGGTTCCTCTAAACGTTCTCTTGTCTCAGCTTCCGCCTGTAGCAAAAAGCTGTCCCAGGTGCCCTCCCCCCACCCCCCCCACCCCAACAGTAAAGGTGCTTTGTCATCAGATAGTAGCCCTCCCTCACTCACTCTCCCCCTCCCCTTTTCCCGTCTTCGTCCTCCATCCCCTCTGTCCTCCTTCCTCCGTCTCTCCAAAAGGACAAAGCCCACCTCCTGTAATCCCTCCATCTGGGCTGGGGCCGTGGACTTGTGGCCTTGGACGGGAGGTGTGTGGGGGGGAGGGGTGCAGTGACTGCAGCTCTGCAGCCTGCCTCACGGCCTGCTGTCCTGTGTCTGCTCCATTATGCAAGCGCACTCGTATTGGAAACTGATCGACGGAGACGTTTGCCACCCGGCTCATCGTAACGTTTCACGTCCACACGGCGGGTGACTGTCTCCTCTCCCTCCGTTTGGGACCTTTGGGCAAGTGAGGTTGTGATCGTGCCCCGGGAGGGTCACTAAGGTGCTGCATGCTGTTTTCGGTCGATCTTTGTGGGAGGGTGCGACACGTGCCTGCCCCCTCTCTCTCTCTCTCTCTCTCTCTCTCTCTCCCTCCCTCCCTCCCTCCCTCCCTCCCTCCCTCCCTCCCTCCCTCCCTCCCTCCCTCCCTCCCTCCCTCCCTCCCTCCCTCCCTCCCTCCCTCCCTCTCTCTCTTTTACTCTCTACCTCCCTCTCTCCCTCCCTCTCCCTCCCTCCCTCCCTCCCTCCCTCCCTCCCTCCCTCCCTCCCTCCCTCCCTCCCTCCCTCCCTCTCTCTCTCCCTCCCTCCCTCCCTCCCTCCCTCCCTCCCTCCCTCCCTCTCTCTCTCTCTCTCTCTCTCTCTCTCTCTCTCTCTCTCTCTCTCTCCCTCCCTCTCTCTCTCTCTCTCTCGGCAGCACTTCCTAGTCGTCTTTCAGGAGCTCTTTCTCTCTGCGGACTCTGCCGACGTGGAGGGCGCTCTGCTGGGGCAGTGGAAGCCCACCGCCGCTCTCTGACGAGGCAGCCTGCTGTTGGAGCAGTCCCACCGTTGCCTGGAAGAACGTCGGCCGTACCTTCAGTTGAAGGGACTCTCCACCGCTGAGTGAACGCACACTTTTAGTATTGCAGCGCCCCGTGAGGAGCTGTTCCTGGATGCAAGACAAAGACTGGTTCAGCCAAGCCGCTACTGTACTCCCTGACCCTCGTGACGTCGACCGCTGAATGAATTGGTGTGGGAGCTTGAAAAGAAATGTGGGTGTCAGTGTCAACTTGGTGTCCAGCTGTTGTTCCGAGGCTGTTCTACAGGTGCTGTTGGTCCCACACAGGCCTAGCATCCAGTAAGCATCGCTAATTACCATTGATTACTCTGTGCCATTGCTTCCAAAAATATTTACTCGTTAAAAGACGTGTTTTGGGACCTTAAACCTTGTATTACTTTGTATTTTCTTTGAATAAATCAAAATTTATGGAGCTAGGAGTGTACAATTTAATGGAAAGCAACAAAAAAAACTACATTTGTAGAGAGTAAATTATTTTGTATTGCCGCCCCAAAATCAATAGGATTTCTAGGTCTGTCTGCCTTCCTTCATTGTAGCCTCCCTGGAAGGGACATCTTGTTTGGATATTAATGTTGAGGTTGGTCTTTTTCTTGTTAGCTCACTGGCTATCACTATTAGAAGCATTTTCCTCTCTTTTTTTTTAATCAATAATTGAACTAGGTCTTAGCACGGCCAACACGTTTCTGAGCCGGTTGTATAATGGGAATAGGGAGACATTTCTCTTCTTTTTGTCAAGAAGTGTTCCCATATCCTCCTAGCAGTGTTTGAAGGAGATGAAGCGGTGGCTTTGAGATCATTCACACAGTGCTTGCCTTGTGGCAAACGGCCACATCACCTCTGTGACTGAACAAACCACCACATCTCCAGTCCCCCCCCCCCCCCCAGCAGCAAGAACAAGAAATTCTGAGGACAGAAAGTCTAAAATGTACTTTTAAACACCAGTCTTTGTTCTTCTCACCACACATGTTAACATTTTAAGCTAGAAGCTCTAATATGCTTTATGGTAGTATCGTCTTGTTACAGTTGTTTTAAAGGCCGATTTTGTACCTTATTTTCAATACTTAAAACTGTCCAGATTGAAAAGGTTTGTGTAGTATTCTTTCCTTTTTTTGGCATGAATGTTTGATGTATGCAGTACGTACAACATGTATCATAAAAGTTGTTCACTCTGTATTGCTAATAAGTGCTTTTAAAACAAACATATAGCTGAAATAAAGTTCACTGAACCTGGGACATCTAGGCTGAGTCCTTGTACTCGTACTTTCTTACCTGGTTAATTAACTGGAGAGAGAGAGAGAGAGGTGCCCTTCATTAAATTTGAATACTGTCTGTGTTTCAGCGGGGGGTTGATACTATATGAGATGATAAATTGGCGTTTTGTTGCCCTTTTCCTGCTGTGTAGCATCTTTCTGACTAATGGGCGTGGTAGGGGGGAGGGTGGCGGGGGGGCGACATGTGGAGCCATTCCAAAAGCAGTCCTCTCGATGATGACTCGACACCTCCGTGTGAGGAGTCAGCTATGCTAATCCGAGGAATGCTAATGCTAACAGCCCTCGCCCATATGGGAGCGATGCCTCTGCCCACAGCAGGCGGCGTGACAGCATGGCTACATCCAGCAACCCCCGTCCCTCCCCAGGCTCCCCAGGCTCCCAGACAGTCATATCCTAGGGCCTCCGTTGATGTTCTGGCTGGCTGGCTGGCTGGCTGGCTGGCTGGCTGGCTGGCTGGCCCGGCCCATTCATAACCTGGGCATATGCGGGCTTCACTCACACGCGGCAGCTTCGGATAATATAGCATTTATCAAGCTGTCAGATGCCGGGCTGGGGAATGAAGCCTTCAGCGTCATGTTTACACGCTCCACTGCTGCCGGTCCTATCTGTCAGGTCCATCCTCAGCACAGTCACGTTGACGCTCCCTAGACGCTATCCTGGCTCGCAGCACTGGTCCAAATACTTGACAATAAAGTGTAGGGTAGCCCACCCAAACACTTGTGTTTCTACTGATAATGTCTTTGGTATTTTTCCCCCCTCCTCCCCAACATTCCTTCGAACGCTTTTGAGATGCAAGGACATCAACCCTGCTGAGGAGCAGGGAGCGAGGAGGTACCAGACGATGGGAGAAGTTGTCCTAATAACGCGTGTGCTGGAGACAAACGGGCCGGGTTCTTTGTTTGCCGTTGGCCTGGTGAGTTGTGCAGACTGGGCCTGATCCAGAGGGAGGTATGGCTGATCTGCAGATAGGCCCCTCGTCCATCAGGCTGCCTGTCTGGAGCCATGCTGCTGGGAGGGGGGGGGCGGAGGGGGGGTTAGGGAGACAGCGCTATCTCCCCCCGCCCGCCAGGGAGTCCTGGAGGGGGGGGGGGGGAGCTGAGGCCTGAGTTGGGGCAAGGGGGCTGCATGGAGGCTGGGGCTGAGGATGGGTCTCAGGAAGAAGCCAGGGGGCTTGGGGGAGGCTAGGGTTGGGGGAGCCTGTGTTTGAGGAGAGGGCAACAGGGTTCATGAACCCCCCGCCCCCCCCGCCCCCCTCCACACACAGGAGGGAAAGCTAAGCCGGCAGGTCATGTGCTGGGTGTGAGCGACGGCAGCGGTGGCCTGGAGCCCGGGAGGCTGGATGGAGACGGACGTTTCACCGGGGGGGCCGCAACACGGGGAGGAGAATGACTTTGACCCCCCCCACACACACGCACGCACGCACAGACACACAAGCACAAACCTCTTCCCACCACCCCCTGCTCTGTGATTAGTGAGGGAGATCAGAGCACCATCATCACCATCTGCTCACACAGTCAGCACACTCCGAGGGAGTGCTCCCCAGCCCTCCTTTAGCATGCGGCTGGGGTTAGACAGCGTCAGATACGGAGTCTAAACTGGGCCATACGGTTTCACTGGGCTCAGTCAGGAGCTCTGGTTGAAATATCTCGACATACTAGCAATTCCCTTTCACAAACTGCAATTTGTTCTTTTTCTTTTCTTCCCTTCTTTTCTTCTGTTATTTTCACTTTTGAAGTGACCGTCCTGGAATGTGATCAGTTGGTGCAACTTTGAAAACCCACCACAAGGTGGCAGTATACACAATGACCAGGTTGTCTCACCATCAGAACAAGGTGACATGATTGTTTTTTCTCAAATTCTGCAATTCTGCCCTGCAATAAATCCATGAAGAGCAAAACCCCAGCTCAAAAGTCAGCTGGCCAGGTCACTTGGCTATACAACCTTTGCTGATGGTGAAATATTCATGGCTTGTCTTTATCCCAGCATTTTCCAAAAAACTTCACATCATTTTTCCCCCTTCGATTCCACCTTCCCTGTTGGAAGAATTGACACCTCTACTTTGGATGTTGGGTTACATCCCCCAGACAAGAAAAAGGTCATGTATTTTCATAACTGTTTATGTTCGTGTTTGTCTCACTGCGGTCTGCTGTGTTGGAGGCATTGATCCCTCTCAGTCTGAAGGTCCTCTCACATGTCAGCTAGGACAGAGGTACAGCCTGATTTATGGCAGCTCTTTATGACTGGCCTGGGCAAAGTACATTGTAGCTCTCTGGCCTGGGGACTTCTTTGCCTGGTACCTAGGTACCTGACCGGACACTGTGTGTGAGAGTGTGTGCTTGGGTTGCATGAGCGTGTGTGTGTGTGTGTGTGTGTGTGTGTGTGTGTGTGTGTGTGTGTGTGTGTGTGTGTGTGTGTGTGTGTGTGTGTGTGTGAGTGAGTTATGTACATGCGTGCATATATGCAAGTGGTGTGTTTGTGTGATCCACCTCCACCGTAAAGTCATAAAGTGCTATATTCTCCCTCAGACCCCACCTCTATACATTAGGGCTATGACACGCTGATTGCTTTATTGATATTGATCAGGGCAAAGTGTCAGCCCTCACTCCCTCTTTTCAACCGGTGTGGAAACTACATATGGAGACAAACAAGACCATTCTGTTTGGGATACCCATGGGTTGCACAAATGAAAACCGACACATTTTACTGCCCCTATTGTAGCTTAATGCATGGATGTCTCAATGACTTGACTCAAGAACTTATAGACCAATATAGGGTTTCTAAGTTATTGAATGGAATTGTTTATTTACAAATGATAACATGATATTGTTTGGTAAAACATTGTTAAATTATTTAGTGTTTATTATTGGTTGGTTTTTATAATTTCTTGTGGATTTGTAAATCATAAATGTGAGTAAATTAAGGGATTTGAAAAGCATCTTATTTTCTCCTCATATGTGTAACAGTTGCAATATATATTTTTACTTCATTTCATATACTTTATCTGTGGATACAATGTTTCTATTTTAGGTCATTTTTTCTATTCTTTATTGTCATCCTGTATATAGACAACAAAACTGTGTGCTACTCGTTGTGTTGTCCCTGGGGAGTAATGGGGCATTAACAGGATAACTGTGTGTGCTGAAATGGAAGATCCTCAGACATAATCAGATGTAACCAGGCTCTATTCAGAGCTGACCCCACAGAATATCAGTGACCTTTGACCTATTGATGCCAGGAGGGCTGTGGTCCACTAGGCACCGAGCTTATCACCTGAGCATGATTAAACCTAGAAGGCTGGAGCCTGTGGGACACATTTACAGTGCAAATGTTATCGTTCAGATGACACTTTAAACAGTCTTTATCAATATATAGTCATTCAAGGTTTATGAGCTTTGATAAAATGCCACTAGCTAAGCAAGGTCATTACAATTTGCGGCCGTACTGTTTTTATAGTGCAAATTGTAGATTTTCTGCTTCACAAAAATAAAAACAAACACTCAATGAAATAGAAGGATGGGGTGCCTCTGTGTAGGACACATATATTTGTTCTTTTCAGGAGGACCAGTGATAGGGCAAACTACAGTGAGCCTTTGGCAGAACCTTATCATTCTATTATCTTTAAAACAGTGGGTTATCATAATTGCTTACTTAATAATTCTATAAAGCTGTAGAAGTGCAACCTTTGCCTGGGTAGTAAAGTCCCAAGTGCTTTTGGTGCTGAGTTTGAAGAGACTTCTTAGAGCTGCAGTAAATTCTGTTAGAAAAGCAATTTTTTACTTTGCAGCTACAATGTAATTATTTTGTTTAGGGTCATTGAAGAAATTGAAATGTGCTAATAAAGTTCATGCAATAAACACAATTAATTATCTTTAATTTAAAGAGACACTGGAATTTCCCTTTATGTAAAGGATTCATGTTTTTTAATTTTCAATTCTTTATTTAAAAAATATTCTTTTTTTAATATCTATTACTTTATGAAATAAATAACAGGCATGTAATTTACCAGATATTTAAGGAACCTCCACTTACAAATTATCTTAAATTACTACAGTAAATGTTAACAAGTACAGCACTGTACAAAAGTCGTAGGCACCCCAGATTTTTTACACAAATATTATGTTAAATATTTATTTTGTTGTCTTCTGTAGTTGTGCTGCACCAGTATAAAAGCGCAAGGTTAAGAGGTTGAGAGGTGGTTTAGTCTTCTAATTTAATTATGTCTTAAAGCATGTTAGCTTTGCTTTAAAACATCTAATTAAATAAGACTTTGGCACAGTACTGTATATTTGTATCTAACAATTATTTTATATTTTTACTACTGACATAGTAGTACCATTGCAAAAAGATATAGGAACAATTGCATATTTCTTTCCCTAATACAATACAATAAAATAAATAAAGCATACAAATACGCAGCCATGCTCTCACAAGACCAATATTAGCCTGTTGCGCCAGAACAAGGAAAAGTAGCCTTCCCACACACCTGTGCTCTATCTCCACAGCCCAAGTTAGGTCCACATGTAGAACAATGGACTAGACGTGCTTAATCAAAAGTGCCAACTGCCACACGTAACTGTCAAACCAACAATCAACACATCAAATACATAATGTAGAACCTTCAGGCAATGAGAGAGACATTTCTCCACAGTTTGTTTCTTTACTTTAAACAAACTTAGAATGTACTGATAGGTGGTTTGATTGTCCGTTTGTTTCCATATGCTCTATAGTGAAGTTTAAGATGGACAGGACTAAATAAAACCCTTGTGTGTTTTGAGCAAAAACCTAAATCCATAATTCAGCACGAGGCAGTGGAGAAAGCAAGTGCCACAAAGACGTGTTCTGTGGGGAGCAAAGCTAGAGTCCATCTGGCAGGTGCTCCCCTCCACCACACAGTAACCTTGAAGGGAGTAGACTGGAATGCTACAGCACTATCTGAGCAGAGAAATACTGACTGCAAAGGGTTTTTTGTTGAGAGAGAGACGGCAAGCAAAAAATCAATATTCCAGAGTCCAGCAGAGAAGACTTTTTTTTCCAATCGGGCCGATGTGAGAAGCAGCACAGAGTGACCCCTGGAAAAAGAAAGTTAATGTTTAACTTCTTTATCTCTCTTTTACAGCCAAGGGTTGTACCCCAAATCAATACATGATGCACAAATATCCCGCTGCTCGGGGTTCTAAACAGCAAGTGGTAACAAGGGCCTGAGATTCCTCCACCTGGAAAAAAAAACCCTGCTCTTTAAAATATGGTTAGCTGCCGTTGCTCCATGCAAATGGTGCAAGGTCAAAGAGGGAAGCTCACAGGCAGAGGACGTAGAAAGCCTTCAAACAACCTTCAGTAGATCTGAGTCATAATAGAGTCATTGTTGGACAATGAACAGGTTACATCCAACCAATGTGGAGGTTTTCCACTGAAAAGGAAATTGTTTGAGTGAATAAGGAAACTCATTGGCTTAGAATCCGTTGGAACACCTACTCTGTTGCTTGTGGGCCTCACACTGAACAGCTCAGAGCATTTTGATTAGAACCACAGTAGCCTTTCCGAGTTCAACTTTACTAAAACACATGTAAACATGGTTGGATGAGGCTAAGGTCTTGCCCCATGGCCTGGGAATAGGGCATCTGGGTACAGCGGAACAACACCATGGTCTAGATAACACATGAAAGACCTGCATGTGTCCATACAGATTTTTCCACCCTTGTGAGGTCATCTGACGCTGGCTGAATGTTCTGGTGGGGTGTAGTGTGAGGGGGCGCTGAGGGGGAAAGGGGGCAGCACAGAGTCTAAGTTTGGTATCTCTCTCTCTTTTTCTCACTGGTCTACCCCCAGCTACTTTCAGATGGGAGCTAATCCAAGGTATCTGTCGGTGTCTGATAAACCGTCAACGGTGACCTTGCAGGAAATCAAACGAGGGTCTTCCAGACAGACAGCTTCAGCGCTGCCGCTGGGCCCTCCGTGAGACTGAAGTCCAGAGCTAAACCTGGATGGGTGGTAGGATGAGAGGAGCGTCCACTTAGCGAAGGCATCCCCCTCTGATAGAGAACCACCGTTATCCTGCCGGGGTCGACCTGCCAGTCAGCCGTCCCCCCCCCCCTAGACGGATGACGTGAGGCCCTGATAGGCTGTCTCCTCCGAGGAGACGCCACACGGATATATGGCGGGACAGAGAGCAGGGCCTGGGGAGGAGGGGGAGGGGGGAGAGGGAGGAGTGGGGAGATAGAGAGAAGCAGAGGTGCTGTCGAATAGTTGGAGCGAGGGAGTCGGGGGTGGTCAGGGTGGAGGGTAGTTGAGGAGGGGGAGGAGGGAAAGAATCCTTTACCCCTGCTTCTTCTCCCCCTTCCCTTCCCTTCCCCCCCCCTTCCCCCCTCCCCCACCCCTCTCTGGCTTCACAGACAGCTCTCTGCTGGAGGTCGCCGTGTGACAGACCCAGTTTACTTTACTCTGACCTCCCGGGCGGTGAGCGGGGGAACAAGAGAGAGATCTTCCCTGTTTGCATGCGGCTCGGAGGGACGGCCCTGCTGAGGTAAAGGCCCTCTCAGTGTGAGCAGGACTCTGTCCTTCCGCTTCTCACAGCCCTACACCTCAGCCACCTCTAAAGCTCTGGGAGGAGAACAGCCTCCATCTGGCCCATGAGCCTCGGCCTCCTGGTTCCTCCAGGTGAGGTGGAGTGGCCCTGCCCTGTTCCAGACCCTCCATAAATCACTGGTACTCCCACTAGGGTGGTGCTTTCCACAGGCAGCCATCTTGAAGGCTTCCTCAGTGCCTAATACAAGGTCTTATTCGACATCTCTAACCTTGGAAAGGATTGCGGTGAGGCTTGTTTGTCACCTTTTCACCCAGTCGGAGAAATGGAGACAGTGTGTTAACCGTTTGGGTGCTATGGTGTGTACTCTGAAAGCTAAGCTATTCAACACAGTAATAGAGAAGAACCATCAGCTGAGAGAGTCAACAAATCCAAACATATCCTAATGCAGGAAAAGTAGTGATACCCACTCTTGCATCATAAAAAGGTTATCTGAGTGTTTGATTATAACACTAGACTGTGTTTTTAAGGCCAAAAGACCCACAAGCACAGCTTAGATTACAGCAGAGATTTATCGAGCTGGCTTCCGGTTTCTCAGATAGGATGGTGACAACACTTATCTCCAGATATTCCCTTATCAAAAAACCATTTAGCAGGAGAAACAGACATTAGCCCAGATCTTTCATGCGGCAGAGTGCTCCAACTTAGTCTTGTTGGTGCAAGGGTCTGTTTGCACTGTGCATACACAGTCATCTGCCTGGCTGGAAACACTGTTGTAGCATTCTCTTCAGGTTGCACTTACATTCAAATCAAGCCATTGGACTTTGTAGCTGTGTCAATTCTGTTTGGCGTCAGATGGACTGTAATAAAAATTATAATAATTGTAAGTAAAAACTTCAACTTTAAACATAAACATTGACTAAAACCATTTTCCAGAATCAAATGTTGATGTGGCTCGTTATTTTCCCATATCAAAACAAAGCAAAACCATGTTTGGTCAAAGGGATCTGTTTTAATATTGAGTTACCGTACTGGTTTGACTGACTCTTTGCATAAGCCAGGCAAACCATATATACTGACTGTGGCTGTTGACTGAGGTCGTGGGTGAGGGGGATGGGGAGTGGAGAGAGAGGTGTGTATGATGGGGCAGGAGGGCAGCTTGGCAGGGGGGTGAGGGAGGTCACAACAGGAGATGGAGCCTTTGGGGCACCATGGGGTTATCCTGACCTGAGTTTGGATTTTGGCTGGCTGTATTTATCAAGCCAAGAGAGGGAGGGAGGGGAGGGAGGGAGGGAGGGAGGGAGGGAGGGAGGGAGGGAGGGAGGGAGGGAGGGAGGGAGGGAGGGAGGGAGGGAGGGAGGGAGGGAGGGAGGGAGGGAGGGAGGGAGGGAGGGAGGGAGGGAGGGGTGTGCGCACGTGCATGCTGGGAGGACTAAGAGGGTGTGCGTGAGAGGGAGCAGTTCTACTTCTTCTCTGGGATCTGGCGAAGGTGTCTATCAAGGATGGTGCTCTGTCTCAGTGGAGCCACAAGGCCGTACGGGGGAGTGTGTGTGTATGTGTGTTGCGGTGGGAGGGGGGGGGGGTGAGTGTAGATAGCCCACACTCCTCTTCCTATGACCCTGGAAGACTAATAGGGCCGGCACACACGGCAGTTGGAGCTTCTAACCTCTAGCTGTCTGCATAGCAGAGCAAAAGGCTCTGGACATTCATCCCAGTATTCAGCATAGCAAAACCAAAACCAGACAGCACAGTGTGGATGTACCCAATAAGAACAGAGTATTTGTTTATGCCGTGGGGGATTCGACCTGTAAAAAGGGCTGCAGGTGTTTGGGCCAGGGGCACATGTCTAGGGGCCATGTTAACTATTAACACAGCCATATAACCATGTTACTGATTGACGGCACTTGTTCTTGAGACTCTCGCTGACCTGCGTGTGAGATATCCATGTGTTTCTGACCTGTGTGTGTGTGTGTGTGTCTGTTTGTGTGTGTGTGTGTGTGTCATCTCTGTGTGGATTGTCAGCCAAGGTGCCACAAGTGTTCAGGAGCCACCTGTCATAGCTGCCGCCCCCCCTGCTCGTCCCTGTGGCTTCATTCTGTCATCCATGGCCTCCCTCCCCATCTCTCCATCCCTGTAGCCCCTCTCTGGATCCTCCGAATGACCTTCAGTGTGACCTTTATCCTGTCGACCATAAAAAGCTGTGGCATGGAGCTGACTTGTACAAAGTGTAGGAAGTCCTGACTGACATTTAGTGCTTCAAGTACTTTCCTTGAGGGCAAAAGTCTAATGTTCCCCGAGGAAGCGTTCGTATATGACACAGGAATGGAGCTAACAGTGTGCATAGGACAAGGATTCATTTGTGTGATCAGCGCTTTGGTTTCTGTGGGTACAGCAAGACCTTGCCAGATGTCTCAAACTCAAAATGTCACTGAATATTAGGGGGTGTTTCCAGCACAGTCCGATACTATTAGAACATTGAATCCATTTATTGTTTAAACTGATAAGACTACATTACGGAACTGCAAATTGGGAGAGAAATGTTTTTTGTTTCATGGCTGGAAGCATTTTCAATTAAGCCTTTGTCAATCATTTTGCTGCAATGAGGATGACAGGAATTATAATTCCTATATTGGCTTGTCTCCATAAAATGATTTTGGGAGGATACTAAATTGGTGTTTCTAGGTGCTTGGTGAAGGTGAATCTTGCCTATCTTGAATACCAGTGTTGGTACACTCCAGAGAGGTGGAGGCAAACACTACCATGTACACAGAAGTACTGTCATGACATCTTCACCAATTGTTCCTGGGTGATGTAGCTTTGAAGTGGGTGACATGAGAGAATGTTCCTCCTTGTTTTCCTAGTCAACATCTTGGAACAATTGGGTGAGGTTTCTCCACAATTGGAAGGCGGTCAATTATTCATGGCAGCGTTTGGTGTCCTCACAGGGGTCGGCAGTTGAGAGAAACATCTCAACCTGTTTTTTTTTCTTCTGCTGGCTGCGCTGGTAGCCACTTCTGACAGTAGCAGTGTATTATCTCATTTAAGGTCCTTATTTTGAACATACAGTTCACTGTGGTGTTGGTCAAAGCATCTCATGCTGGATAAGAAAGGCGACAAAGCCTGCACCCTTATCCTACTATTATCTCATTTGTGGACAGCTCAGGTCACATGATGTGTGTCACAGTGTACCTCTTCGGAGATCCCAGAGACGACTGCAGCGCTCCTTCTCCAGGTCGTCAGCATTATCACAGCATGCTGATGTGGTCCCATGCTGGGCTGTGGAGCCTGGCGGGGGCCTAGACAGCCCTACTCATCCCCAGCGCCTTGACATCTCCGAGCTGAGGTAGCCTGTGTTCTTCTGCTCTGTAAACAATGGCCTCAGTGGAGCCAGCACCTTTAGACTGCAGGCCTGGCTCTATCAAAACAAAGCTCACACAATGACCCCTGGATGTGTGTGCGTGTGTGTGTGTGTGTGTGTGTGTGTGTGTGTGTGTGTGTGTGTGTGTGTGTGTGTGTGTGTGTGTGTGTGTGTGGGGGGGGTACAAAAGGTAAAAGGCTAAATCAGAGAAGAGAAACCTTTTACAGGTTCATTGATTTCTGATGAACCAATGAAATTATCATTTTCTATCGTGCGTAACTGGATGTAACTCTTTTTTTTATTCCCCGTTGCCCACTCTTATTTAAAACAAACAGCTAAAACTGTTGATTCATGTCAACTTTTAATAAATAAAACCTTGACAGGAAATGTGGATCCTGGCAATCCTTTACACATTTCCAGTTTTAAAGGGTCCCCAATCCAAATATATATGCATATGTATATACTGCATATATACAGTATATCTTTTTTAAATGAATCCTGCCAATATGCTACAAAGACGCTGGGCGGAAGGGAGAAACTCACATCATGGGCCAGTGAAGACTAACTTCTCTCATTTTTGGACTTCCTTTTTTCTTTGTTGAGGTGCACAGACCAAGTCACAATGTGAAGTTACAGTACATGCCACTGATCCTCCAGATATGGCCTCCTAGTTTCACAGCTCCCAGGCTCAGGCCTGGCACTGCCCCCTACAAAGACAAGCCCAACACGTTCCATGGAAACCACCGGAGTAAGGGCCGCTCTCCACAGATTTCATTTCAATATGACATTATGAAAGGGAAGGACTACATTTTAAACCAATCATTTACAGTGAAGAGGAAGGGAGTGACACATTGTTTTTCAACGTGTAGTCATGTCTTTTTTGCAGAAGGGACCAGGCTCTAATATAATACTCCCACCATGAGTAAACAGTCGGGACAAACACAGTAAGAGGTCGCCTACGGCGCTGCATGGTACCGTACACAGCACAAAGGCGGGCGCATGATTGGTCTGTTTGACGGGGATCTGATAAAACCATAATTGGAGCATGTAGAATGCATATGTTTTGTAGTCAAACAAAAGCCTCGGTCACGCCATAGAAACTGCTCTCAATGTTTTCATTGTCAGGCAACTGTGAAAGTAAAGTGGAGGGCACAGAAAACCCAGAGTCGGACTGCATGTTTTTAAGTGTGTACAAAGGGGTGTGTGCGTGTCCGTGTGTGTGTGTGTGTGTGTTGGTGTGCCTGGTGCAGACGAGGCGAGGTCATATGGTCATGGAAGGACAAGTGGAGGCCTTGCCACATGGCGTGGGTCATGTCCTGTAGATGGTGGAGCTCAAGACTCTTTCTTCCAGCGCTGAGACGTTATCAGAGTCTGAGGGTGCTTGTTTGTTCTACAGATTCAAAAGCCATAGACACATTTTCTACTTGGAAAAAAAGAACAGCATTTCAAGAAAATACTGAGTGCTTGGTTTTTCTAGCAGATTTTTGGAAGGTTTTGAACAATTCTGCATAATAACACATTCTTTCAAATGCCAGCCTGTGGCTAGATTTCTGTTCCGCTTTAATGAACAACTACGTTTAACAGACTTCTGCAATTTACTCTTTGGGACTGAGATTCACCAAAACAGTCTGACTCCAACCTCCAGACCTTGGGCTTGAGCTGGCCCGGGTACAACAAGGGCTGGCAGCTGCTTTTCTGTCGGTCTGCTAGGCCTCTCCTCCCTCTTGCCAGGCCTGTGCCCCACACCCACACTACTACTGTCTCTGCTGTCCTATCTATGACGTCACCACCGCCAAGGCTGCTGCCTCTCACTGGCGCTCCAAACAGCTGATTCAGGGAAAGTCACAAAGTGTACTGGCAATCTGACCTTCTCCTATAAGACAAAACACAGTTCAACAGGATGGGGGCCGATGCAGTTGTAGCATGGAAACATAAACAGCCTCTCTGAAAGCTACGGCTAGTGCTAAACGCCAGATGAGCCCAGGTTTTCCCCAGTCCGACAGCAGTGTGAATGTGGCCAGAGACAAGGACTTGACCTGCCCAGGCGACCATTTTCCACCAAAACAACTCGCGCTGACAGTGCTCAAGTTTCATACTGTGCTCACTGGTCCGAGCGTTGAATTATATGCCTCAACCTCATCTTGCAGAGTTGTCTAATGGCTTTTTAAACGCTTGGGTCACACGTGTGATGGATGGGGGCGCTTATCTCGAAGCAGGGCCCATCTCTTGGGGGAGGTGGGGGTCTCTGACGCGGGCTGTAGAGGGTCTGGGCAACCATAGGGGTGAGCCATAGATCATGTTGGCTCAACCGGACGGAGGCAGTTGGAGGGAGACATAAATGTTGAGATCTTGGGCTGGGCCGTAGAGATATGAAGAGACATGGTCTGGACCTGAACCTTTCAGAGTCCTCTGACAGCCCGAATACGCTCAACTTGGGGTGTCAGTCTATGGGTTCTAGGTCAAATGTCTATGTCATCATCATATGACATCACAGTGATGAGGACAGAGACTTCTCTTGCTCAATCGAAGGGTTGGACATGTTTCCCAGTACTGGACCACATTATGTTTTATGTGCATGCTTTTTATGAGTTTGCTAAGTGACACCAATCCCTCAGAACCATAAAGACGAAACTAAGCTTACACTCCCATTCTATTTTTTGCAGCATTTATATTAAGAGGAATGCGTTTGTCACTAACAGTGGATCAACACATGACCCAGACAGGGTGTGGCTGAGTCGTCTTTCAGTCGAGGTTGTTAGCCAACCAGGCAGAACTCAGCTCTCAGACTTTTTCTCAGCCTCTCCCACACTTCCACACAGTCATAATCGGGCAGGTGAAGGGGTTCCGTTGTGGGCGAGCCCTGGAAGCAAGGACGGTTCATGCTGTCCAAATGACAAAGGTTGCTTTTACACCTGCCCGCCCCGTTTAATCATCTACCATTTCAAACAGCCACCCATGAGTGTGACGCTCCACCACCGTACCACATAAGCTTGTACTGGCGTCCCTCCATGGTGTCGCCGTTGGAAGGCAAAATAACATACACATAAAACGTATCATTAACTTCTATAACACTTAAGTTATTAGATCAACAAAACCATCGGAGAGATTTGATCAAATGCCGGAATTACACAACGTTTTATTTTACTTCGGAAAATGTCGATCTGAAAATCAGAGGCCAAACATAATGACAAGACGATTTCCACTTTTTAAGGGTAGTTATGTTCGGAAACAAGGAAGCTAAATTGCAATGCTTTTCCTATTTTTAGTTTTCAATTAATATCATCACAGACTGAACACGGGGGTATGACAGTGTGCTTCAAGAATAGTTCTCAATGAACGATAGGCTACTAACTTACCATGATGACATTGTGGTCAGGGCCATTTGATTTCGAAAGAGATTCACAGATTTCATCAGAGGACCCCAAAAAAGAAAGCATTGAATTTAGTTAGTGTTTACATTTTTACAGAATAACACATGTTGCCCGTCGATATCCGTTTATAAAGGTGTGAACAAACCATGAGTTAATGTCACAAGAATTTTCTACAATTTAGGCCTAATCAAAACATCATGTTTTCTGGTGGAAAAAACGAAAATGTTAACCTAATTTATTCCAATCTTGTAGGCTATTTAGCACTATTTAAATATATGAATCCCATACATATGTGCACATTTCCTTTTAACAGGATATAGATGAGAATACCTGTGAGTGAACCATTTCCAACAATCCTAGCCTGTTTCAACTTATTGAACACAGGAGTTGTGAATTGTTTTCAGATAAGAAAAGACCTTAACGTCCTAAACGATCTTTCGTGGGACATTCTAAATGAAAACAGCATAGGCCCTAATTAACCTATGAGAAGGGGTAAAATATTGAGAATACATTTAGGCTTTCTGATAATATATTTTGGCTTTTTTACGTAGGGCCTATTGCCTGATAGCCTTATTATAGCCAAATAATAAAAGAAGTGACTAAAACTTTGATTCTTACAATAAAAGGATAGTAATAATGAAATAATAACGATTATTGTTTTTCTTATTATTGTTATTATGGTTTCATTATATAAATGATCATATCAATAGTAAAAATAAGCGTAGACCATTAGTCTACTGTGAAAGGTGCTGGCTAATTATAGCCCAAACGTGCACACGTTTAGTTAAATATGTAAACAATTAATTATTTTGTTTTCAACCAAGATATAAAATACATATTTGTGCTGCAACATAAGCTACACGTGTTTTACAACATTGTGGTTTCTTCGCCCATGAATCAAAAACTATTTTGTCGTTAAATCCTAATATTAGCCTAATTAAATTCGCAGTTTTGTTGACATCAACGTTGACAAACTATCGGCTACAGACTTTTTGGTGATTGGGCCTTTTAAAAAGTGTAATATTCATTATAGCCTATATAAGCTTCATTAACTGTCACTTGCTTTCATTTGGGGCCTAGATTAAGCATTCACGTTTACTTTTCCCAAGAAGGCATTGGCACGCTCAGGCTTGCTATATTTGCCAGTTGGACTCAAAGTTGATATTTGAGAAAATGAGCCAAATAATTTTCAGAATGCGTAATATGCTTCGAATCTAAAACGAAACTATAATGATCTCATAGCTTTTGGTAGGCTATTTTATGATTTTTTTTATGAACACCGCGCAGGCTACTATATAGGCCTAGGCTATCTGAATAACTGGTTACTTTTAACGTATCAGCTCTGGTCCTGCTTAATAATCTCAAACAGGCTCTCAGGAGGTTACAGAAAGCTACAACGAAGTGTGAGTGTTGGTGATAATCATTATCAAGTCGGTACATAAGGCAATGTCACCTGAAGAGGTTTGGCTATTATGCAATGAAAGAAACAAACGATTCGGATGACTGAGGGAGATGGTCATCTTAAAATCAATAAGTTATCTCAAAATAAATCCCATAGGCTACACTGTCAATATTGCAATGCAATACATAACACAGGTTTTTATTAGCAATTAATGGTATCTTAATAATGACAATACGAAGAGTAATAATATTAATTTAACAAAAACGATTTGAATAATTAAAACAATAATAAAAAAAAAGGCTACTGTCGTTGTTGTTATAGGCTATCATTCTGCCCCCAAAAAACATTTTGGACCTTAAGTTCATGCGGAAATATGCACTCAGAGCCTATTGCTTCATAAATATTGCCCCATACACAGTTTTACTACAGGGGTGAAGGTGGTAAAGTGGTAGGCTGTACGTCGTTTTAGGATTAAAGCGCATAGGCTAAATATATGATACATTGTTGTTGATTCTGCTGTTGCTGGCTGGCCCTGTGTAATGTGAAGATAGGGAGGCTGAGACTGCACGGCGTCTTGCCACTTTCCACAAAGTGATTCGTCACAAGTTACTGTCAGAGAGACACACTTCATGGCAGTCGGGTGAAAACACCTAATTCGTCAAGTCGGGGAATGAGAGACAGTAAAACCAGGATTTTGTATTCTCGCACCTCCCTGACAACCGCCAGCCTCCCTGATATCCAACGCAGACAGTAGCGCATGTTTACCCTTACTCAAAATGAGGTCCACATTTTCTGACGTTCTGTTTTGTGTAATGCAGCCAATATTGCATCAGAACAACGAAAATAAACGGAACCATCATGCACGAGGAGGCGTGCACAAAAACCTAAACCTAGAACTATGGATTATTTTAAAATATGTGTCTAAACGTAAAGCAAAGGACATTCTTTCGCAAGAATCCACAGGTGAGAGGAATGCAGTGATTAGTGATGGGTAAATAACGATGACCACTACCAGATAAACTGTGCACATCGTCTAAGGAATTTGGGACACTATTCATAGTAAAATCAAAAGTAGAAAAATAATGTCCTTTGTGTGAAACTACTTTAACAAGAAAAGTCAGCCCATGAACAGATAATCTGTTGAATCCTGTCTCTCACATGCAATGGAGGCATATTTATTTTTATGCCACAAAATGAAGCCCAGTGTTTTTGAAACGCACATCCAATGTGCGATCCAGACTAAATGTAAATAGAGGCAAATAGATTACCAACAGTCCGCTTCTCCGTCTGATGAACGAGTGACTATTAGTTAACTCCTGCACAGACGACCGAAGACTGATGAATGACTCAATTGACACCTCTTTACTTTTGATCACTTCACTGACCAATGTATATTGCATCTGAATGAATCATTGCAGTTCAAAGAAAGTCCTTTCAGAGCAGCAGATGCGTGCTGAGAGTTTGTGCTTCGATGTTGCTGAAACCATTAATCCCAAACAAGGGCGTCTGACTTAAATAAACTAATTAGTTGACTGCCTGCTTTGCGCACATCCCCAAAAATGGGTTACAAAAAAACATGACTGAAAAAATATAGCCTCCGGTCTGAACGTTGGATGATCATTTGAAAACAACAAAATACGTAGCCTAATGATAAAGTAGGCTATTGCAAAGGCAAATCATTATGTATTTTGTTGTTTTCGTTCTAAATGTTAATGATGCAAATAGTCAGGATAAAAAATTAATAAGACTGGAAGGCCTATCATTCAAACACGGTGTTTTGAAAAAAAGCGAATTTAAAAGAATTTCAACAAGAATCACCTTCTATTTTAGGATTCCCCTATAGGTTTTTACCTATTTGCATCCTTCCGTCTGCTGCCTCTTTCAGTTAAAATTGGGGATACGGGGATTTTCTTCTTTTTTTTGGTTGTTCTTGTCCTAGGCCTATATCCCTCAAAGTTTGTGTGCAGATACAATGTCCCCGGGCAATTCAGTTGTCCGTATTTTAAATTCAAAATCAATTGTAAATTAAACCACGTGTAAGCATAACATTGCTTCTGTAATTATGACTGTAGGCTACTTCTGTGAACGATGAGCTTTTACTTTGAAACGTGATTGCATTTACTGTTTACAATGATTTTAGACATGATCAAGCCTGATTGAAGTCTTGCATCTAGCACTCTTCCCCAGTAATCCAATCAGAGAACGCCCATACAGTTTGTAACTGCAGCCACAAGAAGCGCCTCCTCTCTTATACCTCACGAGCGCAGTAACGCTTTCATTCCTATCTTTTCAGAGACCAGCAACGACGCACTATTGGAAACTTCTTAGGAGCAACCGATGGCACAGAACTAGTCGGTACGTTGTGATTTTTTTCCAATGTGAACATTTCTGTCTTTTTCGTAAAACATCAGGGGACGCATCTGGGTTCAGTGGTCCTTGGTGCCGGGGAATCTAAATCACTTCGAATATTGTTTTGTCACTCTTACTCTGCTCTTATCTGTTATGAGTCTTATCAAGCAGTTATCTCTTTGCTTCGAAGACATATTGCGTTTTGTTTCCTATCTGTAACGGTGTGTGGTTTTTTTGTAATTATGATGAGGCTATCGCAAGAGGGAGGACAGGGCTGTGACACGGATGAATTCCGCTCCCCTAGTTAAGAACGCGCTTTGATAACATTTCATGTGGATTAATTCAGGAAGGTTGTGGTCTATTTTCAGTCTGAAGTCAACAGCCATCCTCGTATTACTTTATACAGACACCGATAGTCTACATTCAGCCTAAACCTTTAAATCGTTCTCTTTTTAAAACATAAGAGAAAAATAAACATAAGAATCAACTACAAATATGTGTTTCAATTTAAATTTGTTTCACACGGGGGTAAGCCATCATGATTGAATTTGAATTTCCTCTTAAATATTTGATCAAATTGTTGAATTGGGACACTTTTGTCAAATTATATCCAGATGACAGTGGTATTTATTATTGAATATCCCATGATGGCTATCTTGTACGATCGAATAAGACATGTTTTCTGCGAGTTAATCACAGGGCAGTTGACCTTTACTAAATGACGTTTTCTTTGTTATTCGCAGCATAGACTACGCATTCATAATTTTCAGTCCCTTGGTGTATGGAAAGTGATCCTGGATGGACCTGGGCGAAAACAGCTGGTCCATGGTCAAGCGAGAAGTGTCCAGCAGCCCAGGGTCACCGGCTGAACAAAGCTACTTACACGGCGACAGGCGGGACAGTCACGCCTCGGATGAGCTGAGGTCACCACCACCAACGGAGCTTGACGCATTGGGACACCGACGCTTAGAGGGCAGATCTTTACACTCCTACGTTCACTTCGGACACCATAACAACACCCTGCCCACTTCGGAGGACATAACCCTGTTCACGGATTTAGACCAGGGTAATAAGCTCATCATCTCCAGTGGAGCGAACAAGGGGGGTTTACTCGTCGACCCCAGCGACATGTATCAAACACTCGCCATCGCGGCCGCCCAGAGCCAGACTGGATATGATTCCCCCTCTGGTAGTTATATGCACTCCAACCCCAACTCTCCAGTGTATGTACCCAGCTCCCGGGTGGGCCCCATGATCCCTAGCCTCCCTTATCTGCAGCCTAGCGGGTCGTCTCAGCCTAGCCATGCCGTTACCAACCACTCGGTATGGTCACAGTCTACTCCGGAGAGCCCCTCCTACAGCACCGGGAGCCCCCACACCTCAAACCGTTTCCACTATCCTCCAAGCCCGCCTATGAATAACGGGGCACCCAGGGACAACGGCTACAGCAACCCGCTGAACGTGGCCAGCAGAGATCAGTACGGCCTCCCGCGACCTCTCAGTGGATCCTACACCAACCCATACTCTTATGTCGGACCGCAGATTTCCCAGTTGTCCACGCCATGGCCCGGAGGCCACTTTGATAACACCATGCTGCACACTTTGCAAAGCAGGGGTGCACCTCTGACTATTCGAGGGCCGAACGGAGGTGAGCAACCGCGGCAAAACACTGCTGCTGTCAAATGTATTTCTTTATTTAAGTGCAGTAGGCTAATGTGTAATTGCAAGCAATACAATAACACATAGAGAATATTATAGAAACAACATCATAATAACAATTTCGGATATTTATTTGTTTGGCCTTTATTTCATTTAATGTAGAATTATATAATTACATGAATGACAGAGGCAGGCCTATATGTGACATGTCATACGTCACGAAATTAGTTATTTAATGTACCAATTTCTCCATGCAGATATTCTCGATGACATGGGAGAAAGCAGAGAATGTGTCAACTGTGGATCAATCTCTACGCCGCTTTGGAGGCGCGATGGAACGGGCCACTTTCTCTGCAACGCATGTGGCCTGTACAGCAAAATGAATGGACTCAGCCGGCCATTAATTAAGCCACAGAAACGGATGGTAAGCATATACTCTCAAGAGACTACTTTGACACTCAATTTCCTGTCTATTAATTTAAAACAATGGCTTAAGGTTATCGCCAATGATCTCAACACCCTAAATAATCGTTATAATGTTTGAACAACAATTCTCAGAACTGGGCCCATTTTAATGCTCCTTAGCAAGGTTTCTTAGGCTGCCACACATAATATATCGCGGTCAACCTCTTCATTATATCGCTATGGGGTCAACAAATGTCCATAGAGCTACAGTGAAGAGAGGCGATTTTCAGACATCCGGGCGTCTTTCATTTTGAGCACCTTCAGCTAAAACTCAATAATGCCATATAGGCCTTCTGTTCTGCGACCTTAAAATAACTTTTTAAATGGAAGGCATACATAATACGACCATACGATTATTGTTTGAAAATGAATGTAGATAATCAAGCTATAACCATAGTGTATAAGCATCCACTCGGGCCAAATGATTTATTAGGCTATGTGCTTGGGTAACAGCCAAAAAATTCATTAGTCACGTAGACCTGCGGCATCTCTCGTAGGGCCTAAGCACATGTCACTGATTAATCATCGCCCCATTATGTTACCGTGGAATTTATCATTGCTTATGTATTGCCTTTCCCAGTCATCATCCAGACGTATCGGCCTCTCCTGTGCTAATTGCCAGACCAGTACAACCACCTTGTGGCGCAGAAATGCGGAGGGGGAGCCGGTGTGTAATGCATGTGGACTCTACACAAAACTACATGGCGTAAGTCACCACACGTTTTGATACGCGTCCTTGATAAAAAAAAATGTTTGTTGTTGTTTAAGAACCTTCGAATAGATTTTTAGTTGCACATTTGCGGTGGAATATCCAATTGATCGTTTTGATCTAGTTAAACTAGCTAAATCTAGTGTTTGGAAAGCTTGGTATTCATTTAATTTAATCAAATGAAAAACAATCTAATCATTTGTTCGATACATTTTTCAGGTTCCTCGGCCTCTCGCCATGAAAAAAGAGGGAATTCAGACAAGGAAAAGAAAACCAAAAACTTTGAACAAATCCAAAGGATCTTCTGGTAAATGATTACAGTTTCAAGTCTCAAGGAATATGCTGGATTGTACTTGCCGAATTTTATTGCACGGTATATATTGGTTCTTACCATTGTATTTGTATTTCACAACAGGAAATAATAATTCAATTCCCATGACTCCGACGTCTACGTCTTCTTCTAATTCTGAAGATTGCTCAAAGAACAGCTCTCCATCCACGCAGGTGTCTGTAACAGGGGTAAGAGGATGAACTCAATTTAATTAGCCTACTTTTATTTGAATCATTTGGGAATTTCCAGAAAGTCAGATACAACACACACAATTAAAAATTTAATTTATAATTCAATGTGACAAAGTTGTCAAATGTCCTTTGTATCATTGTAGGCCAATCATTTATGATAAGGAATTCTTAGATTGTACACAATTCTTATGGAAAATTTCACATAATATCGAAATTTGACTCACTGACATTAGATACAGTTTTGTAAAAAAAAAAAGGAATTCCCTTTCTGTTGAAGTTCAGTAAGCCACTGTGCATCCTTTCAATACTATATGGTTTGAATTTACTTCTTGATTGATAAAAACTGAATAATAACCAAAATTCTTGATATGTAAACATGACAGTGATAAACGTATATAATATTCCATGCCTGTCTGGGCAGAGGTATTATCAGTGGTGTACAGTAAGCCTCTAATCAATCTTCCATGTTGCAGGTCAACTCCTCCGTCCTGTCAGGCTCAGGAGAGGGCTCAGTCTCTGGGGGATCAGCAGTGAGGTACCCCGGCCAGGACAGCCTGTACACCAGCGTAGGCCTGACCCAGCCTCCAGACGTGGCTAGCTCCGTGCGAGGGGAGACCTGGTGCTCTGCGGCCTTGGCCTGAGTCTCTGGAGCTGAGGGACAAGACCCATCACACCAGCCTCTCTCTATCTCTCTCTCTCTCTCTCCGGACATCCTGCAGAGGGGAGGGAGAAGGACTCAGCGGCCATTTGTGGGGAGAGTTGGACAGAGAGACACAGGCTTTTGCCAACCTGCAAGTTTGAAACAGCCTTGGAATATTTGGGATGGATTTCCAGGGAGATGTGTGTGTGGAGGGTGGGGGTGGGGGGTTGAAGTGCCTTAAGACAAAGTGAAACATTTAAGACAAGACCAGTTGGTCCTTGTTGGTCTTCAGTGGATGCTTTCAAGACCGGCTGTACACTGTACAGCTCTCTATCTGTTTCGGCATTGGAGGAGGATCAAATGTTTTTTCATGAATGAAGAAATGTGTACATAATGTTGTGGATTCCCTCTCTGAAGAAAAAGCTAATTGGATGTCAACCAGTGTTTTATTAAGCGCTGTCTATCCTTGAAGGACATTTTGATTATTTTTCCTTTTTGCAACTGGAATCAAGCTAGACAAGTACCAAGACAACCTTCATGAATCAAGAGAAAGTATTTATTAATCTTCCATTGTTGAAAAGATGACTATGATTGTTAATAAAAATATGGATATAGATTAGAAGTAAAACAACATTTCTTCATGTCTTCTTTTCTAATTAAGAGCTTTTCTTCTGGAGTGAATAGTAATTTTGAATCTGCACACATTTTTCACTGAGAGCTCTTACAGTCTGACTGAAACAATATGGTTTTAAACAGGGTATCAATAAGCATGGCATCCTACGCCATTCAATTGTTGTTTGATTATTTACTGAATTTGCAAATTTCTACTCCTACAGATTTTACATTTTGTAATGAAGACACTGTCAACTTTATGGTACTATGAAATTTATGGATGTTGATGTTATAGGGATGTGAAAGTGAGAAGGCAAAATGTATCAGCAACATATACTGTTTGAACAAAATGGCCACCATAGTAACTGTGTTGAAGTTTATTTTTGTTACAATACAAAACCGCAAAATAATTCTTAAATATATTCCGGTTGCAACTGAGACTACCTAACTTACTATTATGGTAATGCAAACAGGCATTAGATGATGGAATATAACAAAAGAAAATCTAAATGCTAAAGTACACAGGTACATTTTGACATTCGATTTTTTCCCATGTACATTTCATTTTTGGTTCATGCATTTTGACAAAAGGTTAGGTACAGAGATTAAACATACACAGGATTTGAAGTCCTCACCATTAACTGTAATATATAAAAACATCTCTAATCACTCCCCATCAAAAACAGGTTCCAATTCATGATAAAACTCACAAAAAGTGAATACTTTTCGATTAGTTTCCAGCCCTCCTAAAGTGTACACTGCTTTGACGGTCTACGAAACGTTGTAACCTCTGGTAAAACTGTGACCGGGCAACCATTGGACACGTACCCTCTGCTTCCTTCTTCTCCGATATGGGTGTGAATGGCGCCTAGATGGATCCATTTTAGGGCCAGACAAATTCCAGTGCACTCTGGGGAATGTTCACTCCAGGGGAATCTGATGAGTTACTAGGTCATTGTGAAACTGGCATACAAGGCTTTTCACAAGATTCTTCATTTGAAACAGCGCCTTTAGTTTTTTTTTCTGGACTTATTTATTTTTGAAGTATCATGTTTATTGCTAGAATTGTTTTCCTATTATGTTTGGGGGTATTTGTATTTTTCGATGTTTTCATTCTGTTTTAAATGATCTTATTTAAATCTATCAAATAAATTGCTCTGATAATACAGACTTCACTTTGGTATATTTCACCTTGTGTTGATATTCTGATTATATAGACATGGTCAGAGTTATAATCTCAGGTAGGGCAGATGAAATGAATGGTTCAGTTGACAGAACATACATGTTTGAGTTACTCAAAAATTTAAAATATTCACTGAGGATAGGGTTGGTGTGAAAAAAATGTCACAGCTTTTACATTTAGAAGGAAATGCTCCTTTAACACAAAAAGACCAGTCCAACAAAGCATTTATCCCTCCTGAGAGGCCATGTTGACTCTGTATAACAAGCAGACAGGGATTTCAGCAATGTTTCCAGTGTCCTTTTGAACCATACCTACCCGTGTGCACAATTCCTAAGTAACCTGTCACAATGTTTAGTGTATTTAAGTGAATATGACCCATGAGTAATGCCGCAAGCAGAAAAAAAAGATTTTAGAGACAGAGAGATTTATGTCTGAGCTTTCGGTTATCTGCTTGCTCTTTGACATATTGATGTAGTTGAGTTTACTGAGTGTTGGGGAATATGCAAGACTGCACTTCAACCAGAAGCACCATTTTGGGATGAGCATGTAAAGGGAACTGTAGTTTTTAACATCTTAAAACAGCATCACTTCAGCAACTTATTTGCAAAACTGTAACAGAAGTCTGATGTTTTGTAATCTTTGGAAGATTACCATATGGTTTGTGTGGCATGTTCAGCCTTTGTTTTTTATGTAAAACATCACCTATGTGTGCAGACCACCACACCGACAGTGAATAGGATCCTGTTCTTCGACCAAGACAAATTACAAACTGTACTTTGTATTATGTAAATTGAAGGTAGTGTGAAAACTGTAAGATGAACAAATATTTATAGGCTTGTGAATTTATTAAGCGGGCCGAGTATGCCGGTGTCCTGCTGGTCTCCATGGTGCTCGAGGGAAGGAAATACAAACAGAACTTCACAGAGATCCTCCCTCTCGTTATTCTGGATTCATGAGCCTAAGTTTGGGGTCACCAGCATCACACTGCATTCTGTATTGGTAAGAGATCTAGTGGCTGTGTTGTTCTGATCATGGTCTCACAGCTGCTTTGTGAGTTGTGTCATAGGTATGATGTAGGCCTCCCGTTACTGCAAAATTGAATGTGAATAAGTATCATCATTTGTAAAAATGGCCATTCTGAAACAGAGCTGAACAGTGAAAGAGAGGGAGGGATAGATAAAAAAGCGAAAGAAAGAAAAAGGGAGCAACAAAGAGGGAGAGGGCAGGTCCGAGAGAGAGGGAACGAAAGAAAGAGAGCTGAGAGAAACAGAGAAACAGTGTGGGAATGTGAGAGAGAGAAAGACAGAATGAGAGACAGAGAGAGAGACAGAGAGAGAGACAGAGAGAGAGACAGAGAGAGAGACAGAGAGAGAGAGAGATCAGAGAGAGAGACAGAAAGAGAGAGAGAGAGAGAGATCAGAGAGAGAGACAGAAAGAGGAGAGAGATCAGAGAGAGAGACAGAAAGAGGAGAGTGATAGGGCCAAGAGCGACGCCTAGGCAGCTTCATTTAGACAGTGAGTGAGAGAGTCAGTGTCACTCGCGAGGGCAGTGCTGAGTTGAAAGTCCCAGGCGAGGCCAAGGTAAACAAAGCCCAGCAGCGGGAATGGCCGACTGGGGAAACACTAGTCACTACATGAGAACCAGCCTGGCGCTGTGGCTGCTTCACCCTTGTACAGGACGGTAGGACAGCCCAGCCTCAGCCCAGCCTCTGCCCAGCCTCACTCCACCCTCAGCCCAGCCTCAGCCCAGCCTCAGCCCAGCCTCAGCCCAGCCTCACTCCACCCTCAGCCCAGCCTCAGCCCAGCCTAAGCCCAGCCTCAGCCCAGCCTCAGCCCAGCCTCACTCCACCCTCAGCCCAGCCTCAGCCCAGCCTCAGCCCAGCCTCACTCCACCCTCAGCCCAGCCTCAGGCCAGCCTCAGCCCAGACTTATCTCAACGGCTCCCCTAGAAGACATTGCCTTGGTACACATGTTGGCGTTCAAAGGGGAGCTGTGCTGGCCTGGCCCTGCCTCCGGAAGAGATGGGATCTCTGACTCAGCCCTTTTGGAGTTTCCTCAACTGGCAGAGGGCACAGTTTGAAAGTAGGGAAAAAAATCAAAACACAGTCATTATGGCTGCTGAGGCTCTTAGTGTATATTGAATACCTGTTGGAATAACTGGTATATACCTCTTCAAAACACAGTCCTTTGCTGTTTAGTCTCCACCCTTTTCCAGGAATCTTGATAAAAAAAGACTGCCCTCCAGCCAGCAATAGTTATATTAGTAATAGTTTTACTCTCTGTAACCTTAACGGCTAAACTGCCTGGAAAATAGGGTCCTCCCACTCACCACACATACTCCAATTGCCTTAGTCACAGGAAGTTATTACCAAATTTAAGTCCTTAGTGTCCACTTGTCAATGACTTGTCAATGACTTGTCTTGAAAATTTGTCAAATTCTGCAGTTATTTGACTAATACCAAACTTTTAAACTCCATTGTTTGTTTTTTGAAAGCTTTTGTTGCTTGTTGACCATTACAGACTGGAGATTAAAACAGGAATACTGTAAGAAGGAAAATAACACATGGCAATGACCTTTGCGCGTGTGTGTGTTTTCATGCTGTGAGGAATGCCAGGAAGTTGTAGGGAATGAGACTTCATGGGAGGGGGTGTGCTTGGGGGCTGAGGATGGAGCAAGGGCAAAAGAACAAATCCTTTCGCTCAGAGAGAGGAAAAGTGAGTATCAGTCACTACTGACAAGTTGCACCCCCATGACCTGGGAATGACAGGCGGTAGTGACTGCCAAGAGTTTACCTTCAGCCTTCAAAGAGTTCATGAGTCCTAAAATCAACCTGACTAAACTTTAGTTAAATAACTGAAAGCGGATTCATAGCTTCATCTTGAATCAAACAATCTCTTGCCAAATATGTTATGAACAAAAAGCATGTTTTCTCACTGATGCTGTTACTCTCTGTTTAGGTGAATGCAGCTGACAAAGTTTCTTGTTTATGTTTAATGCTAACAAAGCTAATTCCAAGCTTGATTGAGAACAAAAAGATCTTAAGTTTAACCTTTTACTTCAAGAGAGATTGGTCACGTTCTGCCATTGTTTATCTTTTGGTCCTCAAAGGTGGAGTACGTTGGAACAACAGATTCCATTACAGTTAGATTTGCATTACACAGTTGACCAACACAAGTCATTGTAGAATTCCCATTGTGACTTCTGTTTCAAATGTGGGCTACTTTGCGTGACAGAAGTAAATTATTTGTGAAAAGTAATACTTAGCAATAAGTCATCATTCCCACTAAACAAATTCTAAAGAACATCAGAGTTTATTTGCATGTTGTAGTACGTACTTGTTTGAAGAATGACTCATGATGGATCATTTTATGACATTGCATTTCACATGACAAATCCTCACTCACTGCATTTCAAAGGAAATGCTCTGGTGCACACGTTCAAATGTAAGTAAACAGTCAATGCCACCCTTATAACATGGAAATCCATGATGGTTTATAAAGTGTTCATAGAGAGCTGCCATCCTTTAAGAATTCCTCAAAGCCGCAAACTATTTGACTGCCAATTTAACTTATTCTCAGATCAGAAACGTCTTACAGCTATTCTTTCAAATGAACATTTCACTACAGCGAACTAAGCGCTGTCTCTACTTTGAAACCCATCCACTAAATCATGTAACTCATTTAAGTATTTTCAACTCCCTTCTATCCCAGGCATAATCCAAGATTCTTGCGAGTTCACCGCCAGGTCATTGCTATCTCTCCTCTCCTACTAGCTCAACGGCCTGCCTGCGTCCAAGGAGTTTCAAATTAAGTTCAGCTCCCTTTGTGTATGGGAAATCCAACTTGCCGCCAAATGCAATACTTCCCGGAGTATTTCTGTCAGAGCTCTGGCCTTTTAAAAACAAAACAATGTGAATTCACAGCAGGCCCCTTTTAATCAATTAAGGATGGGTCAACAAACAACATGCTAATCATTCTTTTAGCGGGGGAGGCCAATTGTAAGCTGATGATGTAGGATCAGCTGTCAATCATTGTCTTGAAGTCATGTCTACGAGCCATATGAGATCAATCGAGCTGTTTGTAGACGGTTGACAAAACACTGTCTTGCCTGCTATGGTTTGAACCAACTGAACCATTGACTACTATTCTCCGTCTTCATTGGCCGTCATCATGGCCTACGCTTTCACTTATACTGTATGCAAATACACATCTTATCTGGGAAGGTTCCACAAACACTGGTGGGAGACTGAGAACAATGCCAGGCGGAGAAGGATGGACCCCCATTCCAATGTCCTCATGTTTTTCACACCACATAGAAGTGCTCTGTGTTTGTGTGAGTGCTAGAGCGGACATCTGTTTGTCTTGGAGCGTTTGAATGTGCCTGCCTACCTGTCTGTTTGTCTGTCTGTCTGTCTGTCTGTCTGTCTGTCTGTCTGTCTGTCTGTCTGTCTACCTGCCTGTTTGCCTGCCCACTTCAAATAAAGATATGGTGGGCAGCATGTACTCCAGGATTGGTATCTTGGGCTCCATGGCTCCAGTCTCTGAATGTCTCTGAATGGAGTCATAGCCTTAGTCACTTGGGTCAAGTACAAGCTATGAAGTCTGGAGGGTTGCTGGCCACTCCCTCCTGCCCCAGAATGCAGTGCGGGGCCCAAGCTTGGGCCCACACTCTCTCAGAGCGAGGTATGCCTGTGTAAACATCATTTGGCTCGTTGAAGGCTCGAAACCCAATAAATTTTCATTTACAGCTGCAGATAGCTGTGGAGCCGTATAGCGGGGGTAACATGGAGGATGTGGTGCAGCTCTCTGTCAGAGGAGAGGAGCCGCTGCCCAGGGTCAGGCCTGCAGACTGCCTCAGCGTCCTCCTCTGGGACCTCATATTAGGGCTACTGATAACAAAACTGGCAACCAGGATAAGTCAGGTCTGACGTAAGGCAGGCCACAGAGACAGAGGATATGGACACTGGAAACTTTGCACTTTGCTTTTGATGTCCGTTAGCAACAAATATAAATTAATTCTTCTCTCTTAATCTGTCCTTTTCATCTTAATATTGCATTGTGTATAATGTATACAATGTAAAATGTGTTGTTGTAAGTTGTTTCTGTCTGAAAGTGTTAAGCACACATCTGTAGAGGCCGTCTTGGCCAGGATTGGCTGTGTACAGGGACTACTGCATTGTCCTCCCACAACAACTTGGCCTTCTTCTTGTGATTCTTGCACAGGCTGACCAGGCAGACCCCTTGGCTGAGGCAACCAATTAATTATAGATGTGACTTTAAAACTTCCTGTTATTCCCTCTTTAATTAAGCCAATCTTGCTCGGTGCTGGACGGAGAGGAAATACCTCAAAATAGTTCCCAATTTCAGCACATTCAATTATTTTGTACCAAGAGCAGATTGCATCAGGGGTCGCATTAATGTAAAGATCAACATCACTGGATCAGAGGGAAATTATGTCTGTCATTTCTTCCTGTTTCTGGGCAAATAATGTGGGAATTTGGCAGAGTGGTGCCCTAGGTGGGCACAGCCTGTGCTGTGACTAGCAAGTACGTGCAGTGAGTCATGCCCATCCAACATCCATCTCCTACCGAGACGTTTATTATTACGCTCATGCGTTGCACTGTGATTAATGCTCCCACTGTCAAAGCTTTTCCGTCGTCGTTTAGGAAAAGAAAATTCCAGCGAATTCCTGCAGTATTAATGCTAAACAGCTAGGACTGACTCTCTTGTACACGGTGAAAGCGCCTGAGTTCAGCCAAGCCCGAGTTACAACATTTGCAACATCGTTGCTGAACCATTGCCAAGTGAGTTGCACAAAACACACTCTCTATACAGCACCTGACAAACTGACCTTGACAGCAGACACACACTTCATCTCTCCCTCTCTTTCTACTCTGCACTCATAATTACACTAGATCCACAGGCAGCGTTCAAGAGCAACAAGTCAACTTGACTGCTATCATAAATGCATGATATTTGCTGAATACCTGCCAGTGTTTTCAAACCATGCCCTTTTCAACTCTGAACTGAAACTAACCTCCAGCCTCACCCTGTGTTTTTCACACTCAGGGAAACAGGAAAAGGAGGGGAAAGTGAAGACTTAGACTAAGTGTTCGCTGACTAGGGCAGGACCGTTTCACTGGGAAAGGCTGCATTTTGACCTAAATCACAGAATGCAGGAGGAGGTGACAAAGTCTTTCAGAAGCCATATCAGATGTCCATTGTCCAACCTCAGCTGTATCTGTGTTTCAGATCTGTGGGATTACACAGCCAAAGAAAAATGTACAGTCAAGCTACAGTCTAAGTCCACTCACCAGCTTTGTGGCTTTAGAAAAAGGTCCACAGAAATGTGTGGAGACTTGTCTCACAAAGAGCATGGCAGGCAGAGTCCTAGGGAGGTAGCAGTTGCTTAGATGGGGGCAAGAAGGACGCGGGGGGGGGGGGGGGGGGGTGTAGGTGGAGGGGAGGTGGGGTCGGAGGGGCGGTGACATCACTGAGAGGAAACCCCAGCAGCCCTGGTCGCTGTATGGCCGGAGGCCCCTCAATAAACAGGCCGGTTATCACATCACTAACATTTATTTAACCCTTCTCTCCAGCACACAGGACGACAACTGGAAGGTGTTCTGTGGTGTGTGTCTGCGGGGAGAGGTGTGGGAGTGTTCTAGGATCTTTGTGGAAAAACAATCATGTTTCCTGACTCCAAATTCGTTGTCTGAACTTACCACACACGTACACTTGCACACACACACACACACACGCCCACAGACACACGCCCACACAAATACACACACCAACCTCTTCTGAAGAGACATATCCCTCCCCTATACTCCCCTCGCTCTTCTTTGGTCTCCCACCCGCCATCCTCCCTTGCTGGCTGTCTCTGAGAGACTGTGCGCTGAGGACACAACTTCATTATGAGAAGTACCCCCCCCACAATGCACGCACGCACACACACCCACACACACTCACACACACTCACACACACACAAATGCTCACACGCACACTCCACCCACCACCCTATCCAATCCCCCCCCCCCCCCCCTCCTGTCTCCCCAATGTAGTGAAGTCATGTCCTCAGAGAGACCACTGTCCATCACTCCACCCTTGGCTCCAGCCCCCCACTAGCCCACCCCCTGGCCCCCGGCCCCCCTGCCCGGACACTCTCCGCCCCCTCTCCTGTCTCTCCTGGGTTGGGACCTTGCACACAGCTCTCTCCCACACATCCCGCGCTGGGGCCCAGTGCTTTTCTCCTTTCCCTCCCTCTTTTTCTTCCCCTCCTCCCTCCCCTTTTCATTATTCAAAGGAAAGAGAAACGCGGCTCATACCAAAATAAATACGGCTCTCTTGGATGAGACTGCGTCGCAGAGCGCGATAGCGCCGCAGAAACGCTGTTGTTTTAACCGGAGGAGGATGGAACTCTATCTGGGCTCTGGACTGTGTCTGTCACTCTGTCCTCTGGCTCTCTCACACACCCTGAGGTCCGCTGGCGCTGTGACGTCCTTATCTCACCACTGACCACAAATACACCAGTTCAAAATGTGGACTAGGCCGAGTAGTGACTGCTCAAGCATTGAACATCCATCGCATGTCAGAGACAATAAGGAAAAATCGTGGCATGACGAGATTGTTGCAGTCGCTATCTACACATTTGTCCTTTGAAATCATTGATTGTTGTAAATGGAATTTTGTCATATTAAACCCTAGGATTTCTCTTGGCCTTCACCAAAGGAATACCCAGACCACTTGCCCCTGCCTGGGGCCATCTTGATGACTTCCCACGTTGGGTGAGGTCTGCTAACTGGCCAATTAAATGTTCCGTCAAGCAGAACCCTCCTGTGACCCTAAGAGACAAACACACACACACACGTGCATGAGCACACAAACCCCACGTCGACGCACACAAACACGCGCGCCCGCAATCCCAAACATCCACTGGGTCGAGCACAACCCCTGGAACATCAATAGTTTGTTTATAATTAGCCCGGGCACCTCTCGACTACTTAGAGAGTGATTGTTTTTGAAGAAAGGCCCCTGGGGTACCGTTGACGGATTGGCGCTAGGTGGCTGGAGGAGAGCAGAGGGCCCGCGGCTGCTCCGCGGTCGCGGGCCGCATTCCACACCAGCCGCTCTGGGCCCACGTCTGACAGCCTCTCCGATAATAGCCCAGTCAGACGGACTAGCAGGGCCGTGTGCCTGAGCCCTGCATGGAATCACTCAGTTAGCGTAGGAGGAGAGTAAGCCCTCTCCCCTTTCCTCCGTCTCCCCCCTTCGGCTGCCTGGACGCACACCCCGACGCCTGGCCGCCAGAGCTGCAGCGCAATTAATAAACACGGCCGAGCACGGAGAGGAGTGCGAGTGGTAAACACACTTTGTGTGGTCTGGCGGTTTACACTGTGGATGGGACTCCTCGGTGTGCGTGCGTCTGTGCATGCCTGTGTGTGCGCGCGCGCGTGCGTTCTTGAGCGCACCTGCGCGTCGGTGTGCCCCCGTTCTTTTCGATTGCTTATCGAGAGAAACAGCAGCCGTGGGAACCCCTCCCCGCTTCACCTCGTATGGGGGAACCACCATTTGGCAAATGGATTCCTCACATTTCAGACAGCTTAGTGAAATGATCCATGTGCTTAAGCCGTCATAAATACACGTGAACACCGTTCCTGAGGTTCTCAGCGTTGCCGCGTTTCAGCCACGGTGCCTCGCCGTACATTAGTGGCCACGGCGAGCCTACAGATCACTTAAGCAGCTGCTTGATGTATATGTTATGCTCACTTAATCACATAACGAGCTGCACTGTTGTTTGCTTTGCCATCAGTCACAAAGCACAAGAGGGGCGGTGTGGCCTTAGTGGCACCAGCTCAACCCCCAAGGACGTATACATGGCACTGGGGTCCTCAGCTCCACCCTCCTCCTACCCAGCCGGCCAGCCTCCTCCCTCCCCCACTCCTCCATCAGAGCCTCCGAGTCCCGCCTGCCTCTGACCTCTCACCCCCCAGCGACCTCTCCCCTGCAGACGCCTCCCCTACCCCCCCCTCCCCCCCACCACCACCACCACCCCACCCCCAACGTCCTTTGATCCAGTGTTTACATGTATGTACAGTAGGGGTTACTCACACACCTTCAGAGGTGTTCCTCATGACGTGGAATGCTCCGACAATGGAGCCGTTAGCCCGTGTTGTCTGAGGCCCAGGAGAAGGATTAGAGATTAAAGAGAGGCCTGTGCGAGGTAAACACTAGAGGACAATATCTTACCAGCTCCAGTCGCCGGATGCTGGTGTCAAGCAGCGCTCCACCAGCCACCCTGTGTTTGCCTTTCCAACCCCATCTGAGAACAAGGCTTGGCTGGCTAGACGCAAGGCTGGTGACTGCGGTGAACGCATGCCAGAAATGTTCTGTGAAAGTCGTATCCGTTTGGAAATGGTCACTGTGGAGACATTTGTACAAAGGGGATCTTCAACGAAGGCTCGTGTGAAAACGCTTCACCTATAGCATGGCTGAGTGTGCAAGCGCCACAGACTGGGAACATCCCATAGAAACATGTTTTTCGTCTGCCCCCTAAGTATGAGACGAGACTCTGACAGTGAGACAAACATGACATTAAATTGGATCTGTTTATCTAAGAAATATTCCATGATTTCAGAATACGTATTCTTTTGTTTTAAGTAAGCTTGCTGATGTTGAAGGACATTGTCAGGAAAATATCCCTGCAATCCCTGCACAGTATCGTGTTCAGGCGTGGTTTGGAGAGTGTAAATTGAAACAAGACACTCCCCGGAGTATATTGTCGTTGATGTATGCTAATTAAAGCTGAAATGTTCGAACTCTGTTGGAGATGAAGATTTTTTTCCCGTAAAAGCCCTCATTAATTATGATGACAAAGACAAAATAGTTCAAAACAATACATATTCCCCTTGCAGGAAAACGTAAATAATGACCGGACAACAAAACGGCTATCCCCAGAAGAGCATATTCCAGAGCTGCAACATCAAATAGCTTCTTCTCATCCAGTACGGACAACGGACCTGAACTCTGATCTTTGAACTGTGTGCGGCTCCTCGTCCCAGATCTGCTGGTGTCTAGTTACAGAGCCTCTCGTCCTTCTCAAGTCAACTTGAACACATTCTGTGGAACATCACTGTCCTCTGAAGAACACGGTGTCCTTCAAGCCTGGTCCACACACACGTGTGAAACTTTTGTCTCCACCCAGAATTAACACACTCACCCGGTCGCACACACACTGAATGCACACTGACTGACTGATTTGCGAGTCATTTTGTCACAATATTGTAACTGAGAAGTCAAAAAAAAAAAGCAGAATGTTGGAAAACAAAATAATGGTCAGACTATTATTATAGATCTTGTCAAATTCTAGTCATTTTCACTCATAGAAAAATGCTACATTTTGGCATTGGGAACATGGAAACCTGTCCAAGCTACTGCAGCATAAAAGCCTGCAGACAGATAGGGAGATCAGGCATTCCCTGTTTGGACTGGGTTTGTTATTGCAGGTCCTTCAGTCTGCCTACATTCGAACTGTACAGTACATCGCTGGCATGCAATGGCGGCCGGCCTAGAATTTCAATGTTTATTTTTACATGGTAACAAAAGAATAAATGGATGTGCTTGAAAAGTTAAACAATGGGTAGTTGATGTCTTGTTAAACGCTCTCAGTATGTTCAATCTCATTTATCACGTTGTGGGGGAGGGATGACAAGGCGTGTCTGTTTCCCAGGAAGTGGCGTGGTGTTTGGGAGTCACCGTCCTCCAGCTCCAACTGTCATGTAGCAGGTCACTGCTGCCTGGTGACACAAGCGAGTCACGGCTCTCTCATGTTATAATGCTTCGAATTGTATCACCTACTTCCACGGCGTTCCTGTCACGTCTTATTTTAACACGATGACAGGTGCATTTTGAGTTGTGCATATGGATTCTCACCCAAAATAAGCCCTGTACAAGACTTCCAGGACATTTTTTGTAACTTTAACCTCTTGACCTGCTTTGCATTTCTTAACTTAAGTGGTTTTCTATTCCAGTGATTCTGAAAAATGAAACATTTATATGCTGTATTTTAGTTCTCTGATCCTGATTTGACTGCATCCCACATTGTTCTGTTCAAGGTTGAAGAGAGTGGTTGTATCACAGTCATGTGATATCCTGTATCAAATTGACACACTGATGTGCACTCTGTGGATTTAACAGTGAGGTCACAGAGAATATAACAGAATATGATCAGTTTAGACTCATAACTGCTGGCAATTAAAGGTGACCAATGAACACCTAGCTGACCAATGATAACAAACACTGGCGATTCCAGAAGCCTCCGCCAGTGAAGGTTGTTGAAAGAGCAGTGAGAGTGAGACCCCCTGGAGGGGTCAGATCCTGCTTATGATCAGACCTTGGTGCTTATTTCACATCGTCTCCATTCCTCCCTCCCTCTGGAATCTGATGACAAACTAGGTTTAACTTCCCATGAGGAGCAGGGGCTCTGCTTCATAATGCCTTATGAGGGGGAGTTGTTTGCGCGAGGAAGATGAATTGTACTTCTGTAGGCTTGGGTATGATTCAGGACAGAAGGGGAATTCAAATTCAGGAGCCAGTTCTTCCCAGTATTGTGAAATCATGAACACCTTCGATACATTTGTGAGAGGGAGTGTGTGTGACACCTTCCTCTGCGTATTTAGGGAAAAGTCCAAAGAAGTGCATTTACTTTTTGATATTTAACATGAAATGGTTTCCATAGCCACCTGACATTTATGTCACCTTCCATTTCCTGATGGCAGTTTCAGGTATTACACATTCAAATGACCAAACAGGAAATCATTTCAAAGAAATGCGTATCTGACCAGATTGAATTTGAACATACGGACATTTAAAACTGGAATGCAAGTCAAAGACATTACCTTTGAGACAAAACCCTCACTGTAACTGATGTTTCAAATAGTTGTTTAAATGCTAAATGAATTTGATCTCTGATCTCACTGGCGCACGTTCTCTGAGCATGAACCCAGAGAAGCCTTCTCTTAGACTCTCTCGAGGAGACACTGAAAGCTCAATTAGCTTGACTTCAAAGAGGCAGATATTTTCAATACTTCCCGCTGGCATTTCAGCAACTGCATGTTCTTTCATCTCTGCCCAAGCCTCTCCAGAGTCCAGCACTTAAGATGGAGTCAGGAAGTCATTGGTATCGCATGGCACTCTGGGATATAGGAGGACAGAAGGGCACCCAAAGAGAGGGGCCTCCTGTTTTGTGTTGGGCCATTTACCATGATACAGTTTTTTGGCTTCAGATCGTCTTCTTGTCGTCCCCCTCTCTGGAGTCCATCTCTGGTTTGTCTCTGGTAATTATCTCTAGCAATAATTTGCTTCTGTTCTGACAAGATGCTGGCTAGTTGAGTTTCTGTTGAAAGTCTGAGGAAATATTGCGTCCTACTGAAGAGGAAAACCTCCATGTTGTTTCTCAGAGCAGGTCCAGCAGCCAGACACGGCCCCACCAGACGGTGCCCTCCGCCGTCCTCTCGCGTGACAAATGATTCCCATAGATGCGTTTCCTCCGCGGCGCTCCGCGGACAAAAGAACCAAAAGGCGTCGATGCAGGATGAAGGATGGTGTTTTCATAAGTGCTTTGGCGTCACCGTCACAAAGGCTGTCACACGCCGCTATCCATTAGCCCCTCTGCAGGAGACAGGAAGTGATCCAGGGGCCTTATTGTGTGCTGGGCAGACCCATGTTGGTGGTGGCGACGACGTGCCTCTGCGGTGGTAGAAGGAGGTGCAGGGGAGGCCTGTCCCGCTCGGCCCCCCAGAGGAAGGACCCGGCTCCGGGGACCTGTGCTCTCCCATGGGCCCCGCTGGGCTGGTGAGGTAGCCGGGGCAGACACACAGGCAGGAGGATGGGGCTTGAGATGGAGGGGGGCTGGATAAGGGGCTGGAGAGGAGGTACTGGGCCGGCTCTTGCCCTCTCGCTGACAGGATCTGGTCAGTGTCCTGCCGCCGAGGGTCGCGGCCCAGCTTACACACACAAACTTATCTCCAGTGCATCTGCCGGCCGCCTGCGCAGTCAGGCTGTCTCCACGATGGGCTGCAAGCTTTTTCCTGCTGGGGGAGGGAGAGGGGAGGATGGAAGGGGGCGAGGGAACGGGAGAGAGAGAGAGAGAGAGAGAGAGAGAGAGAGAGAGAGAGAGAGAGAGAGAGAGAAGAGAGGGGGACTCAATGGGAAACTGACATTGCAGAGGTCTGCCAAGCCGCTGAGCAAAATGGAAAACACGAGCCGCCTCAAGGGTAACGAGACCACTTCTGAATTTTTACAAAATAAAAATAGCTCTAACGTCTGGCCATTGGCCTCTCTGTTCTCCAGCCCCCCGACTTTTTCTTGCTTTCTCTCTCTGTCACTTGAAATTCCCACACGAATAACATGCTCATGTTTCCTACCGAAGCCGTCTGTAAGGACAAGCTCATTCTCTTTACTGCTGAGGAGGGGGGAGAGGAGAAAGACGAAATGTAATAATTATGCGGAGCCTCGTGTATTCATCATTCCTACTCTCTGTGGATCCTGATGACCTTCTGGTGACCAATTTAGTGGTGTTCCATTCAGGTCCCATTGGCGAGTCATTTCATCATTCAAACAGCACGTGATCCATTTCTCATGACCTAATGCAGTGTAGAATGCCTGACCACGGCCTGTTATGTTTTCCCTGTTCTCCCCCAGCCATACTGTCAACAAAACAAGGCAGGAGCCATGACAGATCCTGTGAGGCAAGAATGGCAGCAACTTTTGATCAATCCTGACAACACAATGTGGTCAGAATGAATGAACACACCGCTTCTAGAAGGGCCCTGTTTACTTCAGCTGAGAAGTCTGCAAAAGAGGTTTCAAAAGTTGGGTAAAACATCTTGAGATGGGACAGTGGTCCTTCACAGCAAAATATCTTGACATTACTCTGGCTCGACGTTGGGGGATGATGGTGCTGGAGAGATCCCACAGTAATCCAACAGTCGTTGGACCTGTCGTAGATTCTCCAAAGCCCTCCCCCCGACAGCATACCTGACTCAGACACAGGCATGGTTATAAACCTCAAACCACAGCTCTGCTCATCTGCTCCTCATTGGGAACACTGTTAATGCAGGACCTTTCACACAGGGTCTATAGAGGTGACTGGTGGTGTTTACATAGTATTGTCACATGACAGAGAGAGAGAGAGAGAGAGAGAGAGAGAGAGAGAGAGAGAGAGAGGCAGAGAGGCAGAGAGAGAGAGAGAGGCAGAGAGGCAGAGAGAGAGAGGCAGAGAGAGAGAGATAGAGAGAGAGAGAGAGAGAGAGAGAGAGGCAGAGAGAGAGAGAGAGAGAGAGGCAGAGGCAGAGAGAGAGAGAGGCAGAGAGAGAGAGAGAGAGAGAGAGAGAGAGAGAGAGAGAGAGAGAGAGAGAGCAACACCGAAAACATATGTCACTACCTTGGAGAAAGAAAAAATAATCGGTGTAATTGAATTAAGATGACAATGTCCAACATCTAAAATGCAGTCTCTTGCGGGAGATGGATGTGGCTTCTTCCAAATGATGTGGCAATGGCAGGTCTACTGTGAAGAGGTGTTGTCATGCATTAAGTGCTACCACTTCTCTGGGGTCATATTGCACTCTTTAATGCCAATGACATCATTGTAAACATTGTAAGGGAAAGGCAGATTATTGGAGGGATCTGACAGTCTCCAGTGAGTTTTAAAAATACCGTTTTTTTCTTGGGGGGGGGGGTTCCAGTGTGAAAAACCTGAGTGAGGAAAGAAAGGGAGAGAAGAAGAAGGAAGAGGAGAAGAGGAGGGTAGCACAGACAGCTCAAAGAGACAACCTCTCGTGTTAATGTACATTCTGTCCTGGTGGGGCGTTTCTCAAGCTGCCTTGACTCGGGTGTGTGCATGTGCGTGAGTGTGTGTGTGTGCGTGCGTGTGCGTGCGTGTGTGTGTGTGCGTGCGTGTGCGTGTGTGTGTGTGTGTGTGTAGTGCCTGCTGGTGCCAGGCACAGAGAGCGTCTCCTGCTCACTGTTGACCCTGTACAGTCTGAGTGCATGGTGATGAATACTCCCCTCCTACTCTGGGCGCTGCTTGGCGCTACACACATGGACCGCGCACCATGGACAAACACATACGTGAACACGGGCCCAACACACGTAGTGCAATCAAAGAGTAATAGAATAACACACATACAGATAAATAGACGGACAGAAAGTACGTATACGTATGTGTACATGCACAGGAACACACGCACAACCGCACGTACAAACCGTTTCGCTCAGACACACCAAAGGTGTCATAAGGTTGATAAAGAGGGGAGGCATGAAATAAGGTTCTGGCAGCTTAACTTGCAATGTGTAAGCGACCTATTGCTGAAACCGAGGCAGCGGTCTGGAGCCAAATACATAATTCAAAGTAAGGTGAATGTTTCTGCTCAAACGCTTGATAGCTACAGCCCAGTAACTAATTTGTCTGTGTGGGACCTGTGAATGACTTGGAGCAGAGGTCAGGTCAGGTCACATCTCTCACACTCATGCAAAAGTTATGTACACGTACAGTAACACTTTTAAGACCTTTAAAGCGTTCGTCTGTCCACAACCTTGTACCTCCTTGTCACGTATCACATCCTCCAGCTCGGGCCAACATTAGATTATCTGCAGTCATGTTTTAGGTACGAATATAATCACAGAGTAGGAAAGTAATGACATTGAATTCCCCGTGAAAAATAATCTAAGTAGTTCTGACTAGGGTGGGTCCTCCTTCATCTATTCGTGGGTCCATGTTCCTCTGAGCAATCCCACATTGTCCCTCCCTGCCTGTTACAGTGCCTGGTCCTATCTAGCCACCGGCCCCAACTCCCCCCTCGGCCTCACCCACACCCCTGCAAATGAATACAAATGAGTGTTTTCATTCTGAGCTAGACGGCAAAGTATGTTATCCCAAGCACTGGTTTCTACTCTTAAAAGGAGCAATCTCATTCGCAAGACAAATAAATATGGGGAAACATGAAGACCCGATTGTATTGTGAACCCATTGGCTTTCAATGTCTCTGATTCTTTTCTGAGGAAAGGGGTGACGGTTGGGTTTGATTGATCCTGTGTTCATTTGTGTTTTGCGTTTGTTGTTAGCAATAGCCAGGGTTGATGGTACGCTTGGTGCAGACTGAGGCGTTTTTCCTTCTTTCGTGAAATAGGAATATGAATTAGGGACCGGCTTCAAATCTCGATGGAAGTGTAATCTCTTCAGTTGAGAAGGGGCAAAACTGAGAAGCTATAGCCCTCATAATTCTATTTAAGGGGAGGGAAATACCAGTCTAAAGGCTCTCCAATACTGATTTCCTCATTACAGAGGAATTTTGACGGATGCCAAGAATATGTCCAAAATATAAAGGAGGGTTGAATAACTTACACCCTGCCTCACAGTCTGACTGAAAGTATTTGCTAATGTGTTTATAGCTGATGTAGCTTGCTGGACAATACTTTAGCATGTAAAAGCCTGACTTTGGGTTTGCTGTAAATTGTAGCGTGAAAGGGATGTTCATTTCACAATTTCTCATTCCATATCTTTCAAATTTCACCAGACTCAGACAAGGATATGGAACATTGAGAAGAAATAAATCCATTCCTCTCATTTGTTTTTCGACTTAATAGATCACGATGATGGTCGTCATTGGCTTTAATTCTTATATATGACCTGTGGTGTATGAATTTAGACATCGTACATGTGTTTAAATTCCCAGCCCGCAGAGGCAGGTCTGGTTAGCATTCAGGTTTAGATGTGGGACGTCACAGGGCCTGGGATGGCTTCACTGTCTACCTTCTGAGGGCTGACTCTGTGTAAATCTCTCCCATGAAGCCTGCTCTGACCCTCTGAGTTAGCCTTTGTTTGGCAGACGCCTTGGCCCCCTTTAATCTTGAGAAGAGATAAATCCTTTGATGGACCTGGCCTGGCTCAGTTGAAAGTGCTGCCCGGCCATCTCCATAGATCACCATAACACAGCATGTTTGATGTTCGGGGGGTTGTGGCGCGCGGGTGGGCTCCCTTGCGACCTAGAACACAGTCATCAATCCCAGGCCCAAACCACAGACCCCACTCTCCCCCCCACCTACCATGACTCCAAAAACCATACAGCCAACCGCAGCCACTCCTGGCCTCCCCTCTTGACCAGAGAACTACCAGGACGACGCAGCCAGACATGCTGGCTGTTTTGGACACTGGCAGCTGCTGGTTCTGTGCTATAAACACGCGGTGAGTTTTGAAATGTGGTTCACTCTTCCAGACGGTTGCGATTCACTGTCAATAGGTGTGTCACTGTATCGTTTAGAATTGGTCTAATTCCCATTTCTAATTTCAAATTGCTAACAAGTGGTGAAACTCTATAATTCAGTAAAGTAGCATCATATAGTTTGATGTATGACCTGAGAGAGCTCGGTTCTGTCCATCAAGCACTTGATGAGGGCCTAATGTGTCGTCCAGAATAACACCACTGAACTGAGTTGAACTTCAGGAGCTCTTTAGATGCTGCTGATAAGAACCCCATTAAGGCTGGCTCTATGCACAAGAGCACCTCGCTCTCTCCTCACACGCTCACTCTTATCTTAAGCCTTCATCAACACAGGCTTAATCTGAACACTGTTGCTAATTTTGATAGATATGATCCCCCTCGGGAAACAGGGGGAGATCTCAAATGCTGACTGAAAATAAACAGAAAAAGTGAATAAAAAGACTATGCTTATGAATTGTTACTTCTGGTAAAGCAGCCCAGGCATTTCCAGTATTGTCTATAGCTTTTCCAGTCCATTGTTGTAGAAGGTGACAGCTACTGTATGTGTGGACCAGGGACTTTTCCCTGTTTCTCCTCATCTGGTGTGTGGCACTGGCAAACACAGTCCCAGCAAGCCCAACTAAGGCAAGTGACAATAACACCCCTGAAATAGCTTGACAGGCATTTTAATTGCCTTACTCTGTGTTGGCTCAAATTCTTACCTAGTGTTTCAAAAGCAATGGGTAACAAAGTTCCCTGGGATCAGTATGAGACACAATGACTTAGTATTGGAGAACAATTATGACACTGGTGATTAATTATCTTGAAAATATATTCACTCCGTAAAGATAACAGTGAACAAAACTGATGTACTGCATCATTGTTCAGCTCATCATCATTATTTGCAATTTGTCACCCTGGTCCTGCATTGTGGACATCCATCTGTGGTCCTTTCAATTTATTGCCACCATTACTGCTTCCATTCTGCAATAGGCCTTCCACTACTGTAAACTACTGTCTGAACCTCACAGGCAAGCTGAGGTAATTTATGATACACTTGGCATGTTTTCCTTAATCTACGTGAAGTAATAGTGCAGTCATGTGCATCTCGCTTCACAATGAGGTGCCAAAGCACTTCATGTGTAGGAAGCCTGACACAAACACAGGAAGTCCACTGTTTCATGGTGGAGGAATGAGAGTCTGAGCCGTCTGCCTGTCTCTCCTTCTCTCCCTCCCTCTCACACTCTCTCTCTCTCTCTGTCTCTCTCTCTCCTTCTCTCCCTCTCTCCCTCTCTCCTTCTCTCCCTCTCTCTCCTTCTCTCCCTCTCTCTCTCCCTCTCTCTTTCTCTCCCTCTTTCTCCTCACTCACTCACTCTCCTCTCTTTCTCTCTACTGATGGGCCAATCAGATTAACTGTGGGTAAATAAGCTGCTGTTCCAGCACCTTATTGTTGAGAGGGACAAACTACTGTAAGAACTGCTGTGTAGGCCATAGCATCAATGTATGCAATGCACTCTTCTGCTGAGGTCAACATAAAACATTGACATTTAATTTTCTTCAAGGATTACATGATAACTACCGTTTTTTTCTTTGCTTACTGTAGATGACAGTTAATAAAAAATCCAATGATACAGTACGTTTTCAATTATTACAGTAGTCAGTGAGGCTTGACAAGCTCATGTTGCTGTCAAAGTGTCCAAGCCATACAAGATCAGAAGAGCTACAGGGACATCCAGTGGTGAATGCATGTCTTGTAATCATAAATCTGCTAGTCCTGAAAGATTGTGTTTTATCCGAGTTAAGTTTGTGAGTCAAGAGAAACAGACGCGACTTGAATTGTTGCACCCTATTGAATTTGATTGGGCAAACAACATATATGTATGTTCACCACCCAGCAGTATCCCTTAGCCTGGTAGACTCAGTTGCAGTGTGTGGGTTGGTTGGTTGGTTTGTTCAGTTAAATTCTTTACTCAATTTTATTTTAGGATTTTCGAATTGAGAAAATGATTGCTCTGAGGTGGTGGTAGATACGCGGCTTGTCGTTCACCTTCGTAGTTTAGGTACAACCTCATGAATACGGTGTGATAAAAACCTTAAACCACTAGATGGCATAGTAAGTCAGAACTTACAGAAGAAGAACTTACTAAATATGAATACCAACCATGTTAAGCACAGAGGGCGCAATTGTTTAAGATATGCTGACTTGCATAGTTTGTAAGCTGTCTGTTTTTGTCAACGTCCAGAACAGAATGTCTTATAATTGATTATATCTTCCACGTCATCTATACTTAAAATAATACATTCTTTCGTAAAAAAAAAACAAAAAAAACATGTTTTTAGAAAATGCTACAAGTTATTTTCATTTATGTAGCTATCAATAACTTATTGAAAGCACAAAGAAAAAGTGGTACTTTCATTTTGGCGTAAAATATGTGACGGTAATTAATGCGAAACTTGGATCCAGGATCAATGTGCATTTTTATGTAATTCTTGGCACAACCCTGTCCAAAAGATGGAAGGGGGGAGGGACTGGGAGGAAAAGGAAAAACACTCTTTCACATGTATTCCTGCGAGCCTATTGGTTCATTTTTTTCCCTGGCTCTGCCACAATACTGCACACACGTGACCTCCCTGTTTTTAGTCAGTTTAACGCATGCACTTAAAAGACAAGCATTTGACATTTGCTTTCCAAACAAGCATGCTTTGCACATTTTAATGTATTTTCGCTAAAACCACTTATCGCGGATTCTAAACGCTGAAGTGGACCATGGCGGCTGCCACGAGCAGCAATACATCCACAACCACGCTTCAGATAAAGCATTCCAGTATCGAACATACGCGGAAACGTATTGATCCTCGGAGGAGACAAGCGGCGCTCTCATTTCTCAGTAACATTTCTTTAGATGGACGACCGGTGCAAGACGATGCTGACAATCAAAACGAAGAGGATGATTCAATTGAGCCCAGGACTAGACAGAGCCTGGTTTCACCAGAGCGTACCATGTACGCAGCTAGCTCTGGAGAAGCGACCTCGGCCACTCAGGCGCTCGCTATTGCGAACCAGGCTCTCCTTGCGAACGCCCGTGCTAGTTTTGGGATGGGTCCCGCTGCAGCCCCTGAGGTCGCAGAGGCGGAGGGCGATGCTTTCAGCCCATCCGTCTTCAACTCGCCTTTCTCAGCGGTACCGGTTGCGACTAGAGGGAGGCTGCAGACCTACACTCAGGGAATACTACCCTCCGCCTACTCCAGGCAAGCCCCCCAAAACTACTGCTGCCTGGAGGGCGGACAGATAGCTAACACTGCAATAGAGCTGCAGAGATCAAGGTAACTGTGTAACAGAATGTAACGTTTTGATGTAATCTATGTGCTTAAGGACATCTTCTGTCTTGGTGTAGTAGACTGACCTATAAGGGGAGCATGCATGAATTTTTACACTCAGTGTTACTGCACCGTACTTCATTGATATCAACATTGCAGTGAATTAGATCTAAGTAGCAGTGCAGTATCGATAACGCTTTCTGTATGATTGGTCATTGAAGCAACACAACACAACAGGGACATGATACACAAAGAAACAAACTCAGTCATGTTTATGTCTCTTAGTATTCAATGTTGGTTGTTTCTAATGTCAAAATACAGTTGATGAGAAATGACGAGGCAGTAGTATACGGTATTAATGTCAGTTTGATGGGTCAAAACTAGGTTGAATCCTGACATTCACAGGTAAACTGCATAGTACTGGATGAGACGGCTCATACTACATGCTTTTACCAACCTGGAGGAACAGACTGTTCATGTCATTGAGAGTTTGAAAGGGTATACCAGAAGCACATTCATAAAATACCTTAATCTTCAAGTCAGACAAGCTCCACTAGTTCTACTCCATGTAATGCAATATTTGTGGAAGGAAATGCGTGTACACTTATTGTATCCCTTAAGCCACTAAAAATGTCTTGGAGAACATGAGAGCAACAATCTGGTGTTGCTGGAGACACCTCATCAGTATATCAATGAATGTGTGACATGACTGGCCCTAGCCCTTTACAAGGTCTGGCAATCTGCTACGTAACTACCAATCCGATAAACTTTTTTCTCTATACCAGATTCTCACTTATGTAATTCATAGAAAGTACTGTACTGAAGGATTCCTAATGTTGTGAACACTACTTAACACTCTCTGGTTTATGGTTTGTTTAGGTTCCCATGGGTGTCTTTCCAGACCTGCCCTTGTTCCTGCCCAGTCCAATATAAGCGACAATATGTGATATACATCCTGTAACCCTACACTGTCCTGGGCTGGGAAGTACTGTAGGGAAACACAGTTGTTACCTTTTATTTCTTCTCTTTGTTGACTTTCTCCAAGAAGGGCAGGGCGGGAGGAACTAGACCTTGTATTGCTCTCTCTCTCTCTCTCTCTCTCTCTCTCTCTCTCTCTCTCTCTCTCTCTCTCTCTCTCTCTCTCTCTCTCTCTCTCTCTCTCTCTCTCTCTCTCTCTCTCTCTCTCTCTCTTGCCTCTTTCTCTCTCCCTCTGTTTTCTCTCTCTTTGCCTCTTTCTCTCTCCCTCTGTTTTCTCTCTCTCTCTGTTTTCTCTCTCGCTCTGCCCGCTTCACTCGAGGAGAACTGTCAGCGACAGACGTTCCATTCACGGTGTCATTACCTGCTGTCTGTCAGATCCACTCCACAGACGGCCTGTTTGTCTCTGTTCGCTTTTCCCTTGCCTCTCTAGTCCTTCTCCTCTCCCCTCTGCTGTGCCTCGTCGCTGCCAGACTCCACGTGAAGCCAGCAGATCCAAGTGTTCAGTTCACTTCCTGGCTGCGTTTACGTGACACCCATGCCTCAGTGCTTCTCAAAACCCCTCCAGGAACTAACCCCACACTTGGTGAAGGGTCACACACACCAGTATCAGAAGTGAAGAAACCCTTCCCTTGGCTATAATTGCCTCGTGACACTCATACAGGCGAGTGCTATGATGCAGACTCTGTCGTGCAGGTTTGGGAAAGCGAACTAAACAGGCCTTTCAGATGTGCAAACAGCTAGTTTGTTTACTGCTCACTTGGTTAGGTCAACTCTCAATGCACAAGTGTGATAGTGTACCCTTGTTGTGGAATGCGGTTGGAGGACATCCAAAGACACTGTATTATGATCTGTTGAGAAATAAGTGACCTGTTGATGGGCCGTATTCCTCAGATGCTCGTCCCCACAGTGCCTGGTCTGTTTTGGGAGGGCAGCTGGTGGAGGTGTGGTCAGAGGGCCCTGCCTGGGAGGGGAGGGAGGGGGCAGGATGCCCAGGCTGGGTTTGGAGAAGGGGGGGCAGGATGCCCAGGCTGGGTTTGGAGAAGGGGGGGCAGGATGTCCAGGCTTTCTAAGAGTCTGCCCAGTCCTTAGCTCTGCGTTCTGGGACACCCTCCTCTCGCTCACCAGCTCAATTCAATATGTATTTGTCATTGTCATAGAAAACAATGAAATTCTGTTTCGAGCATTCAAACACTGCATAGTTTGACATAAAAGTGTAATACAAAGTGCAATATCCCTCCAATAAACTTCCCATAAATAACCCTTGTGTAAACCTTAGCAAAATCAATACACCTAATAGTAACAATAACAATATTCAGTATTAGCAGCATCGTGAAGGGCTTTAACAACATGGACGACCTAGCAGAACATAACAACGGCGGAACAGTCAAGAGATGTGGAGTATTTTGTTATTTGTGCAACAAGGCGTTGTCGGCACATTTGACAATGAGATTGGAGGGGGAAGAGGCAAGGCAGTCATGCGTGTATAGAGTATAGAGCAGGGGGCTCAGCACGCACCCTTGGGGGGCCCCGGTGTTAATGAAAAGGCTGGAGGAGGTGTTCTTGTCCACTCTGACCCTCTGCGTGCGATTAGTTAAAAAGTCAGCAATCCAGTTGCACAGTGTGGTGTCAGCTCCAGACACTCACATTTGTTTCTCTCTCTTACTTCTCTCGCCCTCTCCCCCTCCCTAGTCCTACTGTACTGCTCCTAGTCAGGAAGCTGCAGCCCTCAGATGTGCAGACAAAACCCCTCTCGCCTGATTCTGTGCGAGCAGATGATAGCTTTATGGTGGTTCTTTCCGCTCCTCAGCCTTCATCATTCATAATTTATCAGAGGTGCTGCAGTTTTTTTTCTTCTTGAATCTAATAGCCTAATCAGTTAGGACTATCTACTTTCTGGTCACGAAAAGTGGTTGGTTAACAGGTTTTTATTGGGTGTTACTAAAGGTTTCTGTTTGGAAAAAACAATCTTTCGATATTCCTAAGCTATTACACTTGTGATTTGGAGTCTTAGGTTATTGGATCATATCCTTCTGCGACTGCGGTTTTATAATTTTTTTGCTGAAGTAATTGTTGTCATTATCGCATGATTATGTAAGAACAATTAGCTTGTCTTCACAGAATCGCCCAGACTTGTAACAGCTTTTCAGCAGCTGAGGGGTTTGGTGAACGTGCCACTATAATCAAAACCAGACTTGTCTGACAGGGGAGATAAGATAGAGAACAGTGCTTCAAGTTCAAGTTCCACCACGCTGGTTCTCCTGAGGCTCTCTCTAAATTGCATGCAGAAGTTGTTGTTTTCTAGGCTTGAGGATGGACTAGAGTTTAGACTAGAGATGTTGGGTTTATATCAAGTCACCAGGAGAGTCACTGTACACCCCTGGAAGGTCTACATTAAAGCAATTCATCATTGTTATTCTACTGCCATCTATGTTACTTAAGGAAAAAGGACAGAAACAATGAAAATTGGTGATGTTGATTGGATTTTCTCCCCCAAAACTACATGTCCTTGTCCTGGCCTGTAATTGTAAGGAGAAGTCTGGAACATTAGATTTATTTCCCCACTCACTCCTCATCAGTGGTAAAGAAGACAATGTCCGTGGCAAGCTGCCAGTGGGCGTGTGTGTGAATCTGTCTAATCTCCAGGCCGTGGAGCACGCTTCAACTACTTAGTATAAATTCCTGTTTAGCAGGTTACATACGCATCGTTTTTGAACGTTCTTTTTAGAAAATGAGAATTTTTCAACTGTGCAGGCGGTCACCTTGGTATCCTTTTTAGAGCCTGTGTTTTGTTGTCGTCAAAATCACATAAAAAAAAATAAAAAAAAGGTTTTTTCATCCACGCGTGCATGATAAGATGAGGTATTTTAGGGGTCTTCTGGAAGTTTCTCACCAGTACTTGTTCATTCCAGACCACTACAGCAAAGGTTAAACATCAATAGCTGTCCTGCATCTGAGTCACGTCTGAAGTGAATGAGTGGTCTGGTCTGGTGTTATTGTTTCCAGAGTGTACACTGCCATGGAAAACATCCTTTTCCAAAAACCACATCCTGCCCTGGTTTATCCTGAGTGGTTGGATCAAAGTCCTCCAAGCAGCCTTTTGGACTGGAAACTTGATCTGGAGTGCCTGCCAAGCTGACGGAGGATTACTAGATGTGTGCAAAATAAGTCATTTCCAATGACTTAGAATGTCATCCAAGCATTACATGACAAAACAACATTCAAACTCTTCCCAAATTCAGAACGCAGGCATGCAATTGAGTCTTTTATCATTTTCAACACCTAAAACACGGTAATGTCTTGCATGGCAACTTTTGTTTTTAACCCCCGAGAACTTCAACCTTTCCAAACGGTTCAGTTTCACATTTCAGAGGGCTATGAATCTGTTATGTTATCCAACTAAAGCGTGAAGTGCAGCCCATCGCATACAAGCAACAGCCCATCCCCCTAGCCTATCTACAGTAGATCCAACTGTTGTCCATTCCGCCATCACTCAGAGACTCCCACAGCCGGAAGGCACTGGCTGTGTTGACGTCATGTGGTCAGATCTGTCTGACCTCCAGCCAGAGGTTGGAGCAGAGGACAATAAGCCTCCCATTCCTCTTCCACCTCCCCGTCGACTGGCCCTGTTTGTCGAGGCTCATCTGTTTGTGTATCTCCTCCAATAACTCTCCCATCTGGGCGCATAACGTTCCATTACTGGCCAGTTAAGGCTGCTCCGCTCGCTCAGCTGGGCTCCTGTGTAAACATGACCTCATCAGCCTGAGTGGCTTCGCTCCTGGGAGTTTCTCAAGGACACGACTCGTCTTTCCCCAATCAGCTCTGCTGCGTTGTTGTTGATTAACCAGCCAGCTGACTCCCCCCTCCCCTGCCCCCCCCCTCTCGCTGGACTGGTCAAGAAAGAGGAGACAAGTTCAGTCAGGTGTCGGTCGGCCAAGTTTATGCCACACCCAAGAGTTTGGCCAATCCAGGAAGGGGTGACGAGAGACCGGGAGTTTAAGCAAGATGGTGCATGCGTCCTGTTTTTGACATATTTGTCTTTACGTGCTAAATACCAACAGGTGTGTGCCTGAGCCCTGGAACCCAATAGATGTTTAATGTCTATCACAGACCTCTTCTGTTTGTCAGGCCTGCTCCTCTATGGTTAGGTGCTGATGATGCGGAGGAATATCTTGTTGCATTGCATCTTAAGCAAGATTGCGACTAGTCCTAATTTTAGAACAGCTCCGTTCACACTGAATTTCAAACAAAGGCCTGTTTCTTCAACCGCCAGCTGATTTATAGCGGTAGGCTAATAGAATTTGCTGGTTTGTAAGAAGTGCGGAAAAAAGAAAGACTGGATTGTGGTGAAAGATTGTTACATGAGGCTCTCTCAAAGCCAGCACCTTATCCTCTTACTTACCAGACAGCCGTTTCTGATTCTGGAATGTTCTCCATGATCCTATATAAAAGGTGGGTCAGTACACAGGGGTGGTGGTCGTTGGCCATAGCAGCCATCACTTACCTGTGTGATTATTCCTACTGTTAGACTGAGTGATGTAAGCCCAGAGGAGGAGCCAGAGAGCGCACTGCCAGAGCAGCAGGCCTGTCCTCACTGGTCCACAGAGCAGGTACTGAGGGTCAGGATACTCATTCTCCACATCCAGAAATATTTGGCAAATCGGCAGGGATGAATACGGCTGTATGAACTCCTTAATGATTTACAACAGGTAGAGGATGTTTTCCACCTGTGACTGTTATGCAAAAGTACAAAGTTGATGATTTAAGGTATGTATATGGATGATTATGGATGTGTAGTGTGTAAAAAACAACAACAAAAAAGAGGTCATTGGGGATTTGGTGAAATGCCCACTGCACCCTAATACCGTAGATTATTACTTAGGCTGCTATAATTATACATTGGTTAAAAGAATGCATGTAGGATTTGCTGTACAGTGAGTAAATGTCATCCAAAATATTGTTCTGTAGTAGATCTCTGGGAAATTGGGACATCTATGCTCATTGTTCCTGGTTTAATTGAACACGACATCTCAATCTTTTTGTGTTGTGTTATCAGGATCACCGTTGCTTTATCATCACCAAGCGATCAAGATAAGAATGATCTTATTTGGTGCCTGTGAAAACACTTTAGAACACCCCTCCTTTACAGGGGGCATGTTCAGTGCCAGAGCAGGGCCTATCAGCGTCCTTCATCTGGCCTTTTGTTCCTCACCAGTGTCCCTCTGTCCCCCCCCACAGACGCAGGCTCGTCTCCCAGCGGTCGTCCCTGGAGACTCTGGAAGACATCGAAGAGAACGCTCCTCTACGCAGGTACCCTCCCTCCCTCCGTCCCCTCCCCCTCCACTGGAGCACTCTGCCTGACACAACCTCTCTGTTTGGAGATGCCAGTCATATCTGAGTTGGACCTGTTGTGAATGTTCTCTCTCCCCTGTAGATGCAGAACCCTGTCAGGTTCACCGCGACCAAAGAGCTTCAAGAAGGTTCACTTTATTAAGAACATGAGGCAACATGATATGCGCAATGGAAGGTATAAAAGAGGAAACTACCCCACTACTAACTGAATGAAACCCTCTGATTGAAAATGTCAGCAGGCCCCCAGTGAGCGACCAGTTTCTCTCAGATTACAATTCAGTACTCTCGGTCCATTCAATCTCCTAGGTGATTTACAGTACAGCTGTTGGGATGGATTGAGAGAGACTGTTTGCTCACTGTTGCCCCTGGTCATTCCCACAACAATGTTCTCAAATGCTAACAGATGAATGATTTTGAATGACCCACGAAGTAGATATAAATCTAGGACCACACCACTAAAATCACAGGATGTGCCACACAACATTTGTACACGCTGTCACTTCATGCATGAAGGCTCACTATGAAATCCCCTAAACACTCACATTTGGGCACACTGGTGTTGAGAGGGTTGATGTGGAGGTCTGATGAAACACATGTAGACTGCGACAGCTTCCCAGACAGTCTTGTCTACGTTTTCTTTTCTAGATTTAAAATTATACCCGGGACCTGAATGACATTTCAATTGGCAGCTGTGTGTTCCCCTCGAGCATATCGGACAGAATGTTGTAAATTGAAATGTTGGTCTTGACAGTCGTATGTGTGAGTGAGGAGCGAAGAGGCCTTGGAGTAAAAGAGTGAAGGAGACTGCGATGTTTGGATGTCATTAGGATATTGGCTTCTTTCATAGCATACATGCATTGCCATTGGTTAGTTAAAAATGTCTCAGACTTTTTATCGGTGAATTGCCTTGCATTCTGTATCACGGCCCAGGTGGTGTGAATTAGAGTTAAATTTGTTTGCTCTATTTAGCAATTGCCCATTGACATGCTGCTAAAGTCATTCCTAGTACTTCCAGTAACCGAGGTGTTATTTTGCTGCTTTGTTGTGTCGGCTTGGCCATTTGAGATAAACCACCTCTTATCTGGTTGCAGATGTAAACTGAGTAAATGCAATGTTTACATATTCGATGAAGTGTTTTGTCTGGGATTTTTAACCTTAGTATTCTAGTCTTCTAACAAAAATGCATCATATATGCCCAAAACCACTGACTACAGTATATACCACAACTGCTGCATATTCCTACTTCGTCACAAAACACACAAACACAAAAACTTTACATTGTATTTTTTCATTCCTCAATTGTTTACTGCTCACCCTTTCCCATCTTAATCTGTAGACGTTTTGACGTAGGGTTTTTAATTAGCTTATTTACCATTTTTGTTTTTTAGGATAGTCCTTATCAGTGGCAGAAGATCCTTCTATAGTGTTTTTTCTGTCCTGCCCTATCGAGATTGTAGCCAAGCAGGGTATGTATTCTAAATCTCCAGCATGCCAACCTTTTTCCAACCTCTGCTCCCTCTTTCCCCTTTGTGCTCTCATCCCTCTGTTTCTGTGGATGTTCGCCCCTATGGTGATACGTGGGGTTGGTTTTGGTGGATGCATTTTTACAAACCCAAAGAATTGTCAACATTAATCCAGTAATAGTACATAGGCTATGATAACCACACGGCTTGTGTTCTGAGAGGTTCCCCAAGTTTGTCATTACATTTTGTCTGGTAGTACAAACCCATTCTTGCCCGTTGCAACTGCCACCGTCTTTTTCGTCATCATTTAGGCCGCACCTTTCCTGAGGCCCTTGCTGCCCTGCTAAGTTCTATAGCATCTACCCTCTGCTATGCATGAGCTTTCTGAAACTGGCATGCGTTCTACAACCTTTCTAGAACCAGACCCCCAAGATGAATCAATGCAGTTAGTTTTTTGGGTGTACACGCATTACAGTTTGTTGGTAACTCATTTGTTTATCCTTTCACTGAGGTAAAAGATTATATTTCTTAGCTGGCACTTGAAAAGGCACTGGTAGATGATTAGGTAAAGGTTGTTTTCTTTCTCGTTGCAACACAAGGCTCAAATTCTGGAAGCCCTGATAGCTGTGAGCATGGCCCGTGTCTGACACAATCTGCCTGCCCACAAGGGAAACTTCCAGTTGGCTTCTCAGACCTCGGTTGTGAAGCTTTCCCTCCCATGAAACATCTTGTTTTACAGTAACCCAAAGATGGGAAGCAGCGCTCTAAGGCATACCAGGGACAGACTCATTTCATTTGCACAATCTCCCAAAACCTGCCATAGAAAAACGGAGGTTATGGATTAATGAACCCCCAGAGGTACCATCCAGTACCGTCTGCTGCTTCTAATTGACAGTTGGCCGATTGGCCAAGCCAAGTGTTTGCGCTGCAAAATGAAGCGTTTATTGACCGAAAGTAGGGGATTGAATCCCATTGCTTATTGGACAGCAGACCAAGAATGAGCTCTGTGGACCAAAAACAGCAACATAATATTAGATAACCCTACAGCTGCTTTCCTGTCATCTCATACACTAGGTCCACTCTCCAGCCTCATTTGGACTAATTCTTGCCCCAGTTCCATGCATTGATTTAATGAATGGGGTAAAAAATAACTGGGAAATCCAATCATATTGTAATGTAGTTCAGAACTCTGGGGCATTAATGCACCAAAGTCTCTTAAATGCCTAAAAAGCAATCCTGTTACAGATTCCTTTTTAAATCTTGTCTTGTTGCACCTTTTTTATTTATTTATATATCTTAGCTTCCCTCAGAACCTTTTGAAGACACAACAAGCCTACTTTCAAGTGCATTTGCTGGAATGTTGTCATTACCAACACAGTTGATGGGGGTTTGCTGCTACATTATCCCTGCATGCTCCTTGCAATGGATACTTTCGTAACAAAGACACATTTCTGGGTCTTGTTTCTGTGACTTCCTTCCTTTTTCTTTTAGTCATTTGACAGACTAAAACCTTTCAATTTTTTTGTCTTGCTTAAGAACTAGCTCGCTTCCGGAAAACGTTCTTGTTTACCTTCCTTTCTTGTCTCCCTCTCCCTTTAGTCGTCTTGCCTGGGGATCTCTCTCTCTCTGGGTTTGATGCATCTGTCAACAAAATGCTCTGATGTGCCAGACTAGCAGATAATGCTGTGTTCATCACAACCTCATCCTAGAAACGTATATAACCATCTGTGTCATTTGCAGTCAGTCTGCCAGAGGTGTGAGTGACAGGAAACTGATATTACATCACCCAACAGTCACATTAGGGCCAGACTTTGACATTTCAATCCATGAAATGGTTTTATTAGCATGAGGTCGAGCTCAGATTCAGAGCTTGTGCAGTTTGGAGTCAGGTAAGGGCTCCTCAGTAATCCTGGAGCCGGGATGTGGTTCCCCATCAGATGAGTTATCCTGGGAAGCTTGTCTGCTCCACTGACACAGATACTGGCTGTACAGGAAGCCCTGTGTTACCTATCTCAGGGAAGCATATACGTCCCTTCTGGAAACCTCCCACTGGGGTGTGACATTTTGAGTGGAGGTGATGAAACGTGTTCAGAAGTCAGACCGAGCTCCAGTCTGGACGACCCCACACTCTCCCTGTCACCACCCAGGGGTGGGTTTGACTGGCTCCCTGTCACAAGGCTCCCAGCAGCCACATGCAGAGACAGGTAACCCCAGCATCTAACTGAGGAGAGCAGATCATGATGGCTCCCGTTCAGAGTAGAGTGAGAGAGGTGGAGGTGAGAGCTGTAGGCAGTATTGTGTTAGGGGTGGGGGGGTGGGGGGGGACTGGCAGTGGCGGCAGCCCACTGCACCTCTCTCTGGATCGGGGGGGAATCTAAAGGTTTGCCACCTCCGCAGGGATGTGAAACTGGAAAGCGGGCGCCAGCGTCACCCCTCGGGCGGGGTCAGCGCCAAGGAGATGGTGATCGGCCTGGAGGGCGTGGAGCTGGGCGCCGACGGAAAGGTGAGAAGGTCGCGCGAGGCGGCGGCGGAGCCCGGAACGGCACGTTCCCCCGTGCTCCCCCATCGACAGTCTGCTCGTGTGTCCGCAGACCGTGTCCTACACGCAGTTCCTGTATCCCACCAACGCCCTGGGTGGCCGTCGTAACACCATCGACTCCACCTCCTCCTTCTCTCAGTCCCGCAACGCCAGCCATCGCAGCCTCAGCCTCGGCCGGGCCAACAGCAACCAGAGCAGCATCGACACCGGTCAGTTGCATTGGTTTGAATATGCAATGCGAGTTAGATGGCAACTGGGCACGTGGGGTAAAAGGTGCCTGGGCTATAGTTGTTTCCTCTGAGTTTGTTGTTGTCATCCCTTGCAGGGAATGATGTCGGGGACTCGAGGGAGTACGACCCCAATCTGCTGGATGACCCGCAGTGGCCGTGCGGCAAACATAAACGAGTGCTGATCTTCCCCTCTTACATGGTGAGGAAACATCAGTCCCACATCCATCCAAACTGTCCCGACATGCTTTGCTCTGCCGTGGTCTGTTTGAGAACCTCTGAAGAAAATGATTTTCCCGCTGTCGAGGAAGTCTCTTTTCTCACCAGTCAACAACATCTAATTGGGCATGTGAAAAAAGTTACAATTTTTTTTTTTAATGACCTCCAACTGAGATAGGAGCTCTTCTACTTTTTACACATTATTTGGTCCGAACTGTATGAAGTGTGTTGGACGAAATCCAGAGGGATCTGTCAAGCCATACTAATCAGCAAGGTCAGTGGCCCAAAGCTCTGCTCCTACTCGCTGTGGAGTCTGTGTGAATGCCCTCACTGTCTCTCTGGCCGGCTTCTTGTTAGGACAGTCACTTCATCATAATAGTACATGTTGTCTTTCTCTTCTGCTGTTGCCACAGCTCTAATCTCTGGCATGTGCGGGAAACCAACGCTTGTTTTACTGTGTTACTCCCCAAACTGGGAGAGAAACCATGACTCCCACGTCATTCTTCATTTAGCTCTGTTGTTACTAGCAGAGTACACAGCCTCATAATTGTTCAAATATTCGGTCAAGGCCAGACAGTGTTTTTCCCTCCTCTTCCTCCCGCTGTGAAGCCCAGCCTCTCACAACAATAGCCATTGTGTTTACCTTTAGGAATGTCCCCAGTCAATTCTCAACATTTCACCCCGTGTCCACAGCCGTGAGCTGACAGTGAACTCTCATCTTCCAGGACCACGAGTCAATAACCCAGGGAAATCTCTATGAATGAAATTCCATTCAGCTCCCTCTACAGTAGGTTATTTCTATGTGCGTAGGAGACACGTCAGACAAACTGAAAAGCTTTTGAAGAGTTATTTATAGAAGGATCGAGGCAGGAAAGAGAGGATTCTAGTAGTATCTCTGTCAACATTTTATAAAAAATAAATCGTCCAGCTTTTTTGTGGTGTACGCAAATACCTGACATTGACAGTCATGTGAGGCCAAGTCCTAGCTGCTTTGTGCTGCTGCTTTAGGAATGTTGAGACTTTGTTCATTGGTGAATGCTGTGAGTGGGGTGGTGTCCTTGATGCACGTGTGCTGGCCACTGTCACCTGTCTACCCGTGCCGTGCGGCACGGACACCGTATCACACAGAGCGGGGCAGTGGAACCCTACACTGTGGCTGACGATCGGGTCACATAGCCCTGTGAGGCTGATGCCCTTCTTTCTCTCTCTCTCTCTCTCTCTCTCTCTCTCTCTCTCTCTCTCTCTCTCTCTCTCTCTCTCTCTCTCTCTCTCTCGCTCTCTCGCTCTCTCGCTCTCTCGCTCTCTCGCTCTCTCGCTCTCTCTCTCTCTCTCGCTCTCTCTCTCTCTCTCTTGCTCTCTCTCTCTGGCTCCCGCTCTTTCTGTCCGACACCCATACTGTCACCTCTCTCTCTCCCAGACCACTGTCATCGAGTACGTCAAGCCGTCTGACCTCAAGAAGGACATGAACGAAACCTTCAAGGAGAAGTTCCCCCACATCCGGCTGACGCTCAGCAAAATACGGAGGTTGGGCATGTCCACTCGTCTCCACAGCACAGCCACTGTGAAATGAAACTGCCCCGCAGTAGTTCACAACAAACCCTTTTATGAGTGTCTGACCTCTCTCTCCAACCGTGTCCCTCCACCCCTTACAGTCTGAAAAGGGAGATCAAGAAGCTGGCCCAGGAGGAGTGCGGCTATGAGGAGCCCACCGTGGCCATGGCCTTTGTCTACTTTGAGAAGCTGGTGCTCCAGGGCAAACTCAACAAGCAGAACCGCAAGCTGTGTGCCGGTGCCTGTGTCCTCCTGGCAGCCAAGATAGGAGGAGACCTGAAGAAGCACGAGGTGAAGCTGCTCATCGACGTAAGTGTCCTCGCCCGCCGCCGGCTCCAGTAGCTGCGAGACGGCACAAAAGCTGCTGCGGAGCGGTCTGTTGGTGATGTTTGGGCTCAGCGTGGGTCACTCGTTTGGGCCTCGGGTCCAGTCTGACTCAGGCCTCGACTCATGTTTCCGTCCTTTTTTTCCAGAAACTGGAGGAGAGGTTCCGTGTGAACCGTCGCGAGCTGATAGCGTTCGAGTTTCCCGTCCTGGTGGCGCTGGAGTTCAACCTGCACCTCCCCGAGCACGAGGTCATGCCCCACTATAGACGCCTGCTGCAGACCTCCTAGCGATGGTGACCCGGCAGGAGGACCTGCCCCCCCCCCCCCCACCAGGCTGCCCTCCTGATCCTCTGTACCCCCCCCACCCCTCCCCGACCCTTCCAAGCACCACTGCACCACTGTCCATCTGCCCGCTACTAGTGGTCACCATCATGGGTCTGCTCACTGCAGACGATTGCTCTCATTCTGTTCTCCAGAGACTTGAAATCAGCCAAAGTGACTCATGCCTGTATTACCATACTCGTGTTCTTTGATATTTACTTTTACATATTTGTAGATCCTCATTCTTAATCACTACAGGTTAGGACCGACCTGCGAAAGGGAGCGTCTAATCTTTGTAGAATTATTTTTTTCTCTTGGAATTTGTATGTTTTTCATACCTTTTTCATCAATTTTTAAACCTCTTTGGGGTTTTCTGTCATTTTTATAATGAGAGAGTTGCAAATGATTGTCTCAGAGGAGAGACATTTTATCATTTAGATTCCGGGGAATTAATAATTTTCTACTCGAAAGTAAGTGACTGCTTTGTGTAACTTTTTTCACCATCTTTTTCATAACATTTTTTTTTTTACTTTGGTATGATTGGTTGCTTTTTGCATCTTCTTAAGAATGAAACCAGGCCCTGGATCGGCTGATTCTGACAGGACTGTTATCTCTCACATCGACCCTCCTCCCATCCCTCTTCACTAGAAGTGCACTTGAATATTGCTAGACATGGAGGCCATTATTATTTAGCCATGGAAGGGGCTATGGAACTGAGTCTGAATAAGCTTGATAAGAGTTGATCAAAAGAAGAAACAAGTCTACACTAAAGGGCTTCCACTGTTGATTTGCTAATTGCTAATCCATTGTTTTCCTGGCACCAATCTGCTATCAGCATGACTATTAATGGACAAAACATTTTGATTGCAAATAATCTTACCGATTTGATGGGGATTTTTGTATTCTGAAGAACTCTTTGGACCCACAGTGAACGGACCCACTCTTATCAATGTGACGTCTCCTATGCTCTATGTTAGAGTGTATTATCAGCACGTTTATAGTGCTGGACTGGAAGGGGGAAAGCTATTGAAAGAGCATGATGCCATTAATCAGTAACTAAGATTTAATACTGTAACCGAACCTGAGTCAGTGTTGTAAACCTGTCATAGCGTGTCTCAACGACTGGCTATGGAGAAGTTAATTGACTGATGATCAATCGGAAACAAAACATTCTTTAATATTGGCCCTTTGCTGATCACAAAGGACCAGATCTCTAGTTCTGAAACGTGTATTCAGATTGAGTCACTTGCTAAACAATACGTCAGTGAGAAGAATGGAGTCGTATTCAAACAGACCCACCAATATCACGCAGAGAATTCAAAAGAGTTTGCAGTCTGCTGCCATCTCTGTTCACATGAGTAATTGTAGTGAATGGTACTCTGGAAAAATGTATAAAATGATCCTACAACCGATCAGTCCTGACTAAATAAAGGAGTCAGAGGAGATGGATACTGCTAATCAGGGCTCAAGTATTGTCTCCTTCTCCTGCTTGTCATCCCAAAGATGTTGCCGTCAAGTACACTAGAGGGGCTTCGTGGGGAAGCTCAAGGTCAACACTCATACGCGTGTGTACGCTGTAAATATACTGCTTTGCTTGTTCAATAAAAACAAGATTTGGAAAAATGTGCAATGGGTTTCTTTTCATTTAGGATTGCTGTATAGCTGCTGAATGAAGTGATTTACCATCATGGCGACACATCATCTGGTTCCGTTCACAAATGTAATTCATAGCCTTTTCCTGTCTCATTGCATCTCACTGACGAGTATATCACAGTACTAACAGTCCGGTAACCCAATCCTGTAAGACTTGTCAGATAAAAACTGCATGAGGTGTAACGAGAAGGGGCTTCCACTGCTTGGAACACAGCGAGCATGTGCCCGTGCCTCTGATGCAAGCTAAGCACCGTTTCTCCTGCAGAGAGAGAGACGGCGAGAGAGAGGAGCCACTCTCCTGGGCCTGACACAAATCTAAGGTAAACAAGGCCCGCAGTCACACCAGTCTCGTGCTGCCATCAAAACAAACAGCGCCACGCCTGAGCCTGGACACAGGGCATACGGGGCTTAGTGCCCTCCATTGACGGCCTAATTCCCCCCTCCGTTCCTCATAAAGGGGGCTATTGACAGCTCTTCCTGGGGTCCGCTTACACATAAGCGACCCTCTCATTGTGGAAATATTTGTATCGTGGGGTTAGGGCAAGCTCCAGTCTATTGCCTTTCCCTTTAAAATAACAACATTTGGCTGAAGCTGCAGTTTGTCCCCTAACCCTCATGATGCCGTGACTCAGGGGTTTTTCCCTGGGTCAGACCTCATCCTACTCGATGGTAGCGTGTAAACAAGGAAGTATGGGGAATGTTGTGAACGGGCTGCTATGTGGTGTGTTGTGGCTGTCAGGGGAGAAAGGACTCCCTTGGCTGATGTTTATCTGCTGCCGTGCACAGGACAAGCGTGTTACTGAACACACACATAGAAACATGGAGTGGAGAGCAGGTTTGCTGTGTTTGCCGGGTCTGGTAAAGGTTCGTCCATACCATCTGTGCTCGTTCCCATTCTGTGTTGTTACAGATCTCCCCTTACGACACCCTCAGAGAGGAGGGGAAAGCACGGCAAGTGGATCGGTGAATCTGATCCTCGCTCCATGTTTGAGATGGCTATCAAATCCCTTTTGTTCCATCCAAAGAGTGTATTTTGGCTTCAACTGACCCCACTGTAAGAGAAAACCAGTGACGCAAAAAGGACATAAGTGCCTCATACACTTATTTATTGATGGGACTTTGAAATCACTCTGCCCAATGCTCAAGCGGTTAATGCTCTGCCCTGAAAGTGAACTCAAGGACAACAGTAGCCAACGTGTCTATTTGCTTACTTGTTAATGAGGTTACATTAAGCGGGATGCCCTGGAAATATGTGGAAATATGTCTACTACTCAAATATAAGCGTTTGAGGGTTGAGTCATTGATGGATGATATACTTTGGAAACCTGTCTGAGTACAGGTTGTATTGTCCTATCTATGCCCTCAAACTTGGGACGCTTTTATTAAGCTTGATCTTTCGTCATTATAACAGTTGTGGGTACTGTTGTTGTGTGACCCATATGTGAATTCACAGAAAACCTGTCCACTCTTATAACCACAATATCCTTCAGAGTAAAATACATCTAAGATAAAGCAAACACAATTACTAATCGACTGTTTTCAAATCCCAAATAACCTTTGTATTTAAGTATTTAATGCAGGAACACAATCAACGGAAATGTACCTGTCACTGCTTGTACTGTAAGCTTGGTGGAACATTTATATAACCTGCTTTGGTGGGTTGCATGGACATCCTACCTTGTCCCAGCTTCTCTGTGGACAAGTTTGAGCCTGAAACAACATAAAAATGTATTGCTGACTACTCTTGAGTTCACTCGTTTAGAGACAAACAGTCTCTGAGGAAGACTAGATTTTGTTTACACTGAACTACAATATGGAACTGAAGGTTTTGTAAACAAGTTCTTTATGAATGCATCCACATATAATTATGTTTTCTTTCTATAAAGCATAACACTGTGTAAGCAGGTAGGTATAGCTAAGTAGTAGACCACATGAGTATGAATCTGGAGGTCACAGGTTCAAATCACACACTGTACAGTGCTTTGGATAAAATTGTCTGCTGAACAAGAATTTTATATATTATTATAAACCTTTTGTGCAAAACAAAATCACATATTTATTTGAGAATTCATAATCCAAGGTCACTTTCCTGCAGACCAGATCCAGAAAGAGCACAACCAAACTACTTTGACCTTGCACCTGAGAGACAGCTGTGTTTTTACTGTGACTCCTATTCACATCTGCATGTCTGATAATACAATCTGCACCTGTGGCTAAACCCAAGACTGGGGAAAAGCAGAAGGGATGCGAGCTACCATGTTGTTGCAAGGTCTTGTATGGATTTTCTCTGCTGTGTAATCCTAATATTGGATAAGAACCTACGGTATAGTAAAATATAGACAGGTGTTGAATTGAAAATGATTAGTTGGGTCATGTTTGAGGTCATGCAAAGTTTGGGAAACCAGTTCCAAATAACTGCTGTGGTGTGGTATAGTTTTTTACTAGTTCTGGCATGCCACTGTAATGTAATTACTGTTTGACAATTATTATAATTACAATGAATAATGTACATTTTCCCTAATATTTGAATTGAACTAACTGGAGATGTCAGGTTGGGCTTCATTGCTTCTATAATAAATACATTCAAAAGTATTAGAATTCACCTAATATGATGATACCTGACAGATTTGATCAACAATGGTATCAGATCTGGATCATTGTTTTAAGATATATATTTTTTTTACAATGACCAGTTGCATTAGCCACACAGCAGTGTTAACTGTTGCGAGGTATGAGCTGGTTAGTGAGTTTGGCTTCAGCAGTCGATATTGCGTGAGAGGGCAGGGTCAGGTGAAGGTCCGGAGAGAGGTAAAGCCACGAGTGCTTACATAACAGTATACCCCTCCAGTCCTCCCTCAGTGACACACACAGGGAAATTAATATTTGAATCACTCATCAGCTGTCCGCCAACAGAGAGATGGATGAATAAATCATGAGGTGGTGGTTATGACAACAAGGTTGGACAGAAGGCCAACGAGGGACTCTCCCGGGGAGAAAGACGGAGGTGGATAACTCCGGTTTGGATCGTTACTCTGTACAATGGATTCTAGAACGAGTGTGTGCGTTAAAGTCATCCATTTTGATTATGTTTAAAAGTTCTTAGATACAATTAGCCAAGAAATCCTTTAGTGCACAGTGTGGTAGAGCTGACCCATAGTCCATTAATATGTCAAAACAAATATTGAAAGGACCAAGAGTTCAGCCCCCTGCAGTGTGGACATATTGCAGAACCTCCTCCAGCACCACCTTCCAGATATGGAAAGTAGGTCATCGCCAACGCAGTTAGAAGAACCAGCCCCAGACACGATCGTCACAGCACTGTGAATGCTCTCTGGCACCCCCATCTGTTTCTTAAGTTTATGCACACACAGTTTCTGCAACCTGAGATCATGATGTGTTCATACTGTATAAGACCTTCTGAATGGTTTGCAGCGTTGTGAGTCTTTTGACACGGAACACGTTAGTAATGGTGTTTTATTTCAAATGTCACAAAAAAAAACCCTCTCGACGTGACCAAGAGGTTCTGCCGTTCTCTCACAAAGTTCCACATGTTAAAATGATTCAAAGGCTTGGGTTTCTACTTCACAACATTGTGATTCTATGTAGCTTCAATGCACAGAAATGTCAACAAAGCTTTATATATTAGTTTCATCAAGAGTCATGTAACTATTACTTCATGAACTAGGCTAAACCTTAGTACAAAGTAACATTGAGGTCCCACAGATATTTGTAACCAAATTCGTGACAGCACAATGAATAAACTGAAGCTTAGTGTAAAGTGTGCAACAATAGGAATGCTGCTGCCCCATGGCTCCTCAGGTCATACACAATGAGCTCTGGGTTACATTGTCACACAACAATCTCTTCACATAAAGCTGTCGTGATACCATCAGTGAAATGTTCACTTCAGTAACTGTTAATTACTTTTCCCCCCAAAAGTTCATTGTCTTTAACATTATTTGCTTGATATTAGTTATATTACAGTGTCTTCAGTACCGTATATACATCACTGATTATTTTATAATATCAAATTGTTGTACAAAAGAGTCATTTTGAGGAAGGAGAATCCTTTGCATATATCATCATCTCTACACATTCCAGTTAATACAATACAAAAACAAACATTGACTTTTTTTTTTTAAATTGTTACCCTTATAAGAATCCCAAGACAAAACAATTAATAGCATATAGATCTGACAGGCCACCTCTGTTGCCAGGGGCTCTGAATGATGTTCTCCTACACTACATAGGCACATCACTTCCTGTGTCGCTAGGGGAAAGCTATGCAATACTCACACTGTCCTCTACGGGGAGCTCCTGCATTACATACTGACAGAATGGCCCTGCAAGGCAGTAAAAAAAGAAGAATTCAACACAAACAAAAAACATTGGTATATTTCTAGGAGGAAGGGTTGGCCGAGGCGTCTGGCGCTGCCTGCTGTGTTCCTGAGTAGCGTCCCTGCACAGCAGTGCTGAGTGTGTCGGTAATGACAGACTGCTCGCGCCCGCACCCACACTCCCTCCCTGTGCACTGGTTCATCAACAGTCCTGCTCGCACTCCGGGCCAAGTAGCTTCTAGAAGTTGAGCAGGCGCTCCCGCTCCGTCCCGGCAAAGCGCTTGTTGGCGGCGAAAACCTTGGCCTTGTTCACAGAGGGGCCTGGCAGGAGGACGGAAAGGGTTAAGACTGACAGTTTGACTATTGAACCCCCCATTAAACGTTTGATGCTCGGTGGGCACAGTTGAACATTTATTTATAAGTAAATAATCCAGTATTATGTAAACACTTCCTTCAAAACTCAATGAAGTCATTCTACAGATTCTAAATGTATTAGTCGTTAACGTCAATAGGTAGGTGGTACCATGTGACTGAGTGGACTGGAAGTGTGTGTGTGTGTGACCTGCGTAGCTGAGCAGGACGGGGAGGAAGATGAGGCCGTGGGTGGCTCCCAGCAGCACCATGGCCAGGTACATGCGGAAGTAGAAGATCTGGAAGATCTGGGACTTGGACAGGGCCAAGATCAGGATGCCCCCAAACTTGGTCAACGTGATCCCACTGAACACCTGGCAACGACAGCACACCGGCACATATGATTCCCCCTCTGACCAGACCTTCTACTACTCAGATGTGTTCCTCTTTACAATCACAACGCTTGTCGATCTAAACGTGGACCACCCGTTGCCTAGTGGTATTGCATCATCTGCTGCGGGTGGTTTTATCCCCCCAGACACGCCCCAGGACGAGCCCTGGGGTGGGGTGAGGGCGGGGCCCCGGACGTACCGAGCTGCCCATGTTGGCCAGCGCCTCCTCAGCCCGCTCCACCCGGCTGCTCCTCACGCTGACGGAGAAGGCTCGCACGATGTGGCTGCAGAACTCCACCGAGATCCCCACGCTCTGGCACACGACACAGGGAGCAGGTCATGTGTTGCTGCTCCTCTACTCTGAATTTTTACTGCTTGTACAGGCCTTCAATATGAACTATCTAGTATAGAAATCTGTATTTCTGTTACATATATGTATAAAAAAAAACATATATATATATCCATTTTCTCCATTGGACACTTTGTGGGCCGGTTCTAGCAGGTTCCTCTGCTCACCATAACCAGGTTGACCAGCGAGACTGCGTTCAGGCTGATGCTCCACAGCCACATGACCCCGAACATGTTGACCAGGATCATGGCGATGGTGAGGCTGACCAGCGCGGCCGACCACAGCTCCAGGCCCAGCAGCACGGCCGACACCACGAAGATGGCCCCCAGCGACACGCCCAGGTTGAGCGCCGTGTCGTAGGCGATGGTCAGGTACTGCTCGTAGAACACGTAGAACACGCTAGAACCCATGGGGAGAGAGGGAGAGAGAGAGACCGAGAGAGAGAGAGAGTCAGCGCCCCCACCTTGTTGAAATGTACGCTGTGTGTAGGTTATCTTAAAGGACACCACACCCTCAGGAGGAAAACAAAACAACTGCATTTATGACACATGCATGCTTATCTATGACTCACCTTTCCACCTTTTATTGTGTTTTGAGGAACAGCTCCAACGAACTTTGAGTTCAGCTGGTTGCAAGCAAAGCAACTACAATCATGCCAATGGATCCACATAAACAAGTATGGCTTTTTACAGTTTTCCCCACTCAGAGCCAAACTCCAACCGGAGAACAGTGTATGGCGGTTAGTTTGGCTCACCTGTAGGGGAAGACCTTGTGGCCCATGGACGTGGTGATGTTCTGGGCCAGATCCCGAGCCATCTTCAAGGCATCGATGAAGTCCGGGGAGTCCTTCAGGATGGTGTGGTAGGTCATGAAGTAAGTCGCCCCCACAGAATCGTTCCCCAGCAGATCCACTGCTGTGCTGTAAGCTGCGTGGCCTCTGAAAACAAAAAACACGTCCATCTTACATGTACATTTCCTATCGACTTCCCAGGAGGGGGGGAAGATTCTGGAAACGAGTGTTCAAAACGCATGCGACCTCGACTCGGGAGGAAGAGTTACCCTTTTCCACACTTGACATTGGGGTTGTCTGACAAGAACATGGGGAGGAACCTCATGAAGTCGCCTCCAGTGGGCCTCATCTTCCCAGCGGGAGTCATGGGGCGGCAGTGCACGCACGACGGATCCGCCACTAACGAGGAGAACAGCAGACATGTTTACTGGAACGTCAACAACCTGCTTCACCGACCGCAAATCAATCCCACGAGCCCGCCGGGCCGCGTTCGTAAGCGCTTGCGTCAGAGACATGACTCGAGGTCAGGAGCGTTTCGCCATCGCCCAAACCGCATTTTCTATTTATGGCGCTGACAGTTCGAATCATCTCGAGAGCTTTGCGCAAGTGCAGGCTCACTCAAACCTAAGACATATCTCCACTCACGGCCTACTGGAGCCGAATTATTGGGCGTTACTATCAATGTCAGCTGTCAGGGTGTGCTGGTTTGTGTGTGAGGCGTGAGGACGTGCCCAGCGGCTGTGTTGACTCTGTGGGTAATGGTTTACCTGAGGCATTGCAGAAGGCCCCCGAGGAGTTGAAATATCTGCAGCAGCTAGACTGAGGCTTGACCCAGTCAAAGTAGTCATCCAGCCACGAGGACGGGTTGAAACCGATGGTCGTGCTGAGAGAAGAGGTTATCTTCTGTTAAGGACTTTTTATATACACACACACACACACACGTGTCAGAAGTTAGCGATATTATTTAGTGGTTAGAACTTGGAACTGTTCAGTTGATGATCAGAGCAAACCGACAACCACTTGACCTAATCTGACCCATTTTGGAGGTTTGTAGGTGTTTCAACACTGGGTCCAAAGGTGAAGCGACTTTGTGAGTGTGCGCGTGTGCGTGCGTGTGTGTGCTCACTAGTTGCTGATGAGCGAGGCGGTGTAGACCTGCTGGACCAGGGAGTCGTTGTTGCAGCCCACCCCTCCACACACGGCGTTCTGTCCTGCCAGGCTCACGTAGTCGTGGCCCTCCTCCACCACAAAGTACACAGGAGGACCTGTGTGCAGGTACTCACTCATGTTCTTAAAGTACTGCAGCACGTACGAGTCCTGGGTAGAGGGAGGAAGCAGGGGGGGGGGGGGGGGTGGAGGAGTTAGGATGTCCTGAATCCCAGTTGTAGGGCGTTCCAGGGTTAGACATCATGTGAGATGTTGGAGGGGGGGTTATGAAGGAAGCATGAAACGCACAACCCCTGTTTGTTTCGTTTGTTTGTTTGTTTGTGAGAAGAGGAACTCACATCAGGCATGGAGAGTTTCTGGTCCAGGCCGATCTCCACCTTGTTGATGACAGCAACGCTGAAGGACAGCATGCCCACAAACACAGCAACCTGGAGGGGGTGGAGGGGGGGGGGTTCAATCTCCATGGACAAACTCCAAAAATACATGACATGTTTAATGCAGCAAGTTAGGGTTTGAAATTGTAATAACGTTACGATAAAACCTTAAAGATGCTATAAAGTAATTTCCATGATTTGCTTCTCAGTACATTGTAAACATGTGAAATGAGTTACGCGAAGCCTGTGCAAAGCTCTAAACCTTTGTTGAACTGAAATTTAGAGTTAGACCGTTGAACAGTTTCTCACGTGTTTTCAGCTCAGGTTTAGTTTAGGCGGGGCAAAACCCAACCCATCTACATCACAGCCAACTATCTAAGTCAGATCACAGACGGTTTATATAACCTACATTCTGTTACTCAGCTGGTACAAAGTAATTAACGCACAAAAACACTCTGTTAGGTAGGTCTGTTTCAACTCATTTTCAGTTCTGCTTTACAGGGACTTCAATTTCAAATTTGGGAATTTCAAATGCTGCACAATCCTGGACTATGGAAGTTGACCCCATGAGTTAACCAGGAGAACTGTGTTGTAGTCAGTGTTGGGGAAATTAACTCAAGTTATATATTAGTTATGACTTATTATTGTTCAGTAAGAGTAGTGTGATTAAGTTACATTATGACTTTCTGTACAAAGTAATATTATTACTTATTATATTACTTTTACTACTTTTAGTCGGTAATATTTTGTTGGGGCACAGTTTGCATTTCACTTTAATGTTTCTCCCAATATCTTCAATGAAAGCAAAATAGTGTGTTAAGTCCTTTGTTGAATTCCTGCAGTAACTTGGACAAGTAACGCAAGCAAATAAATAAGTAACTGTAATAACTCAATGTCAAAAAGTAACGCGTTATATTACTTTGTTACTCACTTAAGTAATAATATTACGTAACGCGTTACCCCCCCAACACTGGTTGTAGAATAGGCATGCATGTGCGCCGCTCACCACAATAGGCCTGACCCACTCCTTCATGAGGAAGGGGGCGTAGACCTTCTTGAAGAAGCGGTAGAGGAATCCGTCAGTCTTCTCCTCCTGTCCTTCCGGAAGCTTCACGCAGCACAGGATGTCCAGGCGGTTCCCCTGCAGACACAGCAGAACGTGTCAAAACGCAGAGCGTGACGGCACGTATACAGTTCTATAGGAAGGAGACGAGAGCTGCCGTTCAGACCACTTCCCCAAACTCCAGACACAAGACTGTGTGTCTACTGACACTAGCAGCAGGGGGGGGGGGGGGGGGGGGGGATCTCACTCTCATCCCTCACCCCTACCCCGCCCGCATAGCCCCTCACACACCCTCTCTAAGTCTCCATCAGGGACTCCAGCCCCCAGCCCAGCCCCCTCCTCACCGCCTGCCTCCTGGCGTCCAGGCCCAGCAGGCTGACGAAGCAGCTGATCTGGAGCAGGAAGTCGATGAAGACCGCCAGGCCGGCGAACAAGGAGAAGGTCCTCACCGCCGGCATGGTGGACAGGGCTCCTGTGGGGAGGGGACACGCTCCGTCAGCGCTCTGAACACCACAAGCACACAGTCACCACCTCAACCCGTACCCTTTAGACTCTGGGTGTGGGGTATGTGCGTCTGAGTGTGTGGTAGAGCAAGAGAGGCAGAGAGAGAGAGGCAGAGAGAGAGAGGCAGAGAGAGAGAGGCAGAGAGAGAGAGAGAGGCAGAGAGAAAGAGAGAGGCAGAGAGAGAGAGAGAGAGAGACAGACAGAGACAGAAGCAGAGAGAGACAGAGACAGAAGCAGAGAGAGACAGAGGGAGAGGCAGAGAGAGAGAGAGAGAGACCTACCCAGGAAGAAGGCCACCGTCTCGGAGAAGGAAGAGAGGAGCATGCTGGGAGCCACTTCTCCAAGGATACGGCCGATCTGCTGGTCCAGCTCCTCCTGGGGCATCCTCTCGTCCCTCTGCACAGCCACACGCAAAAACATGACGGCACAGCGTCGGCACACGCATGCATATCCCCCTGTGTGTGTGTGTGTGTGTGGCAGGCCCCTGGGTGGAGCCGGGGGCCAGCAGGAGAGGGGTACCTGGTAGGTCTGCACGACGATGAAGATGTTGTCCACCCCCACGGCCAGCACAAGGAAGGGGATGACCTCGATGACGATGAGGGTGAGGGGCACGCCGGCGTAGCTGAAGATGCCCAGCGAGCACGCCACGGAGCTCAGCACGATCAGGATGCCCGCCACGCCCAGGGACACCTTCGAGTCCACCTGGTGAGGACACACACCAGCCACAGGGTCAACGCCGGGGAGGCGTCCGGGCTTCCCTCCCGAGCGACGACGTGAACGGTGCGGCGCGGAGAGCACGGCGCGAGATCAACGGTCACGTGTTCTTTATGATCCCACATGTTCCTCAGTATGCCGAGGGCTACTTCCTCGTATTCCAACTCCTGGAAGCTGTCAAGGAAGTCAGACTCGTTCTAGCTCCGCAGATGGATGTGAAGGGAAGTATTTGCATGGCTCGGGGGAAGCAGGCACCCGCCTTGCTTAGCCCTATGAATGGCTGCTGTACAAGTACACACAGCAAGAGCTGTCGCCCTCCCCACTCCTCAGAATAATAGCTCACCCTCTCGTCCTATACAGTCCTATACTGTTGGGCCGGGGACTCGACCGACACACATTCCTGTATCCTAGTGACTGGTTCGGCTTGAGTGTGTGGGTGTGTGTGTGTGTGTGCAGCCTCACCAGCAGTCTTCTCAGGCTGTGGATGTGTCCTAGGGCCAGAGAGATGTAGACAAACATGATGGCGTAGCTGACCACCACCGTGCTGAGGTCGCTCTCGCTCTCGCGGTTGATCTCGTCCTCGATGCTCCTCTCGGCGTTGAAGGCGAGCGTCAGGTTGGGGTTGTCGTACCCCTTCAGGAAGGAGATGAACCTGGGGGGGGGGGGGGGGGGCAGAGGGGGGCGCGGTCGGTACGGCAACCCCAACGACATGTACAGCGCATGGGGTGCGTGAACGTGTCCGTGCATGTTCGCGGGTGCGTGCTTGCTCAGTGTGTGTGTGGGGGGGGGGGGGGGGGTGATGGGAGCTCACTCTTTCTCCCAGGCCAGGGCTTTGCCCAGCCGGACGGTGTCGTTGTGGTAGTTGTTGACAGGAAACGTGATGACCAGAGCCGTGGCGTTGTTGTAGTTGGTGGCTACGGGGACGGAGAGGAACCGTGCGGTGAGTGCAACGCTCAGGGAATTGTACGGACACAGTTCCAGAGAGTTCCGATGGTGTACTGCGGGACTGCCCACGCAAACATTGGAGCGGGAAGTCGATGACCTCATGTTTCAGTATACACACACCACCACCCCCCCCCCCCCCAACCCAAAACTAAATGTGTTCCCGAATCATTTGACATGACGTTGGTTTGGAGACTAACCGTCATAGCCGCCCAGCGCCAGCCAGGGGAAGATGGGCCCTCCGAAGGTGCCCATGCAGGGGTCGTGGAGGGAGCTGGTGTCGTTCAGGGAGGCTGGAGCACTGGTGAGGAGACGGGGACAACAATCAGCAAACTGGCACCACAGTGTCACCGGCACATCTCTCACACACATAAGACATGGCATTGATGCCTGAGCTTCCTTTTGTAGACACAGAGAGACAGAGAGACAGACAGAGAGAGAGAGAGAGAGAGAGAGAGAGAGAGAGAGATAGAGAGAGATGCAATGCTCAGCAGACATTTCCCTATTCTCAACACCTCAAGAAGAGATAAAAAAAAAAAAAAATGGTTAGAGGAAACGAGAGACTGGTCTGCATATAGCCAGGTCATTTCCTGGCCAGCAGGTGCACTGGAGTGCAGCGGGACTTAGCAGAGGCATAGTCACCTGACACAGTAGAGGAAGTGGGTGTGGAAGTCAGCGAGGATATAGAAGCCATCAGTGACGAAGCGGTCCAGCTGCGCGTGACTGTTCTGGAAGTAATTGAGGACGCTGAGGATGGTGCAGTTGTTGTTGTAAGGGGCCAGGGGCGCCAGGCAGATGTCCTTCAGCGTGACCTTCTCCTCCTCGTAGTACGCCACCAGGCCTTCAATGGCCAGCTGCAGGTCCAACACCTGACCGGACATGGGGAGAGGGTGTCACAGTCAGCTGGGACGGCAGCAGAAATGTCACAGGGCATCCTTGTTCGTGACCTCGTCAACACCTCAAATCTTAGCTTCTTAAAGCACCCATATACACTTTTTTTTCTTTTTTTTTTAAATATATATACACATTTGGTCACTAAATGCGAAACGGAAGCCTTCTGCAGCCTTTGGCCATTTCTCAAGATTACTCAGAACAGAAAAAACAAACGTAGAAACTACAAACCCCACCAACCCCGCTGGGGCGGGCGTCTGCCTCACCTGGTGGAGGACATTAATATCCAGGATGGATTGGAAGGGGACATCCGGCCCCGGGAAGTAGGGCTCGTAGAGAAAGGTGGCGTTGACGCTGGTGGTGATGATGATCTGCTCTGCCCGGAAGAAAGGTCCAAAGTGGCTGTCGAAGTACTCCTTCTCCTGGCGTGCCTGGCTGCTGGGAGAGGACCACAGCTCCACGGGGTCCGTGGTGATTTGCATGTAGGCCAGGCCCCCCGAGCAGGCGGACACTAGGACCAGGCTGCTCAGCACCACCAGGAGGGGCTGCCGCACGCAGAAGGAGCCCCAGCGGGCGAAGAGGAGGCGCAGCGCGTTCTCAAAGCGCTCGCCCAGCGTCTCGCTGCACGACGCGTCGACTGAAACGGCGGGAAAAAAAGGGGAACGTTTAGGGGGTCAGGGCCGCTGCATCGACCTGTTCGGGGTACACCGCGGTTTAAAGGCCTTGTTGCTGAGCGGGGGGAGTACCTTGGTCGATGCTTTCGTTGTTCAGGGACAGAGGGTTGTTGCTGTCCAATATGGGCCCATACTCTGACATGACTGTCCTTTTCCTGAACCAATAAAAGCCAGAGGAGCCATGGTTAGAACAGCAAACTCAAACTCAAACTCAAGCCTTCAAGGCCCTCCCTCACCTGTAGCCCCAGGCGCCGACCGCGGCCCCGGCAAAGAGGAGGAGGAAGGCCATGTAGGAGATCCACATGATGACCACCATGGCGTCCATGCCCAGGATGGTCCAGGGCGGGGGGAGGGGCGGGGCGACGGGCGTGGGGCCACAGACGGCGCTGCAGTCCTGGCAGGCGCAGGGACCCGAGCCGTCGTCCAGGACCTGGGCGCAGTCGAACGTGGCGTTGTTCATGGGCGTCATGTTGGACACGGGCACATCTGCACAGTCAGTGGGACAGGGGTGGTGGTTAACCCTATACTCCCAAAACAAAGCTCTTTGTTTGTTTGTCGTTTTTTTTGAAAGACACACGGTACATACAGGTCTTCCACCTGAAAGACGTACTTGTACTTTTTGCATTCCTATTCACATAGGAGGCGGCCATGTTCAAGACTTTTACCTGAGAAGATGGGGTCGATGGCGAAGGGGCTCTGCCCATTGCTGGTGTCAAACATGTACTGGATCCAGTTTGTGGGGGTACATTCGCTGGCGTCCTTGCCGCACAGCAGTGAAAGAGCCTTCACGTTGCTCGACGGGGCTTGGACGTCCTTACACGCGTTGTACATGGCTGCCAAATTGAAAAATACATTTTTAACCTCCACACATACAACTTCCCCTTAGCACTGACTAAACCGTTCTTCTGCTGAATTTCACGCCGAGCTTCTCCACGCAGCTTCTCAAATAGAACAGAGGTTATTCAAAGATGGCTGACGGTGACCCGAAACATTGCTTGGGGTGTGACACTTCCTCTCACTCCGACGGACCTCACCGTTAGCAAATGTCTCTCCGATGTAGTACTCCACTTCCACCACGTTAGACTTGTTGGCAGCGCCTGGGTCTGTGTCCTGGGTGATGTTGATGGCCTTGATGAAGTCACCCTGGTGGGGGCTGCAAGTCAGCTCACAGAACAGGTTCATCAGGTTGTAGAAACAGGCGGGGCAGCTGCATGGAGTTCACACAGAGCAGGGGGCGCAGAAGACACCATGACATTGCAACGGTCAACCATTAAACCAGAAACGACCGTAAAACGGATCTGCATTTGCTGAGTGGGCTGTTTAGACGAGGCCAATTCTGTCAAATGTATTCATAAGATGGTACAATTATAAAAACTGTAAACACCTGGCCAGAGGCTTGAAAACTATTGATTAGAACAGGAAGACAGGCTGAGGTTGGCACTGACACATGAAGGCAGGATTTCGTACCGAGACAGAAACTGAAGGGGCAGCTGGAGACTTCCTTTGAGTGTGCGGAGTTGTTGGCCATCACAGCACAGACTCCGGTTCCCATAGTTATACCCCGGACACAGCTCCTACACGCCCACAAACAGGACAACCACTCACATCTTTCCTTTGACTTTATGGTGAAAGGTGGAAGACAATGTCGCCAAGCAAACAAATAGGATCAAACTTCAAGAAAAGGCCCCCGCTACAAATGAGATGGCAGATATATGCCCTCCTCGTTGTCGGTGAGCTTACATTGAGCAGTTCCTCGTCCTCTTGTGGGAGCGGGATCGGCGGGCCAGTGTAGTTGCAGTTGTACTTTTTCCCCTGGACCTTGGCGGACTCCCCACACTCCCCATACCACACACAGTGCTGGGCTTGGACCTAAGAGGGAGACCGCAAAACAGTATGACCACTGGTTGGGAAAGCTAGAATCTCTATTTGAGGTCGTTTTCAGAACGGCATTGATCAAATCACAAATTATGACATATTATCAGGTGAAAACTTACATTAGGTCTAACACCAAGCTATCAAATCAATAACATCATAATTGCCCTCTTAGCCACCTTAAGGTGTACCCGGGTTTGTGCTTATTATTAGCCAAGATACTGTAGTCAAAACCAGTTCTACTACTGAGGAAATGTCCTGGAAAGATGGGATACACATTTCACAATGTTTATTCTCAGGTTTCTGGAGACAATCGGAAATTGATACTCTCATGATTTTGGTTAGCCTGCTTTAAAAGGCCAGGTGGTTTTCAGACTACTCTTTGTTCCACAAAAAAAGTTAGAGATGTGTCCCAAGGGGCCTTGAGTTCTGTCTAAGAATAAACATTCACTTCCTCTAAATCATGTTCATGATTCATGTTGAGGTCCTCGAGGAAAAAAGTGTACAAATCCAATTTAGACATTTGTACACTTTTTTTTTCTTCTGAAAGGAGTTTGATTCTACAAACTGTTTCATCCTTCTCTGCTTGTTCCTGAATTACAGAAGCACTCAGTCTAAAATAATTAACTTTTTGCAAAACTTTAGACTGCCGTCTACAAACTGGGGTGTTCGAGAACTTGTATCCACTTAATTTTCAGTGACAAATACACAGTAATCGCACGATTATGAAATGGATTATGAATTGGATGCCACAAGACAAACGTTTGTCTTGTGGCATCCAATTCATAATCCATTTCATAATTTCAAATTCAGTAGTAGTTTGTCACAGTTTAACGCTGCGGTCTATACAAGTGTCCATCCTCCCCCACCCAGCAACATGCTTGATGAGTAAGCTGCTTCGGAGAATCACAAAACCTTAAGCTCAATTATTTCATTAGCTAACCTGTGTAAAGAGACGGCGGGATATTCCACTAGCTACTATACAGTACTCCTAGTACTCAATTTCCTTTATTACGGTTGCCTGTGTCACGCGAGGAAGTGATATAATCAAAAACAGATGGAAATTGCTAGGGACAGTTGGAATAACCATTAGAATTGCTGTTCTAACCAGTCATGCCAGGATGTCTACTGTACATGTATTAAATACTTTTGACATTTGATAAGATGTGGACCACATTTCAACTACGATAATGTAACCGTCGACTTATAAATTGGGTAACAATGACCCTTTCAATTATACTAACAGCTAGTATCATAGAAACCTACAAGTAGCTTGTTGATGGTTATAGAGTTGTTTAGCGTTGTCTAACTTGACATGGAGGTTTTAGCAGGATGATGAGATGTGCCTCATTTGCTGCCTACGTTTGCCAGCCTGATTTGCTTAGCTTGCTATCTCAGACAGAGCTCACATCACATGATTAAAACTAAGCGTCGTTATATCATGATCCATTTGCCCAGTATTTAATCCACGCTATCTGAGTGTAAATTTGACATTTATTATACTCTTCCCTCCTTGTTGCGCGTTAAGGAGCTATAACAGAAAGTTTATCAGAACAACACAGTGAGTCTGACTCAGAGCACTGAGAGGTAAACTTGATAGCAAGCTACAGTAACATCTAACTAGTGCTACCGTGCTAGCTAGCTACCTAGCAAATGGGTTAGCCAACACACTGTTTTATTTATCGTTTCATTATTGATATTCACTTACCCATTGATATTGCCCCTCTATTATAATTATCAGCAGGAAAAACAAAGAGAAATGTGTTCTCTGTGATAAGGGTCCCATCCCTCTTTTCAAAATACCTACACTGACAGTGCAGTGACGTTGCGACACCGCATAAAACATTTCCTGTTATTGCCTTTCTCTTCTTCACGAAAACAAATGAACTTTTTAGTGTGTCTGCTGCCACCTATTGGACATCAGCAATTCTAACATAAATTATTTGTTTATTATAAATATGCCAAATAAAGACAAATATGTCTACTAAAATATGTATTTTTAGCCAAATTTAAATGGGAATAAAATAAATTTCTTAGACGTTTGACAGTTTAAGATCTTGACAAACAATTACAGTTTTAAAGCCTTTACTGGACAGATAAATCAACTAGTGTCATGACATGATTTATTTATGTTTGTTTGTCCATCTGTCTTGGAATGCCTTGTTTACATTTTCAAATTGGTTGTCTAACTTAATCTTTCAGAGGGACTTCCAAAGCCAACACCAGCCTCTTACAGTAACTGGTTATTCCACTGACTTTTATTTGTCCATCCATTTGAATGATTATTCATGAACCCTATTGTTCTAAATTCCAGAAGTCGACATTGTATAACTGCACGACCCATTGCAAATATTTAAACACAAGAGACAGCTCAATAAAAAAAGAACTTTTATTCCTTTCCACCAAGAAATGAAATCATTACAATTCAAGAAGTGCATATTTATGTATAAAGTGGCAAGACTGTTCTAGAGAAGGAATGATAGAATAAGTTCAAAGTGTCCATTTGAATATATATAGTACACAGTATTATCACACACATGTTATGTACCTGTGTCACATCTGCAATGGTACTGTAGGCTCACAAATAGCAACTATGTTCCTTTAAAACTAGGAAAAAGATTCATATTTAAACATCCTGTCCCTGCAAGAGTACATGACTTCAAAGCACTGAGCTGATCAATAGAAGTTGAGTCAGTACTTAAGACTGTACAAAATGGCAACAAGCATCGAGACCATGTTAATGTTAGAGTCTGACATACACACACAGAGGTGCCCTAGTGATGCTATTTCTCTGGGCCAATGCGTCTCATCTGGGCATCATAACATTTGCTTTGGAACCCTCAGCAGGGCCACGATAGGCTCACTAGACCTCTCTGGATCAGTTCTGTCATTTCTCTAAAGCTCCTGGTTCACCAAACTCAATGGACCAGCCCAGCCTGTGTTAGACTATGTGGTTTTCTGTAGACACCACTCATTCACATGTAGTTGCAATATTCACGGTCTCAAGTCCCGTCAAGTCCATACATCTACCTGTAATGCAGGAGCAACACACTTCCACCACTGTTTTCCAGTCACATATCTCATTTCTACATGTACCATTACTGTGTGGTTGGGTAAGCTGCCACATTCATCACGTACAACAGAAAGTCTGACATTCATTGCACCATCTTGTCTGGTAGTAGTGTCTCAACTAACATATTCACATCACAGCATTCTGTGCTACATCGTGACTGATTAACCATTTCTGACAGCGGGCAATCTGAAAGTATTGTGCTGTACTGTATATGGTAAGCCTAATTCAAATAAGTAGTTTTAGTCCTCCAAACACACTCAGTTCCAAGCAAGAATTCAACCATTCAACCACATTTGACAGTCTGTCCATATAGGTTTGATAAAAGGCTTTGAAATGAGAGTTTGACAGTACACATCTTACAACATGTGAATGAAATTGAAAGCTGCACGGCTCACTAGAGACGTTCAGGCAGGGATAATACAGTATACTGTATAACACAACAGAGCTGTTCACAATACCACAAGCCCCTCCAAACCAACACATTCTGCCCTATCCAAACAATATGGAGAGCATGCCTCGATGACGCTTTCCCACCCCTCTGGGAGTTGTAGTTTCTGAGAGGAGGCATCAGTTTGGGCCCAAGTACTCTGCGTTCTCTGCAGCTGGGATGTGACCGTTGGCGTGGGTCTTGAAGGTGGGGGTAAAGTCCTGCTGGTAGTCTGGGTTGTCCATACTGTTCTGAGGCTGGATTGTCTGAACTTTGTGGACTACAGAGCTGTCAGAGGTGGGGGCCAGGAACACAGGCTGGAGCTCGTTCAGGTACTCTGGCCCATCCGCTCCAACCTTAAAGCAGTTCAGGTATTCTGTCTCTGTGTCGTCTGAGGAGATGGTGGGGAGGAGGCCACGAGGGGGGCCAGGGTGCTGATACACTGGGTTCAGCATATCTGACACCCCATTTTGGTTCATGTAGTCTGGGGGAGGGAAATATTTGAGTCAGGAGAGGGAGCAAGGGTACCAACAGTTGAGTAAAGCCCTAAACAGCAGTTAGGTTCAGGGAAAAACACTGTGTGTGATGAGTTATTTTGTAACCTTATGCTTTTTGTACAATACAGGCGTGTGTTTGTTGGAGGCTGATTGATGTATTGTCTTTAGTTACTTATTTAATCTTATACAGCAGGTACCTTCCTGTACATATTTGCCTAATCCAGTTTCCTTTGGGATGATACAGCTATTTTATCTTAAATGCAGGTAGCCAGCAGACCTACTGTACATACATGTAGTCCAATATACTGATGACAATGATGCACTACTGTCAATGTCCAGTAGATGGCTCTTTTCTCCACCACGCAAATTAAAGAGAGTGCTCAAGATAAAAAATAATGGTACTCTAGACAATCGCACAACACCGTGAGTGGTCATCAGTGGTCGAGGTTCTTAATACTTGCCTGGGGCTGGTTGGAAGGCCTGGTTTAAAAATCTGTCTGTGGGATCAGGAATATAGCGAAGGACCATGCTGCCATCTCTGACGGGGAACAACCCATTCTGCAAAAGATGAGATCATGTTATCCAAGGTACTGTTGTGTTTGTGCAGGAGAGACACTGAAGAGAGAGTGTGTTTGTGATTGTTTGTCTAAACATCTCTGACTTACCCCGTTCCTGCTGTGGCATGTTCCAATACTGCTGTTCAGGCTCTGCAACACATGTTCAAATGTGTCAACAACAATCACATCCAATAAGATCTTTGTTGCAGAAAAAACACAGATGTGTATTATTTTACCTGAATGACAGGTCAGTGTTAAATTGGCTATCAACTTCAGAGATATGCATGGAAGATGGGCCAAAATTGAGAGATTGACAAAACAGCCGAGGCAAAGCAATTATTTTCAATAGACAGAAGAGAGAATCGAACGGTAAATAAGCAACCATCTGTAAAATCCCCCGGACCATAAAAGGCTGTGTCTTGGCAGTGGTATTACATCAGCAGGTTTCTCCTAAACTGCCGTCTTATTCTGCCCAAAAAAACATTAACAAGTGCTGCAGTCTGCAAAGGTAATCAAACTTGAAAGGTTTTGGAGCAAGCAGGCTTTCAGAGGCAGGCATGGAGCCCAGACAGAACTCTGGCTTCTCGCTTCCTCACAGACAGACAGATAGAGCAGAGGATTTCTTCTTCTCTCCACTGCCATTATTTATAGGACACCTGGGAGGAAGCGGGGGTGAGGTGTGTGTGTGTGTGTGTGTGTGTTAGGGCGGGGGCGGGGGGAAGGGGGGTCAGTCCTCACGGTGACAGTCAACCAGAAACTGAGGGATGGGGGGTCAACCTGGTTCAACCAGGTAAAACCACCCACGTGGAGCAAGATTCAATTCCCTCCATTTCCACCGCCACCATATGTTTCTTGTGACTGAATTTCACTGCAGTGGCAAATAAGTCAAGGCATCAGCAGGGCATGTATCAGCATGACCTCCAGGCAACTGTCAGGCACAGGGTTGTTGGGTTTCATCCAAAAATGTGAATCCAAAAATGTGAATGGATCCCAGTACCAAATGAGCCAGTAACTTAACTCTCTCATGATCTGCACAGCTTCATTAAAAAGGTGATATAGTAGATACATACAAAACTGAACAGGAGTACATTCATTTATTTGACCCGCTGGGAATGTTGTCATTTCCTCCACTTCCTGTCGTAAAAGGTGTTTCAAAAGCATTTCTCCAGTGCTAAAAAAAACAGTTGTAGGCTGAGCGGGTGACGAGTGGGGGGTGGGGGAACCATGAGGGGAGAGGGGACGCGCGTGAGACGGCGACCCACCGCGGAGTGGAGGAGCTGGGTCCTGGAGGTGCTGGGGCTGCTGAAGAAGCCGTGCTGGGGCACCAGGTACTCGTCCGCATCCACGGCGTCCTCCATGTCCTCGCCGCTGATCAGACTCCGGTAGAGGCGCGTGTCCGTGGGGCTGGGGAGGTGCATCCGGTCGTCCCCCTGGAAACGACAAACGCCTCTATTACCAGAAGAACACGGCCCGTGCAGTCAAGGGCGACGGGAGGACACGCTGCGTGCGCCGATGGGTCCTTCGACGTGGGCGCAATTACCTGAATGACAAGGTAGCGTGGCGGGTCGCGCGCCATCTTGGTGAACTCGCCGATCAGCTCGCGGAAACGTGGCCTGCTATCCGCGTCGATCATCCAACCTGCAGGGAAGGCCAACAAGAAAAATATTATTTACTCTTTGCTGATTCACTGACCGACTTGTAGTGATGGACTGTTTCCACGAGCTGTCACCCCTCTCCTGTAACTGTGGGCTGCGGTGGTGTAGCATCCCCCAAACCCCTGTTTGTCCCCAGAGGTCGTCTTCCGACTTCAAGTTGCACTCCTTGTTTAGTTCATCACCCGTTTTGTGTTCCAATCACCACCTGCATGTAGATCCCCTCTCACCAGAGTCACTTTGTGAAGCCTCGTATTACTGTCGGCCTATACACGGCCTGTTCTCCCCCGTCATTGGAGTTACCTGTGCTCTTGTTCTAGTTCCTGATCCTGTTTCCATGCACCTCTGCGTACCCCGAGTTAGTTTGTTGGATTAACCTTTTGCTCCCATTTGCTCCCGTCTCTGACCCGTGACCTGCCCATGACCACTCCCCTACTGATTTCCTCGTCTACACCTGTTGACCGATTTCGGACGACCCCTTTGTACTTTTGGAACCTGCCTCATTGAAGATCCGTGGACCACTTGATCCTATTCCCAGTCCCACATTACAGGTGGGCAAAATCAACCAAGAATCCATCCGACTTACATTTGACCATGATCATGTAGACGTCGATGGTGCAGATAGGTGGCTGGGGCAGCCTCTCCCCCTTCTCCAGCACTCCAGCAATCTCACTGGCAGGTATGCCGTCATAGGGCTTGGACCCGAACGTCATCAACTCCCAAACCGTCACACCTGGGTGGAGAAGAACCAGTAAAGACACAGCACCCGAAATACCGACTGTGTTTCAATTCCAGAGAGGCTGGAAGAGATAGAGCCACGCAGCGGAGGACGAGTAGAAGATGGTTTCCATGATGTAGTAACATCTACATGACTGAGTTGGCCTGGTCCCCCCAGGAGTGGGAGTTGGCAGGTTCCTCCAGCGCGGGAGCCGTTCTTTAAGGGATGAGGAGAGGAGGAAGTCTGTCAATGCAGTCAGGAGTTGCGGCTGATGTATTTGCCTTGCTGCTGAGCGGAAGGCATTATCGAGCCCAGGGGAACTGGAGACATGCCCACTGTGTGTGTGTGTGTGTGTGTTTTGTGGGTCCCTGTTTGTGTGTGTACTCTGTATTTTAAATCTGTGGCTTCTTTAAGCTCCCACATGCCAGCCTCAGTGTCCTTATCTAACCTATACTTTGCAAGTATAATACAGTCTGGTAGTAGCGGGACAACACTCCAATTCATTTCACATTCCACATTCCACAGTATTTTGTGGAATCCGGAGAACAAATATAGATTTGCTGACTCACCGTAGCTCCAAACATCACTCTGGTGTGTGTATGTCCTGTGCAGAATGGACTCAAGTGCCATCCATTTGATTGGTACCTGTGGAATCAGTTTAAAAATCAATGCACAGATGCCCTCACAGATGGCTGCTGTTACACCGCAAATACCAATCTAACACAGCAACATCTAAGTCTATACATAACAGTGTAAGCCACAGATTCTTGAGCAGACCTTCCCTCCATCTGCATGATACTCCTTCTCGTCTGCGTTGAGGAGCTTGGCCAGGCCAAAGTCGGTGATCTTGACGTGTTGGGGGGTCTTCACCAGAACGTTCCTGGCAGCCAGGTCCCTGTGGACCAGGCGACGCTCCTCCAGGTAGCTCATCCCCTGGGGGGTCAGCGAGAGGTCAAAGGTCAAACACTTGATGACTTATTTCTCCGACACTATGTTTTGTTCTCACTACTTACAAAATGATTGTGCTTAGTGAGGCTGCATATATAAAAGCTCATTATTTTCATACCCATTTAAAATATCCAGATCCAAAAGTAGCTTTTTTTTTGAAGGTCTACTTGAGTATCCAGCAGATTGGCCTTACCTTGGCAATCTGCACACACCAGTTGAGCAGGTACTGGGAGCCAGTGTTGTCCTTGTTCTCTTTGACGTAGTCCAGCAGGCAGCCGTAGGGCATCAGCTGGGTGACCAGCTGCACCGTGGAGGTCAGGCAGATCCCCAGCAGACGACACACATGGGGGTTGTTCACACTGGCCATCACATAGGCCTCCTGCCACACACACATACACACACACACACACACAGGGAAAGGAACATCAATTGTGATGTTGGATGTACTTGTACGAGTACAGGTTCATGCATTTGTACTTTACAACTTGTAGTTGCAAATGGCGAATCAACTTGAACCTACACGTGTATGTACGTGTATTTACAGTTCTGGGTTTGGGGATTATAGTGTTGACTCTCTATGAATGTATTTACCTCTCCCTCAAAGGGAATACATAGTAATGCATTTAATAATTTAATTAAAAAGGTTATTTTGCATTTGCTGTTTACTTGTACCATCACATTAAAATCCTATACTTTCTGCATCTATTCTAAATCCTGGACTGTATCGTTATGGACTATGTTTAACTGTCTCTGACTGGTTCCTTGGCTGTTCCTCTGCTAAACTCCTTAACCTGGACTAGAACACTGCCCGCTGCCATGCCAAGAACTCTTGAATTTGAGAATTTGAATCCCATTTCCTACACCCACATGGGTGGGGGCTGCCTTCTAGAAACACGAGCCATTTCCCATTTGAAAAAGGAAATGTCATTACTTTCAAATAAAAGACCATGTGTTGGGAATTAGAAGAAACCTGACACAAATTGACCAGTGTCATGCAATCATCTCGAGTGTTCGCAGTAAAGCAGCTTGCTTCTTAATCATGTCAGAACACAGTGATAAAGTATTTCAAAAATCAAGAGTGCATTTGCACAATGGGTAATTGTGCAGTACGCGAAATGTGATCACTTAAAATGGACAATTATATTCATAATCGGATGATTTATTCTAAAAACGGAAATACTCAACTCATCAGAACTTTAATGATCAAAAACTCACATCCAGAATCTCCTTGTTGGCTTTTGGTGATGTCCCTTCACGTAAAACCTTGATGGCGACAGGGATCTTCACATTTTCTCCTTCTGGGACCCACAGGCCCTGAGACACAGCGCTTTATTCAACAAACTGATAACAGGAACCCAACACAAAACATATACTGTACTGATATGCTTTTGGAGGACACACACACACAGGCATACGCACACAGATTCACACAGAATTCTAGAAGTGGTCAATAAGAAAAAAGTTTTCATTTTGTTTCATGGAATGATCAGGAACCTACTGAGTGCATTGGAGTACATGATGTGGTGAGATAAAAATGTGACTTAATTAAATAATTGACTACAGATGTAGATGAGGGATAAGGGAGGGTGTTTGGGAAGGGATAAGGGAAGGGTCCATTTCAACTATTTTAACTCTTCACATTGAGTCCTGCTTTTGCTCAATTCAGTATAGTGGATCTCTCATTGGAACACTATCTAGACCTAGAACTTCATTTACCTTGTAAACGGTACCAAAGGCACCTGATCCCAACACTTTGATCTTCTTGAACTCCGTCTCCTTCAGGATCCGGAGCAGAGCCTGATTGGGTGCCTCTCCACTCGGGGTCAAAGGTTCAACCAGCTGTGGAGGTTGACAAGTTTCAGTAGAGCTCCATGGTAGGACTCATGTCAGGGTCAAGCCACATACAGCACCATGCACAACATGGTTCAACCTATTTGGCTCATGTTCTATAAGAGGCCCTTGAGTGTTCTTTATGGTGCCCCCCCCCCCAAAAAATAAAAATGTATATACATTTTTAATGTATAATAATTATTATTATTATTATGAGTCTCTGCTGAGCCTCAGTACTGGGGCGTCCGAGGGACTCTGGGTATTGACCTCTCTCCGGGGCGTCCGAGGGACTCTGGGTACTGACCTCTCTCTCCTGGAGGAGTCGGCGCGTGGTCCTCTTCCTCTTGATGTGGCGCCTGCGCAGCAGCACGAAGACAGACAGGCCAGCGAGGAGCATCGCGAGGAGCCCGCCCACCACGCCCGCCGCAATCATCGAGAGGCCCGAGGTGCTGGACGCAACCAGTCAGTGAAAAAAAATCAATATTCCAGCCAGGAAACAGAGCCTGGGACCTACTCTGTTTAATGCAGCAGTACCTCCTTTTCAACGTACAACGTCAGTGAAGAGCACAGTATGGGTTCACTTTTAACTCACCCCGCCTGGCAGCCAGTCAAACCAGGGCCGGCACATCTGTAAACAAATATAGCATTATCACTCATGCCGAACATCCCCCAAATGTGTAATATTGTGCAGAGTTTAGAATAGGCAGTGCAGTAGTGGATATTGGTGAAAGCCGTGTGGGAGTGTTAGATGTCTTTACCCCTGGGTGCAGTTCTTATGGCACAGCTGGCACACATTCATTTTGTCTGCATATTTCCAGACTAGAGTGTCGTCCTCTCCTGGCATGCCTTGCGGGCAGCGGGAGACGCAGTTGGGGCCGTCTTTGAAGTTGGCACACAGGGTACAATGTGTTGGACCCTAGGGGAGAGGAGAGGATATGATCAATTGCATTTGACTACATCCAATTGAGTGAGCACTTTGTCATAAACATCCGTAGGCCGCCAGGTGAAAGATTCCCCACAATATCTCACACTTTGATTTCCATAATAATATGTCTAAAGTGACAGTGATTTTCTACAGCCATTTCCCTTCTCAACAACAGCTCGCAATGCCTCCTGGCGGCAAATGTCATGCCTGGCCACTTTAAAGAGGCACATCCGGTCGGTAAGGGTATTGATGCACGGACGTGACCTGTGATACACTGCGCATAAATTACATTGAACTACCGCCACCGCTATGAAAACAGCATCACACAGCCATGACAAAGGGCAACAGTAGCAGAAAACACCAACTGTGGATGGCACTTGGCACTTGAAAACAGAAGGCGTGCTGTTTAAAGGGCAGACGTACAGGTCCAGAGCAGGTCTTGCTTTCGTTGAGGGCCACACACTCGGGGTCACACTCCATGCAGTTTCGGTCAACCACGTACTCCCGACGCTCTCTGCAAAAACAATCACACAGCTTAGCCGCACACTGTCCTTTCACTCCCGAGGGCCGGGTTTCCCAGATTCGTTAAGAAGCTCATAACGCTAAGAGCTTCTTAGGAACGTTAAGAGAGCGTTCTACAGCGCTCTTAGAACGTTCCTAAGAAGATCTTAGCGTTAAGAGCTTCTTAACGAATCTGGGAAACCCGGCCAAGGACATCTCAAACCCTTACATTTGCAGTGAAAAACCTGACTCCCCTCATTATGGGGCAGTAGTTAAATGGTAAGCACAGGGACATACAATGTTTGACCGAGGAATGCTAAAGTTAAACAGCGACGAGTAAATGCTCAATTCCAGTTAAGATCAGGAATAATTACCAAACCTCTTTATTGTCATTGTGAAACACGAAAAAAAACAAAATGTCCCACATCTAATATGAATCTATTACTCAACCGAACTCACATACGCAGTGAGTTACACTCACATACAGTCACGTCAACTTCCAAATAAAACGTCGTAAGGAGGGGAAAGCCTGAAGATCCCACTAGCGTGTGGTTTTACGAGATCGACAGAGGAGAAGTGTCCTTCAGAGGGCAGGAGGTCAGGCTCACCCCTCCAGGATGTTACAGGAGCCCACACAGGTCCTCTCCCGGCTGTAGTCCCTGCAGGAGAGGCACATGGCCGGCCCGGGACCCCAGCAGCCGTCGTGGATGCACATCTCGTCACAAGAGCTGTTCTGCAGCGCTGGGACACACAAGTACATCATCATCGTTTGTGTTCATTTCCTTCGACTCGGAGCGACAGTTTTTTTGTGGGCTAAAAGAAACACTTGGGCAGCGAGATGAGGTGGAGCGGCGAAACGGTCACTCTTCCGTGATCGTGCGCATAAACATTAAACCCAGAATCCCAGATCGTTTACCACAGGTGTCTCCATTTTGGATTCCCTCCAGACGGATGGTTTGCTTCTCGGACTTAAAAAGCTGCTTCCAGTGGTCTTCCCTGGTGTAGCACAGGTTAGGGTTGTCTGAGATGACCACATCTCCATCACTGATCTCCTTCAGAGAGCGTAGGCCCAGGTGGTCAATGTTGACCTTGGTGACAGCCAGGCTGAATGCTCCACTGAGGACCGCCGTGTAGAATGGAGGGCAGAGGAGAGAGAGAAAGAGCGATAAATGAAAAGAGAATTACGCGTACATGTTGTGAATGACTTTTTCATATTATAGTTTGTCCCCGTATCAAGTAACAAGTATCCATGTTATGTACAAATTACTTGTTCATTAACTAGATAATATGACACCCTTGATGCACACAGAACAGATTTCAATACATGGTGCTGAGTAGAGGCCGTATTGACACAGTCTGTGTCATTATTGACACAGTGCAACACAGGTGGAGTCAGGCCTAGTCCTCCACCTAGCAGCGAGCCTACCGCTTGGTCCTTCCTCTGATGATCTCTAGGTTCTCAAAGGGGCTGAGGGAGGTCATGTTCTCTGGCCAAGTCTGAATCAATAAGTATCCTGAAAGAGAATTGGAGACGATTTTGGAGTGGAATGGTATTGAGGTATAAGACACCAAGGTATACTGAAGACACTGAGGTATTACACAGATGTGGACAGTGAGATATATACTGTGATAAACCGTGACCACATCTGGCTGGGTGAAGTAAAAAGCATGTCTCACAAGCCTGAATGTGCTTTTGTACAATGGATCTCACCAGTAATTTCTTTCACCGTCTTGAAAACTTCAAGTTTGGAAGGGTCCAATCTTGGTGTGTTGGTAAACTTGTCTCTACAGACAAACACAATGATAGAGTACCATCACTCATCTTTGCAAACGCATCAACAAGAAATATTATATTATACAGCAGTGTATGAGTGATGACAACTTACCCATAAATGGATGTGTGGATAATAGCAATGTCTCCATGGATTTTGGTGCAGTTTTTGAAGGAATCAATGTTGGAGGCATTGACTGACAGCACCTTGTCCAGAGTTCCCATATTGAGTCCATTGCAAACTGTTAATGATCAAGTCCAGAAACAACACACAGAGTAAGACACCGAAGGGAGTTTTCAATTCCAAGAGTCAGGAAGTGAGCCTTGTGCATGTAATTAAACAGCAGCTTCAGTCTGGTGATTGTGAGTTCATCCCTACCTTTGGGGCACAGTCCATCACACTTCCTGCATTTCCTGAGCCCTTGCTCCTCCACTTCGTAGGTTTCACTGTTGCATGTCCGCACACATGCGCCATGGTCCGTCACCACATAGTTATCTGAGGTGTGTCATCCAATCAGGTCGTTTTATGTCACAGTGGGGCACATAGGTGCAGTGTGTACACTTTAGAATGTGGAAATGGTGTGGATATGATGAACAGGACAAACCGATCAACTGAGGTATCACTAAAATGGTTTCCGGGATATGTACATTGCACTGACCCCAAAACAGTGTTTATAGAGTTTATATTTGAAAGGCGGACATGGAGTTGTTGTATTCAGGCGGCTTGAAATCATTTCTATCCTCGTTTATGCAGTTCATGATTAAACTCTGAACAAATTGTCTGTGAATGTCTAACATCTGTAACCCATGTCCTAAGCACGTGAAAAACACCTATTTCCTGTATGTACCCCCCTCCCAGTGCAACGGCTCCTGGGGTCTTACGTGGGCATCGCTTGACACAGGAGGCCCCAAAGTTGTACTTCCCCTCCGGGTTCTGGACCAACATGTGCAGGTTGGGGTCGTAGAGCATGAGGCGGGGGCAGGCGTCCTTACACGTGCCGTCATCCTGGAAGTCACGGCAAGCCTGACGCACAAACAACAGCCCTCAGGACTAGGCCAGGTCACTGGACCAGAACACAACCCCCCACTAATGATAACATCGCATTCCACCCCTAGTCCCCAAGCCCTGGAGCCTCTCGGCTAGGGGAGCAGCTTGGCTCTCTAGTCACCACCCAGGGCCCCTCAGTCCATCGGGAGTCCAGAGACAAATTTGGAGGTTTGTATCACCAGGCTGACGCCAAACTCGTCGATTTGTCAGTGAGATTCGCAATGACTCAAGGCGAAATATCACAACTAGAGCTAGGTAGATACATGAGAAATGATGACAGAGTAGCATTCTGCCTAGATCACAACATCAACAGCGGTCAGTAGGTCAAATGTTTGCACGGTCCCTGTTGTGACCTGAGGACGGTAGGGTTTTTTTTCTTCTCACCAGACAGTTGGTGGGCCTGGGTCCAGTACAGCCAGCAGCACAGTGCTCGTTACAGCAGTCACTGGGTGAAGGGCCCTTGCATCTCTTGGAGCATTGCTCAGCACAGTTCAGTTTAGTCACTGCAATGGGAAACCCAATTAGACGAATACTACGTCTTACTACATCCACGTGTCATCATTCTCTCTGCATGCTGCTGTAAGTCAGTGCTGTACTCACATGTCTGGCAGTTTTCTGGTCCAGGTCCCCAGCATGAACCATTAAAGCAACTTGGATCACATCTTTTACCTGTTCGGAAAAGAGGGAAAAAACGTGTGTTAACACACATCCGCCATGCACAGGACTACATTCATATATTGTGTTGTTGAGAAACATTAGATTCTTACAGAGTGGGTTGTTGCTCAAGAGCGGAAATTCCATTTTAGGTTTGCTGTCACCGTTCACAATGTCATACCACTGTATCGTGTCAACATTGCACAGTTGGTTACCTGAGAACTTCACTCCTCCTCTTAGTATTTCTGCCCAAAATATAGATGGAAAACACCAGAAAAATTAGTCACCTTAGCAAAGCAGGCTTGCTCTTAACATTGAGTGATGTGATTTAAAAATTATGAATAAAAAACTTTTATATATATAAAAAAAAGCACATCCCTAAGAGCACACTGATTTAGCAGGACTGACCTGTCAGGCTGGTCAGAGGAAGTTCATTGGTGCCCAAACCCAGGGTTCTGTTATAGTTGGATAGCACAGACAGCGCATATTTTTCATCGTAGAGAGAATGGCCCCGGATGAGGCGCAGGTTCTGCAGAGGAATCCTGGACGCAGTGTTGAGGGCAATCAGAACATAACCATTCACTTCCTGAATAGACTGGGAGCAAAGTAGGAAAAGCATGGTCAAGGTCAAGGTGCTGTCAAGCACAGTTAGGTAGAGGTCATCTGCACCTGGAACACCAGTCCTAAACCCATTGAACCTACAGTCGTCTGGCATCGTCTGTACTAAAACATCAACGTTTTAATGAGCCCACAAGTGACTCTGGACAGGCTTGCTGTCGACATAGCACCGGACCACATCCGTAGGTTCAAAAGGGCTGGCTCAATTCTTTCAGCAGCTGTGGCGAGCGTGGTTCAGATCTGGTCCTGGTTTCCGTAGCGTGTGTGTTTCTTACGCTGAGGAAGGACAAGTTGTGGTGCTCCTCCATGTGGGTGACCTCCAGGTTCTCCAGGATCACCGTGCAGTTGCTGTAGGTCTTCACCATGTTCAGGTAGTGGTCCTGTTTGGAGCCCAGCAGGTTAAACTTGTTGGTGATGCCCTGGCACACTGTAGGAGAACACAGTGAAGGTGGTGAGAGGAACACAAGTGTATTTTCAACCATGGCCAGGGTGAGAACCCTTTGCATTCCAAATCAATTTCGAAAGGACAAACATGTTTTCCCTCTCGACGTCATTTGAGCGTGAGGAAGGTTTGATTTCAGTGGGTCTTTGTGTTTGTGTTCTGTCATTGTCATAATTTGGGTCCGGTTCAGTTGCAACAAGCAGATCTGGATTTCATCTAGAATGTAAACTCGATTCCCCACACTAGTGCGAACACTCGTGAAGCAGCACGATGGATGTATTTATCTTGGCAAAGTGCTGAATCTTTCCAGTGCTATTCAGGCCAGCTAAGACAAACACATACAAACTCTCTGGGCAATGTCATTTCTGAACTATTATTCAGATAGTCCATGTGATTCACTTGGTAATCATCTTGTCCACTCAGCTTGCTGTCATAGGAAACCATGGCAACAACAGAAGGTGTAAATGATCTTTTACGTCACCGAAACTTGCCCTTGAGGTTTCTCGAGATCTACCAAGCCTTGACGATTAATGTATTAACACTAGTCCTGGCAAAAACAACAGTTATTAAGAAAGTGGAACAAACACATCGGATAAAGGTCTGATAACTAGGTGTTGTCACCTGAGGAGAATGTACTCTAGGTATTCTGAAAACACAACATGTCGCGGATCATTCTGTCCCTTCAGCTGGTTCAACAGGTCCTGACGGCAAACGATCAGACAGCTCCCTGGTTGTGTGCAGTAACATGGCCACACATCAAATACTTCAGACTACATGTTCAATAGTAGCCTATGCATTAAAGAGAGAACTACACAACTGTAGATCAAGATTACTGTTCTTTGTGCCTCTAGGTCTCAACGGTGACTTCTCTGGAAAAAGTATAAAGCACTTCAGGGCAAACAAGAAATGCTCTCCCTTCTGTCAGCTATTGCTGTGGAATTTACTGGAATGCATTTCCCTGACATGTCTGCTCTTGACAGCCAGAGCCACAACATGCTACGAAACAGCAGCCACAGCAGGGGACACACCTAACTACACTAATGCTCACACAATACACATTAGACCCTATTCACTTCCAGAAGTGGCTCAGAATGAAATAAGCCAACGCAGAGAAAAACAATAGTTCACCACTGAAAGATTTGGGCTTTAGGGAGGACAGCTAACCAGCTGATTATTATTGAAGTCAAAAGTGTTCCACAGTGTTAGAGAACGCAAAGTCATTCTGTAAGAAACACTGCTGCTGTCAGAGCTCATTTCACACCACCCCTGTAGACGGATACAGTCAATGAGTATTATAAAAAAATGAAACAGCTGTCTTTGTCTGAGAAAATCCGTTCTCTTCCTCATTAGCTCGTCCCTGAGGGGGCTCCCCTGATTTGAACCCTACTGTCCAGTAGCCTTCGCGCCTTGGCAACAAAGGCAGGGTAAGGGAGCAAGCGGCCCGCCGTGATTAGAGGAGGCATGTGAAATGTAATTAGCGCTCCTTATTACTCAGAGCGCAAACAGTGATACACAAAACATTGTCACGGCAAATCTGTCTACGTATGGCAAGATTGGATTGGACATGCATTATCTTTCATGATTATGTATTTGTGTTTATCCTTCATTTATACTGGGTTAGGAGCATATCATTTTGATTTATTTGGTGACTCGCCATATCAGGTTTATGTCCATATCAGCGCCATGCAGCGCTGTCAGGCTGTGAGTCGTGTATGTCGTGCAGAGATAAATCAGCACATTTTCCCTGACCGGGATCATCTTCGATGAAATATGAGCAAAGGTTGATCCATGTATCCTCCCTCTCCTGCCTGGCTCACACGGCTCACGGATGGTAAACACTGTCCTGTATCTGCCTGATTTCATCAGCTGCTTTATAGTCATTGGCCTGACATATCAAGGCAATAAGCCACTTCCTCCATCAACATGACAAGGTAAGGTAAACCTCCAGTTTCCAGTGGCAGCTGAGGTCTGAGGAACAACAATACAGCAGATGCAGGCTGAAAGAAACAAACATTTCGAATCAATACCAGATTCATAATTTGGGGGGAGGGATGGGTTGACTTTTGGTTTTAGATGCAATCCTCTGTATCTGAAAGCTATTAACATACCTTTAACATTATGTAGCTCTGGTTGTGAATCATGACTATGTTGCAATTCAATTTGAATTCTTCCTGAGAAAAGAGAAAAAGCCTGCCAGTAAGAAAGAGGTGTCCTGATGGAGAACCGGATTGGCAATAAACCCTAACATGGAACATCGTTTTTCCATCTCACCTAGTGTGTTTGACAGTATGAGAGTAGGAGCGTGAGAAAGCGAAACAGTGAGAGATATAGATTGTAAAGTTGCCCTGATTGCTTCATTTCCTCCAGCTGTAACAGCGTCGCCTACATAGCAGGGAATTAAGGAGTGGCAGTGCTGAAGTGGCACCGGCTCATTTACTGCCTTATACACCTGTGTGTGTGTGTGTGTGTGTATGGGTGTGTGTGTACCAACATATTGATAAATAGAAATAAACTTCTTATTGTGCAATTTCCCCTCAGGAATCAAGTTTTATCTATCTGTATGTATGTATGTATGTGTGTGTGTGTGTGTGCATGTGTGTGTGTGTGTGTGTGTTGTGACATCACAGAGGATGTGTGGTCGAGGGACGTTATGTTCCTCTCCGGGAGTGGCTACCATGCCACAAGATGGCTGCCGGGAACACTACATCTCCCAGAATGCACTCCTCAGAAGGGTGCAAATGCCTCAGCCCGCTGATTAACGAAGGAGCTCAGGTGTGGGAGGAAGAGAGAAGAAAGGAGTGGACACACATACCAGGCAGGTACATGGAACAACTGTTTATTGGCTTTGGAGGAACTTTAATTTTTGCACCTATGGTAGTAGGATTCCAGTTAAGAGCAAGTTTATGAAGCATATGTTTTTGCCTTTAAAAACCTGTGTGTGTGTGTGTGTGTGTGTGTGTGTGTGTGTGTGTGTGTGTGTGTGTGTGTGTGTGTGTGTGTGTGTGTAAGAGAGAGAGAGTTTTAATGCGGTGGGTGACATTCTGCTGGGGAGGCCATGAAGTGGAGCACACTGTGCTAAGCAGCACCCAGGCTTACAAACCAGCCTGAGCAGGTGAGGTTATTAGTCAGCAACACTTGCTGTAATGTGCATCGCATACAATATCACTCCTTTGAGGCTGCCCTGTGTCGAAAGTCAGGGGTGTGTGGGTACATGAATGTTTCTTAAGGCTACCAGAATACACCCAAATATAACACATTCTACACAATAGTGCAAAATGCTGTACCAATGTTATGCTGGCATACAGTTACTGTATGTCTGGCACTAATCCAGACTTAGTCATGGTGATTGAAGGGCCACTCCACTGTCCACAGCAGAAATGACCCAACAAGGTTTTCTTCCTCTCATCCACTACCTGCAATTCAATTAGGCCTCAGGCCAGAGTCCCCTGATTATATTACTCCAAACTATATTCATAATCAAAGGGGAGTGGTTGCATTAATTGATATTCGTATTTCTTCCTCCAACTCCCAGTCATCGCATGAAATTCCATGCCTCTATACATCAATATAGATATATAGATTTAGTATAGATAGTACACATATTTTAGTATAGATAGTCCACATATTTAAATTTTTGGTTCCTATATGTATATTGTATGCACCTTCCTGCCAAAGTCAATTCCTTGTCTGTGCAAACTTTCATGGCGAATAAATCCCATTCTGATTCTGATATTGCTACAAATGTCATCTCAGTATACAATTATTCATACAGTGTATCTATAATTACACATAACTGTGTTCTCAATATCACATCAAAGTAAATTTAACTAAACTAACATGAAGCTTAAGAAGGAACCTGTGTATCAAGACAATCCACAAACCAACCAACCAACCAACCAACCAACCTGAAGAGAACAAAACAGAATCTGTGTATAGCAGCGCTGCTTTCCTTGGCCCCAGTACAAAGAGTGGTCTCCTTGGGGGTGCTCTGTTTCAAGTTTCCAGAACTCCAGATCTCTTGGAAGCAAACATCTCCCCAGCTTCGTATCATTGAGGGAGGAAAATAAAGCACTTCCTCAATTCTTCCTGTGCATGGAGCTCACACTTCCTCCGCCCTCTGGTTGGTTGTCAGGTGGTTATGTGGGATCCAATAAAACTTCACGATAGAATTCTAAAGATAATACCATGGTTTACAAATCCAAAGAACAGACAGATAAATGCAAAGAACCCCAAAACTTAAATCTAAGGATCGTTAAAATGATTTTGAGCATGTGTATGGATGGGCCCACATACTTGCAGTTGAAAACACACAACTGAGATCCTGTTCTTTGTTTTGTGAAGCCAGAGGAAGAGGCCATCTTCTTCCTTTGCGTGGGAGATGCATTAATCCCTTTGAGAAAACATCTTTGGGCGTCTCAAAAGAATAAAAGGTCTAACTAAGGATATCCCCCCCCCTGAATATCTGAATGTATGCAGGCACACAAGCCCTCTGACATCTCCGGAAGTTCATCAGTGCTTGGGGTCGTTCAGTCAGAGAGAGCCAAGCACGACGCAAGCCCAGATGCTAGGCTTTGTCTCTGGGGAGATGCTGTGGGGGCCAGGAGAACATCCTAGATGGGAGCTAGCTAGTGGACAGGAAAGATGGTAAATTAGCCAACCCAGATGTTGAATAGTCAATAGCCCCAGGTTTGTACGGCTTCAAGGGTTGTAGACAACTATGTCAGTGAATTATTATTGAAAAAGGTAACCGTAATGACAAGACAAAATAAGTTCTGGTCTCAAAACTCAATCCTGTGTTTACTTTTATCGAGTGCTGACTGAAGTTACAGCTAGTCTTTGAAAAAGTAGGGCCTCTGTCTGATTTAGAACCACTAAACTCAGAACTCAGAAAAAACACCAAATAAAGACTAGAAAGGCAAATGTTTACTTCTCGTAGAGAATGTTCTGTAACTGCCGGTGAGACACTCCAAATATATGTAGCTGGGGCCGTTGACTGTTTACTCTGAGCCGCTGTTTAGGAATAATGGCTGTAAGTTCCTTAGAAAAACACAGGAATAGACACAGTACACACAGTTTCAAAGGTGCAGCATCAACTATTGGGGTTAGGGTTATCCACCTATTCTTAGACATTCTCCAGTCATATCTTCAACTAAGAATGGGAGGGGTTGCCAAAAGTGTATACAAAATCAAATCCAAAGTGAGAAAAGCAATCGCACTCTAAACTTTATGTAAAGTCCAGCATGAATGGGGCATTCATTCCAGTTGGCGGGACCACAGGTAACTCGTCTGACCATTGAAAGCAAGTGAAAGAGAACACATAGAAAACCTGAACAATATCATTTCTAGCATTTCCTGTTTGAGAATCCATTCATTCTGAAGAGTTTCATCCCCGCCCCCTCAGCCCAACCAACCCGCTCCCCAAAACCCCTGAGCCTCTCCCCCATCTCATTAAACTTACAATAATCTAGCCCCCATCCTCCCAAGAAAAAATGTTTAGCATTCTACCCACTTCCTCTCTAAAAGTCCAGACATTCTCCCTATTGTACCCCCCCCCCCCCCCCCACGCACACACACACACACACAACTCCACGGCTAACCCTACACTCCTCCTCAATCCCACAGGAAGCAGGAGAGGAAGACTGGAGAAGCAGTGGGCGGCAAACTCACTACTGCTTACTCACAGCTTTCTTTCACCCTCACCAAGAGTCTGTCTTTTAGAAGCCATGCCTGGAAAAGGAGAGGTGAAAGAAGAACGATACGAAAGGGAAAAAACAACCACAGGCTCCCGAAAAAACAATAACCACAAAGCCCAAAACATTTCACACATCATTTCATGAGGAAAAAAACTGCTGTGTGGGAATCCCCTGTTGGTTTCAACATTCCAGGAGACATCCCAGGTCGAAGCTTAGCAACACAGAGCATGCAGAAAGATAAGGTCTATTGAGGCCGTTTGAGCAGTATCAGGTCAAAGAGACCTTCTCACATTTAGAAAGCAGTTCACTTGGAACTCTCAGAAAGAAAGTTGGAGACTGACTGGCCTGGTGCTGCTATGTAACCAACTCTACAGAATCAAGCTCTTCTGCCAACTGTTACTGACTGTCTTAGTCACTTTCCAACTCACTCTCTCACTGTCTCTCTAGACCTCACTGTTTGTCTACACAGAGGCCCCATAAAATGCAGAGAGGGACTGAGGTTTTAGCATTAGTTCTGCCGCCTTTGTGTTACTCAGTTCTTACTCACTGGATTACACATTTTGCCCTGATGAATAGTTTCCTCCTCATTCAGGTTGACAGCTTAGGATTCAAGGACTCCGCACACAAGCAGAGCTAAGAAGCTTCCAGAATAACCCTACCCACGGAAGAAGATTCAGTTACATTTTGTCTTGTATCAGCCAAAAGCGCGACCAATTCCATTTTCACCGTGAAGCTCAACAGAATTTAGTTATGACTTGCAGATGACACATCAAACTGAAATGTCTACAATGCAATGGGGTGCCAAGGGGCTTGAGCTGGGGTATAACAAGGGCTTGGTAATAATCCTCATAGTATTTTTAAAACAATTCTGTGTTTTTCTCTAGTGCCTGACTGAAAATGGCAGGACACTTTCCTGAGAAAAATCTGCTAGCATCTCAAATTGCATCTATTGTTAGAATCAGGGGAGTCATCGTCTCATCCCCCCCCTAACTAAATGACATATCACACATGGCAGCAGGGCCAAAAAACAATGTCTTTAGTTGTTTGAAGTTATCATGACTGTGGAAGGACGGTTGTTTTAAAGCCTCCTACTCAGTGCAGACAATGCAGGGCTTGGGCAGACATATCTGTCTTGGTTGTATTGCATCCCTCATCAAAGGCAATAGGCTCGGCATCCCAGTTTCCTCTTCCACCCTATCTGGTAAACACCAGGGCCTGTCCTCATGTTTAAGACATAGTCTATTGTACTGACAGACACACACACATACACACTTAAACACACAAGTCACTTTCAAAAGTGTATATTTGGTGTAACCAATGTCAAGGTCACAAGGCCTCAAAACCACAATGTATCATCCTAGCCCAGATTTTTACGAGAGATTATTCATCAAACATGAAAGTTCCTTTGCTTGTTCTATAACTGGAAGTACTGTTGCACCGAAAACCACTGTAATGTCACATTGGCTATAGGCCAGGGCAGCTTTGTGGAAACCTGTTTGTAGCATTTATATCCTAAATCATTTAAATGCACATTTGCAAACTCACATCCATGTTGCATGTGAACTATACTCTGACAGATGTGAGAGCCTTGGAAGAGGACGTTGTGATGTTTCTATGGAAAAATTTTGGACATCTGTATCTTTCCATTGCTCATTCTTTTACACACACACACACACACAGTGGAGCCAGAACGTTAAAAGACAAAACTAGAAATAATGGAGGGAAAGTTAACATCAGTTCAAATACGAGAACTAGAAACATGAAGTAATGTGGGCTTTATGGTCCATTGGTTGTCAGAGATAACTGCAGATCTGCATTCCTCAAATAACTCACACTTGAAAGCAGTCAAATGTATCCTTTGACCCTTAGCCCAATTATCCTTATTCTAATCTTTGAGGCAACATTCTGCATGGGTGATTACTGGATCAAACTGGGATAATACCTAAACAAGTGCATCCATATTAAAAACTCTGGGCCTCTCTCTCTACTGTAATCATCTCAGTAAGAGACAGTTAATACAGTGAGTTTAGGTGTGGTGGGCTTATCCTCAACCTTGGAATCAATCCAACTATGCAGTCTGGTGTATTTCTAGCATGGAACCTATTCTTTACCTTTCTAATAGGCAACAAATATTAATCTTCCATTAATCCCTTTGTTGCAACATAAACAGCAATGTATGGTAATACCTATGAGTGATGATTAATAACTAATGGTAAAACCTACTGTGAATGAGATGTTCAGTATGGCAAAGGTATCGGTTGAACTGTTTCTATGGGAAAGTTACATGAGGATTGCTTTGTACAAGGTTAATGTGTGTAAAGTATAACCAATCCAACCCCTGGGGTTCAACCTGACGACATTTGGTGGGTTGTCCTGTGTAAGTCTTACCAGACCATTAATTTAGGATGGAATGAAACATTAATGGATTAAACCTACGGGACAATAACAACTAGAAAACACAAGTCATCTGGCTAAGTTGTCAACGAGTATGCCTCTGGCTTCAACAAATCAAAGAAGAACCATATGTTTGTTACTGTGAATTTGACCAATTCGATATCAAGAAGCCTCCCAGCTGTAGGGAAATGGGATGAAAGATTTAACAGCGATGAGGAAATTCCGGTGAGGTGATGTAATATGGACTGGAGGGTAACAGTGAGGCCTGAAATCTCTTGCTCATCTCACGCCCTGCTCTGATGTGTTGCCTGCAAACCTGTCATCTCGTCTCGAAGTCATACAACTCTGTCTTGTCAAATGGAATACCCGTAATTTCCTCTCGGGTTACATACTCTTGCGCCAGTGAATAAATCTTTTGTAACTTGACCCCATTTTCTTCAAGACTTTTTTGCAACTTTAAAGAACAACCTCTCAGACAACACATTCACAACCCGTGAATGATTGATTTCCAGTTGTTTTACTTTTAGGGTAGACAAACTATACACATGGAGGATATAGAATCATAGGACCATAAATCTGTCTCGGTTCTTTCCCTTATCATTAGGCAACCAGGACAGTACCTGTAGCTGTTTGTATGCGACAGCTAAATTCCTAGGTGAAGCAAGATTTCAACACACAGCCCTTGTCTGTGCTCAATAGTGATATTCTCATGCCCAGATCTGCTCTCTTTGACACATTTGACAAATGCATTCAGGAATAGATTGTTTTACTATAATCGCACATCAACCCATCTAGATGTCTTGGAGGTTGTTGTCCATGAATATCAGTAAATAAATGTGTCTTTCTTCACATTGTTGACATAGAGATAACTAACAATGTCACCAAAGTCGTGTCTACACAACCCTTTAACCCCTGAGGACACAGATAAGTCTGGGTCAAAGCAGATGGAAAAGCCTGGAATAAAGAGGCTATTGTCAAAGAAGTTGTGGTCACCAGGGAGATGGGGGCTATACATTCAGCTTTGGTGGCACATTCATCCTCCCTACCCCCTTTCCCCTCTCATTTGTCAGCAAAAGTGGCTGGGTGAAGTGGATTTAGCCTTCACAACTCTGTTGTGTCAAACTACATGCAGCAGAATTATTCCTGTCTGTGCTGCATGTATGAGTACAGATATAGAGAATCTAGTACAGTAAAATACTGACTTTTAACTGACTGAGCCTTGGGGTCCTGGTCATTGCAGGGATGTGCCTGATTCACTTTCATGGATGACAAGGCTTCAATGGACATTTCCTGGCTCAGACCAACACAGTCCACATTACAGAGCTGTCACATATTTTCTCTCAGTGCCTTTGAGCGGGTATATTTGGAGATCTTTGTGCCAAGCTAAACTTTGCGCTGGTACATTTTGTAGTTATAGGATTTCTCCTGCAGTCGTGGCCTTGCAAAGGGCACAATCAGTTTTGACTTGAAAAGACGCAATGCTCATTTAGACCAAACAATGACTATCAACACAGTTTGTTTCTATGGACTATTATAGATGATAAAGATGTGTGTAAGGCCTTGATCAACATTGGGCCACACCCACTGAAATGGAGCAAGCAAGGTAATCGTGGGGAAAGTAAAGTAAAGAGTTGAGTGGTCCTGAATGCACACTGGCATGCCTAAGCAGGACTCCTGGGTGTTTGTTTAGTTTTGTTAGGCCCACAGTTCTCCATACCCTGGGAACTTCTGCAGTTGTCTGTTTTAGCCACATTTTTAAGGCTTGTCTGTGAATTCAGGTCCAATGTTTCAAAAAATGTCTCACAAATACATTTTTACATAAGAGGGGTGAGCATGAACCAACCCCTAGCTTGGAAAATGATAACATCCATTTTCCAAACAAACAAATCAGTGAAGTGCACACATAAGACACAGATCTACTGTTTACACTACCAAGTACTAAACTAAATAGCTTATACAATACCTGATATCAGGGACATATTCCTACTCTAAAAAAAATGAACAAAAAATTACTAGACAGCATAAGGTATTCTCAGGTAGGAATACTAAGACACCGTGGAAGATAGAATTAATTTATATGAAATGAGTATGTTACCAACATTTGACTCAATGCTTGAACATACAGTTTCAAATGGATTAGATCCTGTCACGGCCACAGCCGTGCCCCCCTGTTGTTTTGGTTTTTCCCTGCCATATTGTCTTCACCTGTCTCGTTCAGTGGTTTGTCTCGTTAGTTTCATTGTGTCCACCTGTGTCTTGTATGGTTCTGTGTATTTAGGTTCCTGTTTTGTGTCCAGTCTTTGGCTGTGTCTACTACCGCACATGAACACTGCAATACGGTGCACTTACATCTGTAGTGCACTCCATTGCTGAGTAGTGCTGTCTCAAATGGAACACTTAAGTTTGCAGTGCGCCATCCGGGTACTTTCAGTGCACTAAATTTAGCTGGTTTTGTGAGTGTAAGCGCCCTAAGCACTGAAAGTCAGTGCTCGAAGTGCACAAGTGCGCGGTAGTAGACACAGCCTTTGTCTTGTCGTTACCCCTGCTACCGTGAGTACCTTGTCTGTCCATGGTTTTTGAGAAAATAAACCCTTTGTTTGACAATGCCCTGCCGCTCTCCTGCATTTGGGTCCTTCTCCACCATTCTGCGTGACAGATCCATAGACCACACAGGAGGGAACTAAACACTGTTAGGAAAGCAAGCTTGCTCACTGAAAGCCTCCTTTCAACCTGTATTGTAGGATCCTGAACAGGAGATCTGTTTAGAAGGGAGCTATTGTTCTGCTCCCGATGGGGATTCTTTAGCTCTTCCAAACATTGTTCTTGAGGATGACCCAGAAGTCTAAGGGAAGATGCCACACCTGTAAGGATCAGATTTTTTTCACATGATATTGTAGGTGCACTTGGTAGTTTACACTGTAAGAACAATGTTAAAGCTGTAGAGATAAGGATTGGATTGGCAGCATGTGGCACTGATCCACATTAAGCACACATGTTACACTGCATGTTTAGGACATGCCAGGTAAACACAGACCGTTCTTTGAATCTAAACGTCTACAGTACATAATGTTTGTAAGTTCTGGATTTTTTGCTGTACTTTTTACATGCACCATTTCTATGTTGCTTTGGAAAGTGTGCATAATGAATAACATGTAACAACAAATGTGATCATGTGTTTCAGATTTTTTTTTTCAATCAGTTTGCTTTAGTATTGATTGATTTTCCTGATTTTCCTGTTTTACTTATCACATTTCTCTCGCAGATTTCAGAAGTATCACCCTTAGCCAATTCACTGCCATCCACAAACCATCCATGAACAGTGTTTCTATGACCCAATTTCAAAAATAGTAAACTAAAATAGTGAAACACATTTAAAAAAAATGTGTCCTTTAACAAAAGCTTATTTACTTGCTTACAAGTATTACCATATTTAGGTGAAGTAAATAATGAGTGTTATCTATCCAGCTGTGCTATGGAGGGTAACACTACTGAAAAGTGCCAATGGCCCATGTAAAAGCCATAATGGAAAAATAGTAATTGCCCACTTTCCATCTCAAGCTGATGTCCCTGTTTGACAACCCCTTTTAGTGGCTACAGTCTGCAAAGCAACCAAAGGCTGAGGGAACCACTTATCTATGGCGTACACAACACATAGGAGCCTACAGCATGACCACTGTTAGCACAAGAAGGTCCAATATATTATAATGACCACTAACACAATAAAACATGACAAGCACGGTTTACAATACATGTTTCAGGAGATCGTATAGGACTCGAGCAGTGGCCTCTCTCTCCTTGAACACGGCACCTGTTGAGATGAGGAGATATCCGGGCCCTTTTTCCAGTCTGAATTCCTCAGTCTCTTTCCACTGGAACCTCAGCCCAGGTCCAGGTGACCCACTGGATCATGGAAAGGCTATAAAACTAGCCAATGACTTTGTTACCATGTACCAAATAGAACTCTGTTGAATGAGTAACTGCGTTCAGGCAAGTCACTATACAGTCAGTGTGCTGATGCCTGTCCGATGATATGACGGAGAATAAACAAATTCAACAACATTCCCGGTAATGGACAAGCAAGAATTTGAAAGGCCCTCTGCCAAACGCTTTAGACTTCTTTGCTAAGCAACAGGATCTGATACCTGCAGACCACAGAGGCACCATTGTCCCTGGGTGAAACAAATCCTCTCGTCAAATGAAATCTCTGCCACTCTGGGGTAGTGCAGTTCATCAGAGAGCGAGGAGAGTTTTCCCCCACACTGCACGGCCCTACTCCAGAAGTTCCATCTCCAACAATGAATTCAGCAGATGGGGAATCTGGGAAGGTCATCAGAGAGTCACACAAACAGGCAACCCCCTGGATCCTAATGAACAGGCAGAGATTCTAGGGTTACCGAGTTACTGTAACCCTATATTTCACTGCCTACGTCTACCCAGGCCCAGAGAGTGGCCTTAATGAAAAGAAAAGAAAAGAGTTTTCTGAAAATGATGGACAACAATGGAGGATTGATGGAAGCGCTGCAGAAAGGTTGCTTGGTTGGAGTCAAAAAAGTCCTGAGAGCACTGAGGTTCTGGAGCAGTGCTGTGGCAGGAGAATGTACTGGGGTGAGTCAGCTGTACTGAAGGTGTGCAGCCATATTACCATATTCAGAGAAATTAGATGGCAGTGGAGAACAGTCACGGGGACTCACAATCCCTCACCGCTAACTACAGTAACCTATTAACTGTAGATATCATATTGATTTAAGCAGGTTAAGTTGCGCCCACATGGGCCTGGCAGCCTAGTGTGGGGATTAAGGGTTTAGCTGGCGACATGTCCATGTGATTAGTTTGATCTGTTGCAGGTTATTTGCTGTTCCCCGGAGACGAGCCTGAGGGCATCACTCCCCTTATCAGCACTCTGACAGCTTGGCAAGGACAAGACATGATCAGCCCAGAAATATTTTTTTTTAAAGATCAAAATCTATGCTGCAGGTCTGGTGCTATGCAAGGCTTTACAAAAGCAGTAGACATTCCATCTTCTCCAGAGAGACACAGCTGCATAAGGGCATCAGAGCTGCCGACCCACAGCCCCCAGGCACATCGATACGCATCAGAACCAGTGATTTATAATTACGAGACGTATTAGTTCCGTATGACTGACGGAGGAAATGATGGGTCTTATTAGCATCCTCTCAGCGGTTGACAGTTAATCACAGATGGCGCCAACGCACAGGAAAACAGTTGCCGAACAGCGCTTCTACCTGACTCGTACCACCAAAGAACTGACGGGGCCAGCTTCCTGTGGGAGAAGGGTGATTGCTGCTAAGTGCATTATCACATCACTTCAACTGCGAGAGGGGCCCCATGGCCTTGATGTCTTCTCCATGCACGATAGCATCTACTAAACGCATTTAGGTCCCCAGAGCACACTGAATGAGGACTTTCTGTTTCTTCGGTAACTGATACGGGATTTACAGAGGTTGTTTGCTAATATCCCAATCTCCAATCTCCGATCTCTATTCAATTACAAGCAATACTTCTGAGAAATACCTGCGTCAGTGTCAGGATCAGTATTCAGTGTCCTGAATACATTAGTGTTAATGGCATGGCGCTATCTTATTGACATACTGTGACAAACCTTCCTAACTTACCATTCACTCAGGTGTTACATGTGACGTCAAACACAAGGAAATGACAAAATATCAGATATTGTTCTGGTTATTACCATTTTCTAATTGATCAAAGGGTATGACTTTAAACACGCTCACCTCTCACTGGGCATTTAGGAAACTGTCAGTCAATATATTATTTGCAAAATCTATCATCGAGGCATCTATCTGGTCCTGTGGTGTTTCCCTTGTCGTCACGGGAATCCTTATGGCCTCTAAGCATTAAGGTGTTAATCAGTGTTTAGAGTATTTAAAATGATATTGAGGTTTCTTGCACTTTGTCCAGTTTCTTTGACTCTCCCAAAGCCTAATTCAGGGCCATTTCCCTGCTTTTACTGCAGGGGCCCAACATGTCCGGTTTGTTTAGCTGTCGAAAAATATTTAGTAAATCTGTCTTTTGGCTCACAAACACTACTGACTTGTTATGATTCGGTGAGCACCGGCTGGGAGAAGAACTTGCTAGAACAGCGTGGACACATGAAAGATACACTTGTTAACTCTGTAGGACCTGTGGGACCTTGGGCTGGAAAGCTTGGATTTGTATCGGCTTGAGGTGAACAGAGAGGGAGGAGGTATGAATGTTGATGGCTGAACAGGGGCATTACAACTCCTGAAGGCTTTGGCAGAATCTCGTCTGACACCTGCCTCTTTTCGAGATTAGTATGGAATGAAGGAAGAGCATATCCTTTATTTCAGATATAATCTCATTTTGATCAAAGGTTCAATGGGATATACTCTTTATAGTTTCTTAAGTTACTACTTAAAAATGTCTGCCTAAACAGCTCCCTGTTCCTGGAGTTTGAATCATAATACTTTTTTATTTACCTGACCTCTGGTACAAGGCCATCAAATGAGAACACTGTCCTGTTCTATTTTCATTATCTAACTCAAAATATAACCTTTGCTTAGGAATTGCATCTGTCCATCTTCATTCTTGTATCATACAGAGTATGATATTTGAGATATTCATTAAATGTCGAGCACTGTGAGGTCCAAAGTGCAAAAAGTTGGTCATTGAATAAAAAGTATACCTCACTGAGGAATCTGTATCTCTGTGTGAGAGAAAGGTGTGAGAGAGAGAGAGAGAGAGAGAGAGAGAGAGAGAGAGAGAGAGAGAGAGAGAGACTTGAGCATGAAGTCGAGAATACCTATACAACTTCCCGTTTAGACATATCAAGCCCATCCCATTGATTCTTTTTTATGTAAGTAAAACTCAGTGTTTAGGCAGTTGCAACACTTTTCGCTCCCTCTCAGGCATCATCACAGTTGTGCGGTACCCGTAACTGGTGTGAACGTTCGTCATTACCATGGGATGCGTAATTGGGTTGTACACTTTCTTGTCTTTGGAAATCCTTAGTATGATTATTAAAATCCACCAGACTGAAAAAGTGTGAAAATAATAACTAATTTTGTCTCCAAATAAAAAGTGTCAGGCAGCGATAAGGACGCACAAACTCTTGTCGAGTCGTTTCCCACGCTGCCAAGTTTTTTTTAGAAAGTGTTTAAACTTCAGTAAATAGTGTGTGAAAGCAAGTATAATACTAGAGTAATGTTTGGTATATAAGACAATGTCAAGAAGTATACTTTAGTTCCTTGTCTTACCTTTCTTTTCCGGCAGCGCACACGAAACCAAAGTAAGAGAGGTGAAAGTGATCCAGATTTGGAACAGTCTTGCCATTGTAAATTGTAAACGGTTCATTCTTCATCGACGGATAAATTGCCTGTGTCATTCCATTCTAACCCTGCACAAATAGTCCACTAATGTAAAATTTAAATTGCTTATGCTTCTTCTATGGGACTTTTCTTTTCTTGGGACTGTAGTGTGACAGCTCCTCCTTCTCCGTAAAGAATCTCACCAGTACTAGGCGTTTGAGCAAGGCAGTGGAGACTATTGGCTATTCTGACGTCATCAGCAGGAAGAGTGGTGTAATTTTGATGTTGGCTTTCAGGTACAAACCCAGTGCTACATATTCAGGTAGCACGAGTAATGTTGCAAATCCTTTATTGCATTGTTTTTCATCATTCATCATTCATCGTATTGTGAATTGTTCGTGCTAAATAACATCCAATGAATTTCTCATTGAGTTGGGAAAGTTTGGATGAATTGCTTCATTTGTTGGTCTTGTTGAGACAGACTTTTTGAAATATTGTTTGATGATTTATTCGAAGTCCACAGTTGCATGATCAGTATAGCATTCTGTATGGACATGAAGACAGAATATGTTCTGTTGTTGAACATAGAGCAGACTCAATGGGGACCACAGTGGTAGAAAACATTTGTCACATCAGCCTTGATCTTATTACTGGAGCCTGATGGTTCCACACATTTTCGTTGGTCGTGAGAGGAAGAGAATATCGAATTTGTTGAAGCTATGTCAATTCTCATTCTCCTCTCAGAGAAATGATTGTAGTCTTCTGGCTGATGTAAGGCTAACATTTCATATAGGCACAAAAGCACCATGCTATTTTAGGCACTCTGTGGATGTGTTGCAACTGTCTCTCAGTTAAGTTTGTCAGCCAGTCTTGGGAAAATGAAAAAAGTCCTGAGTCTTTGTCATTAAGATAAGAAAGTGGAAAATATGTGTGGGTAAGACAAGTTAAGGTTTGACATAAGTAATTCCACAGGATGGATAGTTGCCTGCAGTTCTCAGGTTCAACCGTTTTGCAAAAACTAAGACATTAGTCAGTCTTGAAAGTGTCTTAAGATCTACTTCATAATCATAACTCTATTCACCAAAAGGATGTCAGACAAAAAAGGCCACAAAACCACATGCTACACCTACCTTTAACATGTACTCTAGTCAAGAAAAGGGAACATTTCCAGTGTAATAGACGTTTATGTGTCAACATACTGATGTGTCCATGTTGTGACAGGATGTGCTTGCTAACCTGACAAATCCTTGCTCCACAACAGAGCAATTCCCCCACTGACTGCACACTGCACCCTCCCTAGCTCCTCACTGGCTGTTTGTCTTGACCCACCCAGGGCCTGACAGTTTGTCAGCCAGGCAGAAACTCTAAACAAACACACGCAAAGGACCAGATGACTGGGGAACTGCTATGAAAGGAAGAACAATGGCTGACTGATAGTGAACAGACACGTCCCACATCTCACTCATCAATTCACTCATCAACTGTCTAGCCTGTCCATTGTAAGGTGATATATTCATGCACAGCACTTGAATATACAGAAACCAGAGAGCACCCTTTTTCACCAGACAAAAATGTGTGAAAGATCATAGCTTTCATAAGGAGAGTAGAGAGTATGTGAATCCAGATCCCAAGATCATAGGTTCAAATCCCCCCTATTATGTATGTTCTTTGACTAAAAGTATCTTCTAAATGATTACATTGTCATAAAACGATGTTTTGAAGCATGTGGCTATGAATGCTACACGCGTGAGTACGATTTTTCAACTGTTCGAGAAAATCTTTACTGGCAATATAAAAAATGTTCCATCCAGTTGACATTAAACCTGCAGAAAATAAATGAGAATTAATCAACTCCGACACTGCAAGCTTGAAGCGTAATCTTCACATGGCTGAAGATGTGTGTGTTTTGTACATTTTCTCATTCTCATTACAAAGGAAATGATCTTTTGAAACTGAGAATATTCATGCCCGTCATGGAAATGGAACTGAATAGCCATAAACAACGATCTGACATGGAGTCAAAGCAATTAAGTGGTTCACTGATGCAGAGTGGGGGAGTGACCCTGCAGTGAGGGAGGTGCCATGTCACCCTCAAGGCCCTGCTCTGATCTGCATGACAGCTTCCAGCTGGACCAGCAGCACCACGCTCTCATAAACAAACAGTGAAACATGCTTTGGAAAACACAGGAGTAAAACACCATCCCTGAGACTGGGAGAGGAGTGTCTTGTGTTAAGGGGAGACAGGAACCACAAGTAGGGGGAAGGTAACACCATATGGTATCAAGCAGGATTCAGTGTCCATTTGAGGCACAACATCTGTTAGATTGTTCCCCCCCCGGTGTTGTGTGGTTATGGGTGACAGCTTTTGAAGTGGGCGTTCCTGCTCTGGTTGTTCCCTTAGATTGTTATGTTATTGTCACGTTTGCTTGTGTTCTATTTATGACATTTCACAAGTGTAAATGTGCAGATATGCGGTTTCAGGAAGAAGTCTTGTCCACATCTTTGGTTGTTGGGATAACATTTGAGTCTGAGCATTGTGAAAGGCCCTTTTCCCTGTAACCTTTGGAAGTTCTCATGCACAAAGAATAAACCATTGAAAGCCAATTAATTCGAGTTAATTAGAGGAGCTACTAAAATTACCTAGGATTTGAGCATCTGGCCCCCTCAAGGCAAAACTCCTCAAGGCAAAGATCACACGGCAAAAAACAATATTTGAGTCCAAATTAACTTATTTCTATATATATATAATACATGTATATCATAGATATATTTATATACTGATACCGTATGTATTTATTATTTCACAGTGGCTTTAACCATTTACACATTTTTCAAGATCAGTTTATCTTTCATCTAAATGATGGCACATATTTATGCCTCTATCTCTGTCTCTCTGTCTCTCTCCCTCTCTCAAACTCACTTCACATAGTCCACACACACTTTGATGTGAAAAAGGGAAACCAACCTTGTTCATATTATATTTAACATGTTTCCAATTTCCCCAAGTCAATACCCACTTGCTAGAGCATGCTGTCTCCATAGCAGCCCACTGGGTTACACAGTAAACACCCCAGTCAATGAATGAACCTCCTCTAATCCAATAGGATTCCCTTCCACAAGCACACCAGTTCTATCCTGTGTCAATCTAAGGAACATTATGTACAGTCTGACCATCCCAGTCTCTATGAGTAAACCATCAATGTGAAACCACAGCATGGCTGTGTGCGTTTCGTAAAAATAACTTCCCATAGCCCTACATTGTGCATCCTGTGTTCTCAAGTAATTCCAATTTATGTTCGTTTTTAAACTGATCTATATAGTTGCTACATTATTTAATTGTTTTTCATCGAATAATTCAGCTAACACCTTTCCCTATGCCATTGTGTGAAAATGATGACCTTGAGCGTGTAACAGGCCTAGTTTGCAAGGTTCCTTCTCAATCGCCCAAACAAACGTACACCATTACCAAACAAGTTTACCCGTTGTAACATTGCCACCTTGTGGCAATTGCAGATCATGACGGTCGCTCATCAAAATAGTCCGTGTTCATGCAGTACGCCCATCTGCTCTAGGCTACTCGGCTATTTCTAACCCGCGAAGGCGTCAAACAGATAAGCCTATGTATGATTGCATAAATGTATACGTAGGATTGCGTGGCATTTTGCCATGGCACATTATTTATAATTGAGAGTTTTGATGAACCATTTCATCCTTTATAATTTCACATTGAGCCGAACCAGTTCCTGTTTGTGGCATTATAAACATTCATAAGCATTATACATGAGTGGTCGAATTTCATATAGTAAGAGAGACAACAAAAGATTCATGATTAGACCTATAACCACTTTAAGCACGCGGTTTCAATACATCTACGCTGTTTAAAAGCCAAATGTTTTCATAATCATGAAAACAGAGTTATGATTGCAAAGGGGGATGGAGAAAATCTGCCCCTACTGCAGGCTGTTTCGATTCTTACACTACAAAATATTTTATGCTAGTGCACATTACATGACGCTGACAGGGGAGCATTGCGCTCTGCAAGGAATCAAAGCGCAGGCGTCGACTCTGGGGATGCTTGCTACTGCACTTGGCTATATCTATGTCGCTAGATAAATGTAGCCCCCGATGTAAATAAGAATGGCGAGGGTGGCGGATCTAACATGCAACATTATTACTGCTTGATTACCGAAATGCAAGCCATCTGTCTTTTTCTATTTTCACAGATCCGCGTCCTCTGTGCTTCTCCGAATTTGCCTTTAAATATCGCCTGATGGTTTTCGTTTGACACAGGAGACAGCCAAATCAGTCGAGCGGTTTTTCTACACAACGCTTAGGAAAAACGGGTCATTATGACCTTAGTACCCTATTCTAAAAGAAAAACATCAGATTGTTTTTACGCAGCAGCGTTCTGCTTGCATTTTTTGCTCTGGATTGTATGTGCTGTATCCGGAGAGGAGCATCACCCGTTCAGCGTGGAGGTAAGATAGATGGCCTTCGCTGCTTATCGTTAAATGACCGTGTAGCCTTCCTCAGCTCATGTGCTTGTGCGTGAAAAACATTATTTACCGGAGACATCCTCTGATCTGACAATATACGCCTTTAATCTTGAGTGTCTGGTCAAATACATATATGAGGCTTGCGTTTGGACATTGAATTGTTATATTTTACGTTCTATTTATGACATTTCCCAAGCAAAATATCGATGCGAGCCCACGTATCAGCGTATGAATGAACCATTTGAAAAACATTCAACCCCCGCACCTCAATACAGTTGTATTTAGCTTCCACTGAACAAATGCTGGATCTCAATCATAATGTAACATTTAGACTGTACGCCATGTGTTTTTATGGACCACCGCACGGTTGTCTCGCCTAATTGGTTGCACTAAATGGGTGTAATATTAATGATTTTTAGAATATTGCACTACCATTTTCTTTATTTATTTATTTTTTATTTGTCTCAAATTCTCAGATGAGAAACAGTGACATTAAAACATTGTCCTTTGGACACATGTAGGCTGACTCGTCTCACTACAAATTGTAGCAAATGAAGCCCCCTTAAAAAAATCTACAGATAGTACACAGCACAAAAACAGGAAGCGCACACACAGGAAAAGGAAAAAAAGATAAACAAGAGGTTTTAGCGCAGTTGAGAGATATGTGGAGAGGGATAGAGGGATCGAGGGAGGGAGGAATACTGGGATTAGCCGGAGCATCTCCTAGGCTGTGTAATGATGGAGGCAGCTGGTTGGCTAGTGGACAGCTGTGGAAAGCGCGGCCGCCTCGTGGACTTTGTCGTTGGGATTGTGTCTGACAGTGACCCCTGGACGACACTCAATCTCTTCACTGTTCTCAGAACTCTACAGTTTCATCAAGACTGTAGGTAGCGGGCAGCACGCAGCAGTCGTTCGGTGCAACCTAGAGGTACTGGTGGGTTAGGGTTAAAATAGACAGATTTACCGCTGAACAGAAGACAATGAATAAGAATCTCACTTCATGACCATGTGAAATAAATAGTTCTTCCTTTTTTGGCAATCTCTTCCTTATGACTTGTTTTGTTATATGCATCTTGTAAATGCAGGAGAAATGTTCTGTATTTTGCACCTCACAACTATGTGTCCCTCTCACAGGGCAAAGAAATTCAACAATCTGACGTGTTGTCAAGTTTACAAGAGTACAACGTTTATTAGATAACTGGCCACCTTCTCCAGTACAGTCAGTAGAACAGGGTTTGTTTGTCCTTGTCCCCTGTAGGGATGGCTACAAAGGTATGGCTACCTGCCTCATACAGACCCCAGAATGTCTGTCCTGCGCTCAGCCAAGACCATGCACGAGGCTATAGCAGCCATGCAGCGCATATACGGCCTCAATGTCACAGGGACACTGGATGAGCAGACCAAGGAGTGAGTACACACACACACCTTACCAGGGCACCGTCCTCAAAAGCAGTGGTTCTCAATCCTGGTCCTCGGGACCCCCTGCCCTGCATGTTTTAGATATTTCCCTGCTTCAACACACCTGATTCAAATAAATGGGCCTGATAACGACCCATTAATTTGAATCAGGTGTGTTTGAGGAGGGAAACGTCTAAAACATGCAGGGCAGGGGGTCCCGAGGACCAGTATTGAGAACCACTGCTCCAAAGGACATGCATGTATTGCTTGAGCTCATTCATTCAAATGAGCTGAACTCGAGGAACAGAATGGCACTGAATGAACACTAAGTATAGACATAGCATGTGTTATTATCACCTAGGAAACTGTCTGTTCATGAATTATTCAACCCTACTCATGTCCCCAAACTTGCACAACAAATGACTCCTTAATCTTTACACTTAACACGACACCACACCTGTCTTAACACTTTTCATTTTTTTTCCTTTCTGCAAAATGATGTAGTGATATCACTCTAAGGTGAGACTTCTCTCTGTGTGTTCCACTGTATGTATGTGTGTATTTCATGTGTGTACGAAATGAGTATTGGTGAATTGGTGAAAATCTTACCAGATTCCACCCATAGCCCAGTCAATACTCAGATTTGACTCCTACAGAATGGAGAAAACTAGAATGTTTTGTATGTTTCTGCCATTTAGTGGGAGTCGAATCTCTTGTGTTGTCGTTTAGGAAGCTACTGTTCCACGTAGGTTCTGGGTGGAGGTTACATGTTTCTACCGAGTGCTTCTTGTGATGACGTGGCGTTTTGGCAACCCAACCCACGACGATGCATTTGTGCCACAATATCCTTGAGCCGAATATCTAATCGGCAGCTGTCACTGTCTTCCTCCTCCTCTTCCTCCTCCTCCTCCTCCTCTCCATCTTGCAGTTGGATGCGAAAGCCGCGGTGCGGAGTTCCAGACAAACTTCAGGGTGTTTCGAGGTCACGGAAGCGGAGGTACGCGCTGACGGGACAGAAGTGGCAGCGCACGCACATCACCTACAGGTGAGAGACGTGGACGGTTGTCATGGCGACATGTCCGCTCAACCACGGTTATTACGAGGCTCTGTGTTTGTCAGTGTTTCTATTAATTACCCGTTCCTCATAGCTTGGCCGGGGGGTTGCCATGGCGACAGCACAGCTACACACAGGCGTACTGTACAGACCGGCACACACTCATACTAACATTTCATTCTGATGTGGAAATAGACGAGAGGGAGGCGCAGTCAGTGTGTTTCCGTGGGTACGGAGACAGCTTTCCTAATGTACTCATTTACACAGAAGGCAAAATCCTGTCTGAAAACCTTCCATAATCTTTGTGGAAAGATTCCAAGTGTTCCTCCTCTCTCACGTTTGATTAAGTTGCTTTCTCAACAGGGTCTGAGGGGGGGGGGAGCATAAGGGGTCCTCAGCACAGTTTGGGAAATTGACAGGTTACGGCAGTAACAGGCGATAACACCGGCAATTTATTCAAATCCTTCCTTCCTTCCCTGAATTTGAATTGATGAGCCACCACTCCTAATGGAATGTCAATCAGTGCTGGGTCTCTGCTGCTGCTGACTGCACTCTCCATGAAAATGAGCGGAGAGAAAGGGAGAGCGAGCAAGAGAGGGGTAGAGCGACAGGGAGGAGAGCGAGATTTCCTATTCCTCCGTGTCTGCCGAAGACTGATAACAACGGCTGTGTTAAAAGTTCAGCCAAACGCTGCCAGGCTCAGAATAGTTTACAAGTCCAACTTTTTTTGTGTATCCCCCATTTTTGGGAGAATGTCTAGTATTAATGAGGTGGAGAGAGAGAGACTTTCAGGTTTTGTAGAATAGAGGTACAAGCTATCTTTTAATTACCGTTCGCTTTCTACTCTACTGTATTTTAGATGTGGATTGTCCCATATGGGAAAAAGTAAGTTCTTATGATGGACTCTTGCATCAGGATGTGGCTCTCTAACGTTCCGACTCCTCCACACACTCTCATGTCATTCCCTCCCGTCTTTGCAGCATCAAGAACGTCACGCCCAAGGTGGGTTCCCGGGAGACCCACGATGCCATACGGCGTGCCTTTGACGTGTGGCAGGGTGTGACTCCGCTGCGTTTCGAGGCCGTCCCGTACAGTGCCCTGGAGAGTGGCAGACGTGACGTGGACATCACCATCATCTTCGCCTCGGGTTTCCACGGAGACAGCTCCCCGTTCGATGGGGAGGGGGGCTTCCTGGCTCACGCCTACTTTCCAGGTCCTGGCATAGGAGGGGACACACACTTTGATTCAGACGAGCCCTGGACCCTGGGCAACCCCAACCACGACGGTGAGAGACACAGAGACGACCAGAGAGAGAGAGAGAGAAAAGGAGAAGAAGATAGGCAAGGAAAAGAGAGATGTTAAGAGAAGATAGAGAATCAGAGAAATCGAATGAGGGAAAGATATGAAGGAAGTGAAAGAAAAACAGGGAAGGAAAGAGGCCAATTCACCTTGCGAGCCATTTCTCCGAGATGCACCGCAATACAGCATCGGCTTAATTCCATGTTCCGTCACGCCAGCAGAGTTCCAGCCGACCAGGGTTGTGTGCTAGTTGACCATAGGTGCTAGTTGACCATAGCTGCTGGTCTCCAGGGCCCTCCGCCCAGCATCCTCCCCTCTACTGTGTGTAGACATCTCCATTGTGTTGTCAGTAGGGCTGGTCTGTTGTCTGGATGGAGGCTGTGTAGATCTGGGGCCTGGGAGAGGGTAATCAGATCTCTCTCTCAGCTCTCCGTCTACAGGCACTTTACTTTAATTACCCTGCTAGCGGGACGCCACAGCCTGTCAGTGTGCCGTCAGGCTGCACACACCAGCACAGCCGGCGCGCCTAATGCACACAAGAGCCACTTACACATGTCACCATGAGAGGGGGTAATAGGCGGCCTCGCCAGCGCTAGCCTGTTTGTTTGTTTGTTTGTTTATTGTCGCTTTCCTCTAGCCCCTATCCATTCCCTTGACTCTGTCGAAATGGTCATTTCCTCATTGTGACGGTCGGATTCCCGTCCGTCTGTTGGTTCCACGGCTACCCATGCGAACCAGCCGCTAATCTGGAAAGCCCTTGTCTCCGCATGTGTGAAAGCCACAGAGGCTAGCCCCTCGATGGGTTTTCACCGTGTTGTCATGGTGGATGTTGCATGTTGGCATATGGGCTAACGCTAGCCTCTGCCTACCCCCCGGGGCTTGTCATGAGATGCTTTGGCTAGTGGGAGGAGGGCACCTCTTCTGGGTGGCTAGTCTTGTTAGAGTGATGGAGACAGAGATGGGGGGCGGGTTCGTGTAGTAACCTTCCAGCTGCTGGCTCAGGGTCAGCTGTTGTTCCACCGAGTGCTCCTGGCAGGAGTAGATATCACGGTTTAAAGGGCAGCCACCCCCTGCGGCCGCCTTCAGTCACATGAGAGATGGTGTGGGTTTCATTCTGAATGAAGACGACACCATCAAATGCTTTCCAGCTTGTTTGACCGTGGTTCCCCGTGTGTTTGTGTGTTGGCAGTGACATGGGTGTGAGGTTGTGTCTGTATGAATCTGTTGTGTGTAGGGGATGAGCGCTGGGACGCCTGGGGCCGTGGTATGAATAGAACTTGTGTGAGCGGGGGCTCCTCGTAGAACAAGGACACACGTGCCCCTCCCGTCTCCCAGCCACAGTGGAACCATGGGCCTCATGGGGCTGAGGGTTAACAAGGACTTGATCCAAATGATAGACCCACGGTGCTATAGAGGAAATGTTAGCCGTGTGACTTGGATATCAAACGAGACATACGTCTGTGCTGATGTTTGATGGTGTACAGCGGATGGCTGTGATTCAACGTCTGTGTCCACTGGTGTGTGTGTGTGTGTGTGTGCACAGTATGTGTGTCATGTGTATACGTTGTATGTAGCCTGTGTGCCTACATATTTCTCATCCTCTTTGTCTCTGTCTCTTTATCTCTCAATCTGTCTCTCCTCTCTCTCTCTCTCTCTCTCTCTCTCTCTCTCTCTCTCTCTCTCTCTCTCTCTCTCTATCTCTCTCTCTCTCTCTCTCTCTCTCTCTCTCTCTCTCTCTCTCTCTCTCTCTCTCTCTCTCTCTCTCTCTCTCTCTCTCTCTCTCTCTCTCTCTCTCTCTCTCTCTCTCTCTCTCTCTCTCTCTCTCTCTCTACGTCTCTCTCTCTCTACGTCTCTCTTTCTGTCTACCTGAACAGGAAATGACTTGTTCTTGGTTGCGGTGCATGAGCTTGGCCACGCCCTGGGTTTGGAACACTCCAACGATCCCACTGCTATCATGGCTCCTTTCTACCAGTACATGGATACAGAGAACTTCAAACTACCTCACGACGACTTACAGGGCATCCAGAAAATATACGGTAACTGTCAACACACAATACAACACAACCATGGATACGCAGCCCACACATGCATGATGACATGCCGTAACTGGCCACACACACAAAAAAGACTTTCGTCATTCATGTTGAAGGCCACACTCACATTGAAGTAGAAAGAAGAGCCGAGAGAAAGAGAAAAAGAAAGAATGGAACCCACTGTGTTTAGTCAATTCAATCTTCGACAAAGTCCTTGTTACGTAATCGTTCAATCTGACGTCCGTGCCTTTGTATCTTGTCTGTACGCATCACGTCTGATGTTCCTCTCCTCTCTCCAGGCCCCCCTGACAGAGCCCCCCAGCCTACCAGACCCCCGCCCACCGCCCCTCCCCCCCGCTTCCACCCCCCCTCTAACCCCCACAAGCCCGACCGCCAGGTCCGCCCCCACCGCCCTCCTCAGGGGGCCAAGCCCTCCAACCCCAACGCCAAACCCAACATCTGTGATGGCGGCTTCAACACGCTGGCCATCCTGAGGCAGGAGCTGTTTGTGTTCAAGGTACGTCACCCGAAGGTTCCTCCAGGAATGCAGATTCAGGTCACAGGCACTCGCAGGAGGAGGATGACGAGGGGCTATCCTGTGTGTTGTTGTTTGTAGGACCAGTGGTTCTGGAGGGTCCGGGACAACTCTGTGGTTCCTGGTTACCCCATGCAGATCAATTATTTCTGGAGAGGCCTGCCGTCCAAAATCGATGCCGTCTACGAAAATAGCGAGGGGAAGTTTGTGTTCTTTAAAGGTAAGAAAGAGATCGAGTAGACGGAGACAGACAAGAGGATGAACAGCTTTGCTTACAAGCAAACATACTTTTTTTTTTAAGTATGCAAAAGGGGCCAAGTATGGACATGTTTAGATGAAAAATAAACCATTTTGTTGTGCAGGACAGTTTGCTCTGTGTTCAGTACAGTCAGATATTGGGGAGAGAATTCAGCTGTCTGTCCATCGAGCAGATTAACCTGACATCTGTCACCCAGCAGGATCAGAGAGAGACTCATGTTTTATTCATTCACAGGGAGAAGGGAGCTTCTTACTGTACACACTACCCCACCTACAGCCCTCTGTTTAAAGCTGAGAGGATCAAACTGCATCAAACACAACTTGCTTATTAAACTTGTATAGTCTCAGTCAAATAGGCGTGTATGAACTGTGTATGAAAGAGGAAAGTTATTTCTACTTCCTCACCAAGTATTAGGTTCTTACTCTTTCAGACAAACATGTTAATTTCATCAACACTTCTCTGCTTTACTGTAAGTGCGCAGGTATGAACAACATATTTCGACAGTTTATTTATAAATGTTCGTTTTTTACTGCAAGCTGTCCTAACAACCGCTAGTACGGGTTGTTTGATAAAGTGCTCCTCCTTGGTGAACACTGTGCCCGCAAATTAGAGCAGCATAAATTATGTTTCTCCAATTATACCAGCCGAACGGAGGGTTTTATTTTGTGTGTGTATGTCCGTGTGTGTGTGTTTGTTTATTTGTGTGTGTGCGTGCGCGCGTGTCAGGAAACCGTTTCTGGGTGTTCAAGGACACGACGCTGCAGCCCACCTACCCTCAGGACATCTCGCTGTTTGGCAGCGGCATGCCGACTCAGACCATCGAGACGGCTGTGTGGTGGGAGGACGTGGCCAAGACCTACTTCTTCAAAGGAGACAGGTCAGCCAATGGGAGGAGACAGATATAGCTCCTCCTTCCCCTACTACATCACCAGTCGACAGGAAGAATACAGAACTCCTGATGTTGAACTGACTTGGAGACTTGATTTATACCATGCCGTAATGTGGAGTGACTTCAATGGTAGAGGCGCTGTACGTCTATTGTGAAAGATATTGAGTTGCGAGAGCATCCCAGTGTGACTCAAATGTTTCGCCGTCGAGAAACGTCACATCGCGTGGGGTCAAGGAGCCGAGTTGCGGCGGTGGGGCGAAGCGCTCCGTCGCGAGGCTGCTCATCGTTCAGCTCACCGGAGCAGAACACAGATGAGAGACTCTCCTTGCTCCTCATGGAAGAACATGACTGCATTCCTTTTGTGTATTCGCCGGGGGGGGGGGGGGCGGGGGGGGGTGAGAAGTGTGCTTGCAGGGCTTCTTCACTGACAGGTGGGGTTCTGTCTTCTCTGGTGCAGGTACTGGAGGTACAACGAGGACATGAGGACCATGGACCCTGGTTACCCCAAACCTATCACCGTGTGGAAGGGCATCCCAGACTCCCCACAGGGCGCATTTGTGGATAAAGCCAACGGTACCTACATGATCTATCTCTATTGCTGCAGTAGGCTTCAGTGTGGCCCATGGCTTGATGGCCTCTCACAGTCAAAAGCTGTGACTTATAGACATGTGCAACTCAAAGAGTCTGAAGTCTCGAATGAGTTCCATACTAAATCCAGAAATGTTTCCCCTGGTATTAGACAGTGATCATGACAGTAATGCCGAGTCGACTCTACCTCCTCTCCCTCCAGGCTTCACGTACTTCTACAAGGGGAAGGAGTACTGGAAGTTCAACAACCAGAGGCTGCGCGTGGAGCCAGGCTACCCCAGGTCCATCCTGCGGGACTTCATGGGCTGCGACGGCCTGCCGGCCGACCCCGACTGGGACTGGAGCCCCCCGGACATGGAGGACCGCCACTACGACAGCGGCGACGTGGACATCGTCATCAAGCTGGACAGCACAGGCGGCACGGAGAAGGCGGTGGCCATCGCCATCCCGTGCGTCCTTGCGCTGTGCATGATGGTCCTGCTGTACACTGTGTTCCAGTTCAGAAGGAAGAGCACCCAGAGACACATATTGTACTGCAAGAGGTCCATGCAGGAGTGGGTCTGAGAGGGCCGTCACTCAACGAGGAGGGCGTACGGATCTCCTGCCTGGTCTAACTATGGAACAAAGCCCTCTGTCGAGGGACAGACCAGGGAGGCCTTGCTGGCTGAAGTGTGTGTTGCCGTGTCACAAGCAAGCTGGAGTGAAGTGAAGTGAGTCCCTTCAGACTTGGCCGCCCTGGAGACAATGTGGATGCTGTGCCCTCTTAAGTCCTAACAAATACTGTTTGTGTCTGCTTTGACTATGTCTGTGAGTGAACTCTTTAAGGTAAGAAAGAGCTAAGCTGTATGGGACCTTTGTCCGTCTAGCCCGTCCCTGCACGCCCCTAACAAGCCCTAGCACTAACAGAGAACAAATTAGAAATAGGCTTCTTTATTTTCCTGTCCTAATTCACTTGACTGTGCATTTGGATTTAAATCCCTGTAAAGATAATAAGTTGTGTGGAGGACTGATACCCGAACCAAATATGACCCTTCCTTCCAAAGAAGATTACCACTTGGTGTTTTTCTTTGCTGGGTGTTCTTTTTCTTCTAATCCATGGATCTGACATCATGACATTCTCTTCATGTTTGCGTTAGCCATCTCTGTGTGTGTCAGCCCGTCTGCTCTTTGTCATTAGTGGGAAGCCGAGAAACTGAAGACTGTTCTGGCAGTCTGTCTCAAAAACAGGGGCCAAAAACCTCTCTGCAATATTAATGAGACTGCCTTAATCACGGATTACTTTTATTCTCCCTCTCTGTCTTGTTTTGTGTGTGTGTTTGGGTGTGTGTACGTACAGTACAGATTCAGATCTGTATAAAGTCGAAAATAATGGCTCATGGGTTTATATGGTCTATTGTTCTGCCGTTTTTGACAGGCTTCTGCAACGTCCATTTTACATTGCGTCTGAAGAATGAACTTCTAAAATGAAATTGTTAAGTCAGAAACTCCAGTTGAAAACCTGAAGACACAGAGAATACAGTAGATATACAGTGTGTATACAATGTACAGTAAGTCCCAAGAAAAACTATGTTTTATTGTCTTGCAGTTTCCCATGGTCACCCTGACTTCTAATTACAGTGTGGTTGTGTGGTGTTGCATCCCTCTTGGCGTTGGTTAGGTGATTCCGTTTGTGAGAGGCCCAGTGAATGCTCATTATCCTCTTTTGACCTTTTGGGATTTGAATATACCACTTTTCTGTGGTATTTATTTGAAATGGTCTGTTTATCAAACATCTGCAACATATCCGTGTTTAGGAGCTTATCTTGTCAATTTAAAGGAAGAAAAAACAAATTGTTCATATCCAAAAGATCAAGCTCCTGTTCATCCTCACAGGAATTGTCTTGGCTTCTGTCATATCAATGTGAAAAAAGTCTTTGAAATATAATTTTATTAATGAACCATGTCTTCAAAGACTCAAGGTGAAAAATCATCATCTTCAGTTCATTCCTTCAGTCAATACTCTTAACCATGGAACTCAGAAAGGAAGGATACTAGTGTGTGTGATGTGACTGGTGTTCTAGTGTTGGAGATGAACATAAAGACAAAGAAGACTACCTTTTATAAAACATATAAAACCCCTCTGCTTCCAAAACTGTTCCTCCTCGTCCTTCCGGGAAATCACCCTATCTCCATGTGGGCTGATATTGTACATTACTAAGGAGCGTCAGTGTGGTTTCTTTGAATGTCCAAGTGCTTTGCATAGTACATAATCCATGTTTCTCTGATTTACGGTGGGAGCCCCATGTCGTCCTACATGTCTTAATGGTGGGTGTGTTTGGGGGGGAGGGTGAGGTGGGGGCAGGAGGTGTGGGAGAAAGGCCGGGCTGGCTAGTCAGTACTGTATTTATTGCTGTATTTATTCCTCTGTGCTCAGCACCTAAATCTCGTTGCATTGCATTGTACTGAGGGCAAAAAGCTGTCAATAAAGTGGATTTTAAAGTGCTTTGTTTTTGATCCGTTTTTTTTCTGCAGTTATAAGCCCCGCCCCCCCATTGCGGTAACACAATCATTTGAAACTTGAAAGAGATGACCCAGTGAAAATGTCTGGATGTAGTCCTGCCAGCCACACTGCAGTCTGAGTCCATTAGAGAGGATAAGAGCAACAACACGGTCGATCTGTCGGAATCCAAAAAGATTCTGGCAAACGGTGGATACAAATTACAATCTATGTCACAAAAGACAAACTATCTCCGTCTATGGTTCCCCTTTAAGAGATGACCACTTTCACCATTCAGTCAAACGGCATACCCTTATCAGATCTCACCTCAGGGAATGTTCTCCTCTGTCTTTTATAAATAGCTGTGTGTTATCTCCAGCAGGGTCCTGAGTGCCCCTCTGCTGTCTTGACACACGCTGTTATGCCATTAAGCCTAATTTGGAGTGTCATTAATGGAGGTGGAGGGAGGCCATTAAACAGCTGTCGATACTGAAGACGTGAGGCTTTTGAACCTGTCCTAAAATTGAGAGTTAAACACATCCAGACTAGGGTACTCTCTCACTAACATAAATGGTGTGTAAGGGCCGGCATGGCAAAACCACGACTGTTTTACATGAGCTGCATGTTGGCTACATGATGTGAAACTCAGTGAAGGCTGTGATGTTGAAGAGCTTTATTGCACATAGAATTTTAAAGAGAGTGTGGCAGCATTCTTGGTCATGTCTAATCCACAGTGACAGCAAGCAGATGAATCAGACTGGGGCCATTTCACATGCCTCACTGGAGAGCAGATATTAGAGGAGGAAAGCGTCACAGAACTAATTCAGCTTTGCACAAGACTCATGATTGAGTCTAATGACTTCACCTTTTGACCAGACATCAGGCAACTGTTATCCACGACAACATGCACTGTCCACCTATTGCATTGTCACGTTTGCAGTGGCCATGTAAAGCACAGTGCACATATACAAGAGCATCATCACAGGACAGGTCCTTCACTCAGTATTTCTCACAAGCAGCTTTTTCATATTGAAGACAGAACCCTCTCGGGATCCTTTCGGAAGCCCGCCACCTGGTTGAGTCCACTTCCTGTTCAGGAAGGATGATCCGCAATGTTCAAACAGATCTTACTTAAAATAAAAATAATATCAGACATGAATGGGTTAGAGTACATGATGTGAACTTCTATCAAGTTCAGGAGAATGCAATAGTTGTTGAAGTTTGTGATAAGAAACCCTATATAGATGGACATCTTCTCCCTGGACATAGGCCTAGTCAGAGGGGAAATGGGAACTGTACACATGGGAAATAGCCAGAATCTCAAAACCTCCATCCAAAAATGTCCGATGTAGATGAACATCAAATGTAAAAGGACACCCTACCATATCACTCTACACCGTGGTCCGTGGTCTACAGCCCTAGTGAGGGACAAGGGTTAGCGGGCAGCGTCTTAGCATCCCTTTATTTGCACTCCTTCAGTTGAATCGTTGTTTACACTATATTGGTAGATGCATTTTTCAATCAAAATTGTTGCAGTGAGACATCATATCATTAGAACATTTCAGGATTGACCATTCCAGGATCATTCTAGTTCTTTCTTTGCTAGTCTATGTACCTTTAGTATAGTTAGATCTCATATTTAAATTTTTAAGATTCCTATATGTTTAATGTATGCACCTTCCTGCCAAAGCAAATTCCTTTCTGTCTGTGCAAACTTTCATGGCGATTAAAACCCTTCCTGGTGACTGGCACTAGAATGGTTGACATTCCTCCTACTCATCCTGTCACATAAACCCTCACATGAATTGTCCCTTTTAATCCCTCTCTTCTCGTTTTAGGCCTTGGAGAGTGAATTTGCAACTATAATTTAGTTTAATCTAGTCATTATGCATTGAAGTGTTAGAGACTCTCCCTACAATCAGCTGGTTGTGTACTTACTGACTCTGAACTTAAACTGATAGTTGCACTGTTCTAGTGGAGATGGACAGAACTTTCTTCAACACTGCGTAATGCCATTTTCTTCTAACGTGCGACTGGAATACCGATTGTACTGATTGTAGAGAAGGGACGACATAATCACATGTTTACTCTACCTTGTGTCTGCCTCAACCTCTATATATAGCACCAAGCTGAGCAGTCAAACACAGACATACTGTGGGTAGACACAATACAAAGCACTTGAGCAAATCGACCTGTCAATTCATTTAAAAATACAAAGTAGGGTCATATGGATGCTGCACTTAGAGTTCTCCCCTTGTTTAAAGAAAAGCTGTGGGTTAAAGATCCCAAGTCCGCCATTATTATTGATTTCATGCTTCTGTACTTGCAAACACAAACTGGTTTTTGAAACCTCAAATTCCACTTCACTTGAATGTGGCTTCAGTTTGGCTCAGTGACCAAAGTGTTCTACACAGAGAGAGTAGAAAATTGATTTTTTTATTTAATGCCTTTAGGTTGTTTGTAGTTACGCACTGGGGTAAAATCTGTTTAAACACATGTTGGCAATAGGATTTTACAAAAATTATATTTAACTCATAATTTAATATCTGTTGGCAGTTTGTTAATTCATTCAACTTTTAGTCAAAGAGATGGCCACAACAACAGCTGTCATGATGAATAATGATGATTACATGAGCAGTGTTAAGTTATGCAGAGTGAAAAACTACAGCCTGGTCCATACCCCACCATTATGTTAGAAGACACAGATTTTAAATGTATGCTGTTTCCACAGACGTGGCATTCCACAGACGCATGTCTCTTTTCTGGACCTTTACAGGAAGCTCTGTCCCTCTGCTGGTCACACATACAGTAAGATTTTAATGTGTATCTTTTTTTGTATATATATATATATAACAATTTATAACACAAAAATCCGATTTAATCTATCAGTTAACACCAAATGACATCTTAACCTTTTTTATTCAACTTTATTTTAGAGAAACAACAGACATGACAACATTTAAGAGAATGTTTCAAATGTCAGCAATTAATATGACATCAGATTGTGTCATTCACAGTCCTTTATCCAATAAAACACAAGACATCCACTCACTGGTGAAGCCTTGAGAAGTGATCAGTCCACTGCCTTGCACAATGTTGAACAGGTTGCAGTAGCTGATGCCATTATCAAGAAGGCCAAACGAGGTAGACAAGATTGACATAGCCCGTTCAAGACAAAACAATATGATTCAATCCAAAGACTCAGATTAAATTGAAATTCCAAAATACAAAATGTTGAACCTTTGAACCTCCTCCTAGTCTTTTATTTGAATGTGACTTTCCAACCCCCTAGTCGGCCCTCAAGGATGCAGGTTGGATTTCAAAGCTGACACTCTCAATCTGGAGGGTGTCTAGGGGTGTGTGGGTGTCTTGGATGAGGATAGGTGTGGCTGATGGGGTCCAGACAAGATAACGGGGAAGACACTTAGTGGCGTGTAGAATCTAACTGAATGAGTCAGCATATGCACACTGGTTTTGCTGAGCTTATCTGTGTTCAGGGTATCCTGGACATGCATACGCCACTACATTGCTTGGGTTAGGGTTCTTCCATCAGACGGTGAAAGCGAAAGCTTCTTACCTCATAATCACAGTTGTCACAACCCATAGCAAGACTGTACACCTTTATCTGGCTTCCCAGCCAAACTCACCTCAACATACTGGCTCCCCAAAGAGCCAAAAGCAGTCAGTACCACTGGCCAACCAAGTGTCACCACATACTTTAGACAGTATCTCAATCTACTTTTAAGATAGGAATCTTATTTTGTAACATATATCTATAATTCATCTACACGGTCACTTTGCAGAATGCATGGACACTTTTTGTTGGAGAGGAAGTGGACACAACAATGAAAAGTGCAGAAGCTAGAAGAAGGTTTGTCAGAGACATGGTGAGTTTGGTTTCTGATAAGTATACTCTGAATGAATCTAAAATGTTCTACTGTCAGATTTGGGGCAAGGATTTTTAGACAAACTTTTTATTATTTATTTCATGAAAATTAGTTACATAAAAATTCCTGCAATTGAACGCATGACAACGCCTACCCCCATTTTGAAGCAGGCTCTCATTTGTCATTTCATTTGTCAACTTAAAAAGACAAAAGAGACATTTGTGTGAATGGACAAGTAGAATCTGTCATAATAATAGCCAATACCAGTACAAATGTACTGTATTAATTAATACACCAGGAGTCAGAGGCATACAAACCCTGTTTGACAAGCAAATGATTTCTAAGATCTCATCATATAATTTATGAAATGTGGATGTGAGAATCCAAACGAGTTAGACTGTACAATACCATAACCAATGTTTTGCACTTTTCAGTGGTGACATGTTGTTTGTTTGAACTCACAGTGACACGGCATCCCTCTATGAGTTCCATATTTACCATGTCTACCACGGTGAACTTGATGTTCTCCACCTAAAGTCCTATAGAGGTGTGATTGGCCAAGATAAAGTCTGGAGCTGCTGACACAAGATGAAACAGTGGAGAAGAGGGAGGAGAAAATGGAAAGTAAAGATTATTGCATTTGTGTTTCCTTAGTAGTCTTCCTAATATTCAACAAGAATAGTTATTAACACATACTGATCAGGCTCTTGATTTGGCTTAGTAAGGCCAAGTTAACATCAGGACAGGTTACTCCCAAAAGCCTAAATTATTAGAGTTTACAGGAGGTAATAGGCAAGATTATCATGGCTATTTACACAGAAATATCCCTTAAGATTCTCTCAAATCCTTTCCCCTACATCTCAGAAACACAAAATGGTGGGATGTAAAGTCTAGAACCACATTACAAGGAAAGTGGATCAGGAAATAAATGAACAGAAGCCTTACCAGATTGCTGTGCAGAATGCATGACTAGTTTTGCCAGTGGAGATGACACACATCCCAATGACCAGGGCTGCAGCTAGGGACAAAGTCTTGGCAGACATGAAAGCGTGGATTTCTCGATTATATGAAGAAAGTGGGTAGTGTACTGGTTGCTAGCTCACTGGAGTGTGATTTTTGGGTGCTTCCAGGGCTATTAAAGAAGGCTTCATAGATATTATGTGTGCTAGTAAAGAGAGTAGCGCAGCATTGATTGACATGATACCACAGCATTGTAAATTAGGTTGAGTCTCTATCATAGGGGCTGGGCCTGGAGCTCTCATGTTTGGATATGCAAGAGACATTCAACATCTCAATTCTTCAATGCATGTTCCCTTTTTCATTGGTCTTGTTTAAAAGTCCAAACACCAAAAGGTCCTTGCATCATTAAAGGGTTATCATATCTTTAACTACCTTTCAACAGTGTAAAAAGGACCCTAGATATATAACAAAAAGGATTAACATAATATACTTATATATATTGATGTATATATTTACTGATATAATTATCAATTCACCTTAAATGTGAGCAATTGGATTGAAATATGATGATGATCAATCAGCAACTTACAAGCAATCTTGTCATTATTTTTCAATCCTGACATGTTTTTCCAATAATAATGTTTTATGACATTCTCAACCATTCAGTCACATTAAGGCTGTACTAATAATTTTCATGACAATGCCTTTTGATTACGTTTTTATAAGGTGTGAAACCAATTATATGTGCTAGGGAGAAGGGGGACATGGGTCTTTGTTATCAGAAAACCCCCAGTTACCATCCATGAAAGCAAGACTAATAGAGGGATTGGTAAATGGGATGAAGCCGTAGTTTGTGTGGAAGACTCATTTACAAAATGTCTACCTAATAAACATATTGACCCAATACTCTAATGCTCCAAATTATAATTTTGCTCATGGGTTTTGACCAAACCTATCAAACCCTGTGTGTTATGCATTTTCACCAAAAGAGGGCACTAGAGACTAACAATGTAATCAGGGCCTACATACAGGGATTCTCGAGTGTTGAAATTAAAATGGGAACCTATCTATTCAACAATTGAAAATCAGGGCCTACCTTCCGTTACACTTTTTATAAACCAAACCATACAATAAAAAATTAGACATGGCTAAATTAAAGGAAATTAATTGTATGCATGAATTTGTTCAACCTAACCCCCTCCACACTCACATACCACTACCACCACACACACACACACACACACACACACACACACACACACACACTTTAACTCTCAGAGATTCTACATTAATGAAGGAGATGTCTCTCCAGAAGTCCTTGTGGAGCCAAGGTCCTATCTTAGTCATCTCTCTACATCAGATTCCCCTGTGGTCATGTCTGTCTGGAGCAGAGCACAGTCAGGGTGACTGATGAGTGCGACATGCCTGTCTGTCACTAATGAAGAACCCTGCGGTGAGAAGCAATTTAAGTCACGTGTAGAATCACTATAACTCTGTGAAAGAGGCAGGTACATCTAGTGCTTTGTCACACCTGAGGCCGTCGTCTCACCGTCAACTCAGGTTGAATCCAAGCTGACCATGTCAGTTCATACTTACATGCTTTGCTAATGAACATTTCCAGAGGCCTATTTGTGTTGTTTGTTGTGTGTATCACAAATGTGTGGGTGTGTCTGCTACTAACCCTAACTCTCGCGATACCACTCCGTCACTTCCCGCGACCTGTTGCACCGATTTAGATAGCTATAGCATTGATACTGGATTTAAATTAGTACATCGAAGCAGAAGCAAGGTTTGCCCAGGTCTTGTATGGATACATTATTAGTTAGCTGATTCGTATCTTACTCCATGCAATTGTTGCACGAAAATCTGTATCGTAATTGCACATCTTAATGTATCATTTAATGCAGCCTACTCACTATTGTGTAGACGCTCCTGCAGACATTCTTCGATTGCACTTTCTGTCTGCTCCCCAATGTCAGTCCGTTTGAAGCATTTTTGCGTTTGCCAATTTGCAGTTTGCTAAAGTGTTGCTGATCCTCGTATAATTTTATTTCAAATTAGACACAGTGTTATTACAACATGTAGGAGATTAAATGCAGTCCAATTATACTTTAGACACAAATTATCATGTGACTTTATGTTCGGTTCAAAGTCAACTTACCTAGCCTGGAGTTTAGCAACGTCTTACAAGTTTTCACAACCACCCCAATTCATGTAAAAGACCCCCAAAAAATTACACTGCAAGGTTACTTACGTCCTTATAAACCAACCCATGTGCCAAATTCATTTTCTTTTCTTTGGTTGTCTTCTTGAGTGTACTAACTCTTCGATTGCCTACTTCTTCCATAGCACCTCAACCCACTGTAAATACCCAAACAGGATGTCAGCGCTGAGCGGAAAGGTCCAGACAGTTCTGGGTCCAGTGGATCCAGACCAGTTGGGTCGAACCATGACCCATGAGCACCTCACCATGACCTTTGAGTGCTGCTACTTCCCTCCACCGCCAGGTGATGAGACAGTGGCCCAAGCCCCCCTGGAGATGAAGAACATGTTCTGGCTGAAGCAAAACCCATACAGCAGCCGCGAGAACCTGCTGCTGCAACAGGAGACCAGCGCCGTGTGTGCCGAGCTGTTGACCTACCGGCAGGCTGGAGGCGGCACCATCGTGGAGAACACCACCACGGGCATCGACCGAGACCTGCCCACCCTCCGGCGGCTGGCCAAGGACACGGGCGTCCACATCATTGGAGGGGCGGGCTACTATGTGGACTGCACCCACTCTGAGAGCACCAAGAAGATGACTGTGGAGAAGGTGTGGAATGGAGGAAAGACATGAGATGGGATAAATATATATGTTCAAAACTCTCCATGTAAATTTGTCCCAGGCGCCCCCTGACCAGGCCTGGCCCTCTTCCGTCCCCAGCTCACAGACGTCATCGTCAGCGAGGTGCTGCACGGGGCCGACGGCACTGACATCCGCTGCGGAGTAATCGGCGAGATCGGTACCAGTTGGCCAATCACAGCGAGCGAGACCAAGGTCCTGCAGGCCACGGCGTATGCTCAGACGCAGCTGGGCTGCCCTGTCATCATCCACCCTGGGAGGAACCCCACCGCCCCCACCGAGGTGGTCCGCATCCTCCAGGAGGCCGGAGGTGACATCAGCAAAACGGTCATGTCTCACCTGGATAGGTGAGGGCTAACTGGGTGTGGGCCAAAGCGCCAGAGGGTTGGTAGTGAGTGTGGGGCTTGAATCCTAATCAGGCTATTTCTGACAGGGTTATCTGACAGAAGAATTTATTCGTATTTTAGTGGTTCTATTTAAGTCGTTTTATTCAGTCTTCATGCATATTGATGTGGAGCTCTCGGGGGTTCAGGGTTTTAAGTTCAAGGCAGTTTTTCTGCATTTTTTATAGTGATGGTACTGTATCTATCTCGCTTTCAATGCACTTTTTCCCAGACAATGATTTGTGTAGCTGTGCCCATGTGTCGTGTGTTTGTGTTTTTTTGCATAAACAGGACAATATTTGATGAAGGACAGCTGCTGGAGTTTGCCAAACTGGGCAGTTACTTGGAGTATGATCTATTCGGAACAGAGATGCTGAACTACCCCTACAATCTAGAGGTGGACATGCCCAGTGACAGTCAGAGAGTCAAGACGTGAGTCTATCAGATCACATACCAGGGGCTGTGTTCATTTCAGCATCAAAATGACACCACAAAACGTCACCAGTTTCTTAACACTGTTGTTTTTGTTGTGTGGATGCGGGTGTGAATATTTGTGTGCTCTTGTGTGTTTTTTTAGCCTGGCGTTCTTAGTGAAGGAGGGGTATGAGGACAGGATTGTGGTTGCGCACGACATCCACACCAAGAACCGCTTGACCAAGTATGGTGGTCACGGGTACTCCCATATCCTTAAGAACATCGTACCCAAGATGCTAACCAGGGGCATCAACCAGAACCAGGTTGACAAAATCCTGATTGAGAACCCCAAACGCTGGCTGACGTTCAAATGAAGTAGGAATCAGTGAAACCTGAACAAGCCCAGATAACGTTCTACACTGACTTTGTATAGTTAAAGTAATCACAATCAAAAGGTTTTGTACAAAACCAGTGTCAGAAAGAGATTAGAGTCCTTGAAAAATTATCACAAGCAAATAATCAACAGCACAGTATTGTTGAATCACCCTTCTGTTTGCTGAGAGGGCACTCATTTGTTGAAGATAATCATTCATTTTTATTTCCGATAATTGAAGCCATGACTGAATCAAAGAAATTATCAAATGTTTTGATTCAAACTGTACACAAATCAACAAACCAGTGTTTGTAACCAGCGCTCTTCAATAGCAGCATTGAATTTTCCAATGAAAGTAAACATTTTCATTTCAATAGCTTTAAAAGAGATACCCAGAATTTTTTTTATGTGGTTTTGCTTGTTAAGGCTTAGAAATCAAGTGTAATCTAGCAAGACAAAGCAATTTCCTGCAATACAAACTCAGTTGGGCTGCAGGGCTGTCAGCACATTGCTAATTAATTTTCTTTTTGAGTCTTTGTTTTGTTTTTTTTGTTGTTTTTTTGTCAGCAGTAATGACGGCAATAAACAGTCAGCAAACTTCGGGGGTGAAATAGTAGCTTGCCGCTTCATCATCAGTGTACTTTGTACAGTCACACAATCTGGTAGATGACTTGTCCTGATTTCACTCAGCAGGTGTTTATGAATGAGGCTGGCTGGCTGGCGGGTCGTACTGAAGGACATGCTCTCCTTGTCTGGGAACAGGTGGCCTCACAGAGTGACTTCACCGCACGATCAATGCCTTCAACACTGCATAGCATGCATAACCATGATGCAACTTTTGAGAGTTTGTTACAGGATTAAAAGTGATTAAAGATGTCCCTGTGATGTGTACTGAACGTAGAAAGTCTGCATTTTATATATGACTGACACTCAGAACTGAACTGTTGCTGTTTTTGTTTTGTTTTTAAGAAAGACTGCACAGATCTCCATAAGTGTTGTGATTAATTTACTGTTATGGTTTCTCAGATAGTTTCACATTTCCAATGAATATAGGTACACATCAAATGTATTTTACCGGAAAATGAATATTTGGACTGAAATGTCAACTACTGTAAAGGATTGTAACCATACATAATCCCTAGTGTGAATAGATAGACAAATAAGTCAGAAAGTACCCATAACCCACATGGCAACATGACAAGCCTATTGACTGAAACATTGAACAGTACAATAATTTCCATACACTTATGTGTTTGGCATCTAATTGCTATATGTATGGAATCCACATTCCACCGCACGTATGAAGTGGTCAAATTGCTCAAAAGACGAATGCAATGATGAACAGATATAGGTTTACTCCATTTAGATCACTTTGAAGTAGCCTTTTGAAATAGGCATGCGGTTAATTGCGTTTCCTAAACTGTTCCGTTGCTTCACACGATTGCTCTATGGTTTGTCTGTCTTCAATGGAATGTCAGCGGTGCCAAAGCATCAGAGAGGTGTGAAGGAACCACGGTAAATGAGAGAGACATTACGCCGTCGCTGTTTAATCGGCGTATATTATGAAGCCAGAGAAGGTGCTGTATTTGTTGTTGTTTCCTCCATGCGCTTTACCACCGTCCAGCTTAATGTAGATCTCGTCCCCTGGCTCGAGATGCAAGACAACGCTGTTACTGGCATAGTCGTAATTCTGGTCTGCGTCCTGGGCAATGGCACTGGCTCGTACCTGGGGGGCAAAGTTTCAAGTCTTAAATGCTTTATAGTAAAATTGCATTCACTGCATGTCTAGTGCATACAATTGAGTTTCCTGATTTTCAGAAAATTGTTTACCCTTTTGAGAGTTTGGGTGCGTCCTGTGTACCATGGACAGCTCCACCGCCATACACGGAATCTATCCTATTTACAACACTGCACTAATTTACAACTATATATACAATTATTATTATGTATAAAATTATATTAATATTTTAATTCTACGCGTTTGATCTTAATATTTTAATATTATGGCCATTTATTCCATCATTTTATCTTTGTGCCAACTATGTTGACGAGTGAAAATCAACATTCTATGCGTAAAGGTAATGTGGTCTGAAATCGAAATCTTTCTGCTATAAACTTACAAGAAAGAACATTTCCTACGTTATCTAGAGGTTGTGACAGTTCAAGACTTGTTCGGCGACATCAATAAAAGCCTCACCTGGTTGTTTTTACAGAGATCAGCCCACATGCTGGTACCGTCTCCTCCCCGCATTAGCACATGGTAAACGAAGAAGTATATCCCCGGTATTGAGCAAGTGAATTTTCCCGTTGTAGGATCATAGTGATTGCCAAGATTGGTAACCACGTCGTCAAATTTAAGAACTTCATAACCCTCGTGTTGTTTTTTCAGTCCGGCGTAGAAAGCAATCTTGGGGACAGTGTTGTATGTTGCTGCGCTTATCGCACCAGTGGGACCATTTTCTCCAGGTGGTCCAGGTATTCCTGGACGGCCGGGCTCCCCCCGTTCCCCAGGTGGGCCGACGGGTCCAGGCGGTCCTGGCACTCCCAGAGGTCCCCTAGGGCCTATTCTACCAGTGCGGCCAGCCTCCCCTTTTGGCCCCTGAATAAATGTGGGTAAAGACTGGACTAAACGACTGTCTCTTATTGTGTTAGCTTTGTCTGTAGCTGTGGACTTAGTTCCATGTGGATCACACACCATCTGACAAGATCCTAGCATCTCGTAGCGAGCTGATGTTCCAGCGGAGTTGACCACGACCGGGATCAGTATCACCAACACCAGCACCATGATTACTCCACAGGCACCGGCTGCGATCATCTGCGCTCTGCCGATCGGTCTTCTCCGAGTGGGACGGACTTCCAGTCTGCTATTGGACGTGGTTTCGATTAAGAAAAAATATATATCGGTGCCTGTGTTTCAATGCTAAGTTTTAAAGTTAATATGTAGTCATTAATTTGGTAGCCTATGACTCTTCACTGTCCCCTCAACTGATTTACTCTGTTAAGCACAACAACGTCGGCTTTATTTTCTCATTTTCATGAGACTTATCAAAAGTGCTCAAATTTATGTTTGGATAAATCACAAAAGTGTTATCCGTGATATAAATGTTGCGCGGCTTGTTTCATGGATCAAAGCAAGAGCAAGTGTTGGTTCCACGCTGTCGGCGCACGAGAAAATACGAACAGGATTTGAAAATGTGAACTTGGGTGTTAGGAGCGGGAAAGAGAAGGAGGGCGGTACTGATGAATCAAATGCTGAGGTTCGGCATAAATAAATAAAAATCACGACGACACCCATTGGTTACTCGTGATATCAAATGCTGAGGTTCGCCATAAATAAATAAAAATCACGACGACACCCATTGGTTACCCATGAAGTCGATTAACTCCTCTTTCACCGCTGCTGTATCCACAATTGATCACTCCATCAAGAGACTTTCACCCAAGTAATACGTATTTAAATATATCTGTATTAGTGACTGAAGTGAGGTTGTATTGTACATGTCTTCCAAGAATTAGAGCATGATGCCTGCCTTAACATAACATGACTGCAGAGAGGGAGTGGAAGCTGGCTGGGAGGTGTGGTGAAACATAGACAATCCAAACACCTGGCCAAGGGTCCAGAACCAGGCCTGACAAGAGACTGCACTCCATTGGCAGGCAACCTGGTGACCCCAGCTCCCCAGTGTCACCCCAGTCCCCCTCGACCAATTAATCATTCTGGAAGAAAATCTATCGAGCTACAAACAGAGGAGAAAAGTAAAGAGTGTGGAGGGGCAGAGAGGGGGGGGGGGGGAGGGGTGAGTGTGTGTGTGTGTGTGGGGGGGGGGGGGGGGTCATGTGTGGAGAGGGGTGGTCCGGGAGAATCTTCCCCTTTTCTTTCATCTCCTCCATTGTTACCTATCCGGCCTCTCTTTTACACTGTGGCGTTACACTATGTCAACATGCATGATATTGTTCATTATGGTGTACCAAGAGAACGCCCATAAAACAAACAGAAGAAGCCTCAGAAGAATCTTTTTGTGAGACAACACTGGCGGTGCAGAACCTCACCACTCATCAAACAACGCGCTGCATGAGAAGTGTTGCACAGACAGAGAGAGATGGATGGAAGGAGCTGTGTAGGATGCACAGAACTGAGTGATGAGGGCCTAATTGCTGCAGTCAAGGACAGATGATGATAGGATGCTGCATGCAGAGCATGCCCCCTGTGGTCGATGGCTGTGTCCTGCCCGGGGAGCAGGTGATAAGAATGGTATACCCTGGAGACTGTGGATGAGACCCTGGATGAGAGTGGGCGAGGCCCTGGTTGAGCCAGTCTCAAATGAGACACCCCGAATAAGATTCTGGATGAGGCCCTAGTTGAGACTCTGGAAGAGACTGGATGAATCCATATCTTTCATTATAAGCAGTAAACTGAGATGGGTGAACGTTGGTATGGTACCAACACACACACACACATGCATGCATATCCACGTGGCATGCACACACGGTCACATGGTGTCTGTGAGTCAGCGAACACTTGTTGCCGATGGCCTCTTCCCCTCCAGCTGGCATTGGCCATCAGTGACTCAGTAGGACGTGAGGACAGAAGCCAAACTTAGTATGTTACAACACTTCATTGCTGAAAACACAGCTTAACTTAGGAGCTAAACAACTTTCATCAGTCCAATTTGACACTTTCTCACATGAACTTTCTTGTTCAAAAAGAAGCTTCGATAATAACTTATTTAAGATCTGATGTTGAAAATGTGCTATCGGAAAGAAATAATGAAAATAAAACTCGACGTGGGCTTTGACGGTTTACTTTTTGACAGTCTACTTTGCCTTGTTGTGTGGTGCATTTCTAATCAGTCAGGACTGGCTATGAGAGAGGTGATGGTCTCTGACAACTGGACAAGTGAGTAATGAATTAAACATGTCGGCAATTGACCAGAGTCAAGATGTTTTTTAATATTCTAATGAGAAATGAGGCGTTATGTAAAACTTTTTTGTCAGTTTTGCTTGTTGTGATATGAAATATGTATAGCAGGTATAAACTGACAAAGGTGATCTAATGAATTCAGCTGTCTTTGTGGTAAGCAAAACAACACTGTCTGTCAATACACTGGTTAGACCAACAAACTGCAAAAACATGTCAAACCGTGTCAGTTTCACAAAAGTCTTATTATATACTGTTCTTTTCTACACTGACTTTAGTGGATTTTTATCAATCAATGATCTGCCATGTGTCATAGCATCATTTTTTACAGGACATGTGCTCCATGGGTTTTTTCACACCTCCTGCTCTATCTAGTTCATATGACTTGTTTTTTTGCTTTAATAATTTGTCAGGCGAAATCTTTGTCAGTGACTGCCGTAGAGAAGACAGAGCTAACAGTTGAACTCAGTAGGGAGTCTTGCCACACCACCACCCCCACAAAGCGTGTCCCGTATAAAGAGAACGAAGATTACATCACCTCTAAAACCTGCTTTGTTCTCTGAAACAGGACTAGCCACACACATACACAGGACGTCAGAATATCAGTATAATGTAAGAGGGGAAAAAATCCACTAAAATAATCTTCAAGCCCAAATACTGACACATTCACTCATCAGTGTGGACAATCAGGTGACAACCAGCCATTATCTATGGGCCCAAACATGATGTATCAGAGTGTACAAGAACGGTAACATGTCCTCAATGTCCATCAGATCGACATACAAAGTCTTATTCCTTTTAACGTGATCTGACATGTAATAATTGCAAAGGTGGGTGGAAATGAGACCAAACCAAATCTCCTAAATCAAAATAAGTAGATTGATTTTCAGAACGATGCCAATCGATACCTAGTCTGCTGATGGCATGAGGCTGCGGAGTGTCACATTTGCCAATGAGATTGAGCAGTAGAAAGGAGCTTAGTGGCAAATGAAATGGAGAAGCGTAAACACACCATCTGGGGGCTACAGAGAACAATCAATGACTCCAGTCTGGGATTGATTAATTACCCTGTGAGAGATTCTGAGGCACTGCTACAGCAGAGACACCAGATCACAACAAGATTTATCACCCTAGCGAAATCTCTGCTCTACTAACTCTTACTTTCTCTCTGTCTTTCTCTCTGTCTGAACCTCGATTTGCAGTAGTACGTGTCATGGGAGAGGGATCAGCCAACTTCAGGCTACGGGGAGGTGCTGTAAGCCTCACTGGTAGTCTTACTGAGGTGATCTCATGAGAGAAATGTCAAATTTGCCTCATTACACAAACTCAGAATCCCATATCACATATATAATTACACATCTAATCACAATGAGAGAAGTCACATTTTCTCCAAGTCAACAAGTCTGCAATTACTTTCAAACCAACAACAACTCGTCAAGCCTGGGTAGTGTTGACACTTTGGTTGTTGGATGGGCCCAGGTTTGGTACCAACTCTGATGTCAGAATCTACACTTAGCATCACACACGTTCTTTACTCAGACAATGAACTTGCTGATTGGAGATGAGGTCATTCCAAAAGCAGATCTTACTGTAGGTTCCACAATGCAGGTACACATTTCCAAACATCCCTTAATTGCTCTGTAATAGCAGCATTGAGAGTAAGCTGTGGTAATCAAAAGACTGTAGACACCACAGCCAGACGTGGGGCTCCAACAAGAGACTGAAAAGACAATTGCTGTGTGCATTTACAGCTCTGCAAAAAAAGAAGAGACCACTGCACCTTTTTCTTTACTTTTTGAAGTTGAGGTGGAAGGAACAAAAGGGTAAAAAGTGTTTACCCTTCTGGTAAAAGGTGCACTGGTCTCTTAAAAGTCCAAGAATCTTCAGTATTGTGAGTACTCTCATCTTGTGTTTGTGTGAAAAGACAGCCATAATAGATGGACACAAATTGAGCCAAGGATGGTGTGAATTTGAAGAGTGTGAGTTGTAGGGGCAAAATAAAGTAATCCTACCAAGGTCTGGACCAATAATTATTCATCCTGACACTTGTACTCTATTGTGCTTGAGAAGGCCTGTGCTGTCACAACTCCCACAACTCCGTGAGAATCAATCACGACTCTCACATTCTGATTGTCACATTCTTCCACTGGTTGAGCTAAATGGCATCCAACATTAGGACATCTGTTGGTCAAAAAGGGAAATGCCCTTTTGCCAACAGATGGTCTCTCAGTTTTCTTGGGTGTCTGTGATATTAAGGCAGCTGTCCATCCTCATGTGCAGAATGAGCAATAGGCGAAGGCTCTTTCTGCAAGTGGTGAAGGCTGGCATGCACCACTCTCGCTGACCCAGTTCTCCGCCTGACTAATCACAACCTTTGAACTCCACAATGACCTGTGAGGAAGGTTAGATCAAACGAGAGGATGGTGACCAGCGAAAGAAGTGCAAGCAATGTAATTTGGGAGAGAGACATGAGGAGGCGTGTCTTGCTGTGAGAGTGAACAGTGAGTGCTACAGGATAACAAAGCTTAATTAGAGGTGGGCTTTGCTTTGTCAAAGATAATTAAAGTTGGCAGTCGCAGCCGAGAAAAACGGAGCACAGTAGTGCATTTTAATTGACATAAAAAATACATCTGTCATATATTTTCTTATTCTTTCTGAAGGCTGTTCTTGTGATTTTAAATAGTATAAAGATATATATATATATACATATATATATATATATATATATATATATATATACAAATATATAAATCTTGATGATTGTAATACAAGAACTGTATTACAGAAACAGAATATCTAGCTTTTGAAAATCAATTTAAAGAGGCCTCATGGGAAACTCCTAATCCTGACAGCTTTAGCTGGGGACAAACAGCAGTCGGCCTCCTTCCTGGGGTGTGTGTGTGTGTGCTCAGTGTGAAGGCAGTCGGCTCCTCACTCTCCATGGGGAGTTTGAGAGGCACGGTAGTCATCTTTATTATTTTGCTAATCACCAACAGCTTTGTGGTTATTGGTCTTTGATGACCTTGAATTATATTTCCCAAGAACATTACTCATATGAAAATCATCTTATTCCGTTATTGAAGCATCACAACATTCAACTTTACATAGTCACAGGAGGTGCAAGCCCGGGTCCACATTTGCATCTTGGTATCAAGTGTTCAAGAGAGAGCGGACTGTGGAGGGGTATTCATGGTGGTGGAGAGAACATGAGTTCTTTAGCTTTCCCCCTTCCCTGCCTTTCATGTATGTTGGGGCCCCTGAATCGTTTCCCAGCCTTCTTCTCTCATAGAATGTTCCATACTCAAGATCATTGTACTGTTGTTGTAAAGTACTCCAAATAAGCAAGAAAGCCCCCTTAGTGGAGGTCTATGCACCCGTAGCAGTTGCTAACGTCGTTCCTGTGCCTCAGTAGAAAAAGCTTTATTCATTACTAACTGTTTTGTTGAACAAACAATATTAATTATAAATGTTGTCTTTATTTAGCATACGAAATAAACAGCCCCCAGCTCATTTTCACAAAAACTTGACTTATACATATATACAGTATATGTGATTATTTTTCTACATAATGTGCAATCACCACAGATACTACTCTACCATTTTCATTAGTCCTTCATTAGTTCTGAATGGTGCCATCTTGTGAATGTACTTTTACAGTACAACACCATACTACTACCTCAGTGGACATCTACACTTGTATACTCACAAATCCTAAAAGTCAGAAATGATGGTACTTTGTAATGTCAGATAAAAATACACTTGATATGAATCTACATAAAAAAAAAAAAAAATTCCCAGTTTGTGTCTAATAGTTTAAATTGAAATTGCATTGAAATAAATGACACTTAGGCCTGTGTGGCTTGGCATCTTGAAGGGGGCTAAAGTGCATCGTCATAATGACCACCACCACAGCCACTGCGTAAAAGGCACTGGGAGGCAGATTCATTCTGATGGTGCTATAAGCGGTCTGTTAACAGATTGACTGAGAGACAAGGGTGGTTAGGAGTACTGCTGGGTGAACTGCTGGTGAAACTCCTTCACTTTTTCCAACAGGATCTTCAGCTTGTCAGTTGAAGGCAAAATGGTCATTCTGGAAAAAGGAGGAGGAGGGGATTAAAGGACAGAACAGCAGTGCATAATAAATCATAAACTATGCACACTCACACTCCACAGTAATCGATTAGCTAGGTGCAGCAGGACTTTGAGCGAAGATCATTTTCACAATAGGACAATGACACTGTTACTTATTTTTTTTTTTAAAGAAAGAAAGAAAGAGAGTGGAGGTGAGTAGAACCCAACCTGAAGTGGTAGGTCCCCTCTTTCTGTCCGAAGCCACTGCCAGGGACCAGGCAGATCCCAGTCTCCTCCAGCATCTTCATACAGTAGAACATATCTGGAGCTTGACCCATTTCCTGGAGAAACAGGCCCACATCAGGCATCAACAATATTGAACATCCTATTTTTATGAAGGCTATTTGAGTCGGTGAGTGGCAGATTTCCAATGATGGCCAGAGGGTGGAGGTCTGACCTGGGCCTCTCTGATAGCTCTGTCTGGCAGGGTGATGCGGGGGAAGGAGTACATGGCCCCCTGTACCGGGTTGCAGCTGATGCCAGGCACCGTGTTCAGAATCTGCTCTGTCAGGCGGGCCTTCTCTGCCAGGGCACCGAGGGTAGCAGTGCGCTCCTGAGAGAGGGAGAGAAAGGAAAAAGAAAGACAGAGAGAAATTAAGTGAAAGGCAGAGACAGTCAGACAGAGAGAATAATACATAAAAAGACAGAGAGAAAGAGAGAGGGAGAGGGTCAGAGAGAGCATACATTTGAATATAACATAACTAAATCAGGCCTTTGTCTCCTGATTATGTCCTCCTTATGTTCAAGCTCAAGTCTTTTATTGTCAGATGCACAGAACAACACAGGGTCAGACTGGGCACTGAAATTCTTAGGACAAGACAACGCAAAGCAATCTGGCATAACATAACATATGAGTACACGGAACATAAATTACATCTATGATAAGCTAAAATATAGTGAACCTCCTAATATACAATAATATACAATATTCAATACAGTATACTAAACCTCTAAATACACATAATAACCTATACTAACCTAACCGGGAAAATGGGTCTGGAGGGGCTGTATTGGGGACAAACTATATAAAACCAGGAGCTGGGCGGACCAATGAAATTGCCAGGGCGGGCTTTATACGATGATGGACAGATGATCAACAGTAACGTAATCAACAACGTCACGAAAGAGCGCTTGGGTTGAATTTGTTTTCAACAAACAACATATTACGTTGCTATGATTGGTTGTAGGTTATCCAATTGAGCAAAGAGGCTATTATTTTACGAGTTCGGTTGAAACACGCCCCATAGTCACAGCCCAATGGAGAGTTATCAGACTATATTCTGACTACAATTATGCGTATGACAACGTCAGGCTAGCTGATGTGCAACCAGTAGCTGAAATAACCTATACTAACCTTATAAACCTATGCTAACCTAAGACAAGTGAAGTACAATACTGAAATATTGCTGATTGTCACTTTTAGCTACTGTTTGCACAATGTGTAAAGTGACTAGTGAGAAGTGTATCAATGTCCATATCAATGTCCATTCAGAAGCCTGATGGCCCTCGGAAAGAAACTATTGTCCAGTCTGCGTGTGCGAGACCGAATGCTTCAGTATCGCCTGCCAGAAGGCAACAGGGTAAAAATGTACAACTAATCAGGAAATGTTACACGCTTCAACAATGTTTCCCCCATCGTAAACAGTTAACACACTTTTATTACAGTCATTAATACTGTACTGCATTCTGCATGATCAGGGATTGGGATGTTTGTTGTGTGTTACTGAACCTTGATGAAGGAGTTATAGGACGGCTCTCCGGGCTGAGGGGAGTTGACCACCAGGTCCATCAGGGCCTGACCAGGGACAGGGGGACACAGGCGGACAGAGACCAGCTTGCTTAGCTGGTCCTTCACCTCACCATCCATGTTGATCACCTCCATGTAACCTCCGCGGAAACCACACCTAGCAGACAGACAGAGGCAGTTATTTTGGAGGAAGGCTGTCTCTATTCTGGGGTCTAACCTTAGCACCCTAGAGGAAGTGGTAGAGGCAAGGACTGTCCAAGCAGCTGTCCATTATGGATAATGCCTCCCTCCCCCTCCACGGCATGGTTATGGTGAAGAGGATCACCTTCAGTATAACACGGACCACACCCCAGTGTCACAAGGAGAGCTACCGGAAGTCCTTCTTGCCAGTGACCATTATGGTAAACATTATAATGATTCACTGCATTGAGTATTATGTGTTTTTGTATTGCGTTTATATTTTTTTCTTCTTGTATGTGTTATCCATTTGTATATTGCGTATTTTGTATTGGAATTTTTTATAAATATTGATTATCTATTCCTATATTCTCTTTTTTTATCTTACCTGCTGCAATGCCGCAATTTCCCATTGGGGATCAATAAAGTACTCACTATTCCTACTACTATTTCTAACAACTGTAACAAGAGGTATGGAGGGACAGGGTTCTCATGAATATGTAGTGCATCTCAAGATGACAGCTTACTCTCCCATGTAGCACTTGGAGGTGGAGTGGAAGGATGCCAGCTCCACAGTGCTGGAATACTCTGGTCCCATCTCAAACAGAACCTTCTTGAAGGAGTGGAACTGGCATCCCTCTGCATACACGTTGTCCTGGTACACCTTGGAGGAGGGGCAGAGTGGTAAAGGGTTCGACACTCGTCCACTGCGGGGGAACCTTAGATTTAAATGAAGGTCCGAGTTTTTTATGGTAGGTTTCTAATGCAAACAACCCTTAACAGTCGTGTTTTAATTGTACCTCGTCAGCCATTAGGAACAGGCGCTCCTTTGCAGCGAATCGGATCACATCCTCAATACACTGCCTGCTTTGGACCTGACCTGTCGGAGAGAGGGAGATTTATGGGGGAAGCGTTAGATGTGGATCTTTGTTCTGTGGCGCCATCTATTGATCAGCCTAAAAGAAGCACAGACACAAGCGCTGTCAGTTTAATCTCCCTTTCAACTAATGACACCCTACTCTAACATCAATCCAAGTGTGATAGATTTTTCCAGACGGATTGGTTTCAAAATCCTTTTTTGAACACTAACACTTTGACCAACACATGAATATTTACATAGACCTTTAAGTCGGGCCTTAAATCAGAGTTGACATGTCTCTCGATGGGGGTGAGTGAGAGCTGGTTTAACTGACCTGTGGGGTTCCCAGGGTTGATGATGCAGAGTGCCCGGGGGTTGCAGTGGCGCCTAGCCTCCTCCAGAGCGCGATGCAGCTCACTGAGGTCCATGCTCCAGCACTGCTCCTCGTTCAGGTAGTAGTTGATCTGCACGGCGCCCAGCTCCGCCAGGGCGGCTGAGTAGAGGGGGTACTGGGGGATGGAGATCATGATCCCCGTCCGCCCTTGGCCTTCGCCACACACCAGCAGCTTCAGCATGGTCTGACACAGACACAGGGGGAGAGAGAGGACGAGTGTGAGAGGCTAACAGCGTACAAAGCAGGGTGAGTCTCAATAGTCTGACAGTGTCCCTTCACATTGTCTACACCCTTCTTTCCCATGCACGCTAGAAAAGTAGCTCGATATTATTCAAAAATGTTGGTACCACAATGCCATCACTGGCTCCTGTGGTGAGGTAGATGTTGTCTGGATCGCTTGGTACACCTCCATCCCTGCGTTCAATGTAGCTGGCCACGTCCTGACGCACACAGTCTATACCCTGACTGGCGCTGTACGCACCTGAGGAAGACACAAGCACATCATGGAGGGTCCATAACCAAAACCTTTCTTTACCCTTCATGTTACGATATGATGTTGGAACATTATAAGACGCTTAGGAGGTTTCATATTCCCCCCCCCGTAATTGATTAAGGTTTCTTCTTTTTCACATACCAGGTTGTCAGAATAAAACATACCCAAACTGCTCCCTCCACAAGACTTCAAAATGCGACGCGCTCTACTTTTCGCATCCTCTGGAAAACTATTGTCATTCAGGAGTTCCGGGTATGAGCAGAGTGCCAGGACCTTGAATAAGACAGAGGGCAGGGAGCCAGATGACACAGAGGTAGATAATGATGATGTTGCATGACAATCTGAGGTAGGAGAGCAGGATTGAAAGAATTGAGCTTTATTACCCAAATTCAATAAATAAACCGGGGGGGGGGGGGGGAACAAAGCAAAATAAGTTGGGAAGACATAGGGCGGAAACATGAGGGAGCAGGTTACTCATACAGCGACACAGCAACCCAAACAGACTACAGCTGGGTGATTAATGACGAAACATAAGTGTGAAGGGAACCAGGGGAGAGAAAGAGACAGGACATGCTTACAACACAGACACACAGCCAGGGAGACCAACAGAGAGACAGGACACGCACATAACACAGACACACACCCAGGGAGAGCAACAGAGAGACAGGACACGCACATAACACAGACACACACCCAGGGAGAGCAACAGAGAGACAGGACACGCACATAACACAGACACACAGCCAGGGAGACCAACAGAGAGACAGGACACGCACATAACACAGACACACAGCCAGGGAGACCAACAGAGAGACAGGACACGCACATAACACAGACACACAGCCAGGGAGACCAACAGAGAGACAGGACACGCACATAACACAGACACACACCCAGGGAGAGCAACAGAAAAGCAGGGGGCAGGGAGAACACTATGAAAAACTGGGGCCCAGCCAGGGCCATGACATGGGGACCTAAAATGCCGTGACATACCTGACGGAAGAAGGTGATTGGCTGCTGGCCCATCGCATGCGCGTCACCAATGTTGGCCTTGATGACCTCAGAAAAGGGCTTCTTGACCCCCTGCAAGACAAACGCACAAGGCACTCAAAAAAGATCCACAAAAGTGAAGGATGATCATCGTGTTTTGATCTATTCCATCAGAAATGCCTGTGTTCTGCTCATATGCAATACTTCAGCATCAAAATCAAAAGTAATTGAAGGAAATAGTTTGCCTTTGTGAATGTATCTCAGTATCAATATCAAAGCATACAACCAGTCCTCATCCTATGTCTCAAAAGAGATCAGAAAACTCCAACTGAAACACAGAAACCAATACCACATACAGTAGGCCTATTATGATTATATAAAGCTTAACTTCAACTTTGTTGGGGACACCAGGGAAAATGAAAAAAACAAAGCAGATGTGTATCTGAATTGTCTGTCAAAGAATGATCTGTTACAGGTCAATAAAAAGGCCTTTCTTTCCTCTCTAGGTATAGTCTGAGAACCTTGTGTATAGCACAGAACTGACGAGTCTTCACTCTCCTCAGTCAGCCTCCAGATGTTTTCTATTTGACACCCACAACAACATGCTCAGCAGAGCAGCCTCAAACGGAACACACTGAAGCACAGCAGGAATCAAATCAGTCCCTCTGTTGTTTCAGAGGGGAACTTTAACCCAATCCTATTGCACCAGCTGTACTGGTAAGAGTTCAGAAGAAGAAAAAAAATAAAGTACAACCCAGCTATTGGTCACCAAATAGAGGTGTCTCTCACTTTTGACCAATCAAATGATAGAGGGGGAGTGATGAACCTGTGTTCAGAGGACCTCCCATTCATGACAAGAGGACCCTTTATTGCAAAAAGGTCTGTACAAAATGTGAGCCAGGCTCTTCTCTCTGAGAACATTCTAGAATTCCTGTGTGCCTGAAAGGGTTTTATCACTGCATAAAGGCAGACAAACAAAACTCTGTTGACATACAGAACCAATCAGTGGTGTATTCTATATCTGTGGGCAACTGTAAATTGGAATATAATTTGGAGTGCTCGCAAATAAATAGGATAAAACAACATCCATATGAAAATGTGTGATCCCCGCAGACCTAATGGCAACATATTACATTTTCAAACATCACAGTGGTAAAAGACTGTTGATAAAGGAATCTTTGATATATGCAAGAATGTGTGGGAGGAATGTGACAGCAACTGTGCATTCCCCTCTGTCCCCATGGATACTTCAGGTTTAAGCAGGCATCTCTGTGGGCCTCTCAACCAGCCATCAGCAAAGAGTGAATGAACTGTGGATGGGGACTTTGGTTTTGCTCAACTTAGTATTTTCATTTCCTGTTTGATATCACAAATAGAGGAATTAGTGTAGTGACAACTTAGCCATCTCAGGTACACAGTAGGTGCTTCAATCCGTAACTAAGATACACAAGTTCCCAACTATTATGTCGTCCTGGGTTACATTCAAAAAATGCTTGGAGGGAAAAGAGAGAGTGTGTGGAGTTTGGGGCGGGGGAGGGGAGTCTGTTTGGCTATCTTTGGACATGTCTGGGTGTGTATTATTTCAGTACCTATTGGACAACCATGTGAGCTACAAAAAGCTTTTGTGCATGGTCTTCCAAAAGAAACCTAACACCTCCAGGCGTAACTCTGAAGCTATTGAGAATGCAGGCTTGACCAGTTAAACTTGTAACAGCCTCTATAGTAAAAAGAGACCATTGATCTGATAGGCTTATTGCAGGAGCGATTAAACAGGATTACAATGAAACCCCCTTATACCTGCTGCCAAAAACACACTCATTCATACTCACCATAGACACTACCTGCTTTGAAACATCCAAAGTCAGATTTGTTCTAATCATGCTCATGACAAATGAACGATCCCATAATCCCAGTTTTGAGTCACAGCAAATAGAAAACGCAATGGATCCAAAGTTCATTACAACTCTACCATCTGCCCATAGATGTCATGACCATGACTGTTTCCCCTCCCCCCGCACCCAGCCCTTAGCCCAACCCCCCTCCAACCAGCAAGGATCACTTAGCAGATGCTCCTGGATACAGGAACTCCAAGGTCCCACTTACCACACAAGACCGGGCTCTGTAAACTATTGAAGAGGTCACTATCCTTGGTTTCTCTTAGCAACACTTTAAATAAAGCAATAGGAGGAGGTTGAGTATGCAGTTTGGTTGAAACTTCTGGGTTTAACCTGTGGACAAAATAAATCGCCATGAACAGTCAATGACCAGAGAGGACAAACCCGGATCAAACTGTGTTCTTCACATCAATCTCCCAAGCCATGTTGCACTGGATGAACTGCATGCATGTTGACAAAATGCTTAAAGTCAACAACTTCCAGAAGCTCCTGAGTTGGTCGTTACATGTCAGGGGATGGCTCCTATGTGTTTTTGGCACGTCTTGTTAAACGACAGATTCAGGAATTAAAGTGGCAAAACTGAACACCTTGGTAAACCATTTCGGACTTCTTATGGGGATTACATAAGAGTGACACTGTGTACGACAGAAGGCAGTGTTACGTTGAAGTTTGTGTTTGCTCCAGTGAGGGTACTCCTGTTAAAGCATTGTGGACGTCATTGTATGGTTAAGAGGCGCGTGTGTCCCCAACTAACTTTAGAGTTGGCAGAATTGAAAATTAATAACTAATTGCTAGACTTTGACATGTGGGTGGTTAAACTAAGAAGTTTATAATTAAAGAGGGTGTGAGTAAAGGAGGTGAGGATCACAGTCTTCTCATTGGATAATATTTAGTGGGGTGGAACACTGGAACATGTGTTCAGAAATAAAGGGGAGAGATCAATTCAAAGAAAAATCGTTAATGTAGTGTATTCCTTAGAAGGAAATTATAACACGTCACCGGTGTGAAGTTGGAAATGCATAGAACGCTAAACTTTCACAACAGTTTGATTTTACACTATACGATCATTTGTCTCGTGCATAAGGCTACGAGTGCATTGCATTTCGGTTTTCGCTCCTTAAGTAACACTAGCCGTTCACTTGGATTGTTAGGCCAACAGATAGCCCTAAGTCGGCTATAGAAAGCGCCCAAAAAAACGTGTACAGTTCTACGTGTCACTTGTGTGTCAAACTATGAGAGCCTGAGGGAGACGATCTAATCTTATCTTAACTTTGGGGAACGTAGCAGCTCGGGTCTTTTGTAGAAAATGCAATAAATTGCATGAATAAGCACAATTCTAGACATGACATACTTTAAGCCATTGACATACGTTACCTCTTTTAATTCCTTCTCAATTTGCACTGCGCGCTGCACAATAGGTCCGCGCACAGCATATTCAACCTTCTTCACGGTGGGGTTCATGGTGTCGATGGTCAACACCTTGCCCCGAGAGGCCACTCCGTTTGCGGACATTCTCTCTTGAACACGACCCCTCAGCGCTGCGCTTATCCCTAAGGTTCTAACAACAGAATAAAAAGGGGACAGCGGAGAGGAAATTATCATTGAGCAGACACTGGATCCATGGTGCCCAGGAGCATTGTGTGCCCCGCTGCTGAATATCAAGTAATTTCGCCCCTTGACTGAAATACGTAAACTCCTGTACGGCAACATTGTACAAAGTTGCTCTAACACTTTTTAAAAAGTAGTTAAGCTTCTGCGACCACCGTCACCCTCGATGAATCCAATAGTGTGTGGCGTTGCACAACAGGCACACGTCTAAAAAAGCCCGGGCAGACCTTTGAACCTTACAATTAAGATAAGACGTTAAACACAGGGAAAGTGAATATACTGTTCTGTTTGAGATGGGGATGTTAAAGCTCGTGTTCAAATACAGATTGCTCTCTTTTACTATGCACATGGCAGTTCACCCAAAGTGTACCCCTGCTTTAGAGGATTGTATCCCACCCCCATCTCCTCCCGTACCTATTACGCACCGTCAGGTTGTCAATCAAGGTCGGTTCTCCGGTTACCGAGACGATAGACAGAACTGATGAACCTATGCGAGAGGACCAAGTGACGCTTCAAACTCTGTCTAGCTTCGTGGAACTCCCTCTTATTCTTCGGCGGACAAACACCCGCGTTCAGATAGTTTTTGGGAGGAGACTGTGGCCAGGCCATTCTGGAGAAAATGAGCACAACCCCTCCTATTTGGAAATGAGCCGATTTTGTGCAGCTCAAATTCTGTAGTCTACAGCAGTTCTATGTAGCCCACACTAAAACAGCGATTCACTGCTGGATTGATTGCATCATCTTCAACCAGAGCAGTAACTAGGCTACGTTAGGTGTTACGTTTCTGTAATACATTTTTAAAAAGTCAAACTTCACTAGATGTCTGACAATGAGTAAACACAGTAAACGAAGACCTGACAGTGTGGCCTCAGTTGATTGAATTGCATTTAGGGGACGTTATTCTATAGTTGGCATGGAGGGAATGCGGAGGATCAAATGCCAAACCTCATTCAAACTGGGGGAATCTGATGAGAAAACACATCTGGCTTCTGAATGTAGCACACAAACACACACACAGCAATGTGAATGAACACTGAGTTTGATTGGACTGCTGTGTTTGAGTTACTCTTCTGAAGGATCACTGACTAAAGTGCGTGCCCCATTGAGTACGCATTATTTAAAAAACTAAGCTGAAAGTCACAAGATGTTGATAAAGTCTGATTAGATTAAATGATGTATGACGTGCTTGGCATATGTCAACAACATTGAATTTCACCACCTTGAAAGTGATTGCTGCTGTATAGCTTCAGATAAATGAAACTTGTTAACCATCCCAAAGGTCAGGGGTAGGCAACCCTGGTCCTCGAGGGCCACTGTCCTGCATGTTTCAGATGTTTCCCTGCACCAGCACACCTGATTCAAATGAATGGTCATTCACCAGCTTCCATGGAGCTGGATAACGACCCATTCATTTGGATAAGGTGTGCTGGAGCAGGAAACATCTAAAACATGCAGTACAGCGTCCCTCGAGGACCAGGGTTGCCTACCCCTGCCAAAGGTCTACATCCGTAATGGATAATCACCAACACCATCCTTTTAATACCATAGCTGTGCCGGTCTTGTAACCTGCATGACCTGCTCTCTCATAGATGTTATTACAATGATTAACCAGGTTATTACACTACTTACTGATATTATGTCTGGCACGTTTTAGCAAATTTTGCATTGTTCACCCCTCACTGTTCAATAGTCCATTTAATCAAACAATGGAATCATGATACTCTGATAAAAATAATGTATAAAATGTTATTGGTGGACACTCGTGAATGTGTGTGTGTTGTCACATGTAAAGTGTTACATTGCATGATGAAGAAAGGTTTATTCTTAAATGTATTTAATATTATTATTATTTGCTAATCAAGAGTATCAATGCTCAAAAGTGTTTTACTTATCCACTTTACGCTGCGTTCCAAATTATTATGCAAATTAAATCTTTCTCCGATTTTCCGAAATAGTCGATACAAATGACAGTCAGTATACCCAATGATAACAGTATTTTTTTTTTCAAAAAGCACTGTTCCAAATTATTAGGTCATTTTCACACCTTGAGGGATCCTAAAGGGGCCAACCAGCTCTCTCACCATGATTCCGGCACAAAACACAACTCTGCCACCACCTTGCTGACGTTGCAGCCTTGTTGGGACGGATTGTGGCCATCCACTACTCCAGTGGTTCTGAATCCTGGTCCTCGGGCCCCCCTGCCCTGCATGTTTTATGCTGGGGACACACCACAGGATAATCGGGCCGATTTCGGCCCTTGCGACAATCCTAGGTAACATATGTCCCGAGTATCTTGATGGTTCCGCAGATTTTATCAGATGTTCCCTTGGTGTGAGGTATGTTAAGAGTGACCACACACTGTAGGAGCAAAACGGCAAAATCTAGGATTTTTTGTCCTCATGTTTGTGGTCTCTCAGTTTGAAAATCTTATAAAAATCTTAGTGTGTCCCCAGCATTAGACATTTCCCTGCTCCAACACCCCTGATTCAAATAAATGGGCAATTATCAACAGAAGCCTGATAACGACCCATTTATTTTAATCAGGTGTGTTTGAATCAGGACATCTAAAACATGCAGGCCAGGGGGGCATAAGGATCAGGATTGAGAACCATTGCACTACTCCATCCATCTGGACCATCCAGCGTTGCACAGCATTTATCAATATCAAAAATATAGTCTTCATTTCTGGGCCCACTGCAACCGTTTCTGCTTGTGACCTGGTTAGAGGTGGCCGAATAGTAGGTTTAAGCACAACTGCAGCCTCTGGAGGATCCGACACCTTGAGGTTCACGGGGCTCCAGAGTCACCAGCAGCTTCACCTGTCTGCTGCTTTGTAATGGCATTTTAGCCACTGCTCTCTTAATCCGATGAAATTGTCTAGCAGAAACCTTCCTCCTTATGCCTTTATCTGCACAAACCTGTCTGTGCTCTGAATCAGCCAAAAATATCTTCATAGTACAAGTCATGCTTAAGCTCTTGTAAAATGTTTTTATACCTTGTCAAAGGCATTGCACTAATTTGACACTTTTCAGCAGCAGAGAGACCCTTATTCTTTCCCATATTGCTTGAAACCTGTGGCCTGCTTAACAATGTAGAACGTCAATTTAAGTAGTTTTCCTTTAATTGGGCTCACCTGGCAAACTAATTATCACAGGTGTCTGAGATTGATTTCAGTGATCCAAAGAACCCGAGACACAATACCATCCAGGAGTTTAATTGAAAACAAAAACATTTTTGTGACAGTTAAGTGCAATTTGCATAATAATTTGGAACGCGGTGTGATATGGTTATTTATTTAAATATTTACAAATCTACAATACAGTAATTAAGAAAAGTCCACAGACATTTTCACAAAATAAGAGTACCAGTTTCACTTAAGGAAGATAAAAGGGTAATGCACACATGGTCTTCAGACATATCATGTCCTCATCTTTCAAACTAATTTGAACAGCAGTAAGTTACAGACATAAAACAAGGGTTATTTCAGCAACAGTGTATGCAACTTCCAGTAACTCAGATAACAAGTGCCCTTAATCCTCAAATAGTTGCGCCAAGTGTTTGCATTGAAACATAATCTATATCATACACAAGACTACAAAACATTCTAGGATATAGCCAGGTATGAGGTAAAGAATATGATTAGAATCACCTGCAGCAAAAAGCTCTTCAAGTATATTGTGCTGGTCATGTTGACACAGCTTTAATCCATATACAGTACAAAGCAGATCAATAGCCATCAGTCATTTGTCTAAATATCACATTACAAAACAGAACCCTGGGCCATTATCAACCTAGAAGCTAAGCTGTGGCTGTCGTGATGGCAGAAAGGGTCTGGGTGGCTACAGAACGCAGAGTGAACGTGGGCACAGAGAGTGGCGTGAGCAGATAGAGCTGGTGCTGGGGAGTCTGCAGGCCGAAACACTTACACTCCTCAGTCACCAGGTAGCACTGCAGCGGCTGGTGGGAGAAGCCCAGGGCGAAGTCCTCATGCAGAGTCTCCCTCTGTGGAGCTCCCTCCCCTGGGGACGCAGCAGCAGGGGCCTCCTCTAGGCTGAAGTAGCGCGTGGTGGTAAATGTGTAGAAGAGTCTGAGCAACTCCCAGCAGCGGGACCTGGAGGGTGTAGGGGCGTCAATGGGAGTAGCACTGGCGATGGACTTCACACAGGAGATGGAGCGACGTGACTCCCTGTTAATGAACAGCAAGGCCAGCACGTCGGGCCGGAGGCTGACGGTGTTTGGCAGGCAACGCTCCCCGACAGCCAGGCAGCCTCTCAGGGCCTCCACCAGGGGAGACCAGTAGCGTCCCACTAGCTCACTCTCAGCCCTGTGAAGGGAGGGGCTGGGGCCACACAGCATGCACACATCTGCCCCCGGGAGCAGCTGAAAGCGGAGCAGGCGGTGGGCCACTGTTGGGCTTCCCTGGGGCAGGAACACGGGGTAGTCACAGGAGACCGAGCCAGAGAGGGAGAGAGAGCGTGTCAGAGCAGAGAGGAGCACCACCTCCTGTGGGGCCAGACGCCACCACTTCTCTGTGGCCACGGCTATCCGTCCATGGATCATCAGGCAGCCAAACTCACTATCGGCAGCCTGTGTAAAACCCACCAAGGCTTCCTGGAGGAGGGTAGAGTTGGGAGGCACCAGACAATCAGCACAGTGAGTTAGGTCCCCCATGGTGCCCTCCAGTCTTTCCTCCAACAGTTGGTCAATGAGGCGATAGCAGGAGCGGAGGTCCTTCTTAAGCCGCTCAACGTTTCTCACATTGGCCAGTTCGTCCTGTCCCAACACGAGTACCATGCTGTTCCACACGTTCTCCAGCAGACGAAGTAGGTGGAGGTCCTCATTGGAGCTGCCTTTATGCCCACCACTCACTGCAATGAGCATGACACTGTCTTGGAACACCCTCCACACCACCTTGCTGCCACGGTCGGTCTCACTGCTTGACAACACAACTCCCTGGCCCGCTCCAAACATGTGCACTCCATTCAGTGAGCCAATGACAGAGAAAGGTAGTTGTTTGGAAGCACCCCGCGTGAACAGGGGAACCCCGCTGCTTGCTGTAAGACACAAGAGCTGGACTGACCCATCCTGGAGCATCATCATAATTATGATGGTTGTGGTTCAGTGCGTGCTCATTTGTCTTCTACTAAACGTATGTTGTGCCAAAATTAGCTAGCAAGCTATCCAATTTAGCACTACCGTGATGTTCATAACGATGCACTGAAGGGAATGCATGCACTCATTTCTAAAGTATAATAATAATAATAAAGTGGTCACCATAAGCATGCAAGAAGAATCGGATGGAGCTTTAGTTGCTATTATTAGCAAAGGACCTACCGCTAGCTAACTAACTAGCTAGCCTAGCTTATGTGGCAATATACACGAAACCGCACTAAGTAACGTTCCCACGGCAACAAGTAGTTATTCAGTCACATGATTCGAAATCACAAGAAAGGCAGATCCAAGACCAGTTTAACTTCAATTCCACTGAAGAACCCGAGGAAAAAGGCTGGTCTTAGTTCCGTTTTTAAATTATTGTACTGTAGCCTTTACCGCTTACGCCTTCGTGCTTTGTATCGATAATATCTGCTTGCTTGGGCGGAGTTTTTGTCTGAGAAATGACAAAATGTAGAATCCCGAGGTTCTAGTCAAGATTTTTTATTCTACTGAAATTTGAAACGTTGAAACGAATTCCTCAAAACTCAGTTGTTGAATCACAAAATATAGGTGGCGAATATGGACCAGAAATTGCAGTTTGAATGTTTATACACCCGTAATTTGTTTTACTGAAATACTTGACGGATCAAGTATATATAGTATGTATAGTAAATAGTAGAGCAATGAAACAAACTAGTAGATGTATGGTCCAGAATGTTACTTCATCATGTGCCCCCACTTTTCCTTTACTAAAACTACTGTTACCTAGAAGTGCATGCAGGTAACAGAGTATCTACATTAAAACTCGGAGGATCAATAATCAGGTATCTCAACTAAGATTCATGCAAAGGAGTAGCCTACAATCATGACCTACGTAAAATATACAAATCATCAAAGCCAAAGGCTAATGAGAACAGGGTCTATCTCCAGTCACTAAAGAATAAAAATAGAAAGAGATGTCCAAACCATTTATGTAGAAGAGCAAGAATGAGTTTTATTTTCTAAATACAAAAAGTCAAGACCAATGATGGATAAAATAGAATAGAAAAGGCACCATAATTTACTTAAAAACCACACTCTGCCATGAAATCTAAACCAGTCTTCTCCCCCCAAATGTGGCTGTAAATAGATGGCAATATTCCAGACAAGAGTCAGACACTTTGAAACATCATGTGGCATTGGAATGCCTTGGCATGGAGGTCAGTGAGGTCAGCATTTCCCTGTAGCATCAAAATGAAGGCCTGGAAAGACAAAAACATTTTTTTTTTTTGACTGGTGTTAAAATAATTCCAGCCAAGAAAGCAATGACAAACAGAACAGTGTCATATCAACTCAATGTCAGCAGAACCTCAGCGTCTCCTTAAAAGACTGTTGGGGGATAGGATCCAGCCCCTTCCTACAATGTTTAATAAATGAATGGTGAAGACCTCTATAAAACCAGTGCTAATCAACTAACCGAAAGAATGCAGTGGATGGGTCTTATAAAAAGGAGCACACTCTCTGTGGTCTGAATGGATTGGTACTAGTGGAAACTCCAGTGAGCAGGGGGTCCTGGTTGGCATTCTGCATGCAGAACTGCTGGAGATCTGCAGCGGCCTGAGAAACCTGGATGATCACAACAGTCACACATTAACTCACACATTAATGGCTGATGTTTTAAATACTGTTCTGCCGAACTAATTGACATGGCTAGTTGGTGAACATGAACTATTGACTCCAGTATCCACTGTTGTGTGTGGATAAAGGGTGGGACTAGGAGTCCATTGCTGTGCTACCTAGCTTGACATTAGCCATGGTCTCTGTAGATAAGTTTTTATCGACTTTCTACATAAACACGATGCTTTTTTTTTCAAGAATGTGGAAGGAGAAGGTTGTAGGCTACTAAGATGGTTGGTTAGCTTGCTAGCCAGACGCCCTGCATCTATGATCGGTGCCTTCCACGCCCTTAGCATACTAGCTTTGGCTAGTTAGCACTATAGTTGACCGATAGTTTTCTATTAGCATATTTATTTAATAAAATAAATCGTTACCTTTACTCTGTTTATACTCGCTTCAAAGCGTAGCTGCTGTACAACTTTCTTCATGGCGACTAGATTTGATGAACCAGACATCTTGTAGAACGAGGCTATCACGGCTGCTAGTTGTACGTTTAAACAAAGTAGCAAAGGCACATATCCGGTAGATTTTTCCTTTCTATTTAACATTCACGGTTTTGGTGACGCCTCTATTAACCTGCGGTAGGGGGTAGCAAAACACCGACAATAAACTGAAAAGACAAAAAAAATACTTTATTGCACTGTGAAAGCAGCATATCATCTTTAATCTGAAACTATAGTTCTCATACCAAAAATTAACCATTCATCTGGAGTGAAGAAAATATGTAAACTTTCACATAACCCCCCACCTAGCTATCAACATTGTAAAAATATGTAGTAACAATTATCCCCAAACATCCACAAATAGGCCATGGCTACTGCCATAACATACAATTCTAACAATCTTCTAGACTTGGCAATGGCTTAATAATTACTGACATAAAAGTGCTGTATAATCATGTTCTGGAATAGGATCAGTCACAGGTACATTATTCATGATAAAACAATATGTAAAGAGCGTCTGTGGCCTCCTAAGGCAGTGTTGACGACTGCAGAACTAGGCCATCTGTTGAGAGGGGTCCAAAGCAATGGCTCTGTATGTTCTTTAGTTGAGGCTTCTTTGATCTCCATCAAACGAAAACATGCTGTAATCTTCATCTCCATGTCTTTGCCTGATCCTGACTGGACTATCTCCACCCTGTGTGGTGTTTGACTCTTGCCAGCTCCCCCGCTTTGACTGGGATCTGGAGGAACTGTGGAAAAAGCCCAAACAAATGTTTCAGCAAATTACAATGTGCTTTTGCAAGATCAGCCCTCACCCTAGGATTATGTGCTGTCAAATATATAATGTCAACAAGTACAAAGCTGCCTGGATCACATGGAATCAACAGCCTATGTTAAAACAAATGAAAATGATGCTTACCACACTTCTTAAGGTCTACACTTCATCCATCTCTAGCAGTGATGGAGCAGGGCCATCAGTGAGGTAACTCTTACCTGCTGTTGGGGATGAGGCGGAGTGTGCGGTACAGATCAGCTGTGGATGGCATGCCACTGCCATGCGGCACACCCTTTGGAGTGGAAAAAACAGCATACGTCTGTGATTTGGTCAGCTGGGCTGGAGTGGATGGTAATCTCCTCATCTCTGGTTCACTGCCTATGGTGGGTAAGAGGCTTTGTAAACTAGCCACAAATACTGTAGTGTACAGACACCAACCAACAACAAACGAATATACCATGACTAGATACTAGGTGACACTTAACAGATCATAGTAAGGTTGGAATATAGTGCACCTGCATCACACTTACAAAACCGATATACATTATATATACAGTATATTATATATATATATATATATATATATAAATAATAATAATAATAACAAAATGTCAGAAGCAAAGTTACTCATCATCATTGCGACTTACGGATTGATAAGGCACTTTGGTTGTCAGACATAGAATGTCTCTTGCGGTCCACAAAAGGAGTCAAGTTAAAAAACTGATTCTTCAGCCAAGAGGCACGATCCTCCTCAAAAGACTTTTTCTGTGGAACGCCATAGTGAGAAATTAATATCTTCACAATACTCAAATCAACTGCAAAAACAATTATCTTGTGTATTATAAACACAACGTTTAAGCTGTTGATAAACAAGTAGCAATACCTCATGGCCCAAGCGGATAGCAGCATCTGTAAAGTTCTTTCTCTCCCTCTCAAAGTTTCTCTTCTGCTCTTCAAAGAGCTTCCACTCCTCCTTGAGTCTCTCTTTCTCCTCCAGTGTGTAGCCGTCATTCAGCACCGCCGCAGTCTCGTCGTCGTATGGAGAAAAGAGCTGTTGCTGCACACAGACACAACCAAGGGGTCAAAGTACATTTGGTAGCTGTACAGGAAACGTTACATCTCCTGGTCAAAGCCCTAACCTGTAAGAGCTGCTGCTGGGTCTGGATAAAGTCTTTGCACTGCTGCATCTCCAACCTCATCCTCTCCATCTCCTCCTCGTGGATCTCTCTGGAGACCAGCTCTTCACCCGCACCCTGCTGAGACTGCACCAAGGACGCTGGGAAACAAACATCATTTTGTTGAATGTGGAGTAACAAAACGTGCTTTGTGAACATGTGAACTTGCCATATTTGCTCGTTGTGCTCAATGCGATCCATGCTGCTAGAGAAGGAGAGAGTGCGGCCGTGTACCTTGGCTGTCCAGTCTCTCCATGTGGCTCTTCAGTCTCCTCCACTGCTGGCGGATGCTGTTGGTGAGCTGCTCCCGAACATGCTCACACGACTGGTCCAGGGGTTCCCTACTGGAGTCCCAAGCCACCTCCTCCTCCTTGTCCGAGAAGGCCTGAGAACGGTTCCACAACGCCAGATCATGAAGGTGAACGGATTCTTCCCAGCGTGTCCTCCAGTAGAGCAGCTGCGAGTGTTTACCTGCTCCAGACTGTCCTCAGCGATGGCTCCCCTGGAGGGCTTCTTCGGGCTCAGGATGGACACCATCTCCTTCTTCATCTGCTGGAGCACTTTCTTCAGCTCGGCGTTCTCCAGCATCAGGGCCTTCTGACGCTCCTCATACTCATTCAGCAGGGACTTGTACATCTCCCCCTCATGTCTGCAATGGGAAGTTTACAGAGGTTTATTCCATTTATACTCTGAGTTTTCCTGTGGGTTTGTCCTTGTCTTCTTTGGGGGTCTTAGGTTTGTTTAGATATAGTTCTATGGGCGTATGTGAACCTGTCTGCGACAATGCTTGTAAAAAAGGGCTAAACAAATCAGATTTGATTACACAAACATAGATTGTAACTATATTTTGATCAGTTCGATGAACGGTGAATGGCAAGGATGAAGTAATGTACAGGATGAAGCGTTGTACCAACCTGGCCTCCATCTTTCCTGTCTTCCATTGGCTTCTTTTTCCATCAGACCGCCCCAAGTAGTTTAACACATCAATTGCTAGGGGTGGAAAAGTAGACAATCCATAAACGGAGCACATTTTTTTTATCTCTTAACTGAGGAGAAGTCATTGAGTGCAACCATTCACACATTTTGTCGAAGATAACGCTGCAAACCTACTTATTTTCTTATCTCTTTTGTCCACCAGTAGCTGGCCTAGGCGTTCCTTAAGCTTGCTCGACTCTCTCTCCTTCCTCTTGGCATTGTGGCTGTACTGAGATGCACGGCTGGTGATGATGGCCTGAAGCTTCTGAACCTGATCCATGTGGTAGATTAAAAGGTTTGAAAGGTTTAGAAGCGCTACTAGCTAGTGTGTTTGACGTCTTTTTAATTGTAATCCTGAATGGAGAAGTGACAATTTGGCAGTTTTACCTCTTCTTTCTCCGTTTTGAGGCAATTCTGCAAAGTCTTGATTTTGAGCTGTAGCTGCCTCTCTGTCTCGTGTAGTCCAGATTTCTCCCTTTTGGAGAACTCCAACTGATCCTGGAAGCAAATACAGATTTGTACGAAGCCCTGATAAGAGGCAGATATCAGACACAGTCAATGTACTACATATACCAATAATTTCGCCTGACATTAAATATAAAAACATTGACAAAACATCATATTTAATTAGGGACTGTGCTGAGCTCCAAAAATGACACTAACGGTTGCAGTTCACAGTACTCATTTCAAAAGTGAGTTGAGGGAACAGGAGGCAGTGTCTGACAGTGGTGAGAGAGCCGACCTTGAGTCTGCAGTTGCTGATCTGAAGGTGTTCCAGGGTGCCGCTGGTCTTGACCTGCTCTGTCTCCAGCTCCTGCAAGGAGAGCTGACTGCGGCGGTGCTTCTGCAGCAGCTCATACATGACGTTCAGGGCTGCCACGGTGCTCTGCCTGCCCGTCCCCTCCACTGAGCAGGCATCCACGTACATCAAGGGGAGGCCCAGTGAGCTCATTTCCTGTGGAATCCGGTGAAGGGGGTCAGTTTGATCGTTGTCAACACATTCTTAATGTCCAAGTGTAAAAGGAAATCTCTTTCAAAGGGTTACAGGCCAGGTTCCAATGAGAAGCTACAATAGGGAATCAATAAAACAATAAGAAAACACATGCACAGTGCATGCAAAGTTTATGCATGAAATCTTTAAGAGACGCTCTATAGCAATTAAAGGAAGACTTGCGGTACCTGATTTATGTAGGAGGTGCACTGGGAGACGTTATCCTCAGTACAGAAGGCATTCAGGACATTGTAGGAGCTCTTGGACAGCAGCATGGAGGAGTGCATCTCAGGATGGTTGTTCTGCCTCGAGGGGGACATTGTTACCCGAGATATCCTTGAGAGGTCATGGTGTTCTAAACAAAAGGGAAAAGAGAACAAAGGTTTCCAGGCGTCTTCTCTTGACAGCTAGGCTGAAATCATGGTTTTAAAACAAGGACACAAAAAGTGCTATCTAACACATTCTAAATATAGATTGATTTTTTTGTTACATGAATATTAATCAAAAAATCAAGTACCCGAAGTGCATCCATTACCTAAAGACGGCTCCATTATTTCTGTCGTCCACCAGTCTCCCATGTCAACCGAATGTCAGGACAGAGGAGAATTCATCAGGGAAAAATATATACAGCCTCCAGGAGATTGATGGCTTTTACACTGGGACAAGGTCCTGAAATAGAGCACCACACTATGACATAAGGGACAAATGCAGGATAATCTGGGTCGATTCTCCACTATCACAGGATTAAACGTCATATGTGGGCCAGTGGTAGACAGAATGGGGATGGGTAGGGCTGTTAAGGTTGGCTGCTAAAATGAAGCAATGGAAATAGAATTTTGTTAAAGCTGGGAAAAGCACTGTTTTCCTGAGAAAAATGGTGTACAGACTTAATGTATTTTTTGAGAGTCTTAATGACTTTCTGGTTAAACAAGATAAACGACATTGTACCTTGCCACTCCCACTAAGCACAGGAGTGTAATTCACATGTACGGCCTCTTTGACACATTATATAAAGGGCTGAATATAGACTATACTGTGGGAAAACAGCCAGGAGTGCACAGCAGTAAAGGATAGGTTACTAATCCACTTATTCAGACAGCTTGGTTCTTATCTGAACTGACTCTTGGTGCAACTTGTTTTGAAAGGCTGCCGCACTGGTAGCCAACATTTTGCGAGTTTAGATATCCAAATGCTATAATATGCTGGAAAACAAGGGTACCTATAAGGAGCTAGTTCGCTACATATCACCATTCTACAACTTGACCTAAATTACTCCGTCCCAAATACACGTATAGCATATGCATCGTATAAATATAGCTCTACATCCACTTGATAGCCAACTGTTAACTACAGAAGACAACATTAGCCTTGCTTAGCCCACATAACTCCTGGAAAGTATAGCTGTTTTGTCGGTGAGCGTTAAGTTAAGCAGTAGGCAGCTACAGTACAGTACTGTAGATTCAATACAAGATAGAACTAATAGCCTAGTCTTCACGTTACTTACGTTAGCTAGCACTAGCTACTGTATCATGCTTAAAACCTTGCTACTCACAGGTGAGTTGATCTCAATTCGATATGACCTCGTTGCAAAGCAGGTTTGCCACTAGACAACTAGCTATAGCTTGTCTTTAGGTCGATCCAAGACCACAGTCTTGCGGGCACAGGTTGCTTTAAATGATGTTTGAAGTCGACCTCTTTCTTGAATCAGAATGAACCTCACGGTCATTGGTGACTGCGTTGTCAAGCAACAAGTATCTGGCCGCCGCATTGGATATGCGCCGTTCACCTTTGGGTTTATGCAAATGAGGTCAGGTGCGTTTGGCACGTTTCTGACCGGTTGCACACAGACATGAAGATTGTTTAGAGTTTATTCACATTATTTTAAATCATATTGTTTAAATGTGGTAATGTGTAATAATACTATAATATGTTTAGTGACATAATATGTGAGCATAGATTGTTGACATCTTAAATCTGAAACTGAAGCCGTGGGCAAAAACGAATTATTATGGTTATGTAAGATCATGTAAGTTAACACCACAACAATGGCATCAATAACTGTAGTAATAATAATAAAACCACACCATGATCATAATAGTAACAACATAACATTAAAGTGTGGGGGTGGGGTCAGGGGTCGCCAGGCCTGCAAGTAGGAGTTGTATTCATTCATTTTGATTCATTCATTTTGTCCAGATATAATATCAAATGAATGACCAGTGTCTTGAAGGCTGACATTTTGTCCAGAAGGCTGACATTTTGTCCAGATATTCAGGACATTCAGGACATGCAAATCAAATGAATGACCAGTGTCCAGAAGGCCAGCTGAAGTGGCTCGGGCATCTGATAAGGATGCCTCCTGGACGCCTCCATGGTGAGGTGTTCCGGGCACGTCCCACTGGGAAGAAGCCCCGGGGAAGACCCAGGACACGCTGGAGGGACTATGTTTCTCGGCTGGCTTGGGAACGCCTCGGGGTCCCCCAGGAAGAGCTGGTGGAAGTGGCCGGGGAGAGGGAAGTCTGGGCCTCCCTTCTTAGGTCGCTGCCCCCGCGACCCGATCCCCGGACAAGCGGCAGATGATGGATGGATGGATGGTGTCCAGAAGGCTCACATCTTGTCCAGAAGGCACTTCTCACCTTCCATAGAACTGTAAAATCTTATCTAGACGTTTTTGGGGGTAATAATTTAAATGACAATTTCCATTTAAATTGAGGATTGCAGTGTTACTTTGCACATTGAATTGCCAATAGAAAAAATCCATCACTATTTGAATAAAGAGTCCAAAAACCTGTGGCAATTTATTGTGCTTTCATTTAAATTTGTATTCAAAATAACTGAAGTAAGGATTGCGTTGTCACTTGCCAATTGAAAAATGCACTTCCATTTGAATAAAGATTTGATACACAACCTAAAAACATGACATAATTTCAGTAATTCAACAACAACGATTTTATTTGATCTTTTGAGTCTCTTCTGTGTTCCCACAGCAAATCTATGATGTTCAGTAACCTAGTGGCTATCAAAACCATGACAGACAATTAAATACCTTGTGAAATACATTCAATACATTGTACAAGTATTCATGCGCACATCAGTGCATTATCCATTAGAGCATTACAATTCATCCCAAACAGCTGCAGAGGAAGCAGGATGGAGGCTCCATGTCAGTCTTGTATTGCCCAGAATCAGGATGATCTCTGCACTTTATCATGAAGGTGTTTAGCTGGGACTCAGGTTTCTTGTCCTGCTGGGGATGTTGAAAACAACGGATAGACTTTGCAAGGTTTACAAAAGCTTTTTAAATAGTTGATGATAAATATGAGTACCAGCACCAACCTTGATAGTCTCATATGTGTCTTGGATGAGTGCGATGAACAGACTAAGCACCATGTAGATGAATAGGGAGACAAAAGTGTAGATGTAGAGCCTGCTGAACAGCCACACTATACTGCTCTTTGCCCTCATCATCTCAAAGGTGGAGTATATGCCATCCCCATTCATAAGAGAAAACAGGCATTCGATCACCTTGTCAAAGGTCCGGAACTAGGGTTACATTTGTCATTGCAAACGAGAGAGAAAGAGAGATGGTTGTCAAAAATCCAGTTGACGGATTGTAAAAGGTCATGAACTCAAATAATGAACACAGGAAGTTGATCCACCCCTCACTTTCTCATGGTAAGGTCCCAACACAATCCAGCCACAGAAGCAGTAGCCCAGGTAAATAATGGCAGCACAGCATGAGAAGCGGATCACATTTGGGAAAGCTGCCCTCAGGGTCAGGATTAAGATCTGGAGAGGAACAGGGAACTATCCATCAATGTTCTTGTCTTTTTACGCTGTGTATTATTCCATTCTATACCAGGTGTGTGTTATCTTGCTATTACTGACTATCCATGTAAACAAAAGTACGGTTAAAATCTGATGCACATATCAGCAACACACTAAAATGATATATTTGCCATCAGATATGAATTCACATAAGGTACATATAAATCCAAACATTGTATTTCTTGTAGAAACCCAGGTAGCGAATTACTCCAATCCAGGTAAGCATTGTGGCTATTCCCAGTACAATACTGCAGACATCATAGATGATTAAATCCTGAAAATAAACATGAATACAAATACTTTGTTATTGAGATAAGTGATGTACCATACACTGAAAGTAAAACTCAGAATTTTGAGTTTAACCTTGGTCTGTATCGCTATCTTGAGGGCAGAGCCAATAATGGTTAGTGTATCACTGATGATGATCATAATATACCAGCCATTCACAAACTGCATTCGATCTGACCAAGACACAGTTTTCCTGTAGAATGTTTGGAAAAAGTGTGTGTACTCCTGAAAATTAAAAAATGCAAAAGATGCAAATAATTACAAATGTAATCAGTAAAACTTGATAGTTGGCATAAATACAATGCTGTTTGAGCAGTGCATGGTTTTACCGTCTCTATGCAGTGAACGTACTGTATGAAATGGATAGCACTGCCAAACTTCCTAACTTACAAACTGGAGTTGAATTCCACTGATCACTGAGCGTGTGCACAAGAGCAGAGAGATGAGGCAGGACAGAATGACGAGGGTATCCAAAAGCAGGACATGGTGATGGTCTTTCCCAGCTGCACAAATCAAACAGAAAAAGATATATCACCAAATTTCCCTTATAAGCAGTTTGATTGAAAAAGAAGAACTGTGAACAATCGTTATGGATTTCCACTTATAACTATGGTCAGAAGTGACTGGATGTGTGCCCCCCTCTGGCATTAAGGAGTATATCAAGGACACATTGATGTAGAAAGCGGAGTGTGAATAACTCTCCAAATTCCACAGGACTAAAATAATTTAGGCATAATTTAGGACTAATATAATTTAGACAAATCAATGTTTACGAAACAAAAAGCATTGTTAAGATAGAAGGCTACTTACAAGTCCCGGCAACAGTCCAGTTCTTACATGCATTGATTTCAACATTATTTTCAAAGAGGATCTTTATTTTTCCACTATGTGCGCTGTTGTCAAACATTATCTACAGAAAAAAACAGAGACCCATTACATTGTCAGAACAAATTAATTTAACACAAGGTATACTGCCTTGCTTGATTTTGATATATCAACCACATGGAGAAGTGACTTTTTCTTTTGTTGAATAGCAGGGGGGGTGTTTTTCTGCATCCTGCCACCCACCATCATTCTGAAGTTGTAACAGTCTGGAAGCTCATGGTGACTCACTGTCTGTAGGTTGATGGCTTTGAGAGTGAGGTAGACTTTTATGGAGACCAACCTGAGACAGAGACATTATTCACTTTCTACAAAGCAATGATTGACTTGAGAGCTGAGGAAGCAATGCATCTACAAATCACCTTTGAAAATCCAGAGAAAAGTTAATGTCATTCCGAAATGTCCACATAGGGGTAATGGTACAACATTCTGTGGAGATAAAAAAAAAAGATAAGTCGTTCCGAAAGTGCAAAATGCATGGGTTTCTGTAGTTGTGGCTGGTTGGTCTACTGGGTTTGGATAAAAACAGATACCAATGCCTCCCAGACTTCCTGTTTTACTGTTGGAGTGAACCACCGATGTGATTATTTTCCATGAGCAGCATGAAACAAATTCCCCATGAATACCACTCATGCTCCAACGCAACATTAAACAGTCTAGAGACTGCCAGCTGTGTGGGTGCTCAGCAGTATATCTGTGTATTTAGAATAAACATTCGGCTGAAGTTTCTCGGGTGACTAAGACATCTAGAATGGATTTCACTATGCATTTCATCTATTTGTCACACCAAGACAATTGATATTAGGGCCTTGTGTTGTAATGCAGTGACCCTAAATACCTGTCTCAATACGTGGATCAAGGTTGAATGTTTCTTGGCCTGGGGAGATGCTTCCATTCTTGTAGAAGTCTTGACAGAGGGACAGAGGGGTGTTCACCCCATCATTCTTCTCATACGCTTGGCTTCCAGGTATCAGGTTTTGCAGATGTGTGTACTACAGATGACAAGGTCACAGGAAGTATAAATTCCATGAAATACAAATCCAATCTCTATACAAAATACGGCATTTAATAAAAAGAAGAAACATCAGGGTACTGAACAATCGCCAAAAATAATTACAATAGAGTTACGGTGAATCTTTTGAACACTGTCCACTTATCCACTAATGGTAGGATACTTAATTTCCCTTTCTGCACTCATTTACAGACATGTCGTTTATTCAAGATAACCACTTTTATCACTAAAACACATCATTTTAAGTTATATTCCAGACATACTATACCCTATCAATGATGTGATATATGTGGTCATAGACGTCTGCTTTTGTGTAAACTGAATATTTGTCCAATCTTTGGTCCTTGTAACCTTTCAGGAACAAATGTTTGAATGCCTTCAGGTTTTCCTCCTTGAAGGTAACCATCATCTCATTGCTCAGTCCGAAAGAGACTAACTGTAGAACAAAAGGGTATGTGTGTCAATTTGAATGAAGCTTGACTTGACATAAATCATTTGCAGTTTACAGTATCAAATCATTTCACATTTGATTTGGATAGCCCTTTTTCCATGGAATGTCACAAAAGGCTTCACATACGCCCATAGAACTGCACCTCAACTAACCTAACCCCTCAAGGATAGATATAAAGTTATATTTGAATCACAGCAGCCTACAGTAATAGCAAGGATTCAAGCCATTTACAGTATATCCTACCTGTGCTGTGATAATTGCAATTTTTAGAATCTGTAAAGTCAGTTTCCATGGTTTCCGCCCCCTGGCCCTGTATTTTTCACAAGGGTTCATAAAGAAGTACTTTAGCCTCCTCCTGAAATCCTCCACTACCTGGGAGTCAGGCCTCTGCTTAGCAGTGTTCCATTCAGTGTGGCCTTCTGGGCACTGTAGCTCTGGCCCTGCAGCCACCAGCGGTTCCACTTCCTCCATCTGTACTTGTGAATCCTTCAACAGAAGACAAGAATTTCTGACAACAGGTCACCACAAAAAAGGAGGAAAGAGAAGGGAAGTATAGTGGAGTGGTTTATTAGCCTGCTCCCTTGTCAGTCCCATAATGAAAAATTCACCATGTTCAAAGATTTCCATGATGACCAGAAAACAGCTGGTGGATGAGTCAATTACATTGTTTTATCATTCACTCAACAAGGATAAAGACAGTGTGATGTCCGGATTTGAGCAGTGATGGTGTGGTGTTCAGCAGTGTTATACAGTATTGTATGAAATAATCAAGTTGGAAGAATTATTCTCTCATTGCTGCCTTCTAGACACGGTCAATTGTTGTGAAAATATGTTCCATGTGTGCTATGAGTACCATGCAATGCATTCTGATCTTTATCAAACAGGTTAAACTGCATTTATCGACTAACTTTACAAGATGCTACAGATCTACAGAAAATACCATACATTACATTCATGCTTTGAAAAATCTGGATTACAATGCTGCTTCTGTTCAGATACATGTTTTTGTACCGCCTTCAACTCATTTAGAAATTATAATGAAAGTTCATTTTAAATAAATAATTATTATACTAATTGTAGCTCAACGTATGCAACATCATATACTCTGCCAGTCGGTTCTGCCAATTTCCTGTAAATTATCAAGTGTCACTAACATTATCATCAAATGGTGCTCGTAAACCTACCTTCACGACGGCCTCACACAGCAGCTTGTGTAATGGTCGTTGACTTTCACTGTTGTCTGTTAACACCAGGCAGAGCAGTCACAGAAGTGTCAGACTGCTCGTCACTGTGACAGTCATTCTTGTACTTCCAGTTTTTCCTTAACAGAAATTCCAAGTGGTACCAACGTTTGTTGTTTTGAATTGTTTTAAATACTGGTATAATTTTTCACCTGATGAAATCACAAAACTATTGGATTCTGATATTATTTTAATCTGAGTCAAATGTACCATAATTTACAAGTAAAAATTACAACAGTTACAAAGATACAATGGATAATGAAAGACGAATATAAGGACAGACAGTGTACCACATTATATTCATGAACTATTCACATTTCTACATTTCAAGATCTTATTGACAACTATTCCCACAACCAATAGTAAGAAAACAAAGCTGTAAACACTAGGTGGTTCAGAGTGCCACCATTTTGGGATTGTTACTGTAGTTCTTTATGTCGTTTGAAATGTAGTTACATATACATATATATGCACACATATCTCTCTGCACCATTGTCTCCACCATACAGTAGCTGCCATGATGTTGCATGTTTAATGCTAGTAAACCAGTCACACATTCTTCTTTTTAAAAACAGTGGAGCAACAACTAAGAATGAGTGTGACGATCAGTCTGACGGTCAGTAATGTATACAAGTCTGACTTTTGTGTGGTACATACATAAAACTGTGTGTATGTACCATACAGAGGTGTGTGGTACATACATAAAACTATGCTGTGTAATGAATGACCCATTGTATCTCCCACGAATATTGTAGGCAAACAAACTGTTACACGTGTGTGTGTGTGTGTGTGTGTGTGTGTGTGTGTGTGTGTGTGTGTGTGTGTGTGTGTGTGAAAGAGAGAGATCGAGAGAAATTGTGGAGCCTCACTGCGAATGATATGATTGGCATGGAGAGATGTCCCTGTGTGGAGTGAGGGAGCGCGAGCGCAAGGGCTGGAAGTTGGCATCTCCTGTTGTGCTCTGTGCCCCAGCATCCATGCTAGCAGAGGACTCAGCCAACAGCTCCTCCGGCAGGGGGGGAGCCCCTGGGTCTCCAGGCCTGGGTAGGCTGGACGAGGCCGTCGATGAGGACACTGTCACGCTGCCCCTTCCCATCGATGGTGCCTCCACTCGGCTTGATGCAGAGGGCAGCTTGAGGGATCCTGTAGCATCTGATGTGGAGGCGCTCCCTTCACCTTCGGGGTGGAATAGCATAGTCGATGGCAGGTTTGATTCATATGACGATGTCCTGGAGAGGTCATTGGATGCCCCTTTCATTGGAAGGTAACCAGATGAGGAACTGGAGGCAGAGGCTGAAAAGACAGGAGTTGGAAATGATCATTACGTTTACAGTCAGGGTTTCATCCGATATTTTTGCAAGTCATCAAAAGGTTTCCATGCCAAACAAGTAGTACCTCTCAGAGCTTCTAGCCTCTCATTCTTCACTTTCTGCACCTCATCAGTGATCTTGGTGATGATGTGGTTGAGGGAGCGACAGAGTTGGATGGACTCAATGAGGGTGTCCAAGCCCCGGGGATTCTCAGCCAGGAAGTCCAACAGCATTCCCGTCTTCTTTCTCTGCGTGCTCCGACAGTAGATCTCCTCTGTATCATCCCGTGTCAGGATCCTGCGGGCGCGTAGGTAGTCAAAGTGGCGATCAGCAATTATCTTGTCGCAGAGGTAGGGCCGCAGCCTGATCAGCACCTGGAAGAAGAGTTTGTGTTGGGTGTAAACATTTTGCTGTATGTCAACTTATCTCTGAAAAGGACTTCTGTTATAAGAGTGGAGCTTTCTGGGAATGTAGCTTCTTGGTTACAACATTTATACATCATTATTTTGTGCCTGTTATTAGCTATGAATCATTGAAACTGACAATGAGAAAGAAATGTGGGCCTACTTCATCCAACGAAAAAACACTAAAGCACTAAAGCAACTTATGTATTTACAGGATACAGTTAGCGTCTGGCTAAGGGTGTGGTGAGCTACTTTCACTTCTCATAAAACAAATATTCTATTACAATAAAGTAATAATATGTTATACTTTGACAACAGTTGGCATTCATTTAATTACTTACTTCCTTTTTAATTTCGGACATTTCATCCTCTGTCAGGGGAGGAGTATCCATTATACTCTACCTACTTAAGTATGTATCAGATTCGTTTTCCGAGTATGTACCGCACTCTCAATGTGTAATCAAATGTTATTTTTTACATAAATAGTACACTCTCCAAACTAAAGATTTCTAATCAGTTTCGTCTCTTTCAGATGTATTCGTTAAAATGCGGATATTCCAATGTCAACGTTTAGTCTTTAGTTAAACAGGCTCTGGTTTTGTTCAAATACGGAACCGCTGGACTTACTTCCTGATTCCACAGATTTTACGTAAGTCCGCAAACTATGACACGTTTCAGTTCATGATTCATTGCAAAGAGTATATACTTTCTTTGTTCATTCCCAACATTCACAATTCATGGCAGCAAGCTTCCAAAGTTGACAATAAATATAGGCCTATCAGTTTTTTCACACTATTGCAAATTGTTAAACTATGTTGTTTTTAGTGAAATAGAATCATGCACCTAAACATTTTAGTTTCAAGTTTTTTGACATGTGTAACAAGCATGCTGCAGTGCTGCACACTGCAATAGAGCATCGATTTAAAAAATGCAAGGTGAACCGAATGAGACATTCCAGACAACAGTAAAGAAATTCCTAAATGGCGAGCCTTCCTGATTTTCAAATGTCTTTAATCATGGTATTACAGGAAGTTATTGACAATTTCCACTCCCCGTGGAGATTGTCATGGTCTCAGGTGTCAAGATATGAGCTGCTCTCTCTGTTCCCCAGCCTCTGTAATTGAATATAATACCAGGATGAAACCCTTGGTAATGACACGTTACATAACAGCCTTTTTGAATCCCCCCATTAAACACTAGATTGACCAAACAATGTGGAATGGGCGCCAGCAACATGACAGCAGGAAATCCCCTTAGTCTTGCCAAATACTTTTGATGAGGGTGCAGCAATATTTTGAACTGGGATCATACAAAATGACAATCTGGCAGAGACTATGTTTGACTGTGTTTGGCTTAGTCATTTTGATCTGTTAACCCAGAGGCATGTCAAACTGAAGTTCTTGACCAGTTGGGAATGTCACACAAAAGAATTAGGCTATACGCACTGATTAGTGAGTAATTGAAAGTACTCAACATTGCAATATGTTAGCTTTGAAGTGACCAGGTTATGTTAGTGATGTAAAACTTGGGGTTATGTCATTAGGATGTAATAAAAACAAATGTTCCTTTGTGTATGGAAGTGGTGGGCTTCTACCATCCCCTAGACTTGCCAATTCAGCCACCTGTTGCCTTCACTGTTTCCATTACCTAACATGGTTCTGCAAATTCTTCTCTAGTGCATCTTTAAGGGAAAACGCTTCACTCCAAACCACAAAAAGTCAGCGATTTCCAGGTATAGAGGATTATAAGTAACAAATAGAGCATATTAAGTCTGCTATTCAGCTGTCTGTGCTGGCATGACTCTTGGGGCCATGTTAAACCAGAGACAAAAGCAATATCAACCAAAACAAACTTACCTATTCATGCAAGTTATCCTAAATCAAAGGAAACAGTAAATGGGTGGAAATCATTTTGGGCAATACATTCTCTTCTTTCATGTTTGTAAGACAGTACTTTTATGTGGTCTCTCCATAAAACAAGCACATAGTTCTTAAATATAATATTATTTCAGGCCTTTACAAAAACATTCAATTATCTCTTTGTTTCTTTCCCATAATCCAGATTTTCTCTTTCTTATTGAACAAAGAAATCCATGGTTGGCAACGTGTCTTATGATTCATATTCCACAACTACATTTTGTTTAAAGATATTCTGGTTAAACAATAATCCATCCACTGATTGAACAAATATATGTAACACCCAAATAGTATAGAATCTAATTGAGATTCACACATTTTAACCACAGGCTATATGGGCAACACTAACTTGGTGCCATAGCAAGCTGCTATTGAAATGTTCCTCTTTTTATTTTTATATTTACATAATACCAGTGTTCTAATGGTTTTAGATTCTCACCTTGGCCGTACATTTTTTCTGGACATCACACAACGTGCAGTGGCAATTATAGACTTTTTTGACTGGGGTAGCCAAAGCGGAGCCCTGATTCATTCAAGGGTGGCTTGAGGTTAACGCAACATCCATAATAACAGAACTGGGCACATAAAGATGAAAATGAAAATGGCCAAGAGTTAACATAATACTTAAGCTCACAGCACTAGGCTCAGTAGCGGAGGGGGGGGTGGGGGCGAGGGCGCCGAAAACCCCGGGCCCAGCACCCGAGGGGGCCCCCGATCTATGTATTTTTTTTTCATAATTTCTCTTTGGCAACAAAACGTTGATTCCGGAACATTTTTGTCACCCCGATGCTGCTCGGAAAGTTAGAGAGCTTGCAGAGTTCTATTTGGAGGATCTGTCTAAGGCCGATGATGTGGTTGACAAATTTGTTACATTTTGTAGGCTACTATGTACGGTGAGCTGAGTATGGTAAAAAATGAACTAAACACACACATCATTCCATTTCTCATTGACAACAACATGGACCATGCTTTCCCCAACCTTTCCATTCTCTATCGCATTTACTTGACAATTCCGATAAGCAGTTCTATGGCAGAGAGGACGTTCAGCCGTCTGAAAAGAGTTTCTTGCGATCAAGCATGAGAGAGGAGCAGCTGTCCAACTTAGCACTGCTGTGCATCGAGAGGACGTCAAGATTGACATTAACAAAGTAATCGCCAGATTTGCTAACAATAAGAACAGACAGATGATGATTTAAATGGGCAAGGGCATTTGTTGTGGCCTATGTTTCATGTCTGCATAGCCTATATTCTGCATTTGTAAAACTAAAGTTAAATAATGTGTTTGTGTTTTGACCTGTGTGTAAGCTATGAGTTCGCTGGTTTTGAATATCCCAATACATGTCAGTTTGGAAAAGAAAATTATTATAGTCTAATGGAATTGGAGTTTAATTGTAGCATGCTGGTGTGTGCGTCACGCATTTTTATGGGAGCTTGGTTCGCGTGTGTAGCTCAACCTAAATTATTGCTGAAAGAATTGTTATATAGGCCTATGTTTGTTTACTATAAGTTGTCACTGTTAGGATGACTATAGGCTATTGTCTTTAACTTCATTTTGGGGGGCTTATGACCTCTTCGTTGAATTTGAATATACTGTATTTGGTAAATGGACAGATCATTAAACCCATTTAATGCATGGCTTTGTGTAGGCCTACAGTATACTGAGAGATTCTAATGAATGCTGAATGCGAGCCTACTGGCGTACATTTTGTTTGCACATTATGGGCTATGATGACTGAACACATTTATTATAGGCCAATATGTGCTGTTCACAATAGAGGTTGCTATTGGTTACTTTTTATTGTTATATTTCATTGCACTGCAAAATATTAATAACAGGTGGCCCCCCAATCAGTTTCCGCCCCCCCTGAGACACATCCCTTGCTCCGCCCCTGACTAGGCTACAGGGTGGATACTAAATGTAATTTTTTATTTTGAATGACTGCAATTACATTCCTGGCATCGTTTGAAACAGTCAGCTGTAGACACACGTCAGTTCTCTGTCAGTTTTGGCAAGGCTATAAAACAGGAGAGGCGGACACTCTAGTATAGTACTCAAGACAAGATCTTTTAGTTTACCAGAAAGTACGTTCGCGTCAGATAAGGTTTACTTTAAAGCAGCTTCTACGTAAGAATGTTGGTCTTGTTTCTAACTTTCTGCGCGAGTTTAAATTTGGTGAGATACTAGGCTGGTTGTCTTATGTAGCGAGGTTTTGTTTACTTTTTGCTGACTGTCCTTTTTACATTAATGAATGTCTGAAGACCAATGTCTGGAGTCCATTAACCGTTCAAAATAATCAGTGGGATATTTTTTCTTATTTTAGGTTTCGTCCTCCTGTCCTGCACGGTGTTCATGTGTCCGTGGTTCCCCCAGGTGTGCGCTCGGTGTCAGACTTGTGCAAGACGATTGTGGCTGCTGCAAAGTTTGCGCGCGCCAGCTCAATGAAGACTGTAGCCAGGCGGCACCATGCGACCATACTAAGGGACTCGAGTGCAACTTCGGGTCTGGTCGGGGCGCAGTTAAAGGAATATGTCGAGGTGTGACACTATATTAATTGTACATGATGCATTGTAAAACTCCTAATATCTAGGTTTAATGTGTTAAAGTTGCTATCTATTAATGAAAAGGTGGGTTTTAACTGTGTTCAAACGTCCGAATCGTTTATTAATCTAGCTGTAATCTAACTACACTGTTAACTGCCCTGATGTTTATGATTAACCATTTTATTTGATTTTAATCAGGGATAATTGTAAGGTGATACTGTTGGGCAAAGCAGTCAGGCATTTGTTTGTTAATGCAGGTTTGTGGTCTGCCCAACATTAATTCTACACTGAACACACATGCTTATTTTCTTTTCTTTCCAAAAGCAAAATCAATTGGAAGGCCCTGTGAGTATGACAATAAGATCTACCAGAATGGGGAGATTTTCCGTCCAAACTGCAAGCACCAGTGTACATGTATAGATGGTGCCGTAGGGTGCAGTTCCCTTTGCCCTCTGGAGCTAGCCTTGCCTAAACTGGGTTGTAGCAAACCTAGGCTGGTCAAGGTGGCTGGGCACTGCTGTGAGAAACTGGTCTGCCCTGAGGAAAGCAAAACAGCAGGATCTGTGGTCAAGAAGCTCAAAATGGCACATGAACATTCTGAAGATGACCTCACCATCAGGAATGAGTTGGTGTCTGGAGTCAGGGGAGGTGGGCTCAAGTCTTTGCCTGGTAAATGGCTCCTTCAGTCCGAACAAATGCAACAGATATTCAGCGTTAGGAAGTTAAGCCACATTAATTGCTAGAGGATAGTGTTCAGACTGTCAATGGATAGTCAAGTATTCAACGTAATCTTTTTGCCAACGTTTTTGTCATACCAAATAAATATTGATATGTCATCTTGCCACCAAATCCCTCCTTCTCCTAGTTTTTAAGAGTCAGCCAAAGAGCCGCCTGTCATCAAGGAGGAGGTGTGTGCCACAAACCACTACTTGGTCCCCTTGCTCCAAGTCTTGTGGTCCTGGGGTGTCCTTCAGACTCACCAACAATAATAATCAGTGCAAGCTGTTAAAAGAGACTCGTCTCTGTGAAGTCCGCCCATGCTTTCAGCCTACATCCTCAAGCTTGAAGGTAGGCTGGGTACCACAGTAATACTTTACAAAATAATCAGATTTGACTGTCTATTTGTTATTACACTACATACATAAATTGAAACTATCATGTGTACCACAATTCATATCCTTTTCCATCCCTCCTGCCTTTTCCTCACAACGTTTAATATTATTCTGGTTCTTCCCAAATCAACAGCGCGGTAAGAAGTGTAGCGCCATGGAAAAAGCTAGCCTGCCTGTAAAGTTCACCTACGCAGGCTGTCGCAGCTTGAAGATGTTCCGTCCCAGGTACTGTGGGTCTTGTCTGGATGGTCACTGCTGCAGACCCAAGAAGACCCAGACGGTGCCAATGCGCTTCAGCTGTGACGATGGACAGACCTTCAGCAAGGACGTCATGATAATCCAGTCTTGCAAGTGTGACATCAGCTGCTCCCACAGCAGCACAGAACCATCCGTTGTCTTCAGATTTTTTAATGGTGTCCACAAGCTCCTTGATTAATGGCATGAGGTAGAGAAGTGTGTGAGGGTGTATGGTTGTGTGTGTGTGTGTGTGTGTGTGTGTGTGTGTGTGTGTAATCAAAATCAAGGATCTTATGTGCGCCAATGGGGGAAATATTAGAGATGATAGTTTCTATGCTTCATCTCTAAAGACATTGCTTCATAGAATTGGAGCTTAATTAGTTGCTTCGTTATGAAGCATTCTGTTATGTAATATTAAAAGACCACATGCCAAGTTATTCCCAAATGTTTGTATGCATGCTCCTGATTTTATGTAATAAAAGTGTATACTTAAAAATACAGACATTGTTAACTACCTTTCCTTTATGGCAGCTATAAATTCACATATATACATCTCTAATATTTGTTATAATGTTGGTGTTACTGAGTTGTTGTATATTGGCTATTTTAAAATGACGACATCCCGCCTCTAGAAAGAAGTGTATACACATCAGTGTTCAACGGGAAGTTTGAAGTTTACTTGTGGGCGAAGGAGAGCATGGTTTGAATGACAGCACTCCCATGCAGCAGATTCTGCAAACGTACCCCATGCGCATTTTCATCCAAGGTCCTCGGGCATTCAACCCAAGTTGGTATCTCGAACTTGGTTAGAGTAGCCTACTCAGCCAAGCTAGATGTAGGCCTATGTTTCTGCATCCCCTGACGACAATTTGGAGCCAGAAATGATAAATACATCACCTTCGCCAGACAAGGTTTTACCAATTGGAATACGGCAATGTTTATTATAAAGCTCAAAAAGCTATTTCGCGCTGAAATGAAGGCCAAAAAATTTCACTTGCGCGTAGTGCGCGCTCGCTTTAACTGTGGAAGTCCGTTCACATCGAACCCAGAATACGTCATAGGTTTGGGCTAATCCCCGAATGTTTACAATGTCTCGGTCCGCGCCTGATTATATCGATAATAAGTCTCAAAAATGTTATCAATATAAAAAATAATAATCGTACCCCCCAGAAATGTTCACTGCACCCCCAGTCAAAGCCGGCTGTATCCGGCCCTGGATGCAAGGCAGTTTCAAGAAAGATGGGAAAGCGAATACACGTTTGTGCTGCAAGGAGAAAATGTATTTTGTGTTATGAGGCGATGTCGGTCGTTCGTTGGCCTTGTGACAACAAACACGGAGATAAATATGCCAAATTTAGCCTTCAAGAAAAGCAGCAGATTGTCCAAGCATTAAAAGGCGGACTGCAATCGCAGCAGAATATGTTCAGAAAAGCTACAGCTGTTTTTACATCGTAAACGTAGGCCTAGTTAACTGGCCCTTTGAGGGCAACCATAATGCTGATGCAGGGCTGCCAACTGTCACGCATTGGCCGCGAGACACGCATTTCAACCAGTTCAGTAGGCCTATGTCTCACGCTGAGAAGGCAACACCAACCAAGTAGCTCTGCTAACGTTATAACAGTAATGGACGAGATACATGGACGAGTGAAGGAACATAGACGCACGAACACCAGTGAAAGCTCGTCTCGGTGGGGTCGGGGGGGTGTTTAGAACGCAGAAAAGTTTTGGTTGGCCCCACCAAAATCTCACTCTAAGTTTTTTTTTTAATTGGCAGCCCTGTGATGTGGCTCTCGGTGAAAACTGTTGACAGTTTGACACCCCTGCTATACACAAACATTTTAGCACCCATGCATCCATTGACTGCAGTGCACTGCATGATTGGTCACAGTCGGTTGGATTACTGTATCATACTGTGTAATAGTGACTGTAAGAAGACATTCTGACAATATTGTAAAAAATAGTATAGTATAAAAATAGTATTAGTATACATTAGGCCTATAGGCCAGTAGTATGCTACACAAAATGGCACAACCACATACCATTCCGTAATCACTTTTTTCAAAATTAGGTTTGGTTTCTGTCCTACTACGTTCTTTCTTTCGTTCTGTGTAATACTGTATTCACAACCACAAATGCTTACAGTAAAAAAAATACTGTAGGCTAAGTTTCAATCTTGTTCTTGTGTTTTACCATTATTTTTTCATCATCTTTGCCAATTACTTTCAATCTTGTACAGAAATGTACAAAGGAGCTCATGAAAGAAGAGCTTTAGGTTTTGAATAACTGTTTGTATATGATATATCAAAAAATGTAATATAATGGCAAAAGTGTTTGCAATATATGTGCTTTTGAGACGTGTTTGTGATATTTTGAATGCAGTGCTTCATTTTGCAAGATAAGCAAGGCATTTTGCATTTTGTGTTGGGCAGTTGTTGGATTTGTGTGTTAAGTTTTGAGTTAGCATTTGAAAAAAAAAAACTGTAGCCCAATATAGCAAAAAAAATCTTTATCCGGCCTACGTGACTGCACAGTTTGCCCACTAGTCGGTGTCATAGGACCCTGTTTCTTGACCACAGACTCAACGTGACAAATGTACTTGATGGCTGTTTACGTTGATATATTATGATAATTATATTGTCTACATACCATATTTCACTTGATAGCTGAAAAGTATAGGCATATTCTTTACTGTCGAGTCGGTGCCATTTTTTCGAGAGTTTACGCTAGAGACCAGCATAGAGTCTATGGTGACCAGCAGTTGCAGCAGTCAGTACCCACCAGTAAACGAAGTAGCTCCGTAGTATGCAGCTCAGAGAGGATCATCGTCGAAACATGACGCCTGGATTATGGGAAACATCACGTTAGGGAATATCTTGTTATTTAACCAACGAGTGAATGTAAAGCACGGTTGGCACTTTCCATGTAGCCTCTTTTGGAAGATCTTGCTGGTCAACGCATTGAAATGATCTATTTTTGTAATGGCGAGGGTTCTGTTTTCACGGGCCTGGATGAAGAAGTCCTTCTATTTACAGGTAATATGTCGGATTCGTATAGATTTGACACATTTTACATCTTCAGCTAGAGATAAATAAAGAAAAGTCTGCAGTTTAGGATGGGGCTTCAAGTCGGACTACAGACTGTAGTACAGTAGCTACTATCATCGTGCGACCACTGACAGCAGTGTCAGCGTTGGATAATAATTAGCTTTTTCGGTCGGTAGACAAGACTGCGTTGTTGATGCGCGGTTTTACACTTAAATCCTGTAGTGAATCAGAGATCCTATATTATTCCACACACAGCTGTGCCTGTCAAAATACGAGTAGCCTAGCCTATAGCATAGAGGCAAATGTTTTTGTTCGTATTTTATTGCAAGATAATCCTATGGGTTAGGGTTAGTTTCCTATTGCTTACTGCGCCCCCTTTTTTGGTTTAAACTGAGTGGGTAAAATGGGTTAATCTGGATTCATTCAGTGATCAGAAACGTGAGGATTTGAGAATACTCGTGTGGGTCAGTCTGACAACAGTCTAGTCCGTTTTGGGATTCCTGCAAGACTACTGTGAAACTATTTAAGTTAAAATGTGTATTGAAAGTGTTTACTACAATTGGCTACTGTTTAATCAGTCCTCATCCATCTCTGCAGAACTGTACTTTGCCCTCTCCTGTCTGGCCTACTTTTGTCAGTGTACCTCTTCAGTGTTCTGCAGCAGATGTATGATAAAAGGAAAATAGGATACTCTTATACGTAGGCTAATGTCCTACATGTCTGCTTTTTGAAAGCTTATTGAGAGAAACATGGAAAAGAATGAAGCATGGTCAACAGTCTCTGAATGTAATTTAGAGGGTTGTCATGAATTTTAACAGCTTGAATTAAAGTGATGTCACACCAGACACGCGAAATGGCTGAAAAACTAAGAACGTATTTTTTGTGTTCCGGCAGAAAGCTGGTGAGTTGTAAAATTGCTTCATTCCTCTTCTCACGTGGCAACACCTTATCTCGCCCCTAAAATCACATTCTGAAACTAAAACTATGAGCTGCCTACTCAGTTGCACATTGAGGTTTATTAATTAAAAGTTACACATATTTAGAGAGTGTGTTTGACATTTGACAATCTGTTACCTTCAAGTATGAAACATAGGCCTACCAGTTCACTTTTTGGTAGAGAAATTGCAACAGTGTTGCTATTATGTTGAGGTATTTCACACAACATGTCTGGCATGTTATGTATGGCATTCATAACATAAACCTAGTTATTTTTGATGTGTGCGGAGAAGGTTTTGGCCTGTAAGGTGATCGCATCAGACCCCCCCAGATCTTCCTGACCTGACTGCTGAGAAACATCAAAGGTTTTTGAACACTTTGTTTGACTTCCTAACGCCCCCATTTCCTCAAGTAAACACACAAGTTGCTTTCTGGAGTCCAGTTATGTTGGGGGGAAAGACAAGGCTGAGCTTAGATCATCACATTCATATTTCAGTACAGAGTAGGTGAGGTGTGTGAGAGAGAGAGAGAGAGAGAGAGAGAGAGAGAGAGAGAGAGAGAGAGAGAGGGAGAGAGAGAGAGAGAGAGAGGGAGGGAGGGAGGGAGGGAGGGAGGGAGGGAGGGAGGGAGGGAGGGAGGGAGAGAGAGAGAGAGAGAGAGAGAGAGAGAGAGAGAAGAAGGCATATATGTTTCAGATTGAGTTGCAGTATATGATGAAGCTCTGAACTCTTCTCTGAAGACCTCAATACATAAAACTGCCTGTCAGCAGTAAAGGCTAGATGATGTTAACCTATAAACTTACTGTAGGGCCTACATCAGATAGCCGGGGAAGCTTGTTTGTTTTAGTAGCATGACAAACTTCCATACAAATACAGCATATACAGACATGAGTCATTATTACACAGTCCCATTAAACAGTAGGACTGCAATATAAATATTGTGCACACAAAGTACTCTCTCACACAAACTGTCATAGCAGCTATGTTTGTATTTACAGTAGACATTAGCATACTCGCTGGGGGACAGGCCTAGCACTGTGTAACACCTCCAGCTAGGGAGGGTAGATATCTATCTGCTCTGATCCCTCACAGTACGTGAAAAATGCTAGGCTGGGTTGAGACTTGTCAATGAACTTGTACCACAAGGCTTGTACTCTTCACACCACAACAATGGATTTAAATCCTAACCTAGATCTGATGTGTAGAGACGTAGCGAAGACCATTTGAAGCCACATAGTCAGAAGTATCAATGTTGTGCCAGAGCTTTGCCTTTATGAGTAGGTTAGATTTCAGACCCACAAGGTCTCCATGTAGTCTGCTGCCGTCATGTGAGGCCTCATTCTCAGAACTAAGTACTCATTCTCGGTAGTCTTAAAGAAGAGGCATGGGTTGAAATCTAATTGATTTCAAGCATGGCTCCCAGTTTTCAATTGCATTACCGGACATGTTGCCGTAACACTGTTTTATGGCTCAAAAGGCTATTGAAAACTTGAGGGAATGATCAATACATTATCACTCAGTCATGGTGGTAGGGAGTTAAGCTGCTGTCAGATGGGTCACATGGAGAAGGGTGTATTCTGAAGGGATCATTATTACAACCGTGATTGACCTGGTCACCCTGACAACAGGGTTCAGGTTTGGGTTGTCTGTGCAGTGATGTCAAATACAGTGTCCTGTTCGAAGTCCATTAATTACAGAGAAATGCCTTCAGTAGACAGCTGAGACTCATGAGAAATGTGTTCATTTAAAGGGATGAGCAAGAGCCAGACTGTTTGACTGAAAAACGCTTTGCTCTGTTTGACCCTTGCAGGCTCGCATCTCCTTTGTGAGAGTGAAGTACCTGTTCCTCACCTGGCTGACAGTGTTCGTGGGGAGCTGGGTGATTTATGTCCAGTACTCCACATATAAGGAACTGTGTAGAGGACATGAGTGCAAGAATGCTATTGTGAGTATGCATGGGTCTTTGTCTCCAGGAGAACCTCCTTAGTCATTTCTCACTAGAGGCAGAAGTTCAAGAATGATTCCTATAATGGATGCATTCTTGTTGCTCTCAACACAATGTGATTAAATTAGAGTCTAGAATGTGAAAATGGAATGCGGGTGAGCCAAACCCAGACATTTAGATAAGTTATATGTTTTCAAGCATACTCAACTGTAATACTTGTCAAAGATTGAAGATGTGCAGTTTGACCTGCTGTGGCAACCATTTAGGACTCAGCGTTGCTGTCCATATTATAATATAACGTGAAAGATTCGGCCCAGCAATTGTCTGTCATATAGACACGTGTTATGTGAAAGAAAACCACACTACACAGTATGGAGAGAGGCCTCCACTAATGCACCTGTACCTTTCTCTCAGTGTGACAAATACAAGAAGGGGATCATCGATGGCTCAGCCTGCAGCAGCCTGTGTGACAAAGACACCCTGTACCTGGGCAGGTGTCTCTCCACCACCCCCAACAACCAGGTAACTCACCACACCGCCCTGCCTCCGAGAAGAGGCCCTCAATGTTCCCTCAACATGTCAATGTCATCCCACTAGGTGTGTTTATGAGGTGTTTGTGCCGTCTGCCGGTGGGCAGGTGTACACAGGGGGCTGGGGGGAGCTGGATGGGGTGATTCGCTGCCAGCTGGGGGAGGTGGTGCCCTACGAGCTAGGGGAGGAGCTAGAGCCCAGGAGGGAGGCGCCGGTCTTTGACACGCCCACTCGAGGCACATCTGTGGAGAAGTTCCGAGAAATGGTCTTCAACCACCTAAAGGTACGGCAGCGCTTTATTACCCGATGCATGTTGCTGAACACCTCTGATTCAAATCATTCATATGCTATCATCCTAAGCATCTTTCCCCGCTAGCCTCTTCCTTTACTCCTTGCACCTGCAGTCCAAACTGGGTGAACAGGCCAACCTGGCCAGTCTGGTGAGCCACATCCTCTCGGTGGCTGACGGCAACAAGGACGGCCGCGTGTCTCTGCCGGAGGCCCGCTCGGCGTGGGCTCTCCTCCAGATGGACGAGGTGCTGCTGGGCCTGCTGCTGCAGGAGCGAGGCCACACCCCGCGGCTGCTGGGCTTCTGCGGGGACCTGTACATGACCGAGCGGGTCCCCTACGGCCCCCTGTACGGCCTGGCCCTGCCTTGGCCCCTGGAGGCCTGGGTGCCGGCCGGGGCCCGCCGCAGCATGGATCAGTGGGGCACGCCCTCCTGGCCCCGCAAGGCCAAGATCTCCATGGGCCTGTTGGAGCTGGTGGAGGACGTCTTCCACGGCACCTACGGCAGCTTCCTCATGTGCGACCTCAGCGCCGCCCACTTTGGCTACACGGACCACTACGAGCTCCGCCTGACCGACCCGAGGGCCGTCGTGCCCGAGGACGTGTTCAGGAGGTCGATGCGAGCCCTGCGCTGCGAGGCCGACACCGACTGCCTATTCGGGGCCGACTGCCGGACGTCGTGTGACACGGCGGAGCGGCGCTGCAGGGAGGAGCCCCTCCAGCCCAACCTGGCCAAGGCGTGCAGGGCTCTGACGGACTACCTCCTGCGGGGGGCGCCCTCCGACCTGCGGGAGGAGCTGGAGAGGCAGCTGTACGTGTGCATGGCGCTCCAGGGCTCGGCCAGCCAGATGAACATGGAGCACTCGCTCATACTGAACAACCTCAAGGCCTTGCTGTGGAAACAGATCTCCCACACCAAGGACTCATGATGGTGGGAGCTGGGACTGACCCTGTGGCATAGGACAGAGTAGACACTAACTTCACTTTGACAAAGTGATTCATATGAACTAACCACTATGGGACTTTGCATAGAAACTCATTGTGTACATTTTTTCCTTCGTTTTACCAGAAAGTGTAATATATTGTTATGCGATTCATTTTCAGGATGCTGGAAGGATATATATATTTCATGCATTGGATTGACTCCTCAGTCCTGTGTAGTTGTATGAACATCTTAATTGCACATTACATGACTTCACGTTTCATATTGGCAAATAACAAATTATGTCCAAGTCATCTGATCTCAGTATTAAGTTTTTTTGTTTTTTTTACCACTGGACATTTCCCTTCCCTTTTCCCTTAGTAACACACTGTGCTGCGTTCAACAAAAAAAAACATTTGGTTCCCATGCACATTTTCCACAAGGGACATTTGTACTTTTCAACTAATACTTTGTAGCATTAAACTCATACTGAATGGTGCCATAAGAGATCATGCTGAAATGTATACCTTATAGAAACTTTTGTATTAATGTTGATCATTTTTGAAGGTACTGCTTGCAGTTTTTATTTTACATCTTTACCATTACATCCTTTCGAGCGCTACATCTGGAGTATGAACTCTGAAGGAACTGAATGTAAAGGCTGCTGTTGAGGCTTGAATTGCAATCTTGATACATTGTTTACCTTGAAGTTTGAACCAGCATGATTTGCACAATAAAAAACACCTACCACTCACCAGTGATCACCCAGAGCTTGCCTGTTCTGTGAACCCTTGATATTGAGAAACTGAACATTTTACATTTAGCATGCGTTTATCCTAATAGATCAGGCCTTGCATCTAAATATATATTGTTTACCATTATTTGTTTTCACTATCAAAATGGGCCCTCTGACCTTGAGGCCTGAAGAGTCTTTGCAGCAGACCATTTCCATGTTTTATGTTATTATGAGGCGTATTTCTTGTCTGTTGTTACTCTCGCTTCACTCAGCTGACTAATAAAGCTGTAGACATTTTAGAACCAAGAATAAACCATTTGAGATGGACCTTTTTTTGTTCCACACTGTCCTCCATCCTGGAAGCACCTTCAGTGCAGCAGTTCACTAAACCCCATTCCGATCTCTTTCACACAAGTTGTGGAACACTTGTTTGCCAAATCAGTAGTTGGAATTAAGACGCATACAGTTTAAGGCATTGCAATAAATGTATTTGACCAATGTGTAGCAGTGTCTGTGGAGGGGGACTGGTGCTGGGAGAAACATCGCTAGCCGTCCGCAGCCTCTTGTTCTTGCGCTCGTAAATAGCTGGCTTTCTTCTGGGCGACACGGTCCTTCCTCTGTGCCAGGGAGAGCTTGGCACGGTTCCACCTGCCAGGGCAACAACAAAGACGGAATTTACATCCAGCACAGGAGTCATGATTATTACCCGTTCCTCATTCTGTTCGGTGCTATGACAATCTAAACATTTGCCTGAACTTAGCCTCTTCCAAAGTAGAGGGCTTGCCCTCAGACACACTGAACAACACAAAAGACCGACGTTAATACGTTTCGTTTAAAGTTGTCTTTCATTTCTGGACCTTTTCATATTTCTGTCTGTCACCAAGCATCCCTGCCTGCTGTGGCAGACAGACAGACAGGGATAGAAGGAAACAGGTTTCTGTGTGCAGGGGGAACGACAGGACAGCACCAAACAGGCTGCTCTGAAACTAATCCTGCAAATGGAGATCCTATGAGATGCACTTCAAACAGTATCCATCTCCAGAGTTACGTTACCAAAGCAACAACAACAAAAAACCTCACCTCTTCTTTTTGACGTCTTTTTGGGGTTTCTTGTCATGGACGGGGTTCTCTCTGATCGCGGCGTGTGCTTTCTTGTACATTTCCTCAACCTGAGGTACAGAACAATAGATTAGTCATGGTAAGGCAGGTATGCTGACATCACAGTCAAGTGTACTACATCACTTCCTGAGGGCTTCCCGTCGCTTCTCTCAGCCCCGTCTTGAAAGAACAATAGCATCAGCCAAAGCAAATGAAGGACCAACTACATTTTGCTCAGCATCTTTAGTAACATCATCAAGAAGCAATGGGATCAGGAGTCTCGCAAACACACTAAGGTTAGGACACAAACATTTAGGGTTACATTTACCCAGATGTTACCCAGGTGGGACAGGTGTCATGCAGTCTTACCGTGTCTGGCGTGACTCCATTCTTTATGAAGCGTGAAAACTGTTTCTTGTAGGCCTCCTCGTCCTCCTCCATTAAGTAACTCATGTAATCCGACACGTTCATGCCCATGATGTGTTTTCGGTGCAACTCTGCATTGAACTCCTTGCTCTCTGCATCATAACCCGGGAAGCGTTTTAGGCTGCAAGCAAAAAAAGAAAGATCAAAGTAAGTCTGATGTTGTACACAGTGTATTGAACAAGATGTCTGAAACTAGTTTTAGTATTGAACTGACCAAATCCTTATGCTTGCCTTCTTCCTTTACACAAGGCACCACAATGATTTGAAGCAAATGGTTCTCTATCTGGGATTCCTAACGGTCAAACGGCTGTAGCTTCCATCTAACCTGTGAGGAATGGCCAGTCCGCCGTCGACCGCACCCTTGAGAGCTCCAAACACTTTGTTTCCTGTCGAGGTTCTGGCGAGGCCTGCGTCCAGGTAGCAGGTGAAGGCCCCGGGCTTCCCGTCTACACTCTCCACGTTGAACTCATCTCCCGTCACCTCCACCTGGCCCTCGTACACCTGGTCCAGCCCAAACTTGTTCAGCAACTGACGGGCGGAGGAGAGAGGTTAGGATGAACCACGCATTTGAACATTGTGCAAGACGAGCAACATTGGTTCAATATTTTGTAGGATCACTTATTTGGAAGCCAGTTAACATTTAACTGCGTGCAGTGCGAGTCACCTGATCTGACTTCCCCCCCAAATATATATCATTACCTATTTTTTCACTTTGTTTACCTTCAGCTTTCCACACATACGTCAATTAATAATGTTGGCAATGTTTGTCTTAGTCAGTGTAACAAGAGCACAGGCCATGCATCAGGAGGTCCACAACTAAACCGCTGACAAGCTAGACTTGACTGGCTACTGGTCCCAATACACACACACACACACATTGTGAATGAATGTCTTTGCAAATGGGCAAGAATAGGCCTGTGAATGGTATGAAGGCCCGTGTGCGTGTCTGGGTCACCACTCTCACCCTGCGAGCCAGTAGTAGGCCTGTGCAGTAGGCTGCTGCATAGTTGGTAAGTCCCACAGTGATGCCATACTTTGGCAGCTCATGCGAGTAGGCCGCACACACAATATGGTCACCTTCGATCTTGGCGTAGGCAATCTGAAACCAAAATAAAAGTGATGAGGGGTTGGAGAGAAGACATGTCTGCTCCAGTTTACTATTCCATTCAGGTCTACATTTGTTTATCGTGAATCCAGAGCCGTTTTACACAGATAATGAGTGAGTGTGTTCATAGCTCACCTGACAGCAGATGTCTCTGTTGGAGAACCTCACAATAATGCGGTACTTTGGCGTGTTGTACTTATTCTTATCTTGAATGACCAGGCGCTTCCGAGCAAAGTAGTCAGTCTTCCCCTCTGCCCAAAATAATCAATATGATGTATTGGTCAACATATTAGTCTATGTGTCCATCTTGTTAGTGAAGCATCATTACTCCTGTGTGAAACTCTGTACTGTCTATGAAATAGCTTAGTTTGGATGAAGCATGAGCACAATGTCTTACCTCTCCTTCTCCTGAATTTAACTTGGTACCTCTTAAAGTAAGCCTTGTTCTTGACGACTTTGACGAAGCCCTGTGAAAAGAAAATATATTTACTGGTTTTCTGAATGTATCTGGCCTATGCTAACAGATTACCCGGTGTTCAAAGACCCAGCTTGCTAGATGACTAGTTCCTAATGTCAACATATATTACGGTACTTGCTTTTACTATGATCTTAAATAGGAAGCCATATGTTTAGGCTACAATTTCAAGAAAGAATTAGGAGTAGATCATAGGCTTTTTATCATTACTTTACCGTTAAAGCAGGCCAACGAGCTAGAACGCCCTACAGTTTTGCCTTAACGTGAAATTCCACGTCAATAAAATACACAACCAGTTGTAAACTAGCTGTCTGACAATACATTTGGACGGATTGGAAGTTGATTTCTAACTATCCAACAACTTTCATATCTGTCAGAGGCCATTGTGTGCCACGCTGGAACCCTTCCTTCGTTTAGACCCGTGAATCATTAATCGCAATCTATCATCATCAGGCTACCAAACAAACATAATCCCACACAACATTGTCATATTCAGATTGACTAACATTGCGTGTGTCATGTTCACATTAAATTATAATGACAAACTGACCATTTTCGTAGATATTCAATATTCTTCGCCGTTCAGTATTTTCACGTATGCCGGAAGAATTGCTGACAAACCAAATTTTCAACAGACTGCAAATACTTTCGCCCCCTACCGTATGGGAGGTTGTCTTTGTTTAAAAAATCATCCCCTCCAACACCAGCAGAGGACAGCACCATCCTCATAATTGAAGCATGTTCCGATATACTGCGAGATCATTCCCCTCAGGGTCAGGGTTTAACTTTGGGTATTTTTTTTTTTTTTTTTTTTAATTGATGTTACATAACATCTGTCTATAACATGGGAGGTCAGATGGCCGCGCTTTTGGGGAGTCGGCTGTTAATTAGATTAGGGCTGTGCAAAAGGACATTGTGTCCTTGGGCAAGCCACTTCTCCCTACTTGCCTCAGGGAGAATGTTCCTGTACTTACTGTAAGTCGCTCTGGATAAGAGCGTCTGCTAAATTACTACATGTAAATGTAAATAACTAAATAGCTATTTCCCCATCTTCTCGAAAATGATTTGTACTGCATTGTGAAATAATGACTCAAGGATTTGTTGATCCATAAGGTCACCATCACAGGGACATGGTTAAAGTTCCCGCCCATTGAGTGGGCGATTCTTACGGGTCCCCCACCCATTAGTATGAATCAGGGTCTCAATGTGATCCTGTCAAATTCACCACACCTAAGTGTGAGTTGTTGTCTGTGTGTGTGTGTGTGTGTGTGTGTGTGTACAGCATGTGTATGTGCTAACAGCATGCCACTGTTTGGTCAAGAGGATCCCAAGAAGTAGATAAGAAACTGTGAGGTGGTTCGTTTTCAAAAGGATGTTTCACTAACAATGAAGGAGCAACTGTGACAGCTCCTGATGCAACCCCTTTCTCCCCCTACCCAACCCTAAAACAACACGTTTTTGTGAAATGAGCAATCGAACATCCTATTCCAGTGTTTACATTTCAACAGGCCATCAAACTGTCGCATATCTAAAAGAGACAAACAATTCCTATCCACCGCCTTGCAAAATGATGTCCAGGGGACGGTTGCACAAAACACCTTAAGTTTTTTCCTTAATTATGACACTTAGGGGAAATTCTCCTTAGCTAAGGGATTTACTTAAGGGTGTTGCACAGACTCCCTTAAATGGTTTCTTTAGCTAAGGAGAAACGTTAAGGGATTTACTACATTGAACATCATTTCACAGCAGTCAAATTTGACTGTTTCCACAGAGACCGAGTTTGTTCAGTTGCATCGCTAGTGCACCTCCCTACAAAAGCCAGAGTAGGCACACCTTGTCTAAACCCAAGTTTGCTGGTGAGTGGTGCCCCTCCCCATGAGCACTCAGCTGTGATTAAATTGTTCCGTTTTTTTCTGCAGCAGTCACTCTTTGGTCAGTATTACTCCATCGGTCATGGTCATATTCAACACCGTTGCAGTTTATTTGAGATTTTTAAAGCAGTGTCTTAATCTTTCTGAAATAGGAGATCAATCCAGTCAGAGTTTGACAGCGTTTTCACCATCACATGACAGAGAAAGCCAGTGGATTCAACACTGAAGGAACAATATTTTCCATATTTTCAATGGGTGCAATAATACCTTTCTCTGTCAGTGCTGATGTTTCTTCTTTTGCTGGTATTAGTGTCACAATTTCATGCTCAGCATACAATTGGACATTTTAACTTTTTTTTTAATGTTACAGGTTGGCAATTGACAACTGCACATGACTAACTTTAGTAGATTACTGAATTTGCCGTGTCAGAAATGGTGTGGAGATAATCAGTGTATGCAAAGTGTTTCCCTCATGCAGTTCCTTCACACTTTAACCACTGTTTAGCACCTTGCAAGGACAGGCAACCATGTTCTCATGGGAAAGTCACTAAAACACTACAGATTTGGATGCTCTATAATCAGGTGCATGTGTAAGGCTTATAGACTGCAGTTGAAAATACTAGGCAAAACAATCATATAATCTATGTACCAGCATTAGGCTGAAGCTCATGAGTACTTTTGGACTTGATTCATGGGAATTCAAGCTCACTGTGACCGCACAAGATCCAGGAAACCCAAAAAAAGTGTGGGGCCCGTGGTTGAACCCTAACCTTCCAATACAGAGTTGAAACAATGCTCTATAGAGGGGTACAATAACCAGGAAGCTCTGAGAAGGTTTCCAGCAGTTCTGCTCCATGAGAGTTCTAGTAATTGGTCACTTGGAAAATTTACAGCCAGAAGTTGGCTGGTTGACCAATAAGGGGACGTGCTGATCACAATGATTGATGAGGGTCTCACGTCTAGAAGGTGGTGATTTGTAATCTGTTTATGCCATCCAACATGTCAGTGGAAATGTGAAACAAAATAGCATTTTCTTTAGTCAATTTATTATTCAGATCTTGCAAAAGGAAAATGTTTAGTGAATTATTTTTTACTTTTAAAGCAATGAGATGCAGACAAAAAAAAAAGGTAGACAGATATTCTGTAAATATGTTCACTGTTTCAATAAACTCTTTGACCTGCGAAATAACACAACTATATGAGATAGATGAAGTGTGAATTGGACCCTAATAATTTTTCCTCATAATCTCTGATTTACTGGTTGGAATGACACTGGTTGAACTCATAACAGGAGTAAAAACAAGATGTTATAACCCTCAGGGAGAGGAGCTGTCTTGTGGTGTGGACTGCTTCATAAATCATGCATTGTGTTCTGACTCTTTACCCTATCTGGAGTGAGCAGTTGGTTAGCTGAGGGTTTGATCAGATTTGTGTGTGTGCGTGTGTGTGTGTGTGAGAGAGAGAGAGAGAGAGAGAGAGAGAGAGAGAGAGAGAGAGAGAGAGACAGAGAGAGAGAGAGAGAGAGAGAGAGAGAGAGAGAGAAAGAGAGAGAGAGAGAGAGAGAGAGAGAGAGAGAGAGAGAGAGAGTGAGGTAGAAAGAGTGTGTGTTTGTGGTGTTGTAAGGTGCCAACAGCATGTCATTTATGTGTAGTTGGGTAAGAGGAAACAGCGAGGGGGATAAGATAGTGTGAAGTGGTTTTCGAAGAGATGTTTCAACACAGAAGCAACTGAGGCTGCTCCAGACCCATCCTGTATGGAAATGGATCAGGTCATGTTTAGTACGTTTGACTGTGTACACACAAATAGGGTGTCCGTTCTCACATTCCATTAAGATTTGGATCAGATCTGAGGACTAAACATAACCAGACTCCATGGTAAGAGCCTTATTATCCTCAGACCCACATTTGTTAATAGTCTTTTGCAACAAAGGAAGTAAACATATGTAGATGATAGTCACCTGCTACCTATATTTCTAGCAGTATGGACAGCTAAAAATGGAAAGGCTTCACAGCGACATGGTCTATGTTTATTTCCATAGCTCAACTCTGTATTTTCGAGAGGATTGAAAATGCTCTGCAAAAAAAGACAATGTCAAACTCGTATCACTGCACCACTTTGCATCTATTTTAATCACATAAGGCTGTGAGAGACTATACAGTGTCACCATCAAGGCGCTGAGAAAGGTGTGGGGAGAGTGGTGTAGAGGCCGTGAGATTAGAGAATTGTGACCCGCTCTGACAGCTTCTGTGGTTGGTTTCCTGTTCCGACTCAAACAAAACAGAACAGTGCGTTTTGCACGTTTACTCTTTACCTTAGGCCTCTCTCAACTCTCTATCTCTCTTTCTGATTAAACATCACTGCAGTTTTGTTTAGTTGGCAATCACTACAATCATTAGGCTACTGCTACCAATTTCACTGGCTAAAATGGTCTTCCTACAGCACTGGTTAAGTGTAACTGTATTTGCATCACTTGCTTTGTAAGGTCAGTTGACTTTCTCTCTGAGAATTATTGCTGTACTGCACTTTATGTAATCTCACCAGTTTAGTCCATGTGTAGAATCAACTAATACTTTGGATAATATATATAAGTACTGTCAATGTCCTCTACAAAAATATGTTCACAAGTTCATAAGTCAGTAGGAGTGTGTAGTCCATGTTTCAGCACCAGAATGGACCTTCCTGTCTTTCCGCTTAGGTTGTTGGGATCCGTAATGTCTCTTTCAGAATTCGGAATCCAGAGCTGTTGGAAAGGTTCTTTAAAGTTTTCAGTTAGAAGTAAACATTATCAATGTCAAAAGTGTTAATTGAGTGTGAAACAATATCCTTTAATGAATCAAAGCTAAGATCAGATTGTGTCGATGTTGTGCCAAAATTGTTAGATCATACACATCAATAATGTTGCTATGTAGCCTATGACATGTTTCAATTATTATTGATTGGGTTAACAAATCCATATTGTGTTTTGAAAGCAACCACTTTGGTTCAGAACATGTGCTTAAAATTTGTATTTGCTATCTCAACTTGCAGGTGCACACAAAAAAACTTTTCTCACATGGAAAATAAATCGATATCTCTTGGCTTTGACTCAACCTTGGATGCGAAAAGCCTAGCAATGATTTTCCTTTGAAGCTTTCTGATTTTAAGAAAAAACATTTACGGTTTTTATAGAAATGGCAATGGAGTGAGGACCCGAATCTGTTGTGGGGAAAAAAGTTAGCAAAATCAATCGATACAGGTGTGCATCCGCGAATCCCCACTGTAAGAGATACCCCAGGTCCCCATTCACAGGCTGCTGCACGGACTGGGCAGTCAACGCTGCATGCATGTGTTCGTGCGTAAAGGATATCACCGACAAGCTAGACGGATAACCGGTATCACTTACACTGATACGGGTCATTAAAGAGGAGTGTGAGAGACAGTTGCATAGGCCTGTAAAAAACGTCCAATAAACGATCATAGGACTAACCAGTTATACACCTACACTAATCAACCCGTTTTTCAATGCTTTTCTTTATCAGCACGTTAGGAGCCTATCACAGACGTGCTCACCAGTCATCATGTCACTTCACTATTAGACTATAAACAATTTGGCCACCTTCCCAATGACACCTGGTGAACGACAATTTGGCTTTGCGCATGCTAAATCGCCTGCCAAAAATCCCTGGATCACCTATCAACCAATGGTGTTCAAATCTTTTCAGAGATAAAGACAGGGCGGTGTGGACAGGAGGATTTTACACAACTGACCTCAGACCTTGAGAACAACCAGCGAGAGCAACCATGCCAAGGTCATTTTTGGTGAAGAGCAAACGGGCACATAGTTACCATCAACCCAGATACCTGGACGACGAATATATCAAATTGGATACTATTTTAGCTCATGTATGCGCAGGTATGTAAATGTATAGCCTGTTGCTCCTGCATATTATTTATTATCTGTAAATAGGCTACTATCCAGATGGAAACAAAATCATAGGCAATATTTTCATGTCAAATAATAACATTCTATGAACAATATAGAGACCCAAGCTCAGGTTGAGTTCGCAGAGAACTTAGAGCCGGATACCCACAACCATGACAGGCTGTCCCCCGAGTCCAGGCTGGTGCGCACGGCTGACCTTTCCTGCACCTCCCCGTTGAACTGCGAGGGCAGCGTGTGCGACCGCGCAGCAGATTACTACTGGTGTTCCCCGTGTTCCCCATCATCGCCTGGTCAGTTGAATATCCTCAAAGCTGTGTTATTTGTAGTTTTATTCACCACAACTAGGCTTTTACGCGCTAGCTTTCCCTACTTTTTCTTCTTTTTTTTCAACATTTCGACATGTCATATGTATTGTAGATTTAATTGTAGGCTAATTTGTTTCATATTCAAAATGATCTACAGATTCGGAGAAATGTTTCACTCCGTCAACAGACGATGCTCATCATTTCACTGTCCCCTATCGCCCTTACGCATGGACCTGTTCAGGCTCCGAGCTCAGGCACCTTATTCAACGAACATATCAACATCTGCCAAATAACATGGAACCTGTTCCCATGGGCATCTATGGGCCAGACGAAAGAACCGAACCCTCCATTTACTCCCAGCGGGGCCACACGACAGGATTTTACCGAGAATATTCCTCTACAGGACTCCCTATCCACATGCGGGACACTGCCGAGTTATATCCAGATCTCAAGCAGAGGACCACGGTCGCAGAGGTCAAGTCTGAGTCGGATCTCAATAGTTCCAGTATGGAATCAAGCAGATCATACAAGTGCATGAAGTGTTGCAAGGTAGGTTTATTACTTATTTGGTATTACATTAAGTTGATGACTAACTATACACTTTGGATGACGCAGAACTGTTTAAAATTTACCGTCAGGTATTCTCCACTCCGCACGGTTTGGAGGTCCACGTGCGTCGATCTCATAGCGGCACACGACCCTTTGCATGCGAGATTTGTGGAAAAACTTTTGGGCACGCGGTGAGCCTAGAGCAACACAGAGCCGTACACTCACAGGTATCCCAATATAGAGCATAAGAGTATATTTATTGGTAAACGAAAATGAAAATAAGCAAAATAAAGTGTACTAATTTTGTATAACGATTTATATTAACAGGAGAGATGTTTCAATTGCAAGATCTGTGGCAAAAGCTTCAAGAGATCGTCTACATTGTCAACGCACCTGCTCATCCACTCAGACACACGGCCTTACCCCTGCCAGTATTGTGGGAAAAGATTCCATCAGAAGTCAGACATGAAAAAACATACATTCATACATACAGGTAATGCACCAGGTTCATTGTGTTTTTAGACTAAACATCATCGTTAACTTGTTCAAGAAGGTTGCCAAAAGTTCAATAACGAGTGCATTACGCAGAACAAGATCCGGATTTAAAGTCGAAACTTTCATAATGCATACTTTGTTTACATATCCATGTAGGCGAAAAGCCGCACAAGTGCCAGGTGTGTGGAAAGGCCTTCAGTCAAAGCTCCAACCTCATCACGCACAGCCGCAAGCACACGGGGTTCAAACCCTTTGGATGCGACCTATGTGGTAAAGGGTTTCAACGCAAAGTGGACCTGAGAAGACACAAGGAAACACAACATGGACTGAAATAGCTGAAAAATATACATCTTAAACTCTGTTGATAACTGGTTCAGATGGACAACCGCTCCAAATATTAGCTTATATGTAGGCCCACTGTTAGTCATTTTATTTTAACTTCTAAATGCAGTTTTTCCTTGACATTGTATGCAATTGGATTCGTTGATTTTGTTAAAAAATGTATAGGTTTTCTCAAGCCGTATATAGGCTATGTTTGTTTCCCTAGGTTTTTGTAATATATTTTTGATATCGTTTAGGTTATGGTGGTAGGCGAACTGTCAAGTGACCATCTGGCTTTGCCCCCAAAATATTTAAAGTTTTGACATTTTAATGTAAAATAATTGTGTTTTATGTTTGGGGAACGGTAATAATTAATTAACTCTACACAACATTACTTACGCATACCCTTTTCTTATATTGCAAATTTTGCAATAATCCTGGTTTTTATTATCAGTAACCAGAAAATAACAGAAAATGTCTTAACAAGAAATGAGCCTTATCGATTGCTTCAGAACCGTGGTCAAATCAACATATACATTTTTTGAAAATAGTCTCTTAAGACTGAAAGGCACATTCATATTAAACTATTTTCTAAACAAAAAACACATCTTTCAACTTAATGACATGAAACAAAGTTTTAGGCCTCGTTTTATTTTACTCTGCGCGCGCCAGCTGGTCTAAACCAATATTTTCTCTCCCAAGCTTTGTTAGCACACTTCAAACAAATTAAATTATGACACCATAAAGTTCCTGTGAAGGAAGTCTGGAGGAAAATAGCGTCACCCTTATTGTCCAATCATTTAAAAGGTAGCCTAAAAGGCAATCGGGAAGGACAGACATTTTTATACTGTGGAAAACCAGAGTGTAATTTATTAGGTTGTACAGAGACAGGGTATAGGTTTAACATGTGGTGTTTTAAACTCTTCTGATTTAGACATCTATTCACAGATTGTGTACACAGTGATTAGGCATTACAGTCAAAGTCATAAAAACAGAGGAGACTGCAAAGACCTGATCTACTAAACTTGGAAGAACTTAACAAATGCACAAATCCACGATTCAATAATGTGCATTTTAATGTTTTGAAAAATATTTGTAAATGAGTTAAGGACCAAAGAATATAAACACAAGATATTCCATTATACAGTTGTTCAGTACATGACTGCACAAGCACCCCCTGTCTCTAAATTATATCATAAATTTGGTATGGGTGTCAGTGAGATGGGGTCTTGAACAGCTGTACTAAGCTCTGCAGGTCTTGAGCATTGATGGCGAGTTCGTCCATAAGAGTAGACAGGTACTCTACAGACCCTGGGCTCTCAAGGGCTTTCTGTACCTCTGGAGACACCTCCGATATCCTGCAACACATGAAAACACCCAGATAAACAAACCCAACAACCTGCTACATACAATTCACCACATTACAACAGTGACTACACATCAATCCTGCTTTTGGTTGTCACAATCGTTTTCAATTGGTTTAATTGGCGGGTGAGGGAGTCATTCTCAGAAGGGCCTTGGGGTTCCTGTCACGTCACTCCACCATCCCCCTCCCTGCTCTTGTGCATGTGTATGCACGTGGAGCTCCGGTTCAGTCCTGGTCTAGTGTTGCAGGGGCACCATACATTATTCAGATGACCTGTACAAAAGACTCCAGACTAACTTTACAGCTGCCACACAGCAGACAGATACAGCCACCCAAATTATTCATGAGGGGGGTAGAAACAGTAGGACCAGGAGAAATACACAACATGAGACGTGTATCGTTGCTTGAGGGATTAGTGGATGATAAACTCGCAGAAGCCCTTTAACAAAATGGGTTTAATGTCCGTGAGCCAGACACACTTCTGTGGCAACAAAGACTTCATTTGATCCTTGCGCATGAAACACTACAACCAAATAGATTCCGAAACAGTTCAGATAATTGTAGGAGTATAGTATTTATAACTAAATCCGCTTGACAATGACAATCCATCTCGTCTTATTTTTGGTTTGTCACACTACGATGGCACACAAAATAAGGTCATCTGAGTGGATAAAGACAACCTCTTTATTTTGCGCAATATTAGTTGCAACAGCAGTCCGCATTTTGAAAGTCAGAGAAATAAATAAATAAATCAGAGTTTGTTTATGGCTCCGTGTTCCTTCTGGTGGTGTACAGATCAGTTAGGGGTCAGGTGGAATGTTTCCCATGGCCTTCCTGTGTGTGTGTCCCTACATCACGGATCTGGAGGAGGGCCATCAGGTAGATAAGACTGCAGAGCCTCTGTGTGTACACAGACGGGAGCAGCACGGAACTGTCCGCACAGCGCCTGCTCGGATTGCAAACTTCTGGGGAATCTGGGGAAGTAGTGGACGGTCGCACACACACACACACACACATACTCACTCACTCACACACACACACACACACACACACACACACACACACACACACACACACACACACACTCACACTCACACACACACACACACACCATCTGGCGCAGGGCAAACAATGCCCTCTTCACACTCTGAGCCAGGCCTTAAGCCATAGAGTTTGTTTTTTGGTAAATACTTATTCTAGCTAATATCACCTCATCCTACCCAAGTTTCAGCCATTTCCCCTAGGGGATGAATACAGTCCTACTCTATCTATCCTGGGGCAATATGGGAAGGAGAATGCAAGACTCACATTGCAAACCTTGTAGGTAGACTCAAGGTGAGACTTTCAAAAAACTATCCCCTGGTTGTGGTTGTGACGTGTGAAAACTACACTTATGATTTTTACTTTTTAAAATTGCAAATTGCCCATGGCACACACGTGACCACACCATGGGTATGACTGAGGTACAGAGATATAGTCAAATCTGTCAGCATGCAGTTTGCTGAGAGGGTGTTCCTTGAGGAAAACAGTGATCCCTGATTTCCTCTGCACTGCTATTTGACTAACTCAACAGAAGCTCAGGCTCTCCAGCTGTCCCTGCATAGCATACAACACAGGGACGCACACACACACACACACACACACACACACAGGGTCACGTACACACGTACACACACACGCGCACACACACACACAGGCTCACGTACACATGGAGGAGCACCACAGCAATCAGGGTCCACTCGGGGGTTTTGTGAATGATGTTGGTATTGGTGAATCTGCCAAGCAAAACAGAGAGAAGGATTTAAACATGGTATTCTGGTCGTTGAAAGTCACTCAACTCCCTCGACCTCTCTCTGCACCACCTGACCATCATGTGAAAGACACTGTTTGGCACGTTGGGTCTGACCTGAAGGTCCGCACCAGACTGCTGAGGTCACTGAAGACGTCACTCATGGTGAGACACAGCGGTCCCAGAACAACTCCGAGACTGAAGTCCACGTACAGAGGACAGACACGGAGACACGGAAGTACAAATATTTGTAATATACATACATATATATAATATGGAAGAAACATATATACAATATATATGACTGAATTTGACAGCTCCATGCCTTCCATGACATTGTGTAGACATCACCTTCTTGTGAGTTTCTCAATGGCTATACGCTTCTGGATGAGGTGCTGGGCATGGGAGTCAACCAGAGGGAGAGATAGATCCTTCCCAGACTGGTCCTGGAGCATTAGATCAGGAGGAGGGAGAAAAAGATGGGAATGTTTAAAAAGATAAACAAGACACTCGAATATATATAAAAAACCATATATGATAATCTAATGAAGAAAGCATCTGCATTTGGAAGGTATAGTGCTATCCTGTATAAACAAACCCTTATTCAGAGCACCCCCTTATGGACACTGGCACTCACTGCAAGCTGTTTCAGAACACTCACCTCTGAATCTCCATGCCCAACATTCTGAGGCAGAACATGTCTGCCTTTGTAGAACTCTTTCACCCTCAGATCCTGCTCCTCCGTGTGCCTACGCAGGGTGTGGTAGTCTGGGACAGGAGCCGAGGGTCTCCAATCCCCCCCAAGGTGCCCAGGCTCTCCCCCCTGGCCCTTGGCTTCCACCACATCGTCCAGATCATCTTCATCCAGCTCCTCCTCCTCCTCCATCTTCACCTGTCTCTCTGTCAGTGGTGGGTTAGAGTTGTGGTCTGGACCATATAGAAACTTCATTGTTTCTTCAGTCTTCCACTCGCTGAAGTTCCTGTGCAAGCCTTCTAAAAGGTTGACATGGATCAAGTCCGTCAGTATCTCCGTCTTCAGGAGACCACAGAGCCCAGCCGCTCCTCTCCTGCTCATGCCCACCTGGGTGATGTCAAGGCCGGGCAGGGGATGTGATGCAGGAGGGAGGTTATTGTGTTGTGGAGGAGTTGGTTCTGGGGGGCCTTCCTGTCTACAGTGTGTTAGGGTCGTGTCCCTGTGTACAGGAGGGTTGGCTGGGACTGCTCGCCTGTCCTGCATGGTGCAGTGTCTCAGCAGATCAGCAGCCTCTTCCACAGACTGGCCCTCTGGAGAGCCTCTCTCCTCCAGGAGAAGTGGCTGCTCGCTGGGGAGCCTAGCCCCTGATGTGGGATGTCGGGGTCCAACAGACTCCGTGCGCCTCCCTGTTTGGGATTCCCTGGACTCCTCCTCAGTCTTTCCTTTCTCCTTTCCCTTCCTGTCCTCTCGACTCTCTCCGCCGACATTAGCCCTTCCAACTTTTTGGAGCCCGGTCTCGCCAGTGTTCTTTGTGGGCAGCTCGCCCCAGTGTACCCTTGGTCCGGGTGGTTGGGAAACCCCACTGGAGTCAAAGCCCTGCTCTTCGTCACTGCTGTCACTGTGGCTGAGTCCAAGAGGGGAGCGTCGGGGGTCTCCGGGGGCCTCCGAGTCCACCGGGTTTTCAATGTCCTGCTCTCTGAGACGCCGTGCCCTGAGCTTCACCTCCTCTCCAGCACACCCACTGCAAGCAGGGGAGAGAGAGGAGAGACGAGGAATCCGTCAAGCATCACTGGAAGGAACTACGGAAGATTCTACATTCTCAAAGAAACTAAAATAGACATACCTGTCCCCTCTCTTCATTAGAATCACTTGTGGAAGACTGTAGACAAACAAACTTGATTAGCGGTGAGACCAGGGACTGAGGAGGACCATGTCAGTTGCTTTCCTCCAACACTATATGGTATGTTCACTACAATGTCCCATTATAGAATGAAAGGCAGCACTCTCTTACCTCTCATGGTGCCTCAGCCATAGAGGGATGTTTGGTATCTGCAGCTCAAAAGCTTTGGAGGCTTTGTAGCAGAAGTTACTGCAGAAGCACTATATAAGAGAGACAATTCAATTTGTCTTAGTCCATCACCCCTTTTTTTTTTTTTTTGCTCACTGTCTTTGGCATGTCTATTTCACAATGCTCACCTTTCGTTCAGTAATGTCATAGACTTTATTGGTCTTGGTGGAAATGTTGTACTTTTGATGAGGAACCTAAAAAAAACATTTGATCATTGAAGGTTAGACTTTTTTGTTGTTGCATTGATCCATGGTCAAAACCTCCATATCACCCTTGTCATAGCTCTAAGGAATGGTTGTTTACTCCTTTCAACTGTATGAATACCTGGAACTTACATTTCCCAGTTTACTGGAGCAGACAGGATAGCCACACAGTTTTGCTATGGCTCTCTCCTCAATTGTATCTTTGTAATCACCAGTGGTAATCAACCTAGCCTACAGACACAGATTAGTGGTTAGTAATCATTTTAAAAACACAACACACCTGCTTCATGGATAGAAGGGCACACACACTGATGATTAACACAACATGATGCTAACTTGGCCACTGAGCCAGTCTTCACAAAATGAGGACACATTTATCGAGAGTTGTACTGTACTTACACAATCAACCAGAACGTCATCTGCCACGCTATCCTCTAGTAGACGTTCAACCACCTGCAGGGCCCTCTTCTCCAGTTCAAGCTTCTCTCTTAGGGTCTCCGTCACTATCCCTCTCCTGTGAGCGGACAGGAGGACCATATTAGACTACACGTGTTTAATTAACTAATGTTTTTATTTTGCAACTGAGGAATAACCCGCAACCTAAACTTTAAACAAAGCTAAAATAGATACAATCAAAGGTAGAAAAAACCTTGTTTCTTCTATAGCAGCCAGAGAAGAAACGGCATTCCCACCTGAAAAAAAAACAATTCTCAACGTAGGTAAATTACTGACCTAGAGGAACTTGTCAGTATATCAACTTTACCACCAAAATCTTGGCTAGTCTACAGACAACCTCATTTCCTGGTAGTTTACTCAATAAATTAGCAAGATATCTAGCATGTTTTTATGTTTTCCGATAACCTTCATACCCACTGGTATTCACAAACACGTCGTGTCATTATGTAGTACTATCTTCAACAAAAACATACCCTTTATTCCAGATTTTAATGAACGTGAGCTACGTTTTCTCTGTCCACTCTCCATGTTTTCTCTGTAATGCCGGTGACGTTTCTACAGCAAGTCGCTAGGGTCAGTTTAGACATACGCTACAGAATACTTCAGAAACCCATGCGACTATCTGTCTGACACCCTCCCTGTTAGACTTGTAAGTAAAACATTTTAACAAATGTATTACGTTAATGAGCACCGTCAACCATGGCCTTCCGAACCTACAATTGATCAATTACATTATACGAATGGTGTCTATGTAAACTGCAATTAGCCAGCTAGCTATATCATTTTTTGCATGACAGTCAGCTAGCTAGTCTAGCTAACTACGCACAAACAAAGCATGTGTCAAACACACTTGAGTCACTTTGATGCATTGTTGGTGTAGCAAACCGAATAGTACTATAGTGTATAATATCTTGTTTATATAAATATTTAAATTAATTTAAGGTGATAATGTCACTCAATGCTTGTCACTCATATTTGACTATCATATGATCGAATGTGCATTTTTTGTTTCTTACAGAAGTGCTATGGACAGCGACTGAAGCACTGCAGCAAGCATGGCTTTAGAGCAACTCAGTGATGTCGTCCAGAGATGTGTAAGTACTAGAGAATGTGATGATGCCAGAGAGGGAGCGAAAAGTGTTGCAACTGCCTAAACACTGAGTTTTACTTACATAAAAAAGAATCAATGGGATGGGCTTGATATGTCTAAACGGGAAGTTGTATAGGTATTCTCGACTTCATGCTCAAGTCTCTCCCTCTCTCTCTCTCTCTCTCTCTCTCTTTTTCTCTCTCTCTCTCTCTCTCTCTCTCTCTCTCTCTCTCTCTCTCTCTCTCTCTCTCTCTCTCTCTCTCCACACACACACAGCAAGCTGTTCAAGAGGACAACTACACATCGGAAGATTATGATGTGTTCCAGATTGCAGGGCGAGCCTGCATAGAGGAGGGAGACAGTGCTCAGGTCTTGAGTATTGTTGTAGATGAGAAAAATAAGGTGAGGGGAAGGTGCCTGGAATTGCTATCAGGCATTCCACTCCATTCAAACACTCTTTGTACTTGATAATAAGTTTAGTATACTGGTTTCTGCCAATGCATATCCTGTTCATGGTCATTGTGTTTGCATTACTATGTACTGTCCTCTCCTCCTGTGTTTAGGACATTGTGAGATGTATGGGCTGGAATCTGCTTGGTCCTTTGGTTCAGATTTTGCTAAAGAAGGAAGACAAGAACCTTCCACACTGCCTAGCCATCTTCACACACCTCGTGGAGGTGTGTTTAACATTCACATGGTCATTCCTTATGAGACTCACTCGCACAGTTAGACTCATCGTATACGCTACCGTGCATCATCCTGTTATTGGTTAGGTTTGCAGTCCAAAAGAGCTGCTGGTTGGCTTGTTGGAGCAGGTAGAGGAGGCCCACCCTGACTCCATCTCAGAAACGGTCATCCTTCTGCTGATGCCTCTACAGAAAGGTAAGCAGAACACACAAACACACTATCCCAGGGCTCTAATGAAAAGCAAGCAACATTCATGTCAACATAGAGCAGGTGAATCATCTTGACCCATGAAACAACCCTCCCCAGTGCTGCTGCGTCTGGGGAGCCGGAAGGCTTCCTCGGTGGGCATGGCTCTCTCCACCCTGCTGGGCCAGGTGGCCAGGCTGCCCGTGCCCCAGACCAGGGAGCAGGAGGAGGACGATGTGTTTGGCCTGTGTCGCTGCTGCTCCACTCTGCTGGTCTTCGCCAGGCCCTTCGTGGCGGAGGCCAAGCAGAACCTCCAGGCCCGGAGCGGCACGCTCACTCACACGGCCAAGGAGGATGAGCTGAGGACGGAGCTGCTCAAGTTGTGAGTCAGCACGGCTTCCCTGGACTGACGTGTCCAGGCACGTTGACAAGGCCCAGTCATTTCCGATTCCCCCGAGCGAAATAGCTTTGTGGGCGTTGTTGTTGTTGTTTATCGGTTGACCCTTCATCAGAGCCGTGTTGTCTGTGTCTAGTTGTATGAAGTGTCTGTGTGAGCCGCTGTTGGAGGTGCAGCTGAGGGATCCAGCCACTCTGCCAGAGTCACCCCTTAGGGATTTTGCCACAGAGATCCTGGTAAGAGGTTTGGAAAAAGATGCACTTCATGCTTTTCCTGTCTGTCCCAACTTCATCTTCCTCTTTTTTTTTTCACTGAGGATGGGAAAAGACAGTGTTGCTTAACCATTCTGTTAGTGGCACAAGACCCCTTTAAAATTTCACTCTTCTGAAATACCATTTCCCATTTAGTTCAGTATCCGACTTGGGGATGTCTTAAAATTGGATAATTTTACCTATAAAACTAAGACTGATTCAATAATAAGTTTGTATCCATAAACCAAACTAATTACTTACACAACTTTACTGTCAGGGCCCTGTAATGGAGATGTGTTGTATCCTAATACTAAAATATGTGAATATCCATCAGAGAGTAGATTTGTTACACCAACATTGAAGCCGCTATCACATTACTACCACATCATTGACCAAGAATACTCAATAATATCATTGCATAACGGTTCTTTTGCGTCTTCTGCAGGATATTCTATCGGGCATTGGTGAGTCCATTCCCAACCTGCTGTGCCATTCTCTGCTGTGTCGGAGGGAGGTGCCAGGCTTCCTAGAGGAGGAGGTGCGCTACCCTAAAGAGTCCCTGGCCAGTCTGGCCTATCTGCTGTTTGTCCAGCACCTAGCCATGGACACCTTCCCCTCAGTCTTCAGGTAAGAGACACCAGCCAAGGTACCCTAAGATGGAAGTAGCATAGTACCCTCGTAACTCTGCGTCTACATGGAGCATTGTATACTGTGTGCACACAGGGAGGAGAGCCTGAAGCCTGTAAGTAACCCTGTTGAATGTTGTTCCACTTTCAGCCCTGTCTTTATTCTTCAGTGTAATATGGATTACGTCAACCTCTTCTTAAGCAGGTACACTTTTGGTTGTCTTCCTCTTCCCAGTGTTGCAAAAAACTACCCGGGTGATACTTGAAAATACATTTTTGGGTGTGTTTGCAAATCTAACATGATGTCTCTTGTTCCTAGAACGGAAGAATTTCGACTGCAGAAAGGACTGGTAAGTTTGCTGGTACAATGAGCTCAGATATAAATAAATACATGTATTCAAATGAATAGAAAATGAACACATTTCAAGGAACACTGTCAGTGTTGACGTTTCACCCAAATGTCTCTCTCGTGTTCCACCAGGACCTGTATGAGAGGAGCCTGGCCCGTGTGGAGGACAACAGTCTCCCTGTGCAGCTCCTGGAGCTCAAGTCCTTCATCAGTGTCCCTCAGGTCAGACTGCTGCCCACTATCTTTATTATAGAGTGCATGTCCATCAGTTCACTGATTAGTGTCTACTTCTCATTTCAGAACCTGGTGAAAGTCATGACGTTGTGCCCGATACAGACCCTGGTAAGTGCTTCATTGTCTTGGATATGACTCTTAATGTCGTAATTTTGCCTTGTGAAAAGGTTATGTAATTATTTTAAACGAGCTCTGGTGAGATACGGTATCTGTTTAATGAGGATGTGGCTGTTTACTATTGGCTGAGAGTATGTCCCTTGTTCACAGAGAACTAAAGGGCTAAAATTGTTGCAGTTGAGCATCGATAAGTTTGACACCGAAGCCAAATACAAGTTCTTCCAGTAAGTTTGCCCTTCTATAAAGGTTTGGACACCCTGTATATTACCTTCTTCCTGGAACAGGCTGATCATTGTCATAACATCCTATTTCAGATGTATGCTGAAGATAAGTCACCACTCAGGGGTAGAGGGATACATCATCAAGAACATCAGAAACCAGATTGACTTTTCACTAAAGGTAAGTGAAGAAGCTTCTTTTCTCTCTTTGACTTTTCCCTCTGTTAAGAATCCCCCCCCCGCGCAGACTTGGGTGTGCAGGGGAGTTGCTAACGCGGCCGTGTCTCTGCTTCTCAGCCGGGTCAGGGGAACGAGTGGTTCCTGGGGCTCCACCTGCTCCCCCTGCTGCGCCTGGTGCTGTGTCTCCCTCAGGGCCCGGAGACAGACCTCCTTCAGAACCTGGACAGGTGAGCCATGGGAACCCACTCACCAGCCTCTGAGCATGTCACGTCAGCAGGCACGGCAAAATGCTGAGATGCCGCCATGAGTACCAAATCCATTCAGGAGGCAAACCTATTGTCGATCCAACCCGCACGTTGGGCACACTGGAACCCGAACATGTTTTGTGCTCCGCAGGGTCATGGAGTCTCTGAACCTCCTGCGGTACATGTTGATCAGAGACAAGGAATGGGAGAACCAGGTACCACCTCCTTACCTCCTGGTGACGGCTCCTCCAAGCTGCTGGAATGGCATGCAAACGTAATCGAATGTCTCTGGCTTTCAGACGGGGATTTGGACAGAGCTGTATAAGATAGAAGATAACTATATGAAGCCGTTGCGTGTGGGGCTCAACATGTCCAAGGCTCACTATGAGGCTGAGCTCAGGAGCACCAAGGACAGCCAGAGGACCAACGCTCGAGGTAAAGACTCTCAAAGGAGACGCGCCACTCAACTGTTACAGCAGCAAATTAGCCCGTGCTCTTGTGTTATCTTTGTGCAAGAAATTGAATTACAGGAACTCGACAAACCCACAGCATGTTATTAAAGCCAGCTATATTTTTTCGGAGTTTATTTAGCAGGATCCCAGATACAGGATTCAGTGTGCTCTGTCAATGTGGGGAGTGAGAAGTTGCCGAGCATGACGCCAGAGATGCAGCTACAGGTAGGATTTTCGGGGAGGGGCAATTGAATCATGCTGCTAACAACATGTTGTTATACCGTCTTTGTAATCCCATGGCCGGCTTGTCTCATCTTTCCTTGTCCGATAGGTTCTTCACTCAGCCCTGCACACGTTCGACATGATTGAGAGTGTCCTCGCGCGAATCGAGGAAATCATCGAGGTGAAAGACAAAGCGTGAGCAACCGTGGCAGCTGCAGTCTCAGAGCCAGGTGGCCTGCCACTGTGTCGCGCCTGCCACTTCCACCAGCCATGGAGCCTCGTTTCCTGTAGGTCTCTGGGCCTAATCGACCTCAAGTCTAACTTTCTGGGGTCATGATGCAAAGTTACAGTACGTGATTGAGGTTGTTACGCACTTTTGTCATTTGTTATGGAATGAACAGCTTTAAGCTTCAACTAGCAGGACAAGACTGTAACTTCTTTAGTTATGTCATTTCACTAAACAGGTAGAACGTTACCCTTGTCCCCCCTGTTGTACTGGATGTTCAGAATACCTTCCTGTGAAAATCATCAGATGTGGAGCGAGTGTAGGGGTAATTTTTTTTACTCTTAAAACATTGTAAATGCTAGATGTGACTTCCATTCATTCATTTGTATTATGGCTTTGCTTTCACAATTCCTTTGCTATTCTTCGTACTTGTCATTTTGTTCCCCCATACCAGCTTTCTTGGCTTACTCAGGTAAATCATGTCATAGTGTGGATAAATACAGTCTACCCTTTCTAACCCAGATGTGTGGTTTGGATCTGTAGTTCTTGAATGTAATTTTTTTCAAAATGTTTATTAGAAAGTCTACACTTTTCCAAATACATGTCATGAGCAAAAATATTTAATAAATAGAGGTACAACAGACAATTCAAGCAGTCTCACACACACACATTCAAGTTGAGACGGCTCATAGTTTGGCAAAGGGACAACAAGCATAATCACATCCTCTCCAACAACATACTTAATAAAACATCCTAGTCATTGACATCAACAGGCAGTGGTTCAAGTTAAAAAGTCCACATATCCAGTCATAACTCATGTTATGGCTAGGAATGGAGGCCATGGCAGTTTGATGCCAACATTCCAGCAAACAATACTATAACAGCAGAACATGACACACAAGTTCCAAGCGGGTGTCAGAAGAAGCCTGTGAACAGTGGATGATGCAGTGCCTGCTGGGCTGTGATCCGTGTGGCTGGATTCAGATCCAGCAGTCTGTCCAGGAGGTCATAGGCCTCCTCAGGCACCTGGTCCCAGCCCCCCCCATCCTGAGGTTCTGGAACATTCTCCTCAGCGCTCCTGCCCCCTGGCTCCTGCGTGGGGGGTTCCTGGGGGTTGGCGATGTCTCTGTTGGGGGGGTGAAGGGGCATGGCCTCATCGTCTGGGGACGGCCTCCCTCTCAGGGTCTCACACAGAGTCCTCAGGTCCTGGCGAGGGAGCTCACAGCTGCACGTCACCGCTTTCCCTGCAGGGACAAACAGTACGTCATGGGAAACATCTGTCTTTTTACAAAGGGCGCCATTCTTCTCAAGCCACAAAACATGATTAAAAAAAAATCTGTTAAACGCTACACAAGCCTCACTAGGGTGTGATTTGAGTGATTCAAGTTGACCGTACCAAACTCCTTTGCAGCCTGGGTGGTCTCTCTGGAACCCCGTATGGTCATGATCTGGGCGAGGGCGATGAGGTCGTCATTGGCCTTGAAGAATGGGTAGCGGCCAGTGAGCAGAGAGAGTAGGATCACCCCGGCTGACCAGATATCTATGGCTACGCACAGGAGACAGTTGTAAGGGCCCGGCCTGGGCGCGGCGGGGTGTGTGTTCTGTGTGTAAGGGTGGCTCCTCACCTGTTCCCTGGTTGGGGCATTTGGTCAGGACCTCTGGAGCTCTAAACCCTGGAGTGCCAGCCCTGGGTGCCACTTGCTGTTTCCTGTGGGAGACAATATCAGGATTCTGTCAAGCTAAGAAGTGACTGCCTCTTTTTCGAAAGCAATAAACCCTGACTGGCATCATCCACAACAGGAGTAAATAGATGTAGGTTCAATCCACAGGAGGTTTCAAGTCCTCACCTAGACATACAGACGTTGCAGACACGGTCAGTCATGTAGCAGTTGCAGGTGAGGCCCAAGTTAACGACGGGGGTCCTTGGTTGTTTTTGGCTGCTGGCTGGGGTCCTTGCAGATAGAGGGTGCCGGATGACAGAGACAAACGTCCGTGCGGCAGGGTCCTCAGTTTTAGACGGCTTTACCAGCTGACCAAACAAAGAAAAAAAGATTTGTATTGAAGCTTTTGTCTGTCAGTCCTTTAGAGCAGCGGTCCCCGACCCCCGGGCCGCGGACCGGTACCGGTCCGTGGGTCATTAGGTACCGGTCCGCAGAGAAAGAATAAATAATTACATTATTTCAGTTTTATAAAAAATAAAAATAAATGTATTTTTCATGCACCTTAAATATTTGTTTTTGTGTTGCGTCTTATTTTGAAGGCATGTTTAAATATTACCATAGCGACCAGAGAGTGTTTGGGGCAGAGCGGGGCAGAGCCGCAGAGACATGGACATAATAAGGGCAGAGAGGATTCATGTTATGTTGTTGGCACGATGTTACGAGGCCGCTGCTAATAAAGTTGCATAAGAGTACACAGTGGATTCACGTTTATTATTGTATTTAGAAAATGCCACCGTTTGTATGCCGGTCGTATCATTTTATTTTATGTATTTATGCGCCACGCCTTAAAGGCCGGTCCGTGAAAATATTGCAACATTAAACCGGTCCGTGGCGCAAAAAAGGTTGGGGACCGCTGCTTTAGAGTAAGAAGAGAGAAAGTTAACAATCACCTCTATCTTAGTGTCTGCTGACTTGGCAGGGACAGGGGTGCAGCTGTTGAGGTTCCTCTCTCCAAACACGGCCCGTGGGGTTCTGCACAGACCTGACAGCTCCTGGACAGACAGAAGACACACAACTCACCCACGAATCCAAAAACAATCCATGAGCACTGACGGTAACATCACTACAAAAAGCGGTGTAAAGGGGACGTGTGTAATGGGACAGTAGCCAAATCTAGTTAGAGCTGTACACCCAGTGCCACCTTGGTGCGTTTAGTGCGGTTGGTGGAGGCGAGTGTGGCCGCTCTCTTCGCCACGGGCTTGACTGAGGTAGAGGAGGAGGAAGAGGAGGAGGGTTGAGGTGCTGTGATGGTGGTGGGGTGCTGGGGGGGGGTTGACAGTGGTAATCTGGTGGCCCTTGGGGGTGGCTGTGCTTGTGGGGCCTTCTTCCCTGTGGAGCCCACACCCCTCTGGGTGGTCCTCTGCTTCACCACCTTGAGCAGCTCGATCTGGGTGTCCACGGTGCCCTGGGCCAGCCCAAAGTCCACCAGAGCAAACCTGCAAAGATGACCGACAGCAATGTGATTTTCTTGCTCATGAACAGTCGGGTATTCAAGCGCATTCAAGTCATACAACTTCACTATGTTTTCATTACGTTTTCTCCTGGCGGTTGTACAGGAAGTTGGTGGGCTTGATATCTCTGTGAATGATGCCAAACTGGTGGATGTGTCTGAGGGCCTTGAGCAAGTGGTAGATGTACAGACGCACCTCCTCAAAACTCAGGGAGCCAAGGATGTCCTAGGGAGGATAAATGCCATTAGTCATTATAAAAAGTAAGTTGTGTACATTATGTGGCTTGTGTTCATGGCCACTTACCACAAAGGGTTGGTGCTTCATATAGGGCATGACAATCACCACATGGTCGTCTTTTCTGAAGCAGTAGGTCACCCCCATTACGTTTTCTCTCCCCCTGAACAATCAAATATGGGAATAGAAAACTTAGACATGTTATTGATCCTGGTTTTAGTTTACATTGCAGTTAACTCAAGAGTGTTGTGACCGTGAGGGTGGGGACTCACCCAGCCACAGTAAGGCACTGGAGCTCAGCCGCGATCCTCACGGGATGGCTGGTGGGGATGAGGTGCTTTAAGGCAAACTTCTCTCTCCTCCCGTCTATCAACTGAGCTTCACCCAGGTACACTGAGCTGAAGGTTCCTGACACACAAATACATTATTTAGGTTGACTGTTTTAATTTGCTGGTAGTTTGGGTAGAAATGAATCCTTAAAATGCAAAATATGTCTTGAGGTAATATCCTACCTTCACCAATTTTGTCGGTGATGCGAAATACTTTAGAGAGTTGTGGCACGGCCTTAAGTAGGTACTCTATGTCCGTCTCCACATCCCCTGGAGCCAGATATAACATGCCGTTTAAGTACATAACATGTAAACCATACATTGATAGTTAGACTATACTGACATCAGACTTACTTGACACTTTCCTTCCTCTCTTTTTTTTGTCTGCTTTAACGTGGCCATCGATGCTCTGGCTGTCATTGCGAGATGGACCAGTTTCTTCCATGGCTAACCAGACACTTGTTGGATATCAAATAGAGACGAATGCAAAGATTAACATTTCTGCAGGTGGCAAAAAAACTAAACAGAGGTCAGGTACACAAATAAGCGGTGTGATATCTTGCAAGCAGTTGAAAAGTGCAAATTTACTGTACGAAGTTTGCTAGCTATGTTACTCCTTTCCAAACAAAGATAGCTAACTCTGTCATGTTACTTAGGTCGAGATGACTAGCTAGATTAGCTATGCTTGCTAGTTGAACGAACACAAACACAACTTACCTTGTATAATAAAGTTGGTTGGCTTAATAGTTGAGCAGATTCAAATGATTTATATCAGACACAAAGTAAAAGCATACATGTTTTACACAAGGAATTACAACCGACAGTTTCAGACATATTTCCTAAAACTCTGTCTCTTCTGTGGTTTTGTCCGCCAACAGCAAACTCCGCGCTAAAACTGACGCGGATTGACGTCACGTCTGTGAATAGAGTCATATGTAACTTGGCACAACTATAATAAAGGTTATGCTAAAAACATTAAACGTAAAAGCGAAATTAGATATTTAAACGTACAATCTATCTGTTATGACAATAAACTAACGTTTAGGCTATACAGTATAGGGAGCAGTCTTGTAGGAATTCAAAGAATAGTTATATATAACAAAAGGTTTAGCGTTTAACTTCATATTTTATTCATCTGTCGTATGAGTGCATCTGGCAAATGCCTGTCGTTTACTGTACATACCTATCAATGAAGTTCCTTGGAAAGTATTTTTTGACACGCACATTTGCTATGATAAATAATATATAACAGATAAATATATTGTTGAATCATCATCAGAATCCATGCATTTGAAAATGTCCAGCATAAATATCCATAAAAAGCAGTATAACAAGCATTAAATAGTCAGCAATATATGAACACCATACCACACAACACCATAACACAATACCAACAAACAACATAATACAAAAAACAACAAACAAACCCTGACATCATTAGACACAACTAAAAGATTCCATCAAAGATTCCAAGGAAGGCCTCTACTTCTCTGTTGTCTTCTACTTGAGTCCTTTAAACAAAGGGAGAACAAATTGAATCGTTCGATTTTATAATGTTCAACACATGTAGAATAAATGTTTCTGATGATGTGTTTGATCTGTTTGATATGTGTCTCTACCTGGTATTTCCAGTCACATTTGTATTGTTAGGGATAATGTCAGTCTTCTTGGAGAAGAAATCAAACCTTCCTCCTGAGGATACTGTTTCTATGTCACTCGGTTTGGAAAATGGCAGAGTTGGTGCATTTCCTGTTGTTTCACTGAAGGCTTTCTGTATAAGGTCGGAAATAACAGGTTTTGGTGTTTGTGTTTCTGGTAGGACTAACAGAGACACAGTCTGACATTGTAAGTTGTCACAGTTACCTTGTCATGGTGATTCCAGGGTGCGGAGGTCTGGTGGCGTGGTCTGACTGGAGGAGGGGTTACTGACATGGACATCTCTGGAATAACAGCTGGCCTGAAACACAAGCAGACTACATGTCTCATGCAGACTCACAAGTTACATGTAGTGTCAAACAGATTGTTGTCGTTGTGACTGTGATACGTCTGTAGCTTGGCCTCACCTTACTGGGGTGCTAGTCATAGTGAAGCGTGGTTTCAGTTGTGCTTGAATGGGAGGATGTGGTGTTGAGTAGCCTGAAGACAAAAACTGTGTTACTATAGCTGTATGTAGTGATCAATCAGGCAAAAAGGATGAGTCGATACAGATTCATTTTTACTTTCTTTTACTGTTATAATTCATAACTTGAAAATACCCAGCAGCTGAGTATCTACCTTGTGACTTGCTGCAGTCCACTGCCAGTGTTTTGGCAGTGCAGGGCATCTCACTAGCATGTACCAAGTTCTCCTCGTCAAAGTCATCCCAGTCATCCCATTCATCTCCCAGGTCAAAGTTCACATTCGGGGTGTGCAGTGACGACAAGAAGCTGCTGTCGTTGACAGAACCAGTGCTGGGACTCTCTGCGTAACCTCTGTTCTCACTGTGAACAGCTGGTTTACTCCAAACGGGGACGCCTGAAGAAAAAAACACAGTTAGGCCTGGTTGATACATTTCCATCACATAAGTAAGCTGTTACGATAAAAAGTAGTTGAATGCCATGTTCACATGACATGTATTGTAACCATTCACACACTGCTTAATTAGCCAGGAGTGCTACATAATGCTTTGTGGTTCTGTCAGTGTGTTGGGAGCTGGCAGCCATACTTTGTGACAGGGCAGGGGTCTGGATAGCTGGAACCGCCTCCTTCTCTACTCCCATGGTCTCATAGATATCTTCTAGGTAGTCACCATACTCTGCAGGAATACGGACATTTCAAAGTGTATTTTTTAACACCAAGAGTGTTTATTTTACTCGTTGAGTGTCTATATACATAATCGGTCAAAGGTTTTAGAACACCCCATTTTTTTTGTTGAAATTTGAGCAGTTCAAGTCCAGTGAATAACCTGGAATGGTACAAAAGTAAACGGTAAACAGCCAGAAGTTTTAAAAAAAGTTACGTTTTTTTCAATTAACAAAGGAAGACAGACAGACCTAGCCTGACGTTGTCATACTTATAATTCTAGTCAGAATATGAGTCTGATAACTCCCCGTTGGGCTGTGAGTAAGGGGCGGGGCTAAGACAGACCATTATTACCCTTAAAAGTGTAGGTCTTTATCTTAGATAGAAAATTGCCAAGAAAGCCAAGGTGTCAGTGAGTACAGTTTCCTACACCATCAAAAGGAACCTGGAGGAAACTCTGACAGGAAGACCCAAAGCCACAACAAAATCAGGAGACAAGTTTCAGAAAGTCAACAGCGTGTGTGATAGGCGGCTCACAGGACAATAGCTTTAAGCACAGCTTAACAATGGCCTGCAGCCTTGCGAAATCCGAAGGTGAAACCATATCAATTGCTAAAATCCCCATGAACAATGAATGCATTAGTTGTGTATTAGTAGTTCTGCATTGTTTACCATTGTCAAAGCTTTCCTGATATGCCAGTTCTTGAGTTGTAGCAAACCCCTCTGCTGATTCTACACTCTGAGCACTGTGGTACCTTCAAAACATATACAGGTAAAGGGAATCACTCCTTTCAACTGCAATCATTAATGTAATTTGTCAATTTCATCAAGAAACGGTTTATGGTCAGTGGTTGTATGCAGTCAGAGATAGTTATTGTACATCTTCAGTTGTGTTTTGCAACAGGAGGAGATGGTTTACCTGCTGACACTAGGTAGGATGGGCTTGGGTTTATATGAGAACTGCTGCACATTTACAGACTCACTGTCACCACACATTCTCATCTAAATATCAGAGAAGGTAAAGAAGAATGTAGTTTCAGTATTAGTTAACAAGAGTAGTTCACACGAGTGATCAGAATCATAGTAAAACGAAGAGTTCACATTTCCTTGACCTTGAGGCGTTTGACAGGCGTCTCAGCCAGCGCATCGCTCCTATTCTTCAAGTCTCTGAGGTAGGAGGAGAAACTCGACCCAGGATTCACAGGCCTCTTCATAACCCTGGGCACTCCAACTTTGCCTAGGGAACACAGCCCCATCCAGAGAATATAGAACAGAACCATACAATAGGTCAAATTTCATGTCAATGGTCTCCATGTTTCTGTCAGACCACTGGATGTGGCCATCTGTTTGAGTGGCAGCACTCACAGCAGTCATGGCCACACAGATCCTTGTTTTTGCAGAAGTGGTTGCACTGCCTTTTGCCAGGATCTGGTTCTGAGAGGCCTATGTTAGAGCAAGACACGCATCAAACACACATTAACTGCAGTAAAAAGCCTGGCTATTTTCATGGATCAATGTCAATACAAGTTTCAAGATATAATCCATATCTGTTGTTACATTAACGTAGGACAACAGACCTACCCTTTTGTGTCTCACATATGGATGTGGCATTCCTCCCCTGTGCAGCCGCCCCAGCCTGTGGAGCTGGGGGCTGGGCTCTGGGCCCTGAGCCCTGGGCACTCTGATGGCAGGTCAGGGCTCTCTGCATCCCAGGTGGAGGGGGCTCCATAGGTTCAGCTCCAAACCTCTTTGCTCCTGAATAGTAGGCACTGAACTTCTGCTGAATGTCAAGTCCCACTATAAGACAGAGCATGGCATGGCTGAAATAGGGCAATGACGGAAACATGGTAGCATTTTTCATTCCAACTCTGAAAAGGTATGGGTTGCGGGCGTTGATGTGACGTAAAGTAAAGACACTGTGTTGATGTCCAGATTCTATCTGCCCTACCGTATTCTGAGCTGATCAGATTCACACTGATCTCCTCTCCTTTTGAAGCTTTTGCAACCTCAATCTTCTTGGACCAACTGCCAGATTTTAACAGCATCAAGTCTCTGATGAAAGAGAGAGAGGGGGGAGGGGGTTATGTGATGTATGTGTGTGTGTTTGTGGATACATCAGGCCACAAAGGGAGACGGTGTCTTACGAGAGTTTTTGCAGGAAGACCACGTTGTTGTCACAGTCCCCAATAAGCAGGGTGACATAGTGGTGGTCGGGAGCTGTCCTCTTAGACAGCAGATCCTCACGGTTCTTCAAGTTGACCGTCACCACGATCTCTGCAGTGGCAACGCTGTATCTCGGAAGCTGGGACAGACAATCATCTAGGAATCTTCTGTCAAATCAAACTAAAACCTAATCAATTGTATCGAGATTTTCTTTTGATTGTAAATGCCGCGCAGGAAGTCATGGGCGGGAATTTTCACCATGCATAATACCTGCTCCAAACTAGCTTCATACTTGGGGAGACGGATGATGGACTCTCTGATTTGATTGCCAAATGGAGGATGTCTGTTGACAATCTGGCAATACCAATGAACTTATCAGTGCTGTGAAACTGCTGGAAATAGATCAGTTGAGTCATCCATACTGTAACATATCAGAGGTGAGATCTCACCAGCTCCAGTTCTCTGGCGTTGGTTTGTTCGATCTTGTTGAAGGTGGTGAGGCCAGCATTCACCAGGGCAGTTGAGAGGGTCAATCCTGGAACAAAGATGAAAGTGTACTATTACACAAACTCAAGATTTGAAAATGGATCTTTTAGGTCAAATAAAAAACACAAGGTAAAGAAAACAATATGAGCATCAACACATTTGATATAAGCATTTGCTGCTGATGTTAACACTGAACCTATTTTCTCCAGTTGCTTAGAAACATAGGGTGAGTTCTCCCACAGCTTAGCCCTGAAACACTTGGCCAGGATCAGGGCGCTGAGAAGAGCAGAGAAGCCGGTCCTGGAGCGCTGGTTTAGGAACTCTGCCAAACCTAGTGATGGTCAAAACAACAGGAACCATTTATGACAACAAAAAACTTAATTTGAGCTTGTTCTACTTATTGTTAAGTCTCACTGCTATATTTTCATCACACTCAAACACAAGTTAATACATACATTTGCTGATTCTGACTCCATTTCTGAAGATTTTTGCTGTATCCTGGGTGAGCCCAAACTCCTGGATAGGGATGGAGCTCAGCTGAGCCTGAATCAAGCTGAAGAGAAGAGAGTGACACACAACTGTCAACTAGAACTGGAACTCCCTGCTTGCTTGAATAAGGCAGTACAATCATCCCTGCTTGACATACCAGTTCACTTTCATTTCGTTGTTTTTGATTTTTCCTTCCATGGAATACCTGTTGAATAAAACATCCACTTTTAGTTGTGGAACCCCCCCAAAAAACATTATTCCTGTTGCTCTTGTATACTACCTACTTATGACCTGTTCACTCATTCTAGAACATGTTTTACTCTGACCTGATGGTGATCCTGTTCTTGTCCTTGTTAAGTGTGTTCAGAGTTCTCTTCTCATTAACTCTCAGTTGCACATCAGAGAACTCTTTGCCCTTTGCCAGCAGTTCAATCTGGGTGAAACACCAGCTTTGATTTGAGTATTCCTGAATGATCATCTCAATTCTCTATGAATCTTCATCAAGTTGACATATTCATGCCAATAAAGCCAGTGACCTGACTAACAACAAAAGCAAAGTAATCTAAAGCAATTTGATAAGATGGATATTCTGGATAAGGCAGGCCGGAAGGAGTCACGACAAAGGAAAGGAGTTGACTTTTGGTTTATTAGTCGGGCAGCCCAGATCAAACAATCAGGTCAAGACAAACTGATAGCATGAGTGAGAACTCAGCTATGCTTAAATACATAAGTTGGACAGTACAGATATAGAATGCACAGAATTACTTCCTTAACGGGTCTTCAGTGGTCAGTGCACTGATACACTAGAACGTTCAGCAGGTGAACTGGTCGTTAATTTCACAAGTCCCAGTTTGTACATGTTTTGCCTTACTGTATCCTAACTGTCTGGGCTGTGTGCTATATTCTGTTCAGAGGGGGCCTCGCCGCAGGACCTCTTGACCTTACAGAGACTCAGGCTGCACATGAACACAGAAAATCTGCCTTACACAATTCCTACCATCTCAGGTAAGGTCTCTGTTCCAGACACTTTGCTGAACTCCTTCATGGTGTCGAAGGCTACACAGTATCTCGCCATCAGCCTGCCTCCCTCTGAGGAGGACGATACACATGAGATTCCAAGGTCGCCGACGCATCTAGTGTTGACTGAAATATACAAAGAAACTTGAAATGATGGACAATTCAACGAGAATGGCTCACCTGTAGCTTTGATGTTGACATCTTCATCCATGGTGACCAGGTCTACGGACGCCAGCGAGTTGAGGTTCTTCAAACAGAGCTCTGAGGACGAGTGAAGAGAGTCACTCACTTAGTTATTGAGGACTTTTTTACAAGAAGTCTGCAGACTTCCAGGAAAACATTGACAGCCTACCTTGTAATTTAGCTTCAATTCCACGTCTGTCCAGATCACTGGAAAACCCTGCAAAAGGAATCATGAGAAGGTGTTTTCTTTTTCTCTCCGTGAGGCACTGAACTTGGTCTACTTTGTCTTTTTACCAAGAAGAAGAAACCAGATATTTGAGCAGAGAGGCTGTGTCCTGGTTGCACCCCTTACCGTAGTGTTTGGGGTTCTTCAGGGCTCGGATGTAGAGGAAGGTGGAGCGGATCCAGTCCAGGGCCATATGGACGTCAGAGATGGTGTGGAGGACGATCTCAGCATTCAGGTGCTCCACCAGGTGACCATGCAAGCTAGGTAGGACAACAACATTTGGGGTGCCGAGTATTGAAGAGAAATAAAAAAAACATATATTTATATTATAATAATAATATGTGTGGTCTAAGAGCGAGACCGTGCAAGTTAGTCCATACCTGCTCTCTATGATCTCTGCCCCATTCATGAGCTGCATGTACTTGTCTTTGGTTTGGGACTTGGTCATGATCACTGCAGTCGCCGAGGAATCAAACTATAAACAGAAAGTATTTCAAAACAAAATAGCTGCTGGTGCTGATCCTCTGTGTAGACTGGCTGCGATGTCACCTTCGTCTGTGTACCTGCGGCCGGCCGGCTCGACCAATCATCTGCAGCATGTCGGCCTCGCTGTACTCCTCGCAGGAGCCCCCGATGTAATGCATGGTGGACTTGATCACCACCAAGTGGGCGGGCAGGTTCACGCCCATAGCAAGTGTGCTGGTGGTGACTGAAACACAACAATCGGTTCCCCCCATTTTGGCCATTTAGGGATATCTCCCCATCACAAACCTTCCCGAAGAATACACACATCTGGCAATAGATGTTATTTCATATTTTCCCATTCAATTATATTACATACTAAAGACTGGAAAACTGTTAACACAGACAGTCTGGGTCTGTTTTTATCTTGATGCTTGTATCTTCAAGTGAACAGCTATGACGTGGTGTAGCGGGTGTAGTGCTCACACAGTACAGGCAGGTCTCCCATGGTGAAGGCCTCTTCAATGCACTTCCTGTCTGACATATCAACTCCGGCATGGTGGTAACCAACGCCCACCAGCACCAGATCTGGACAGGTTCAACACAGATGGTTATTAACAGCCTTCTTGCCTGTGAGGATCCTCCTTGGACATTCACAACATGAATCTTTACCCACCTCTGAGTTTAGAATCTTGGATGGAGTTTGCATACTTCGTCAACCTGAAACAAGATTACCAGCAACTCTGGTTCAGTGTGACTGACAAGTATGAAGTCATGTTTGCCCGGCTGGTTCTGGGTTCCTGTATGGTTCATATGGTTCATGTATGCCTGGTTCCTGTATGGTTCATGTATGCCTGGTTCCTATATGGTTCATATGGTTCATGTATGCCTGGTTCCTATATGGTTCATGTATGCCTGGTTCCTGTATGGTTCATATGGTTCATGTATGCCTGGTTCCTATATGGTTCATATGGTTCATGTATGCCTGGTTCCTGTATGGTTCATATGGTTCATGTATGCCTGGATCCTATATGGTTTATATGGTTCATGTATGCCTGGTTCCTATATGGTTCATATGGTTCATGTATGCCTGGTTCCTATATGGTTCATATGGTTCATGTATGCCTGGTTCCTATATGGTTCATATGGTTCATGTATGCCTGGTTCCTGGATGGTTCATATGGTTCATGTATGCCTGGTTCCTATATGGTTCATATGGTTCATGTATGCCTGGTTCCTATATGGTTCATATTGTTCATGTATGCCTGGTTCTTGTATGGTTCATATGGTTCATGTATGCCTGGTTCCTGGTTTTGCCAGATAAACAACACCAAGTACCGAATAACTAGGAAAGGTTCACACCTCTGCTTATGATCGATGCTCATGATGAATCTGGCATCCTTGGCCAGGACAGTGGCTGACTGCTGAACTCCCTTTCTGGTGGAGCAAAACTGTAGGAATACAAGGAAACAACGTCAACCACAGTCGCACTGCCTGAACTGAAATGAATACCTCGCCGTAGTGGAGTAAGAAAACAGGGAGAGAGGGGTCCCACCACAAGAGAAGGCTTATGGTCTGAGTAGGTCTGAATGATGTTGGCCATCTTGTAGTTGAGCGACAGGTCAAACTTGAACTCGGTCTGGTTGCTGCTGCAGGGAAAGCCCAGCACCACCTTCCTCAGCTTGACCGGCCGGTGGCTCTCATCCATCTCCAGACACGTAGCAGGGCCTCCAGAGTCACAGAGCCAGTCAGCTATCTGCATACGCACAATCACACAAGACCAACCAAGGAAGAAAAATCCATCCAACATTCCAGCGTGACTGGTGCACTTAACAACCCTTCGCGTGGTCGTCTTCTGGCCGCTTACTCACGTCTGCGATGTTGGGAATGGTGGCAGAGACGGCCACGAACCTCATTGAGAGGTCTGCCTGGGGGTTCTCAGAGATCCGGTAGGCGTGGACTGTTTTCATCCTACTCACCACCACCTCCAGTGTGGCTCCACGAGTCTTGTCCTTCACCACATGGACCTGAGAGCGGAATGTATCAAATAAGGATGAATGAAAGATATATCTATAAAACGACCACATATGAAACTGTCAGTAACACTTTTCCACTTTTCGATCCGAGTGCTTGCGATAAGGCCTTAAGTTATTAAGTCTTGTCAATAAGCATATTATAAAGGCCTTTTTACCTATTTACTAATACTCTCATCTTACCCTTCAGTGTTACATTAACCTTCCGTAGCCCTAACCCTAACAAGTAGTAACACGTCAATACTGTGCAGTTGCCATTTCTGAGGGGGCATTTAACAGGCCCAGTGGGATGCTGACCTCATCAATCAGAAAGAGCCGGACCAACTGCAACAGGCAGTTATCCCTCCACTTCCTGGTCATGCTGTCCCATTTTTCCTTGGAAAAATAGCGTCAAATACTTCACATCAATGGCATGTTAAATGACATGCTAACACGGCCCTAGACTATATCACCACAGTGTTTCCCTCACTGGCGTAGTCATAATGATGTGGGCATCCTGAATCTCAAAGAAGTCATCGATTTCTGTGTCTCCTGTCAACTCCTTGCAGCTCAGCCCCAGAGGTCCAAACTTCTGTTTCCAGTCTTCATACCGCTGGCTGCACAAAGCTTTGATTGGGGCCACTGAGAAGTATGTAAGACTGCATTACCCATTACCATCACCAAATTACCATTTGTCATTGATTTTCCATGGAGACAGAGTGCTTACTGTATACAGCTTTGACATTTCTCCAGGGCTCTGAGGTCTCCATCAGTAATCGGGTGATGGCTAGCTCAAACAGCACTGTTTTACCAGAGCCAGTTGGGGCACAAGCCACAAAGTTCTTACTTGTGTAAAGGACCTGTAAACAGTTAGATGTGTGTATTATCTGATTCTGATCGGATTCTGATAGGCGGAACCAGCAATGCCCATCATTCATTATTTGTGCTTACATCATCTAGGGCTTTAGACTGGACATAGTTGAAAAAAGGGAACTCCTTGAAAACAGATCTGAACTTTGCAGCTGTGGTTGTGCTGAGGAAACATTCCAAATACATTTGCTTTTTATGCATCATACAGGTTTAAACATTTATGCTCTCGTTCTTTGAAATAAAGGATACGGATTTCAGACACTGGACGGAGCACTCCAGCCCCAGAACTACCTAACAACAGAGGATAAATTGCAGAAACAACGTTTTTAATCCATAGGCCTTGACAGGTCAACCCATCAAGGCTTTAACAACGCCATCTAGTGGTCATCTGTCATCATTGCAGTGGCATTTAAAGTATTTTCATCAATCCAACATGCATATAATTTAGACATTAAATAATTTCCATTTGATCACATTTCTATAAAATGATCCACCCCCCCTTCATTATTTGTCATCATAATCTACAGCGAATTGATGGAAACACACTGAAAAAAGAAATGCCGTCTTTTTAAGGGAGTATTCATGTTTGTTTGTTTTTCCTGAATTTCCCCTCTTTACACCTTAATCTATTTGGCTATTTGGCATCCTTTTAAAAATGCAGACAAGCAATCAGTCTGTCTGAACTGCACCTTGAATGTGGAGGGGCTGGGGTGTCATGGGTAGAACATGAGCCTTCTTTGTCCCCTTTTCCAGCATCGGCTGCAGGGGACCACCCGCTGCAGGCGGGCCCAGACCTGGGAGGGGCCTAGGGACAGCAGCTGACTGGCTCACCGGCTGAAGCTCTGTCGCCATGGAAACCTGGTGGCGAGGGAAAGTTTGTGCTCTGGGTCTTGGCTGGCTTCTGTGGTTGCTGCTCACGTCTGTTTCTTCGCTGTTTGCTACCTGCTCTCTTGGGGGTTTGAACAAACTGGAATCATACAGGGAGGGATAGAAAATGTTGATAATTGATTCTACAATCAAATATTGATGATATTTTTCTCTTTAGAAAAAGCTGTACTCAATAAACTGTCTTAATAAGCAGGCTACAGTCAAGACACTCATAATTGGTCCACTTACCTTCTCCTTAGAGGGGGGAAACTTCTCATCTCCAGCACATGACAGGAATCTTGTGGGGTTTCACTGCTAACTCTGTAACTCTTAGCTTCAACCTCCCAGGGGCTATACCTGTCTTCCTCCCCAGGCTCTTTTCCATCATCAATGTTTGGAAAGTGTGTATTTCTGATGGTGAATTTGTCACTGCCTTCTACTCTTTTCAGTGGTGGGAGAAATGTCTTAGACTTCTGAGAGAAACCTGTGTTAGAGGTGAAAGGAGAGTGTGTGTGTTGTGATTTATGAAACAGAATCTAATTGATCCTATTGCTGGGAAAGATTGTGCTGGGACACACCTTATGCTGCTTGAACTTACTGTATGGTAAACTCTCTGCCTCTCTCTGAATGTCCTGAGTAGACGGAATCTGGGAGTTGGAGGGAGGGGGTTCCAACTGCCAATGCCTTACCTCTTGACAAAGTGGCTTTCTAATGACAATTGGAAAGTGACAGGTTGAATAGATATTATATCTCTAGTTCATATCAGTATATTCGTTCCTGAATGCCAAGTCAAGATCCTGTGAGGACTAATGTGGGAAGCTGTCCCAACCCCAGAGACCACTATTCCTCCGAGAGCAGCCAAGTCTCAGATATGTTCCTCGTTTTATACTCACACTTTGTGCACAACTGGCCCTTCAAAGAACAGGCTGTCTAAGGACAGGCTGCAGTCTTCAGGGTCCAACATCTCCTTAGGTAAAATATGTTATGGTCATGTGATCCATATGAGGAGAGAGGGAGGAACCTAAATATCCATGTGAATTGTTGCCTTGAAATAATTGGATAGTCAAACTATTGTTGGACAAACTATTGTTGGTACGCCTGGTTGGATATCATTCGTTCATGCAGCCATGAACTCTCAGGGCTCGACATTAACTTTTTGAGGCACTTGTCCTTTGGACAAGTACATTAACGTTTCACTTGTCCATACACAAAAAATCACTTGTCCAGGTAAAGATTTATCATTTTATATATATAAAAAAAATTGTGTTGACATTTCTCGTTTGCTAGCGTCGGCAGTGGTGTACCTAGCAAGCTTTAGCAGCATTTGTATCGGTTAAATGTATGTAGTTAAATATCAGCAAATATTCAACTGTAATGTAGGCTATACACCAGTGGTGATTTTAGCTCAAGCACCCCTAAAAAAATAAAATAAATAAAAAATCTTATTCTTTATCATTTGATGCTGGTAGTTCATGAAGAAAGGGACATCCTTAGTTTTTTCATTCATTCAATATTTTGCATAATAATACATAAATGTATTAATTATTATCAAGTGAAATTAGGGATTTATATTAGCAAGGGGGTTTAGCACCTTAGCAAGGCACTGTATCCATGTCACATTCTAATTGGGGGCTGAGCACCCCTAGAGGTCTGATCCTAGAATCGCCCCTGCTAAGGCGCTCTCACACCAAACCTTGTATCATTTGATGCTGAGAAGGCAACGCAAACAAAGTAGTTCTGCTAACGTAATGGAGAGGTGCAGGCCCACGGAGTGAAGAAACGTAGACACGCGAACACCCGTGAAAGCTTGTCTCGCGGCCATTTCTCATATTTTAGATACAGTATAATATTAGATAGCTTGCAAATACTGAGGATAGCCTACCAAAGTAGAGCTAGCCAATGTCGTAGCAAAGCTAGCTAACGTTAGTTTGCTAGCTGTATAACATTTCACTGGGTCTTACAGCGTTGCTTGATTTACTGAATTTATTATGAAATGTTAAACTAGCCATTTGCCTACTTGAGCAAGTCACAGTTTTTTAAGCCCTGATGGTGTAATTGCGATGACACAGTAAACAATTCCTATTTCAAGTACAGTAATAAGCCCCCGTTCAAGTGTTAAGCATTAAATTAGCTGCACGGTCTGTAGAGATCTTGGGACGAAGCCACTTATTTTGTGTTTTGCTAATGCAGGATTCGGTCAAATAAATTCTGTAAAATAGACGTAATAATTGGAAGTTACTTCCAATTAAATTGGAATTACTATAACAAATCATTTTATTTAGTTTGAGTTTTAACTTCTCCAGTGGGACAGGTAAAGTTCTCTTCCACTTGCCCTATAAAATATTCACTAGTCCCGGACAAGCGGACAAGTCTTAATGTCGAGCCCTGACTCTATTCTGTTTATATAACTAACTAATTAACAGTACTGCTTTAAGTGATAGTCGTGCCACACGTAATGACTAGCTTAAATGACGTCGGTGAGTCATTATGCAGTTCTAGTACAAAATGTGCTGGTACAGACGGTTGTGCTAGCTACACTAGCTTGCTAGCACTCATTGTCCAGTATCAATTAAATTCAGTCCTTTAGCACACTTATAGCCTACTATCTAGTAGGTATTGTACTTACTTTTGTACGTGGATTAGCGTTTCTAAATTTCCTCCCAAAAATAACTGGTTAGCTAAATAGAACAGCCACTGACAGGCAAACTGGTATTTTAATTATACAGGGGGTGGGCACGAGACTACTGATCTTTGCCCGCGCATCTGTCATATGGCCACATGTAGTAGCATGTTAAACACGTAGTTTGCTGATGGAAGTTCCTGTATTAAACTATACTAATTTTAAAACCACGAAGCTTGTTGGTACTTACCAATCTTTATAAAGTATTTGACCTCTTCATCTACCTAGGCCTAACTTTATGCCGATACATTGTATGCTACTATGCTGTCAGGTGTGATGGTCGAAGGTCCAGTTGGCGGCCTACAGTAGGCCAATTACTAAACCAGACACAAAATAACAAGATAAGGGAACATAAGGTGTAAATTATCAGTGGATGTATGATATTCATTTTATAATCTATGAAAATAAATAAACGTTGGATTTTATTTAATTGTTTCATTCAACTCCCAGGATTCGCTCCCGTCGGTATGCCATTTGTAAAATATTTTTGGGTGGACCTTTCAACCACAGAACTCATTTGTATTTTACTGATTGATTTGAGAGAAAATGTAAGGTTGTAGGCTACTTGAGGTATCCAATGGAAAGTAATAAAGTAGCATATTCATTATAGATTGTTTTGATTGGTCCTCATATATGCACCCAAAAAATAAATAATAAAATCTGGATTAGGCTATAATTCAACGTTACAATTTAACAATTCTTTGTCACTGGCACTGATCTTGCAATTATGTGTTTGTGGACAATGGTGGTTTACCAGAGTGAAAACGGAAAATGTCAATACCAATATTGGGCGCGCCATTTTAATCCACCATTATTATGAGTTGTATCAACAATTGTGATTTATTATTAACCCAAATCTAATACCTTCTAACTAAATAGATTGTAATTAACTCGGGATATTTCATACCACCTAGTTGGATAAAACTATATTTTTCTTTGGGGGGCAAAGTTTTACTAGGGCATCAATAAATACGACATCAGTTGCTGTTTATGTAATAAAAGACAACATTATACCAAACCGTTTGGAGACTGTGAACTTTTTGTAGTAAGGGAGGTTTGTAAATCTAAACGTTACATTGGAATTTGACAGTATTGTTGTTCGTGTACCCTCTCTTATCAATGGTTTAGTCCGCACAGACCACTGAGGAAAATGGCGACTGTGCAATGGATGGAAGACGAAAGTGAGAAATAATTCAATGCAGCGGTTAAAGTGCACATTGACTGTATTTACATCGTACAGAGGTGATGTTGACTATATTCTTCTACAATGTAGTCATGTGTATTATTGCCAAGGCATAGCTGATGTTTTTATGGTATTGGTTTTAGTATTGAACATAAAAAGACTCGTTAGCTAGCCATCTACTGCAAGCATCTAACAACACATCATCATGATTACCGAGAAAAGGCTAGCCTGCTTCGCCTTCAGCTAGCTGGAGCACCTTTGCCTACTTGGGCTCTAAAAAAACCCTTACTAGCTTGCCGTTCTTTTGAACGCAGAGGTTGGGATTCCATTAATTGTACCAAGTGGGTCAGTTTAGCTAGACACAGTTCTGAAAGTTTCTACCTTGCCAGAATGTATTGCCGAGCTGCTTATCAATAGCTATTAACATTAATTATTGGCCAATTTTACGATTGCAAATGCGTTATTTTGTTGAGGGCTGCCATCAATGTCATTTATTATCTTGCTTACGTGATTGACAGTCTCTGCGTGACATATGACAAAGGCTATCTTCAGCTACTATCACAATCGGTGTCTAGCTACAATGTATGCCTGAAATGATGTCCCTCTGGTGTGTAGAAAGGATTGTTTGGCAATCATGACACTTGTTGTGTCATTGATTTCCCTGTTGATCTGATAACTAGTTATCAAACCAACTTGAAATGTAATTAGCATCTTGGTAGGTGGCAGGATGGTGGATGACTACCACCTGTCATGATAATGCTATTCCTCAAATGTATTCAGATGTAATTTAAATACTAGGTGTTTTAATAGTAGCGTTGGCATTGTACAGGCTGTGGCTATTATTGGTCAATCAGGAGTTAGGTTGATGTAAGGTAGCCTTACCATGAATAGTAGCCTCTTCTATTTTAGAATCTTGTCTTGGCTTTTTATGAGACTATATTTTGCTCAAATTGCCTCCACCTCTTAGTTGTTTGATCTCAGAATGGTCATAACATTTTTCATAATTGTAGAAACAAGACCATGCTATGTAATGTTTTATTTTCTCACAATATCTATGTGTAGTTCATTTATTCTTCTCCGGCACTATGAATAAGCATCCTAACAGTAGTCTATAACAGCATTCTCATGGTTCCATCTGTTCTTTTCTAGAGCCCATTCAGAGTCATGTCTGATCTTACTGGTATGGATGAGGAAGACAAAGATGCAGATCCTGTTATGAATACCTTGGATCTCCTTCAAGAACCATTAAGAAGCCAGATGTCCTTGTTTAAGAGCAATGCCTGTAGATTGTCAATGGAGCAAAATCCCATTGCCTACATGAACACTTTTGACAGGCACCAGTCTTCAGTGACACAGAATAGCAGTGTTCTTGATGTTCTCTCAAACACAGATATGTTGTCTGGAGGCCCTATGGTAAATGGACCATCTTCACACCAAGCTTTGGAGTCAGTGGATCTCCAAAGCTTGTCAACCGAAAAGGAGGAGGAAAAGAGTATCACTCAGTTGAAAACTGTGCAGAACATTGACACTACAGGAATATGGGGCTTTGATGTGGAATCATCAGAGAGCTCATTAGACAATTATGATAGTGCCAATGACCTTAGCTGGGACCCTCAGCGAGAATTCATGCAGTTCCTGTGGGAAAACCATGATGATTCCCCTGCGGAGGATGGGCCAGAACCAGAACTCACTCCCCCTGCCAGCCAAAAAAGGAGGAAACGCAAAATGGACATGGTGGTGATGGTAGATCCTTCAGAGGATCTTTACCCTAATTTGAGCTTGAAGTCAACAGAGGTCATATCAGATGAGGATAGTCAAGCAGACCCAGTACCCATCAACACATTACGAAAATTAAGGAAATGTTCAAAGCCACAATCACCCACAGGGAAGAAAGCACAGCATCCCAATGGAACTGCTGAGTCTGTCCAACTTAAGTACAGTGTCCCAGTCAGAAATCTCCATGAAAAAAGCAGGCTTGTCTCGCCGAAGAGGAATCCATCAACAGACTCATGTTCAGAGGAGGAGCCACTGTTTTTCCCATGTACAAAATGCACCATTCATTTCAAAGAGAAAAGTCACCTACAGCGGCATATGAGATGTCACCCAGATCCACCCAGTCAGATCAGCATGCCAAAGCCTTTTATTTGCAAAGAGTGTGGACAGTCTTTTCGCAATAGCAACACACTTTTGCGGCATATGACCATACATGAGGAAAGAAGAGAGAAGCTAATAGAGGAGATTAAGGGGATGAATGACTTGAAGGATGAAGGTAAAAACGCTAGGTTACAGTGCCCTCAGTGCAACTTTGGGACCAATTGTGCAAATACTTTTGTACAGCATGCAAAGACTCATGAGAAAGACAAGTGGTACTATGACTGTGAGAAGTGTAACTTCTTGGCTGCATCTATGTTTGAACTCGAGAGACATATGAGCAAAGAGCATAGCGTTTGCAAAGACCAGGAGGAGACAGAGAAGCACAGTATATTCATGCCATGCAATGACGAAACACCTATTTCTTTCTCCTGTACCATTTGTTCCTACAGCACCACAAGTAAGAACGTTTTCAAGAATCACATAGGGCTTCGTCATCATCAGTCATATGCAGAATATGAAGCTTTGCAGAATACCGAAACAATTGCAGAATCAACTTCTAAGCAGCATTCACTAAGTTGTAAAGCCCCTTTAGTAGATTCATGCTCTTCGGCATTAACATCTAAATTCTGTAGAGAAAACAAGACTGGTGTAAAGAAAAATAATTCACCCTGTGAACCTAATGATATATCAGATTTATTCAAGAAGGACAACATTGTAAATAGAGTACGAAATGACGTCAAAACTCAGATAACCGAGTCAAAACTTGACAAATCAATAAATATTCTCTTGTCTCGTCAAAAAAGACGCGATGAAACTCTGCAGGAGGAAAAACCTGATGTCACCACTGAACTTTCTGTGTTCCAAGATGTTAATGGTGAAATCAATGATGGTGATTTCAAAGGGGTATTGGCAGTACCTTCTGAAAATTCCAATTGTTCTTCAAATGGACACAAACGTTTTTCATTTTCCAAGCTGGACAAAAGGGTATCAAATTCTGGCTATGATGCCAATAAACACAACAGTAAGGATGTTTCTAGACAGGTTTTTGAACAGAAGGTTGGAAAGAAGTACCCTTCCAAAAGAAAAATGTCCACCCCTTATCGCAATGCTGTTGACCAAGAGTCCTGCTTTATCATATCCAGATATATGCCAAGTCCAAAGAGGCAAAACATGGTGGAAGACATGGAGGACAGCGATGAAAAGGAAGCTTTGCCATTAAGTGACTCCAAATTATATACCAGTTCCCAACTTCTTCACAAAACTGAAATTAAGCAAGAGACCTCAGACATTGGTAGTACTTTCAGCAGAAGAATGTCAGTAAGGGGGACATCTGAGGGCTCATTGGAAAAAGTTTTGATCTTGAAAACTGGGAGCAATTGTCAACAAAAGCCCGTTGTCAAAGAAGAACGCATAGAAACACAGGTGTTCGAACAGACCTTCGAGTCCAGCTCAGTGCCATATAATAACTTTACTGATGCTGATTTGTCTACTTTAGACATGGAGCGAAAGACTTGCCCTTACTGTCCTGCAGTTTTTGAGTCAGGTGTGGGATTATCCAATCATGTAAGAGGACATCTGCACAGGGTTGGACTGAGTTACAATGCACGTCATGTGGTACCACCAGAACAAGTGGCTTCTCAAGACAAGAGGCCTCGAATTCGGCGCAGGATGGCAGCAATCAGGCGATTAAAAAAGGGTACAGCAATTTCACCATCTGTCTTTCTTCAGGTTAAACTCACATTTGTCAATGCTTTGCTGGAATGCTTTGTCAAGTAAAAATAATACTCTGTTATTCTTTGTTTTAGCATTTAGGTTGGAATCTTCTGGGTCTGTAAGCTCTCATTCCTGTCCATTGTGTGGAGACTCTTTTGACAACAAGACTGGACAGTCTAACCACATACGAGGCCATCTGAAACGCCTTGGTAAATCCATCTCAACCAAGAACAAGTCCCCCCTATGTTTGCTTCGGGAACTTATGCGCGACAAGAAAGAGTTCCAGAGGGCACTCCAGATTGTAGGCAGGAAGCGTAAGCCCTCACAAGGCCTCAAGGCCATTGCAAAGCAGGCTGGTGTTGACTGTCTGACATCTCCATCTGTTGGAATTTCAAAACGTAATCCTATTCCGAACCTCTACAATGATGCCAAATCGGTGCTGCCCACATTTTCATTATTGCCAGAGGCATCTTTAAAGAAGCAGGTAGAGACTAAGTTGGAAGTTAAAGGTTCTCTCTCGAGTGCCTTGATAGGTATTTTGAAGAAGAGGAAATGTCAAGACGACAAGTTGAGGACTTCTCAAACATCAAGAAATGCTTTTGTAGGTCCTTCCACAAGCGCACACAGTACAGGATCACGACCCACCACAACACTGCCAAACTCAACATCTGGTAAGACATATGATTGGACAGTGCAACCATGACTGGCTTCTGCTAAATGTGTACATCTGTATGTCTACATGATTAACCACTGATGAGATTTTGTCTTTTAATTGACAGAGAAAGGAGAATTTAACAGAAAGGTGTGTGTCCATTGCAACGCAACCTTTCACAGTGGAGTTAGCTTGTCCAATCACTTGCGGGCATATGCAAAAAGAAAAAGGACTGCATTACTTGAAGGAACAAGTAAGTGTGTTTTCATCAGTATTGGAAGGAAACCCTAGTTAATGGATTTCTCTGCAATGCCATTGAACTGCAATATAAAATTATTACTCTTAATTATTGATCTCTGTGATTTCAGCATTTGACTGTAAACAAAGGAGGCAAAGGTCTAGGCCAGGTTCCAAGAAGAAGATATCTCCTGTGCCACACACACCTGAGGAGATGTATAGACTCACATGCAGGTATTGCAGTCTATTTTTATAAAAGCTGGATTACAGTTTCTGCAAACTGTTGAGTGTTGGGAAGTGCTTGTGAAAAAGATGTCACTGTTTAATAAACATCATACTGATTGGCTTGAAGAATGACCTGAGACTTGTTCCTTGTCCCACAAAACATCAGTACTGCATCATGCCATCACATTCTTTTTGTGGATAATGTACAATACAAATCAAAATATACATTAAAGAAGGATCAAAATGTTGCGATGTCCATATAGTGAACATTGCCATGTGTCAACCTATTGTAACTTGTCATGATTATTTTGTACGCAAATAATGACATCCAATAAATACGTTTTTTGAACCTAGTACATTGTAGACAGAATGTTCACATTTCTTCTCTCATACAGGTTCTGTGACCTAGTCTTCCAGGGTCCCTTGTCGGTCCAGGAGGACTGGATAAAGCATCTCCAGAGGCACATCATGAACACTAGTGTTCCACACACTGGTGCTAGCATGGTGGAGGTCACCTCCTTGCCGCAGGACCCCCCCTCTCCTACCACTGACCAACAGAACCTCCCACTGACCACCCACACTGCCTCCTAAGCCATTGGGACCTTTTAAACTTACTCACTAAATTGTATGTGCGTGTATGTACCTGGGATGTTATTTCACCAGTTTTTACATTTTATAATTGAGCCCAACAGACAAGGAACCATACATGCACACTTTCATTCTCTTTATTAGCTATAACACTCTTGAGGTCAAATCGGACATGAAATGTACAGTACATTGTCAACAATGTTAAGTATAATTTACATTGACTTTTAAATAAAGAATTGTCTTTCCACCAAATGTGTTTCAAAAAAGCACACATAGTAAGGATTCAACATCAGGTCGTTAAAATGTTATATACCCATCCTTTTACAAATGCATTTAAAATTTTGGGAAATTGTTACACACTTGCATCTTTTGAATATGATTTGAAGTAGGCAGACCATTTTAACGTGTTAATGCAGTAACGTAGTGTAAAATCCATTTTTGACAAGGACAACTTTTACCTCAAATTTCTCATGAGTCTTTGTTCATTTGGTCTAGCCTGGGAGCATTCATTCCCTTGTTTAAATATTCAAATTTTTACTATACATAGAAACTAAATGTGACTAATACAATCTTGTTTGTATTTTGAAATGTGTTCGAACCATGACTATTTGTGGTTTCTTGGATAAAGGATCCCTACAAAAAAATGACTAATCTACCTGAAAGTTGACAATACTGTATACAGCCAAGCTGGAAGGTTATGACGAGAACAAAAAGAGCAACAGACATATGCCAGGTTACGATGGAAATAGTTTGTTGCAATAACCGTTATCTGCATTATTTCAACTATACAGTTTGTGTTCAGTCAACTTTTGCTCACTATGCAGTCATAACATTGATGACTGTGGCCCTTCATCAAGAACTGTCATCTATATTTAATGTTTTTGACTGTTCAAAAAATTATGTTGTGTTAAATAATTTATGTTTAAATGTATATCATACAAATATGATGCTGAAAACATTTTTGTGACGTTCTGAATGATAAAACAAAGCTTATGGCTCATTGATTTACTGTTTCATCTGTTAACCCTTAAACTTGAGATATATTATAAAGGCATAAAAGTAATAACATTTGTTATTCAAGACAAAAGTCAATATGACAAAGTACTTGAGCTAACAATTTCAATGTAACCCTCACAAAGCACAGAAAACTGCACATCACATTGACATCAGAAATGTTGTCCATTTTGTCCGTTTCCAGAATCTTTTTGATAATCAGCTGTAAGAGGGTTCATGTTCGTTTCCTCATATGGATCTTGTTCACTCCCACTATTCAAACGGATCTTTACCCTGTTTCAAATATTTCCATTTCAATGTTGTCAACAAAACTTGTTACAACTTGTGTGTAATATGTAGAAGGAATTCATTCACCTACCTCAAGGAATTTAGCATACTGATGTGTCAGTTGTTTCATCATGGTTTTAGCCCTAGTGAGGCAATCATCTTTCTGCTTCACTTTAAACACCTTAAGTGGAAAACATTTGCAGATAGTATCATGATGTATACTTAATAACTACATGTCTTCACAAGATCAGAATTCAAATCAAACACAATCCAAGACCATAAATACATGCTTTAATCCATTTCAGCAAACACTGAATTAATCATTAAACAATATTAAGATTCTGTGGTATGCTATTACGGTGGGAGCATCCAAAATGTCTCCTACCGTTTTGTTCCTCAAATGTTCCTGAGAGTTGATGTGATTTTGTACAGAGGACACAGACATGGATATGTAAACTTTACACGGTCCACAGTGGAGCATCTCCACTTTTCTCATGTGGTCTTTCTTACATAATGCTGAGGACAAAAGAATGTAATGTGTAAAGAAACCATCTCCATTCTCAGATAATGACACAGTTGATTACATGGACACAAAATGAATAAATAGGGGAATATAGGCATCTCTCAAACATGTTTTACAGGAAATATTTATTCACCAAAAAAAGAAAGGAAATACAGTACCATCCAAAGTGCCAGCATCCATCACTTGATCACCTTTCCGGACTTTGTGCAGCATGGACTCCTATTGGGAAGATAGTCAACATCAAAACAGGTACTTTCAATACCTTATAGTGGAGAGAACTAGCTGACTTGCTTTCCGTACCTGTAAAAACGCAATAGCCATGTCATCATACTTGTTCTGCAATTGAATATGCTCAAGGGTCTCCCAGTGACTCCTGCACTCTAAATGCTCCTCAAGGGATTTAGCTTCAGACAGCTCAACCTCACACAGATCACAGGAAAAGGGACTGCTGAAACAGAAACAAGAAGAAGAGACCTGTTCAGTCGGTGCAATAGCCTATAACCAGTTGTCTATAGTAAATGATGATAGATTTGGATTTGAAATAACAGTGTTCTGACCTCTCAATCTCCTCAGTGGGGCCTCTGCTTCTCTTTCTGGAGACTTTTAAAGGAGTGTTGCTCTGGTCCCCACCTAAAAATGAAACAGGCATACATTCAGAAATGTTACATATCAACTCCCTTTTCTGTGCAGAATGTCAAAATGTATTTACCCAATTGTTATTTATAAACAAACACAGGACCTGAGAGGACTTTGAAGGTACACCTTGTTTATCTGTCCAAATATGTTTGACAGTAGATATGGTTAACATTTTACCTGTAGCACCAAATCCTGATTGATGCTGATAGTCAACCTCTAATCTGGGTAGAGGATCAGTTGCTCTCTATGGGTAAAACCATCACAGGTTAAATAGGGCACATAGCTAATTGCTTTACCAACATGGTCATAGGGGTTTATAATTCCAGCAGTAACTGAGGTTTCAGGTTGAACGCTTTATAGACAACAGGATTGCTATGATCATAGCTATGTCTAATGTCCCCATGGCAATCTTAATTAAGTACAACTTTACTGTACTGAAACGATCATATTAGTCAAGGAGAATATTCCGTTTTTTTCATCAGTATTGCTCCGAAACAGAATAGTATGTGCACGGGAGGCATCAACTAGTACCTTCCTCTCACCTCGATGTCAGGGATGACGGCAGAGGAGGTTTCTACCCCGTTCACTCCTCGTCCTCCATAAACATTCTGGGGGAAAAGTGGGGCCCCTGGCGTGGCCCTTGGCTGGGTTGAGGGGCCATGGCCATGGCTTGACTGGTCTGGTCTGGAGCCAGTCCTCGAGTATGTGGAGTCCCAAAGAAAGTTTTCCTGACGTCCTCTGCTTAACGGAGTGCCTTCATAGCCATGTCTATAATGACCTCGCTTACTGACATGTCGATGTTCCTCATTACCCTCCGATTCAGATTCTGAAGAGCCAGGTTCATATGGGTCGTAAAGCTCACCCCTGGGGAAATTATATGGGCATCAAAGAGTGTATGCAACCCAATCTCTAGTGTACTCTTATCACTTTATACACAATGTGCTCCTTTAAAACGAATAAAAACAAAGACTGTGAGTTATTAAATGTTGTGTAGAACTAGATAAATAAAAAACATACAGGTAAGTTCCATACCTTTCAGGGCTGTTATTGTTCTGGGAGTTAAACGACGATGGGTTAAAGGTTGGGTGTCTTGTGGAATGAATATAAGCAGAGCTTGTAGCTGTTCTATTGAATCAAGAAAAAGAAGAGAAGGATATCCATGTTTTTTGACAATCATTAATTATATAAATAACTGGACAATTATGTTTATGGCGTAGCCAACTGGCTAATGTGTTTGAGGGACTTGCCTACTGTTCCTCCGCGGTATACAAAGCTTGCTAGTCCTACAATTATTTGTTGTTGTTTAATGGTCTCAAATTATCTAGCTAGCTCGTTAGCACAAGACTGATTGTCAACAACAGATCCAAATAAAAGACTGTAGCAAGCTATAACATTATTCATACGTGTACCACAAGCTAACAACTCTATAAGAAGATAAGCTTTCGTACACTGTACACACATTCAGCCATCTAGCTTTCTTTAGTACCTTTCAGGGGCATACCGATCGGATGAATCGACCCCCTTCGGTGGCCCATAAAAAGAGTCGTGATTTCGGCGAATCATTATAATTCACAGTTAGAGTTGAATAGACTAAATGTACATTCTGAAGTTAGGCCTACTTAAGTGAAGTAAGCTTCCAAGCCTGCTTAGGAACTACTAGATCAAATGACAACTGTTCATTATCAAGCCAGAGCTTCTGTGAATGCAGCCTTAATAAAGATCTAATTTCCGGTATTCTTTTGGTTTAAAAAATTTCAAAATAAATGTCACGAGACAAAATCGATGCATGCATGGATACATTTACTACAGCCTCAATTGATGACTGGTGTTGAAAAACTTGTCTCTGGACCCTGTGAGATATAACATGGGTCATCTGATTTTTCCATGCACGTCATTGATGCATAAAAACGGGATACCAAATACTAAAATGTTCTGAAATTCATATTGTCAAAGATTCAACTTTTCACTCAAATTGTTACTGGTATTATCATTTGTAATTAAAAGGAAATGTGTGTATTAGGCCTACATAAGAAGCAAATGCAAAATAGAAAAATTTAGATTTATGATCTCAGACTTTTTGACCCTACTGTAGGCTATATCATCGTCTGTTTTTGTTGTAAATATTTGAAAACGGTATTATAAGCATTGAAAGTAGTATATTCTTTCTAAAAACGACCCCAGTGCCTCCTGTTGTTGGTGTGAGAATAAGTTTAAATTTTTCAATTTTGTTTCTTTGGATATGCTCTAATTCTGAAGTCGAATTCACAAAACCGTAAATGCGACAACAAAGCGAAAAAGAACTTTGAAGCAGTCTCCTATTCTGGATAGTACGACTACTGCCACCTATTGTTTAGGAGTGTACCTTCTGAAATCGACCCGATATCAAGTTACGTTACAAGACCTGCAGTATTCTTCCATATTGTTCCAATACTCATTTTAGACATGCTGTCAAACGAAAAAACCCTTTCGAACCGCAGTGTTGGTAATCCAATTTTTTTTTGTTAAATCCATGTTGTTAATACTCACGCACGGCTAAAAATCTTTGGAAAATAGGTAAATCTTGAATAATTATAATACGGGTTATTTTGCTAGTGGTTATAACCACACGTTTGGTTATAAAACACGTTTGTTGAATTTTGTGATGCATGAGCCTTTTCGAGTAAATCTGACACTGTGTTTCATAATTATCCATGTTAATAAAACACTTCTAGCATTTGAGGAAACCCCAAAAAGAGTAAAATCTCCTACTCATAACTTTTTTACTGGAACGCACTTTTTGCAGATAATAAGGAGTGGGAGCTGAAATTGCAAATGTAATTGCACTTCAACATTGCCTAATCTTTATATCTGCTGTAAATACTTACTGTAACTAAGTAATCAATTATTGGTACAGATTTGTGTGCTGTCAGTAAGCTACACAAAAGATCTTTATAGTAATGGATTCAAATAAATACCTTAAATAAATGACAAGCAACATTACAGAAAGTGCATCTAAAATCAATCTTTATTGATCCATACATTTATGGATTTAAGAGTATTATGATCAGTAATGAGCAATGGTAAAGCTTGTGTACCTGTGAACACTTACATACAGAAATACAATCAATAGCATAAATGTGACTCCATTGTATAATGTATAGTAACTGGATCAATGTTTATCCTCATTTAAACTCTTTGGAAAACATGATAACCAAGTCCGATCAAATCTGCCTCCCTCTTTGACTGATCATATTTCCAACAGGAGTGTTATCCTTAAACATTCAATCTCTAAACAAACATTGTTCTTTGGGTTGCATTCCAATATAAAGCACACCATTCCTACCATGAGAGCCAGTTCAGCTGTATCTCCTTGCACAAAACACCTAAACTGAAAATGCTATCCTTAGGAGCTTCCGACGTCTTATCATCACACACCAACTGTCACACTGTCAAGATGCCATGACTACTAGATTTCACTGAGGGATCAAATAAATGTGGTGTTTGTAACACAAGTGAATTACTACTCAAAGGAGACCCTTTTTTTGTTTACTTTCTGAAAGATAAAAATTGTACTGTGGATAAGACTGAAATAATTTGGCCTAAAGTATGAAAGCTCTGAGAAATAGCAGCAGTTAAGGCAAAATATTGTTTCCCATGGTTATACCTGAGTATTATATACAATAAATGCTATATAAATCTAAAATAATTACAGCAAACAATATTAGAAAACCAAACAAAACACTAGCTATCAGCTATATCTTTAACATGACAGAAACTTGAATGTCAATAACTGAACTTAATTAGGACAATATAGTACAACTAAAACTATACATTTGAATAATCTGTAAAAGTTGCTACAGTTAATATTATTAATACAAATTAAGTAAATCCCTCCACAATAAGGGCTTGAAGGCTTAAACCTTTGGGGTGCTATTATTGTGATACTGTGCTATAAGCCACTAGCAAAGGACACATTGGTTTCCCGACTCATACTCTCTTTGACCTCCACAGGCAAAGCGTCAAAAAGGTGGTCCTCAACAATGAGGCTGTTTTTACGAAGAAGTCGACAATTCCCCAGTTGTGTGGGCAGGCGGTCTAGACAATTTCCTCTCAGCTCCAGCTGGGTGAGCTGCACCAGCTGCCCTACAGTCTCGGGCATTGTGGAAAGGGCATTGTTTGCCAGACACAAGACCTTCAGCTTTGTGCACCGGAACAGCTGTTTGGGAAGTATCTCTATCTTGTTTGAGTTGATGGCAAGGTGCTGGAGATTCTGCAGCAGACCTACATCTGGAGGGATCACTGTGATGGAGTTATGACTGATGTCCAGGTGCCGGAGCTTGGGGAGATGGAAAAGGGCCATGGGGAGGGTCTCCAGTTTGTTATGGGAGAGGTGCAATGACTCCAAACATTTGACCTGGCCTATGGATGCTGGAATGGTTATGATTTTGTTATGCCACAGTTTGAGGCAAGTCAATCTTTTGAGGTGCTGAAAGCTGATGACTTCCTCGATAGTGCGAATACTGTTGGATTTGAGGTCCAGCTCTTGAAGGTTTGTCAAGCTAAAAATAGCATGGGGGATTCTCTCCAATTCACAGTTGTGCAGCTCCAGCTCGGCAAGGTTTGTCATTTTCTTGAGGCTGTTTAGAACCAAAAGTTTTGTACCATCGTTGTGCACCACAAGTTTAATCAGGTGAGGAGACAGCTCAGTGAGGTTTGAGGGCATTTTGGTGAGGTTGCTCTTCAGGTACAATGTCTTGAGATGTCTTAAATCTCTAAGGGACTCCATTCCAATCATTTTGTTATTTTCAGAGCTTAAATTCCCAACTAAATTAAGCTCCCTTAAGCTTCTCAATAGATAAACCCATGCGGGAATCTCAGCAACATCTGTGAACTTCACATAAAGGCAGCGGAGATGGTCGCGAAGAAAGCCGAATGCTGTCTGCTCCACTTTGGCCGGGCAGTGGCAGAGATGTAGCTCCTGCAAACTAGTCATTTGTGAGAGCTTTGCTGAGAACCTGACCTCTGGAATCAGCTCCAGTTTAAGCACTTCCAGATCGGTGAGGTCAAACACTGCATTGGGGAGACCAGAGAGCATGAAAAGATGAAGCTCCTGCTGGTCTTGGGCATTTCGGGTTACATGTTGTCTCAGTTTCTCAAAAGTCCATTCATGATTCAAACTGATTTCTCTCAGTTTATTTTCACTGACCTCAGAGAGGAATACACCAAACCGTTTGGAATACAACTGGTCATACTGATCAACCATGTGTAAGAGGAAGGCAAAGTCATTCTTGACATCAGGAATGTCACTAAAGCTACTCTCCTCTCTGACTTTCTCAAATGAGTACTCTTTAAGGGGTCGCCTGAACAACCAAAAAAGAGTATACAAACATATCATCCCATAGATCATTATGAGAGCCATGTAGCTAATAAGAAGCTTTTTTAGCATAAAAGCCATGTTGTGTGTGCAAATAAACTGAGAGTATCCGGTTAAATTCTTAAATTCTTTGTCAGGTTTACATACATGCTTAAAATCAATAGATGCCATGAAGGTTGATGTGTAGGACAAGATCAAAATGAACTTGAACGTTTTGACAACTGTCTGGGCTACATAAAGCTTGTAGATAAAATCGCTGTCCTCCACATGAGCACGAAATTTCCTCACTTTTTCAAAAAGAGCTTTAGCCTGCTCTCCATCTTTTTTGTCCAGGATGGTCATGCTTGGGATCTCAGTGAGGGGCTTATCTGCCGAGAATTTCACTCCAGCCAGCATAGGAGTAGACGGGCTGTCGTTAGTCCCTTCTTTACCTTCCGATGACATCTGTTTTGGTGCTGAAGAAGTGCCTGTCAGTCTCTGTTTATTCTCCTCAGAGTCCTCACAAGCTGTTTCAGACAGAGCCTTTGTAGTCCAAGGAGATTCAAAGCACCGGCCCAAAATGGACACAAAGTGCTCTATCTTTGAACTTGTCTTTGGGTACTTAAACCAGAAGTTGCTGCTGACCATAAGCACAATGGTATGGATAAGAGTGAGGTAAGGGAAGTACTTGGAGTACCAGGGCAAGGCAACATGGTAACACATTTGGTTGACAAAAATGTACTGTTGATAATCTAAATTAGTTCTGATCCCCGTTGGCTCGGGTTGTCCAACTATTCTCTCCGCTTTCATGGCAGTATGTGTGTGAGTGACGTGAATCTCATGGACAGCACTGTCTGGTAGATCTTTTGTGGGCAGAGGGGCAGAAACCACTGTGGTCCTGCTGGCAGCCGATGGTGTACTTTCCAGTGGACTTTGTGTGGTGAAGGAATTTGAATATGCCGTCTCCTCCACCTCCTCCAGGCAAGGCAGGCAAGCCACCTGGTCCTTTGTGATCTGCATCGTCATGGCGAAGATAGCCAACATGAGCATGACCACCCCCAGGTAGTCCATGAACACATCCCACCATGGCTTCAGTATGCGGTAGGTTGGCTGGATGTCATTTAACGAGGCTACCTCTGTCAGGGTAAACATCACTGAAATTGAAGAATACAGAGTATTTAGTTTCAAATTAGAGCACTTTCGACAACAAAAGAAGGCATACTTAAATAAGAAAAGTAAACCACTTTTCAGATTAGACTTTTGTACGTTGTGTATGTGCAAATATATTAGCTTCATTAGAAAAATTGTAATTAACCATAGTTGCTAATGGGTTATAAATCTTCAACTATTCCACCAGTGTGACAGTATGTGTAGCTTGCTTCTATTCAAGACGTGAAAGCATTTTACAAAATCTACCTAGACTAGTTACAACATGTAGATACTGAAATGTCTGGCAGGATAATTTCAGATCATTGCTCACTTTAGAGTTCATACACAAACATGACCATGGTTGCATTCCTTTTGGCGCTGAAAAAACTTTTCAACATGCTATTTTTGCATTTCCTGTTGGGTGCCTGTAGTATCGTTTGTTTTGTTGGCTAAACTAGAGTGTTTCACTGGAGAAGATTTGAAAGTTTTAATAGATTGCCAGCTGACGGGAAAAGTTTGTATTGTGAGCTATTTTAACATTTGGGTTTGGTCAGTACAATGCAGACATTTTTAGTTTGAAACATCCTAAAAGTACCTGTAGCTATGAATATTTGATGTCTCTAGGCAACCAACAATTTTATATTCTGGTTTATCTACTGGATGATTTGGTGCAGGTCTACTAACTCTTGTGAGCAATTGAGAAGTTTGGCATGCACATGTTTCATTTGTAGGAGGGGTGCTAGTGGCCCTATTTCTATTTTTTATGTATTTCCTGGTTTTGCTTCTTAGGGGTGTAGCATCAGTTTGTTCAATAGTTACCGTCAACCACAAAACTTGGGGTTTGAAGAGATTGTTATGAGAGATTGTTATTAGACTGATACGTTTTCTCCTTGTGTTAGCCTTCTTATAAAATATGATTATTGTCAGGTGCATTGATCCAATGTATAAAGCGTTTTTCATTTAATAGTTTTTGAATAAGACTTAACATGCATAACATATTTGGTCATTTTGTGTAGCGCCATGCCAAAAGATACGTCACTTGAACATAGAGGCCTAAAAACAAGATGATGTTTTGACAGGGGGGAAATGGTTGGACAGAACCGGTTAAACAAAAAGCACTACATTATTGGGAATAGTCAACTAAGGAAAATGTAAAAAGACAATGAAATAGGCCTACAATTATACCGAGAAAATATCGAGAAGTCTTCCACAGGAACTTTTACATTCTTGTCTGAGGTCAAGTGACTCACTGTACATAGGTGACTAAAAAATAAGCATGTGCTCAACGTTAAACATTGGCAGTGCGCCTTTACTTATTTTACCAATTTGCTTAGCAGCGAGTGAGGCAATCTGTCTCTGCACAACCACACTGGTTATTTTGTAATCTAATAAAACATACTAAAGGCGTGACACTACTTTGTTCCAGAAAGTCTGTGAGGAAATAAAGATCTACCATACTTACTTTCCGTGGTTAGCTATCCTACGTTAACTTATTTGATATTTGTATTTTAAATTCCAGTTTTCTTCATGCTTTCAATATTGTAGCCTACGCATCAAGGAGTCGAAACATTTTCCCGTAACCATGCGATTGTCGGAAACATTCCCCACTGAGCTACAAAAGCTACCTGAGACACACTAGCTGCGGCGTGGTGAACAGCCAGGTCAGCCACCGTGCGCATGTAACTCCAAGAAAAGGGTGGTCCATAAAAAAAAAACCCGTTGAGAGCGTTATTAGCGCCGTTTCTTATTGGTGGGCATGGACTAGTTCAACGTCCGAAAGTCACAATTTGCTTATCTCACACGGCAACAGTCTCTATCAATGTCTCAGGCTCGGATGCAAGTCATTTTTAGATTTGGCTACGGTTAAGGTCGTGCCCTGACGTCTACTTTCTCCTGCAGCCCAGCTATGCGTCTGAGACTTAGAGTCGCATAACATATCAGGCACTCATGCAAATTGCTTAGTTAAAAAGTACACTGTGTTTATCACTTGTTGTGTCGATGCTACTGTGGGCTATAGCCAGGTACACCTGTGGTTTGAAATATCCGGTGAAGTCAATTTTTTGCTTATTGTCGAATAGGAATTTAGGACCCAGGGTGAAACTCTGCTGACTGAAGCCATGCTGAAGTTCCAGCTGTGTCTGGATTTGGTTGCTTGCTGTACCGAAACAAGGCAAAGAGGAAGTGTCTCCTGAGGTCAGTACAGGTTTTAACCGGTCCTGGCCAGATAATGTGATGAGAACAAGCAGCCCTCCTTCCAATTAAACCTGTAGTCTGTTCTCCGAGAAAGGAAATGAAAACATATGCATAAGGGAGTATGGAGGTAAACTAGCTTTAAGGTGTATTATATACAAAAGTCATACTGCAATACGTGCTACAGTGACCATTTACACATTTATCTTATATTAATTACACAACCATTTACACATTTATCTTATATTAATTACACAACCATGTGGCTGTTAAATACATGGCACTCTCCTACTGTTATTATACTGAACAAGGTTTATGGTTGTGTAACTGCTCTGATTCTATCTGCAGATGGGGTCAAACTCACAGAAATCTGACATATGGGGCATATGGCTGCGGATGAGGTGCAAACGATCATGGTCATTATGATACCTCCATGGGTTACAGTGGTGGGACTGGGTGTAGCCAACATGTAATTAGGCCTGTCTCCCAGGGGCGGCAGTAGACTTACCCAGATGTCCTAGCAACCAGGTCACTGTTGACAAAGGGCTGAATGCAAGGTAAATTATTCAAAATAGAGGCTCTCACCTTTCAACGAATAACGTGACTGTGCAATAACACACAAATCACTGTCAAGCTCTGCAGGCACACCTACCATTTGGATTGTCTTATGGAACATCTGAAACATATCTGTTCTTTATGAATTTGCATAAATGGCACAGTTGATAATAGGCCCATAAACACTCCACATCTACCCTTGGCAATTCATAACAGTCCCTAATATTGTTTCCTACTATAGTACTAAACACCAGCAAAATAATTCAGTAGTATGTATTTGTTTGCTGTATGTAGTATGTATGGAGTTTTGTATGCTGTTATATGACATAGTAAGACCTCATGTTGTCATACAGATAGGAATATTTACCCAAAGTAAGACTGGTATTCAATTAAGTATTGAAGAGTTTTTAAGTGTGATGTGTCTTGTCTCCAAAAGGACTAAAGAGATTCACTGTGTGGATAAACATCTAAGGAACAGTGTGACGTGCACAGGGATAGAAGCACAGGCTGGTACATAAAAACAATGCTGACTTCATAAGCAGGCCAGTGTGCTGACATACAGCAAGACTGTATTTGACTGTCTTAATTCTGATTGTTGAAGGCCACAGTGACACAGTCACATATCTTTTCATAGGATATCGTCACAGATGGTTTCACAATAACTAACTTAGTGTCATGCAATAAGCCAACATTGTTACACACAGCTTACACACAGTGAAACAGCTGAGGAGAAATTAAGGATGGTATTATTTATTTGTATTCTACTTTTCAGTAGAAAAAGTTGTGTTCATCTCCTTTTGCTTAAGTTGAGTTTGTTTTGCACACGATTTACAAGGACAGTCGTTTTGGACAACATTTAAGAATTACGTTTGGAATAAAATTGAACCTTCCGCTTTCCGTCCTCGTGTAAACACGTGAGCTGAAAACCCATAAATAGAGGGCGAGGAAGCCATTGTAGCTACAGGACAGTTTGCTGACAGAAATAAAGCGAAGTAACATGGCGTCGACGAGCCGGTGTGTACAATTCATGTTGTCTAACGTTAATGTAAAACTTACTGATTGGCACTTTTATGTCTACCTCACAGTTTATATACAAACTGGCCGTCGTTCTGATTTTGGCAATATTTAAACAGCTACTGCGCAAATTACAATAGCAAAATGTCGCTGACCGTCTCTTGTCAACATCATTACTATCGCTAACGTTAGCTCTACTGTAGCTAGCTAGCAGCTGCTATCTTTTACCTCCCGTCTCTGCAACTATTGTGGAGAACGTTAACTAAGATAATTGGATAATCCTTTTAAAATCTAATTTTAAATTGTTATTATGATGTACGTATGTGCGGAGATAACATTTACAGTTTGTGGCAAAATTACATGAAAATCAGTTTGAGGGCAAGCCACTAAATCTAGTCTACAGTACCTGTCCCGAAACTGATTGAGCCAGCTCCTTTACCTACATAGCTATTGGCATTGGTAATGACAATTTATACTGTGACCCTGTCTGAAATCCTTATCTAGCTGGGTAAATAATAAATTATACGTACATCTGTTGCTTGGTGTCACATTATGTTGAATTTTGGGCTGTTGCTGGGATGTGGGCTACATATCCAAGCTTCAAATGCGTTCTAGGCCACAACACCGGCAATATTCTGATCCTGGAAAGGAAACCCGTTCAGCTACTACTAGCCAACACACACACACACACGTACTTTGTTCGAGACATGCTCTTAGAGTGCATATGAACACGTTATTCAGAACTCAGTGTAGCTGGGCGGATGTTTAAGTGCAACATTTGATCAGTAATGTTGGCAAAAGCCTAAAACATCACCAGTGTCAAACCTTGTCAAGGTTACTTCAGGTGTGGTGTTGAGTGCCAGTGAATGATGAAGTTGCTCTTCGACACTGACACTTTAACTTAAAGGTCGCTTTCACAAATATTGTGAATATTCAAATCTAGGTAAAATAAGCTGATTCCACATATTGTATTGCTTATGAACAGGATTAGGAGTCAAGGGTTTGGCCAAGCAGCTGATCTCTGGCATATTTTCCTTCCTGTAGCGGAGATGCTCTTGCCCTTCCCAAGGTGCAATGTCCCAACCATCCAGATGCCCTGCTGGTGGAAGACTACAGGGCAGGAGACATGATCTGCCCTGAATGTGGCCTTGTAGTAGGTGAGTCAATGTCTTAACAACCTCACAGAAAAAGGCTATCTAGCTGGATGCTGATTCATGCATGAGGTCAACAGCATCACAGGTTAATAGGTTGCAACAGAGTTGTGTACATGAACATCACAACTACTAATGAGGCCTGAAGGAACTCAAAATCATTGGGGATAAAGTCATATGACGTCACATCAGTTCTATATTAGTAGGATTAATGTGTACAGGAGGCTCATAGGATTTAGACCAGAAATCTAATCCCTGACTCGGCAGTGTTTTCACCTGATAACATCATAAATGAGGAGGAAATACAGAGATGGACAAAGGAAAGTATCTAGTTGCTTCTAATGTGAAAAGGGCGCCATCTTCTGGTCATCCTGATAAGTGCAGGGCGTAATGCAATGGAGGAGAACAAAGGGGGAAAACCAACATTTGTTTTTATTACTGACTGCTGGCATGTTTGGTTCTTTTTAAAATGTTATGTCTTTAACTCTGTTTTCATACACATTTGAACATCTATTCCAAACTGTGTCCTGTCCTTAAAAGATAAGATAAGCAGAATACAAGTCAAGGGTGAGAGTGAGACTGATAAAGGGTATTATGGGAATCAACAGATAGGTTATATATATATATGAAAATGTAAGGAAGATAACAATACCTAAAAGCTTTGAATTGTTCCTCTAAAGGTGACAGAGTCATTGATGTGGGTTCAGAGTGGAGGACTTTCACCAATGAGAAAGCCACCAAAGATCCGTCCAGAGTGGGTGATGCTCAGAACCCACTGCTCAACGGAGGAGACCTGACCACCATGATAAGCAAGGTACCTCAGTGGGATGGCCTCCCAATCTAGCGCCACACAAGCTTGGCTCAAGCCATCTAGTAGAACGCAATGAAAAGTCCTGTTAGTGATTGCACAAGTGTGGTAGATATCCATGTTTTTTTTTTTTCTTCCTAATTTCAATTCCTCAAACAATGTCTGTCTCAACAGGGAACAGGAGCAGCTAGCTTTGACGAGTTCGGCAACTCAAAATATCAGAATCGCCGGACCATGAGCAGTTCAGACCGGGCCATGCTAAATGCCTTCAAAGAGATTACCACTATGGCAGATAGGATCAACCTGCCAAGAAACATTATAGTGAGTGGCATTAGTTTAGGAATATGCTATGTCATATACTGAATATTCACTGATGTCTATGGATCAATGCAGTTGACAATGCCATGATGAGTAGAAACCAATTTGTTCCTACTACCTAGAATAACATGTTATTTCTGACCTGCAGGACAGAACAAATAACCTATTCAAGCAAGTATATGAACAGAAGAGCCTGAAGGGACGGAGTAACGATGCCATTGCCTCAGCCTGCCTTTACATCGCCTGCAGACAGGAGGGAGTGCCTAGGACATTTAAAGGTATATACAGATCTGAACCTTTTATAACATTCTGAGAAAATAGATTGAATCCTATGAGAGTATAGTCCTGAAGTGATGATGTTCACCTCATTCAACCTCAAGTTGTCAAACCCACCCTATTCCTCCCCACAGAAATCTGTGCCGTGTCTCGCATCTCCAAGAAGGAGATTGGCCGCTGCTTCAAGCTGATCCTGAAGGCCCTGGAGACCAGCGTGGACCTGATCACCACAGGAGACTTCATGTCCCGCTTCTGCTCCAACCTCGGCCTGCCCAAGCAGGTTCAGATGGCGGCCACCTACATTGCCAGGAAGGCGGTGGAGCTGGACCTGGTGCCCGGGCGCAGCCCCATCTCTGTGGCCGCAGCTGCCATCTACATGGCCTCCCAGGCCTCCGCAGAGAAGAAGACCCAGAAAGGTGAGGAGGCTGTGGAGTGAGATGTAGGATGAGAGTTTCTGTTGGGCAGGGTGGGGGGGGGGAGTGACTGGTTACAGAAGTAACCATGCAAAAATACTCTTGTATCCTTTTTTTTAAGGTTGTTAATATGGATATTTTATTGTAGTGTAATATTTCAGTCGCTTTATGAGCAAAATACAGCAGTAGTCATTTCTTGCTTCTGGAATTTGAACAGAGATTGGTGACATAGCCGGTGTGGCGGATGTCACGATCAGGCAGTCGTATCGACTGATCTACCCACGCGCCGCAGACCTCTTCCCCCCAGACTTCAAATTCGACACCCCTGTGGACAAACTTCCCCAGCTGTAAGGACCGCACTCTAATGACACAACACTTTCTGCTGTATTTTTAGGGTCCTTTATTTTACGTTGGATTTCAAAGGTTTCTCTTTCTACCTTGTTTATTAAGACTTCAAGCCTTTGTCAAGGCACTTTTGCCAGAATACAGACAAGTACAGGAAACACATTCCAATACTCAAATTAAACAGATTTGCAGACTGTACTTACAGGATTTCATTTGAGTGTATATATACTGTATATATGTCCAAGTGAGAATGTAATTGATGCTTGCAATTTAGGCTGATTTCATACTGTATACTTTCTTTTGTAGGAAATGAGCAGGTTCTATTTTGTTAGCTTGTTTGCATTGTACTAAGTAAATTAAAAATGAAGTGCTTTTCAGAAAAGCATAATGAAACACCATGTGAACTGAATATTAAACTTTGTTTACTGAACATTTTATGTTTCTTGTCTACGCCCACTATTTGGTTTAGAAACTCATGTTTAATGTCAGATACCTTTTGTAAATCTTGGAATTCAATTAAAAAATATTTCAAATATAATTTGTCAGCTGTGAAAAGGGCAATTACCTTACAACTCACTGTACTGCCAGAGGTATATCTGAAGACAATTTCCTTGGCCAAGGCTTAAACCTTCATCCACTTACCATGAATTTAAAAGTCATGATTTCCTGTTCTTTTCCAAAGCCAATGTGTTGGACATCAGGGCATAGTGTCCATGCATTGCAATATGTAAAGAAACACAACACCACTCTATTACAAATGTTTAATTTGTGCATTCATGACAGGCAACAAACAATGACTGCCAAATGCTTTTTTTTTTTTTTTACACCAGGGCCAACAGTCTTATGCAACTTCAATATGGTGTACCATTTAAAAGCTTGTCTGTCTTTGCAACATGCGCAAGCAGCCATTTAAGCAAAACCTTTGTACATTCTATTTTCATAATTATGCTATACATAGATAAAAATAAAAACTTGATAAAATTAGTGCTTTCAGCTCAATTGTGTTTACATATACATATATACCCTGCCCTTCCCTGTAGTGATTCATGTCAACATGTATGCACAAACTGGCACTGAGATCTGTTCATTGTCAATCCATCAAATTCACTGTTTCCCCAGTTCAGGACCAGGTGAATGGGTTTTGGTAGTAAGCTGTAATGAGACACTTAGGATTAGTCTTATTTATTTGACAAAGTCCAACAACCGACTGAGGTATCAGGGGTGGAGTCTGTTTCTGAACTACAGTCTTAGTCATCTAAGATGAATGGATCCGAGTTCGAGACTTAACCCTGTTAGAAATACCAGAGAAAGGAGGATCACCCACGCAAGATTGCTTTTTACTGAACGAGGTGCAACTACACCCTGTACATCGTATGCAGCACTCCACCAAGGATTTGGGGTAGGAGGATATGGTCTTCTCGTGTGCAAGACAGCCACCAGAGGGCCTGCAAGAGTCAAGACCTGAAGGTTGAATCTCAAAAAGTGTACTTCCTCACACTGACCTTGGCCCTTTCTTAGAACAGATACTGAGTTGCAGGAGACACAGTCAGACTTTGGAGATTCACCCAACATAAAAAATGAAGCACCATACCAAAAGCTGATTGTTAATGTCCACGATTGTGTCCATGACTTCTTGTAAGATGGAACTGTCTACAATTATCAATATTAATAGCACAGTGTTATTAAATTCCTTAATTGTAGATGCCATGTGTAAAGAAACAGTGCCTTTCCAGGACATGGAGGTACAGCATTACTATCCTGCTTGAAAAGAGTTCAACTGATTTTCAGGTAAAAGAAAAAGCACAAGATATTCTTACTACAACCGAAGACCAAGTATAGTGTTGTTGTAAAATCTAAGTAGCTTGTAACACTGGATGGACTGTAGTCGTTTCTTCTTACAATTAATAACTTTGAGGGGAAAAAAGTGAAATCTATGGGTTTCAAGTCAAGAAGCAGTAGTAGTCAATACGTTTACTGTCTTATAACTGTAGTGTCAGTTCAGTGATAATGCTGTGAGCACTCAAGTCTGAGTGACTAATACATGGCAGACATGTCAACCTTACAGCGAGATAAAATTCCACTAGCTATGGCAGAGCATTGCAAATTACTCATTACAATATGGAGGAGTATAATCTGTACAGATAAAAAAAACAAACAGACAGTGACTATGAATAACATGATCATGATGTAACGGTTTCCTTGACAGTTTGTATGAAAACATTCTCAGTGGTCAGACAATGGACACGGTGTGTGCAGAGGGAGACTCATTCTCCACCCCTCGTTCACGCAGGATATAGAAAATAGGACAACAAAATTGTTTCTCTTTTTGCTATAAAAAAAGTTCTTCATTTTTGTTTAAAAAAATACACGGGGCAGGCTGTCTTTTAAATGGTAGAGTGCGCCCATAGGCTGGAGGAGCGATTTCCGTCGTTCCCTCTCAATGTTCTAGATGAGGAGAGGTGTTAAAAACGTGAGCTACAGTCAGCGCTGTGTTGGTTCACAGTGTGTGTGTTGGGGGAGGGTGCGCTTTGATGCATTAGAGGGCAGGAGGGGGGCTAACACCAGTCAGCAATGTAGTCAAAGTCAGAGAACATGTCCTGCTCATCCACATTCAGCGCTCGTGGTTCTCTAGGAGGGGTCAGAATGGGTGCTTCTGAGGTAAATTCATCGTCAAAGTTGCTGACATCGTTAGCCCCCTGGATGGTTGGCACAAACGGAGGCTTCACCTTCTTGGCCAGCAGTCCATTCCAATCCATATTCTAAAAATAATATGAAATATACACATTTGACAAATGTAAGCACTGACATGTAAATGTTCCAAACTCATCGAAAATCTATTGGGGCTGTGAATGAGATTAGTAATATGATTCACCCTGAAGAATAGATGTTTCTTGACTTCTTCTGCATCCCTCTCTCCTGCCCCCAGGCGGCGCTCTGGACTCCTCCTCAAAAGCTACAGGCAAAATGAAACCAAAGCTACGATGAGGTCATCTGGTGGTTTCTCTTGAGAGTTTATAATCAGAACGTCCAGTGGGTTGACATACGGCTGGTTCCAAACAGATACGGCATGGCGCGGTGCACTGTTCGAGTTGTGTTTATAGACCAGAGATCTAGCACTCACCCTCCTCATGATGGAGATGGCCTCTGTGGAGAGGAACCTTGGGTAGCGCACTTCATCGTTGACGATGCTGTCAAACACCTCCTCTTCATCATCCCCGGGGAAGGGGGACTGCGGGCCGAGCAAAATGTTAGCCGTGTCAGATAAACAAAGTGGTTTATACTAAAAGTCTATACAACATACCAACATCAAACTGTAAAATAAAATCCCTGCCATAACTCTCAGCCAAGTCAAGGTCTTCATATGTTTCTAATGAAACGTATGAAGAAGCTTTCTGAGCTGAAGATACTGACCTCCCCAACCAGCATCTCGAAGATGAGCACCCCCAGCCCCCACCAGTCCACAGCACGGGTGTAGGAGGTCTCGGTGAGCACCTCGGGGGCCAGGAACTCTGGCGTTCCACAGAATGTGCTGGTGCGGTCCCTGAACCCCATTCCTGACACACATGTAAACATTATCATCAACAGAGGACAGACTTGAAGCATCTCCATCAGAAAATATCATGGTTGGTGTTCTGCTCTGGATAGAGAGTGTAGGATCTCATCCAAATACAGCTGGTGTTAAACACTGCCACCTTTAAGGAGTCTTACCCTCTTTGCAAAGGCCAAAGTCAGCAATCTTTACATAGCCCTCGGTGTCCAAGAGCAGATTGTCCAGCTTCAAATCCCTGCAGATCCAAGTGAGGGTCAATGTTATGATCAGGACCAGCATCTGTCTAGTCCTGGTGCGACAAAACTTACAGGCCAGCAAGCAGTGCTAATTCATGGAAGTCTCTTACCTGTAAACAATCTTATGGTCGTGCAGGAACTGTAGGCCCAATACAACACAAGCTGCATAAAATCTGTAAAAGGAGGATTACAAAGGTTGATCTCAGCTATAGATTAGCTAGACAAGTTTGTAGAAAAACTCTCTTTCCCTGCCTGATATCTGATACGGTGGACTTGAAAGCAACCAAAAGCCATTTCAACCAGATTTTTGAGTTAGGGGCCCCTGTAAATGATCTCGATACAGAAAGAAGTCTGGTTCTGACCAAGCAGGGGATATTTGGCATCTCTAGATTGGAAACAGGAAGGTTTCCCAGATCCTTGGTCGGGATTCAGGCGTTTGGCGACTCACATGGCTCTGGGCTCTGAGAAGACGTCGGCATGGATGTGCATCATCAGGTCGCCCCCAGCAGCGTACTCCATGACAAAGCACACATGCTCCGGGGTCTGGAAGCACGCGAACAGGTTGACCAGGAAGGGGTGACGGACGCTGTTCACCGTCTCAAAGATCCTCTTCTCACACATCAGGCTGACGGGGAGATTGGGGGAGGTTTCATGAAGTCAATCTGATTGGGCTACGATTGGCTGACATCTCTTGAATGATCGTGCCAGGTTTGAAGCCTTACCTGTCCACCTCATCTCGGGCCACTATGTCACCTTTCTTTAAGGCTTTGATGGCAAACATTTCACCTGTGACTTTATATTCCGCTAGCAAAACCTGTAGAACGAGAGGAGAACTGTTTCAGAACATCTGGGTTGTTTCAAATGTCCTTTCATTTGAAATTAGTTATAGATGTTAGCTACGGCAGTAGAGGCTGGGTGTGCACCTTTCCAAAATGACCACGCCCAAGGACTGCCACACACTTGAAATCTTTGAGACTGAACTGAAAAGGCTCTTCTTCCCTGGGATTGAAACATGGCATTAGGTACATTAGTTACCATTCGGACACATATCAGCACAAACAATCAGGGTGCCAAATACAACAGTCTGATATACAACAAGTACAAATACAACAAGACCCTGCTGGGGAGCAACCTTATCTCGGTGTCTTTCTGTATGGCTGTGAGTTCCAGGTCTGGGGGCTGGATCTCATGTTCTACCCCTCCATCCAGGTCAGCCTTCACCGCTATGCTGTTCCTCTTGTTGAGGAAGTCAAATGATGCCAGGGCATCCTGTGGAGATAGCAGACACTTGAGACGGTAGAAGATCCTTCCGACAACATGAGGTGATTTAGGACTCAGGAGACGGCATCACTGAGATTGGGATTTTGTCTTTGCAGTTCCGGTGCAAATTAGAGGTGATCGTTGCAGTCGCGCGTGTTGCATCTTGCCACAATCATCTGTGATCTCACGACAATCTATATTCTGTACTTCCTGGCTCAAGTATCTCTATGGTAACCACTGTCCGTACCTGTACTTCCTCTTTCCCGGGCAGTTTGTCCTGTGCAATTGGTTCTCTGTTGACATCGGGTGCAGGGTAATGCTTTGGGCCTGGGGTGGGCTCTTTGTCAAAGTCCAGCTTGGTAACCAGTGGGTCACTGGCAGGGAGGGAAAGAGATTCATGAGAGACGGCTGTGCTGTATAAACACCAGTCTGTGTTTCAAAGCTTGTTTGAGCAATGCGAGAAGTACCCATGAGCAAGCCATAAGTGGTTTTCTATAAGGGTCTCTTGGATGAGTGTGTGTGTGTTTACAATGGGGGGAGGGGTTGGTGTATACCCTCTCCTATAGAGTCCCAAACCTTGTGGGTGTAGGGGAGCCAGGCAGACTGCTGGGCCCTGTGTCTGAGACCTGCGGGCTGAAGGAGTTGGTGCTAACGGTGGGTATGGCCCTCCTGACCAGCCGGCCCCACGTGGCGATGTTGATGTTCATCTGAGGGGCACGCGGGAAGGTTTTCCCTGAGGGACCAAGAAGAGCAAAGGCCAGGTCAGTGACACGACAGCCTCCATTTCTTCGTTTCACATTCTCACACAGCACACTACACTTCCATCTCCCTCACAAGGTAAGAGAGCATGGGTTCTTCATGACAAGAAGAGGATATTCACTTTTAAATTGTATATAGTAAGTGTATCAGTATGTGTTGTACATCAGGAGTGTGTGGACTCACCTTGCTGCTTGGAGAAGATCTTCTTTTGTCTTTGCAGCTTCGGCCGTCGCTCAATGACAGGGTTGAAAAACGTGACCTGGAAGCAAGAACAAAGATGAACACCATGCATCCTGGCCAACAGACTGAAAGAGGCAGGTATGATGGCTGACATGGGCATCGGCTGTGCTGTGACTGTGAGCTGCCAGGAGCGCTTCTATAGCGAATGGTAAAATGACAGTGTGTGTGTGTGTGTGTTACCTCAGCAAAAAGGGTCCCCTGGGGCTCCAGATAAAGGCACATCCCGTGGCGCTGGTTGTCCAGGAAGTCCTCCAACCGCAGGAACTTGACGGCACAGAGGGAGCGCCAGTCTCGCCAGTACACAGAGATCTCCAGCTCGCGCGACTGGAGGTGACACACAGCCATCTTTAACATCGCCATGTAACAACGGATGGGCTTGTGGATTTACAGTGTGTGCGCACGAGTGCATGCGTGCGTGTGTGTGTGTTTGCGTGTGTTGTCCGTACCCTGTCCAGCTCCAGTGTAAACTTCTGGTCCCAGGCCTGATTGCTTGCAGGCCTCCAACTTGTCTGACCCACGACTGTGTTGTCTAGTTTCAGCACAGCGCTGATCTCATCTGGAGGACGGGAGAGAGGGACATTGGCACGAGGTAGAGACATACTGTGTCGTTTCAACACATGAATCCACTTGGTTCAGTCCAGTTCTACCCCCCCCCATTATGCCTGTACAACTGAGTGTAGGTGTTTTGATCGGAGCAACAAGGGTCTGCTTACTGGACAGGTCTTCACTCTTGGAGAGGTTCCTAGCGCTGGCCCCCCTGCTCCTGTTCCCCCGGCTCATGAAGGAGGAGCGGGTCTCGCTGGGGCTCCAGCCTGGCAGCGGCACGGAACCGGCTTTGGAACGACCCGGAACGTTCTCCAGCAGGTCTTGACAGCCCATGAGCCTGACGTCTAACGTACCTGTGGACAATACACAGTTTTCTTCAGGTTAGTCGATGGGCACAGTGCCGAATGGGATGAAGCCAGTGTGTGCTGTTTGTCAGTATGGGATTTGTTTACAATCACTTCTCCCTGGTCCCCTACCTGTGAGTGCGGCGGGCTTGGCCACGGTGCTGTACTGGTTCTGGGTGGAGATGATGCTGGAGCGGGGACTGAGGGCCGGCGCCGCCATGAGGGACAGCTCCTCCACGATGCTGCTGCTGCGAGGGTGGTTCTTGGGCAACTCGCTCAGCCTCTGCTCCAGGGAGAACTTGAGCAGGTCCAGCTTCTGACTGGACTCGTTAAAGCGGGCCTGGGCCTAGGGGCAACACAACAGGGTGGTTGGGGCGTCAACTTGGGGGATGTACACACACACGCAACGTCGTAGGAACACTCAAGCCGAAATCTACTGTTCCTTTGCGATGAACTGAGACAGGACCAGGGCCAGGCTCCAGTGAGGGCAGAGAGAGAGAAAGAGAGAGAGAGAGAGAGAGAGAGAGAGAGAGGGAGAGAGGGAGAGAGGGAGAGAGGGAGAGAGAGAGAGAGAGAGAGAGAGAGAGAGAGAGAGAGGGAGAGAGGGAGAGAGGGAGAGAGGGAGAGAGGGAGAGAGGGAGAGAGGGAGAGAGGGAGAGAGGGAGAGAGGGAGAGAGGGGGAGAGATAGCGAGCGAGAGAGCGAGCGAGATAGCGAGCGAGATAGCGAGCGAGATAGCGAGCGAGAGAGAAAGTACCTCGGAGTGTGCTCTCTTCTCCGTCACCTTGCCGGAGCCCAGGAGCTTCATGACGTTCTTGGCGCCCTCTGCCACGGCCGACTCGATCCTAGCGTGATGACACAGCTCCTCCACCCGCAGGTCCAGAGGGCTGATGATGGGCTTGGCTGGAGACGGAGACGGAGGTTACAGAGAGAGGCGTGCACAGCGAGATCAGTCGGCCAGCGAGTGAATGTGGATGTCAGCTTACCCATGACGTCGTTGTTATCAAAGTTCAACTCGCTGGCCTGGCTGGCTTTGAGGATCTGCATCCGAATGAACTCAATCTTTGTCTTGCTGTCTTGAAGCATCTGTTGAGCGGTTGCTAGTAACTTCCGATCCTGTAAAACATACCAAAGAAAGGACAAATATAACGACATAGTCTGTATCATTTCTGCCTTTATTATTTTATATCGTCAAAGTATATAGAGACTAAATAGACAGGGGAGAGAGAGACAAAGGCACGCAGCAAAGGGGACAGGCAGGATTTGAACCCAGGCCCCTGCAGTAAAGCTTCAGTCCATGTGGAACGCACACTTGGCCGGTGTGGCACAAGGCCTAAACTACAGTTGATACTGAACTGCTTTTATAAATATATGTAAACATAATAACAAAAGGTACACAGAATATGGGACTCCTCAAACCACATCTGACTTTCCAGTTCATCAAGAGCAGAGTTACACAACCCCAACCTGGCCTTGTCAAATCATGCCCTTAATTGGAGCAAAACTATGAATGACCACATGGAAAACTTGATTCACCCCCCGATGAAAGTGGAATGTCATTGTGTTGTGTGCGTCGTGTTATCGCTGGCCCTTGGAGTAAACTAGACTCCACCCAGAATTCCTCCCGCCGTCCGACCGCACTCTGGCGGTGTGGCGTGCAGGAAGGGCTTCCGTCTGACAGGCATTTCCTGGCTGACATCATCAGACTGGGCTATTTCCCACAGGATGGTGCCACTCTCTCTCTCCTGGCTCTCAGGACAGCACTGACTGGTGTCGCTGACGTTCCCCACCTAGCCTGGTGGTGAACGGCACCGGCGTACACGACACTGTCTGTCTCCGACGCCATCGCCGTTATCAGAATCACCTTGAATCCCCGGAAATAGCTGGCTACATGCAAACACACATTCGCCCTGGTGTTTATCACCATCAAGGTGACTGAAATTTCACACCTTTGCTTATGTCAATATCGGCCTATACGCAGTATTTTCTGATCCAGAGACGAGATGATATTGGCTACAGCGTGGCAACATCTCAGGTCTTCTGAATGACGCAAGTCATGAAGTACACTGAACCTACAAATAAGCATTGACTTGAAACAACACAGTCATGGTTTCTACCATTACGACTCTTGGGTGCTGAATGTTGCCATCAATGACTACTACCTCTGATAATAGACTGTGGCATTGGAGCACTCCTTGACATCCCACACCTTGGCTGATATCTTAGCCCGCTAATAGGGTCTGTCTGCTAATGGCCTGATATGATTGATTTTTGTGTTGCTGCTCTGCCACACTGACGAACAACCACTCCATACAGGGCAGGCCAATAACACGGTGCTAATGTGGCTGGTATTACACAACTCCTTACTCCGCCGTCATTGCTAGCTCTGTTCATCAAACCCTACCACTTTGTCTGGTGCAACAGGTTTCTGCTCCTCCCTAGAGATGACACTAAACACAATGTGCGGAACACAAAATGACACAGAGGAAACACGGTGCCAAGACACTAATGGTGTTGGTGTCTTATCGCCTCCTAAATGTCACCATTGGGACTGGTGTGAGAAAGCTCCCTTGTTTGGACTTGTGCCAACGGTACCACACCACACAGAGAGACGCGAGCGCACCTTTGAGGAGCCGTTGGAGTACATCTGGATCATGTTCTCCGCTCCCTGTTTGACCTTGAGCTCAATGTCGTTCTGTTTCTTCAGGGCGGCCAGGCGACTGCTGCTGGTGCACATCCTTGCCTCGCTGGCCGGCGTGTCAGGGGTCAGAGGGCATTCTAGAATAGGAATATAGGTAGACGTGGATACAATGTTTTGAAGCTGGTATGATTAACACCCACCCATGCACAAAACCACAAACACCACACACACCATTGTGATTATTTTGGGGTAGGTAAAGGGAAGATATAACATACAACACAAAGCATTGATGCATTACAATAGAACACACAACATAGCAAACGACTTGGCAAACTTAAAATACTGTTTGGATATTTCAACTATGGATTGAGGGTATTTTTTCTAACTAGTCATCTTGAGGCATTGGGAAGGCTTTCAAATTATACAAATACTTAGGGGAACCCCTGTGGCACTATGAGAGAACAAGTTCATGCTTGCTACTCTAACAAAAACAAATAGATGTTACTGTATATTCAAATACGTGGGCTGCATGTTGAGCCATTTGTGACAACCACTTATTAAGAAATACATTTTAGGCAGTTGTTTTGCCATCCCTCTGGGGAAATTCAGGAACTCTGTTCCCCCATCTGCCCAAGGGTTTCTGGGTCTTGCAATAGACCTAGCGTGCTCCACATCTCACCCAAACCAAAAACAAAAGTGCCCTCTATAATTTCAGTTGAGCTGCAATGCAGAAGGATGAGCTCACTGCTTTTCGTGCCTGGGCTCGAACAGTAAACCCCTCCCCAGCTCCAACTGTAGGAGGATGGTGTGAACGCTCGCTTCTTCACACACAGGTGGGCAAAAAAAAGAAAAAAAGAAAAACCTGCCAGACTGCCTGACTTCTCCTGTTTCCTTGTTGTGCCGTCAGCTGGGAGGCTGCAGCTCTCCAGATCTCCCTGAGCAACAGCTGGGCTAATGAGTATTATACCGAGTACTGTGTGACGTTAGATGGACGCGAAGGCCACCTACCTCAGCTAAACCCAGCAGGCAGCACCATTTATCTCCATGACCAAATCGACACGAGCTCAACCGAAAAGCCTTTTAATGTCTTCCAGCGTGAGTTTAAGAGTGACACATCTTGCTCATTTAAAACAGTGTTGCCTCTGGAGACAGTGGAAACACCGGAGGGTGGCTTTGATCCTGCCAAACCGGGTCTGATGATTCATCTAATCAGCCATTAACCATGGAGAGCCTCCCCACTGTGGTTTCCCTAAATAGGGTTAGGGGGAGAACACGTCACACATCCGATACCAACTGTTGTGGAGTCTGCTACAAATGAGGAGAGTTGTGAGGCACCTGGGTTTCCTCAGATGGTTCAAAACCAGGAACTTAACCAAGGTCAACATGGTGATGGTGCTGTGTTACATCTCAGACACAGTTAATGGTGGGGCTGCACTGCCTTCTCAGATACGCGTGTGTGCCTGTGCGAGTGAAAGTGGGTATGAAAGACGGAATGGGCCAGCATTCGAAAGAGGGGGTTCCCTTCATTGAGGAGTTTTTTCTGGAGGTCAGGCCAAGTCAGGCAGTCAGGGGCCGAAGTGCTCCATTCAGCCCACGCTGGGCCAGATGACATGTGCTGAGCCACTGAATAGCAAGCAGGCTGATGTCACTTCTGGACAGCTGACAGGGGAACCCTCCCCTAGTTCACCACCTGATCTGAGGTCAGGCAAACCCAGGGGGAGCACGCTCTAAACACTCCTACTCCACCCACTTAACAACGGACCCCAGACCTGCCTCGCAGACTGTTGTTCTGCTGGTAACAGGATATTATGACTGGAACAGGGAGAGCAGATCTGACATCAGCTGTCGAGGGCAGAGAGTAACCAGAGCCTCCCCTGCTGTTCTAGAACTTGGCTGCCGAGGAACAGGCCTGGGGTCAGCCAGTCCCAGTACAGGGAGCTCTCCCTGTGACAACCAGCGACATTCCACTGGCAATGCGTCACTGAACAAAAGCCATTTCTCTTCAGATAAGGGGTCAATGAGTCAGGCTAAATTTGTTCCCACTTTTAAAAAAAACTACCAAGATGCCCCCACCCCTCTTCCCCTCTACTTCCTAGGTTACCGTACAGTCTAAGTCTAAACCGTTCTTCGCCTCTTTACCCATTTTAAGAAGCCGACGAATCCATTTGGATAACGCTACACTAAATGATATATTCTCTTCCAGTAGCACTCGAACCCTGTGGCTGACCAAACGCATAACAGTGGGTTAAAGCAGCCCTGAAGGTAACAAATGGCCACCTATTGTAACACTGGAAGGAATGTGAAATGCAACAATGTCAGCTCCTGGAGTATGAGTCACCCCAATAGACCGAGTCTGTGCAGTCTCTATAGACCTGTGTCTGTATTTGGGAAGCATTGTTTGGGACTGCTGTTGCTTGGACGTCATAAGACTGAAACGCCGCCACAGTTAATGGCTAAACGATTCCCTGCTACGCCATGTATGTCAATGTTACCTATGAGTTCATCTGGGTCCTTGACAACAATGTGAGCGTTGAGCTCCTGCAGCTCTTGGTGCAGCTCCTCAACCTTCTTGTTGGACTTCTTCAGCATGTTGTCCACGTAGGCCAGGCTCTTCTTGTCCGTGGTCACCTTACGCAGGTTCTCCGCTCCTTCCTTAATCTTGAGCTCCTTGCGGATCTCGCGGCGGATCTGCTCCTTGATTTCATCCAGCTTCTGCTGCACCATGGTGTCCGACAGGTCCAGGTTGTGGCCCAGGCCCAGCCGCTCAGACACCAGCTGGCCCCTGGCATCACCCTGGGAGAGCAACCACAAACACAGGAGTCAGAGAACCAAAAGAACTGAAGCTGCTAGGGATATTTTTGTGGTAAAAAAATAAAAAATAACACTGCTTGCAACTTCGACTTAACACCTCGTATTCATTTGAAAGTTGTTCCACTTTCTTCACTGCAATCTTTCCAGGGGGAACTTTTCACTTTATTGCTGTTACAAATTTGGTTTGTTATACTCTGCATACGTGTCAAGGAAGTAAAGACATGGAGTTGTTTCCAATTCAAAATCGAGTGTAGGGTTAGAGTTTAGTTCATGTATATCACCCAAAGCAGTCTTGTCAGGTTAGGCAGGATTTTCTTTTAGAGTCTGCTTTTTGATAGGGTTGGATTGAAGGTCATCATACAACACAAGGGAAGTCCCTTCTACATGAACACACACTTCTGACACACTCTGAAAAGGTTCAAAAAGCTATGATATTAGTGTCATTTACTAAATCTACATTCCAAGCTCCTGTCACATTACAATTTAAGACTTTTGAGGCCAAAACAAGCTTAAGCTAGTCACTATCTTGGCTAACCAGCTTAAGATAACGGAGCTTACTGCTCCATTCATAAAAAAGTGTAGTGAGCCCTCGGAACAAGACCACATCATCATCATCCTACTATCACTGAGCAGTCTGATACTGGGTCTCTAGACCCCATTGCTAGCGGCATATCTAACACATTGAAGATACACAGCCGTGGAAGGCTGTTTTCCTCTGTTAGCCTAGGCAAATTCATCCTTACCACCGCATCGTCAAAATCATCCACCTCCATCTCTACAACATCTGTTGCACAAGCCAGTCCACGCATGTTCTACTGTTCTGTGTGCTCTCAGAAAGAAAAAAACACCAGACACTTACACCTGAAAAGGTCTCTCTTTTCTTCACGTGTCAGGCTGTTCTCTCGTTACTACAACCACGGTTGGTCAACTCTTAAGTCAGTGTCTGTCACTCACTCACTCACTCACACACACACACACACACACACACACACACACACACACACACACACACACACACACACACACACACACACACACACACACACACACACACACACACACACACACACACACTCCCCTCCCCATCCTAACACACACACAAAGAAATGCACAAAGACACACACAAACAAAAGACACACACACACACACAAACAACCATTGAAATGAGCCCAGAAGATGAACCGTCTCAGGAGGGGCAGCCAAATCCTTCTTAGCCTCTCACTCAGTGAGGTCACAGCAGCCGCGAATGCACCCTAATCTCCCTCTGGGGAGAGAGTGGCGTCTCAAAATAAACTTGAGTTAAAAACAAAACGCCAGCCGACCAATGGCCTCCCCCCATGGAGCAACGTGTGTGGTGAGAGACAGGAGGAGGGGACGTCGGGAGCTTTGTAAGGCATCGTATACTGATGTTACAGGCTCAGCGCCATGCAAAGAATGACAAGAACTGATTGGACAGCACAGAACATCATAAACTGGGATGCCTTATGAGCTTGCTAGACGGCCCCAAAGTAGGCTATGTGGTTTAACCCCTGCTCTTATTTTACCCACTTACTGTCTAGCTTCTCTGGTTAAAATACTGAGTGTGTGTTTGAGATTAGGGTGTACGGTCTGGCTTGCTAAATCTTTCAAAACCCCACCCTCTACACCCCTTCATAAGTGCTTGCCAGAGGCATATATAGCACATGTGCGTCCTAGTCCAGAGGGAGAGAGGCTCCTTGTATGACTCATGGGTAAAATGGAGGTCACAACTCTTAGAAAAGGTAAAGAGAAGCTGCTTGCACACAGCTCAACCCAGAATGTTTGCATTGTTGCAGTGTTTGAACAGAGTACTGTGTGAAGATCATGTGCTGGTGTCCAAAAATGAGGAAACCTTTTGAAAAAGGTAGACAACGTCTAAGAATTACTAGTCTGCTAATTAAATAAATTAAAAAACAGGTTAAATAAGTTCGATTTGAAATACATGTATCCTGTTAAAATGTCCCTTAACTAATAAAACATACTTTAATACCATGTAAACATTAGGTCACTAACCTTCACTGAAAGCAGGCTAAATAGTGTTTAAGCCTAAAAGCTCAAATTCCAACAGGAGGTCTATTCAATTCATTACACAGGAAAGGTTAAGGACAATATGCCAAAAGTCCTACCTACCTACAGGTTCCCCAGTTGAAAGAACTGTTGTTTTTTTATATATGAGAGACAATAAATAGCTACATCAAAAATAGAATCACAGGCTCATGTTACACACATTGTTGCACACACACATTCTCATATGCTGCTTTTAACCACTTACAATATTGATCCAAAACCCCAAAAACTTAAGTTACTGGCTAGTAAAAAAAAAAGTGTACCATGACCAATCTTAAAAGAAGCTAGCCTCTCCTCTGTTTGGGGGCTTTCAGGAAGCTTCATGGGTTCCACAGTGGTCTCTCTTTCAAGGGGTCAGCAATAGACGGAGAATAAGATTAGCTGGTCTAAATAAGACAAAGTTTGGCAGTCATGGTTGCATGGCTCATGGTTTCTCATGTTACATTGTGGCAGAGACAACGTCCAAATCTTGACAAACATGTAAACAGCATATATTATTGTTAAAACACCTGTGGAGTTACAATTAGATATAAATAGACTACCTGGAGGCATAATTCAAAACCATAATGACAATGTAGGCAATACTAACAAAAATGCTTGCCTATGACCATAATTTTGTTGACAAACGTACACGAGCACATTTGCTCAAGTGAACTGTTATTACGTAGAAATGTAACTCACACTTTTAATGATGCTGTAGCTGTTGTTCAAATAGAGTTCCACAAAAGCTACGTGCATACTTCAACGTTACCAAACCACAGCCATTGCTAAACTATCTATTCCCACTCAACTTGTCTGCCAAATGATAACGCTGTAGTTACGTTAAACTGATATACATACAGAAAGTTGTAACAAAAATGTTATTTTCATAATTGTTTCCCAGGCCTCAATCCATAATTCCCAGGCAATCCTCCGGGACAGAAAGAATAGAAAGCAAAACGTGCTTATTTTTCCTTACACCGGAAACACACAAGTAATCTACGATAGAATAAAGACGTTTACTACCTAGAAATGTGAGTTTTACAACTACTTTGCGCACTTAACGCAATAGTTGTCAACTTTTCCTACCTGCACAGAATCGGCGGCCATCTTGGCTTTCGACTTTGAATCAAACTCTACGGAGAGAGAGGGGTGGTGTGGAGGAACTCCAAAAGCAGCCTTGTTTCAAGTTTCCCTCTCGTGAAACAAAAATATGTTATGCGGTGACCATACCATCGGTCACCCTGGAAAAACGGGACTTTCCATGTTTTCGCTATACTTCTTGCATCCTCGTTCAAAGTTGCAGCAGTCCAAAATATCTCCTATTCTTCATAAATCCAGCTGTAACATAAACCTATCACACGGATTTTGGAGAGAGAGGCGGTGGTTTGAGTGGAAATGCTTTAGCGTCCGCCCATAGGAGCTATGCACTCCCAGAGCCCATCTCCAGCGGACAGATTCTATTCGCACTTTCACGTGATCATAAACTTCACACACGAGCAACACACTTCTTTAATAACACCCCCCAAATGTTGTTTAAATATATATAGCCAATACACTTTAAACAATAGGCAATTTTAATGACAAAAAAATACAAAGTGTTAACTGATATGAGATATACGACTACCGCAATAGGCTATAATCCAAGTAATGCAGGGATTATAGCACAATCATCATCCTCTTAAAATTCTGACAGAGACTTGAAGCTTTAGACAATGAGTAGATTGTATTTAGAATGAAAACATATGTCAGGCTGTTGTTCCCAGTTTTAGGTAGTCCACTGTCAAGTTTTTATGTGGCTGTAGGCCATACAACTTCAGTTATGGGTTATGGCTCTACAAAGACCTGGTAGCATGTGAAAGTAAAGGCCATATGGTGTCTGGTTGAGACCTACTGAACTTCTTCTGTGTTTGATAAACCCACTAGTGCCTATTGTTTGCTGTGCTGTACATTATGCTAAAAGGGACCTATTATTTTGAGTGATGTGTTGTTGTTTGACTGCGTGTCAACATGCGGAGTGCAGTTTGCGTGGAAACATTTAGATTTCTTTCTTACCCATGACTCCCTTGCATTTGAGACACAATATATTCCAAGCTTCCAAGAAGGCGCAGTGCTGTAGATTACATGTCACTGTTGTGTGACATGTCATGCATTGGCTCCAATGAGAAAGAAGAGTTGCATCATAACATTCCCTTTGAGTAAACTTTCAACAGCAATAAACTAACAACGCAAACAAACAACACACTGGTCTTGTGCGCTAGATCAGTATTTATTATTGTATGTAATACAAAAATACTGATCAGGCATGATGAACAATGAAGACTAGATGTAAGCATAAACTTGATGAAACATTATAAACATCTAATGAAAGCCTAATGGGGATTGCTGATGAAGTTAACCTACACAGGGGAAGCTTTGCTTCTCCATCTGGGTCACAGGGAAATATCCAGGAAGCTGCAGTTAATGATCTCAGTTTAATCTGAGATTGGTTCAATTTCTGATGACTCGCATGAGATTATGTTAGCAGATTTTAGTGACATTGTACAACACATACTCCTTGTATTCAATCCCAATCAACACCAAGTACCCCATCTCCATCCAAGAGCAACTTGGACATCTCAACTCAGCCATCTAATATAACTTGATCAGGCCATCTCTCTGTTGCTACATTACTAGCCCAACAGTGAGGCAGTTCAAGGACACACAAATAGCCTACAAGCTCCCTCTTCAGCAAGCAGTGGGAACAGCAGTCTATTAATGACTCGTATTGGATTTTTTTTTGCATATCCAGTGCACTTAATTGGGGATTCATAGAAAACCTTGTAGCTCAATTGTTTTCGTGAGGATTATTATTATTATTAGTCTTCCACTTAATGATAGATGATGTTCGATGATAGATACATCAGCGTAGATACTTGGCAGGACAGGCACCACATACCCATGGGGATTAACCCGATAGGTGGCGCAATAATCGGGCAAATATACTAAAAGAATTAAAATAAAAGTCAATGGGGCCTATATGATCTGCCATGATGTATAATAATAGCTTGACAAAATGCATATAAAATATCTGATTTTTTTAATTAAATTCTGTGTTTTTGGCAACATAAACTTAAGCATGAAATAAACAAGACAAGTTGATGTTGACATTCCAGCAGATAAAACTGCCAAAGAGAAAAAAAAAGTCAATTTATTTAGGCGAGGAGCAAGGCACAATATGCTAAGAAACTAAGCCTTTGACAGCAGCCTCTTCAAATAGACCTTAACGCAAGAAGTCAAGTACAATGTCTATTGTGTAGGCCTAAACTTCTGTGTATCCCAGGTAATGACTGACCTACAGTCTCCTCTCAGTCCTTTTGCTCTTCATAATAGCCTCTCGGCCTGAACCAAAGAGACCTGGAGAATACTGTGGACTTTTTTGTTAGGCAGCTATACTGCAACTACAATGGCACACCAAAGATTAGAAATCAATAAAAGGGAAAAACAGTGAAATATAAAGGATATCCTAACTAGGTAAATTCTAGCTATGCTTATGTAAATATGATAGCATTTTAGCAGCACAGTGATGCATGTGACCTACGTTTCTGAATTGACAAAATTGTAAAAAAAAAAAAAAAAACTATCACAAAACTATAAAAGAAAGAGCAAAGCTGAAAGAAATGTACGGACCAGACACTTACAAAGCTGTTAACAAAGCAAACATAAGTTAATCATCACCAGTTTGTACTGAAAGTAGTAATTATTTACAACATTTTTATTTTGTAATAATCTTCCATATTTCACATGTGTAAACAGTTCCATATCACCTTGGCAAAATCCTTGGTAACAGTGTACAAGATTCATAAAACAGTAACATGAACACAGTATAAAACACACAATAGTACCACAGACATGAATAGTAGTTAGTTGGGTGTTTGCCACCCAATGAAGTCCATGTTCACAGGATTTAGATTTCATAAAAGTATCTTCAGTTTATAAGAAAAGGCTAAGATAGCACAGTAGTTGAAAGTGTTGAGTTCCTTGTGTAGCAGGGCTGTCATTTCACCACTAAATTGACTCTCTAAGGTAAAAGGTTTATGACATTTTTTTCATAGATAATGATAGTGGGGGCAGGGTAGAAATACAAGAACAGACAACCAAATACTCCATCCCAAATATGTCCCCTTTGGAAGGAGTATACTATTAATGTGATGTGATTTGAAGTCTGGTCAGGTACCATATAGACGGAGCCAACTTGTCTCTAGCCATGTGTCAGTCAAGCTCCAGTGACCTTTCACCTGAAAGTTAAAAAGGAGTCCAGTGGACTGGTGGGAACATGACCTCCTGGCAGTTTCACATGTAGAAGACCTCTTGGTTCTGTTTGGTTACTGTGGAGATGGAGGAGTCAGTTTCAAAGACAACATTCAGAAACTGCTGACTCAACTTGAGGATAGGCATTTCCATAGATTAGCCCATGTGGATGTAAAGGTTTATTGGCGGAAATGACTCCCTCCCCCTCTCTGTCCCTGGTGAGTGGATGTGACTGGGTAGATGTACTTCTCTTGTGTGTCTCTGCCTCAGTTGGTTTTGGGGTATATCTTCTCATAGAAGAAGTTCTGGGCAAGCAGATAGAGTTCCCCGTCTTTCTCTCGGACGGCGTGTGCTCGGACAAACTGGAACTGCTCCAGGGCAAATTCATAGAACTCGTTCTCCATCTTCCAGATAGCTGACTGCTGCAGTTTTGCGATGGACTCTTTGGTGGGGGGCTTCTTCTCGCTGGTCTTCCTCAGATGAGACTTCTTACCTGTGGGAAGATTGATTTAAGGTACAAAATCAGAAACACAGCAGAAGTCATAAGTATACAGTATGTGTATTGGTTTTTCCAGGGTTCCCACAGCATTGACCAATGGATTACCATTACATCCTTGCACTCTTGTGCATAAAGGAATATCTATCATTATTCGTTGAACATTTTGTGGCTTGGAAATCCAAACTGTTCAGGTTTTCCATGACTGTGTGAGCCAAGGTTTCATCGCGTTATGGGAGTCCATTGCAGTGTACCCGTTTTGTAGAGTTCTGTGGCGCCCCTAAAGAATCGTGGCAGCGCGGCCTCCAGCATCATGACAAAGTCCTCCAGCTCCTCAGTCACCCCCACCAGCAGGTACTCATTCACCAGGTTGTACTTGGCCTGCTCCAGGGCCCAGTGACTGCCTACATTCCTGCAGAGGATCGATGGAGAGGGACAGGAGAATTGAGTGAGAGAGGGGAGGTTAAAATGGTAGAGAGAAGGGAGGGGGGTTGACAGATTGCGAGGGGGAGTAGATAGAAACAATTTGAAAGTGGAGGGGGGAGAGAGGAGAAGGATGGTAATGGAGAGTGGAAGGAAAAGCACAGAGAGTTGAGAGGGAGGGAAATTGAATGGTATCATCAGGGAGCGATAGCATCAAGACTATCTAAAAGCCTACAGAAAGCTTGAGGGGTACTGCAAAATGGCAGCACCACCAACACTACTCTCTCAACTGTAAGAATTGAGATTCTTACAGTTTTCAAAACATTTACATTCTGGTGGCCAGGTGTAGAACGAGGAGACCTTACCAGCATTCAGAGTAGTGACCACAGAAGAAGGGGATCTGTAACCAGAGCTTCTCTGGAGCGCAGTCCGAGCCTCCCGCAGAAACACACTCATCAAACGTCTGAAACACACATACACATTCCCGGGTTAATACAACAACCACTCGCACATAGACTCACACGTTTAATGACCTTCTAAGTCGATAGCACCCTTCACTTGATCACATTACGAACACTTTATAGAACCTGGATGACCAGTCCAAAACCAGAAATGAAATGTATTTATTTTAGTAAACGAGATCAGGGTGGTTATATTCTGCTAGTTGATAAGTGTGTGTCAGACCTTCTTGTCTCCTTGTTTCCTGCGCCTCAGCCCAGGCCTGTAGTCATCCCCAAAACGCAGGAAGTAGTAGTAGGAAACCAGGCGTTCGATTGGGTCCCGGATGACATTAATATAGATGGGCTTGTTCTTCACCCCAAATCTGGACCAACAGAGAAAGTTTGTGTTGAAGAGCAACCATGCAATTACCTGCATCACCACAGACAATGGTGATACAAAATGGGGATTCCACATCTACATACTGATGGTGACACAGTACAGCTATGTGCGTCAAAATTGCCACAAGACAGGGGCGCACCGCATGTGGGTGTACCGCAGGGAGCGAGGTTTGAGCCCGGGCCATTTCCTGCATATCTTCCCCTCTTTCTCGAGTCTGCTTTTCCTGTCTATCTCTTTCATTATGCAATAATGCAGAATATGTTGAACATATATCTTTTAATTCACGAGATAGAGAAATCCTGACAAGCGCTAGGTGGTCATGCTTATATGTAGCTCTCACTTGGTGAAGTCCAGGAAGGAGACGTGTCCATGGTAGATTGCCGGCTTCATCTCCCGCCACGACGTCACGTTCTTCACAAATCGCACCTGAGCAGACAAGACAACAAAAATCCAATAACCAATCTTCAACGTTTCCTTTCTGTTCCTCTCCTCGACAACACACTGGTCCTGTACCATCTCCCGATCAGGGATGTTGCTAAGTGTAGTATCTAAACACCGTCAAAGCAATTTCCTGAGGGCCAAGAGTGGACAAACCCCGCAGCAGGAAGTGTGACAACTCCGATTCCCTTCCGTCTCTGAACATCGGACCATCCGGCCCCACTCACCTGGTCCTGCATGGACATGACCGGGTTGTTCTTGGTGGTGTTGATGTGCAGCACGTGGAAATGGTTCTTGGCACACAGGTCGTAGGCGATGTTGGTGAAGGAGGTGCTGGCCGTCTTGGGCACGCGGTTGTAGATGATCACCACGTCCTCGGCCCCCGTCGACGGGGCCTCCCGCTCCCTCAGGCCATCCTGCGTGTGCCGCTGCTCGATCTCGCGCACCTCGTGTCGGGCGATGGCCCGCTCTGCAGACAGCACGGAGAGGGTTAATCGGCCAGTCCACCCAAATCCCTCATTGACAGTCAACAGTGCGGGAGCTGCTACGTTCATTTGAACACATTCATAGCCCTATGCGTCATTGAAAACAATGGGTTTTTGAAGTAAACACACCCTATTGACCAACAACCTTGGAGAAATACACAGTAAACAGGACTTCTCATGTGCTTTCCCCCTGGTGCGAATCAGTGTCAGACCAACCGGTGACGCTGGTAACAACAATGCCTCAGATCTCCGCAGGGACACAACACTTGAGCTCCTAATACCCGTGGGACCTGGGCCGCGACGCCAGGCTGAGACCCAGGCGTGCAGGCAGCTGGCACCGAGGGGCAATTAAGATGTCATCTGTGACCCCCCCCCCCCCCCCCCCCCTTCCCCATCTCTTTATACCCAGCACACACACCCCCTCCGCCCCCTCGTTTACACGCTCCCTGGCAGCTGTCAGATGTCGACCGATCAAAGCTGGAGTTCAACGCCACACCGCTGCACGCTAGCAACTGTGGCTAACCGTCTGCTGCAGCGAGGGGTGTGACAGGTGTGGGCGCTCGGTGACCATCACTCTGAAAACAAACAAACAACGCATGAAACATTCTTTAACCATGCATCCACTGAAGGCTTCATCCCTGACTCTGCAAGGCCTCCTTTGATTTTCAGACCAGATCTCAGAGACACTCCAATGGCTCTCTCCCTACCTTTACCTCTAACCAGAAGACAAAATAACAACAGGTCAGACTGACTCTTTATTAAGGGTGTGATATATGCCAACAACTGACTCAGTGCAGTGGACTTGGCTGTGGTCCTCTCTCTGTGAGGAACAGGCTCTGCTCCAACCACTGTATCAGAGGGCGCCAAAGACACTTAAGCTTAATGGGGCCCTCGGAGGTCATTTAATTACTGGACAAAAGCTGTCTCTATGGCCCTGAATCACTTTCGCCACACACGGTGTCTCCTTTCAGTCCCCATTTCCGCTGGTTCCGCCCTCGTCTCTGTGCATTTAGACCATAATTACCACCTCACAAAAGGAGACACAGCCTTAAACACTGGAACTACTAGAAAGCCTATTAGTCCCGACTCGCATTCCAAAGACCACAGACAGAGCTGGAAATATTTACTGAAGCTATTTCCTGCTTGATTAGAGTTGCCCATTCTGAGTCATCCTTCATGTTGGCCCGCCAAGTCTGCAAATATGACAGGTTGTCATGTATTATAGCCTTCACGTAAGATCTTATGGGAGGATAAAACACAGAGAGAAGATGATCCTCTCTCCAGGCACCCCATAAATCTATCATACTCTACAGCTCTCCATCCCTGAGCGGGTTAGCCCCCCGAGCCGAAGCCTGGGATGAGGGTAATAGAGATTGGCTATCACCAGACTGAGAGGTATACGCCATCTATGGTTCTGCTTCAATAGCGCTCAATTGCAAAATCAATGGAGGATGACAGGGAGGAGATCTAGGTTGCTGCTGTAAAAATGGAGTGCTGTTTTTGTATCCTCCTGTAACGCAGGTTGAGATGTGGGGGAGGGGGGGGGGGGTCTGTGTGGTGCTTCACAAGGGACAATTAGCACGGCACACACTCAGCTACGTTGGTCATTTGTGAACATCAGCTTTTGTGCTAAGGGATGATTATTACAAACGCAGGTGTGTCTGAGACTCGTTTAGGGGAGGAACTGGAACATAAGTCGTGCATTGCTCGTGTATGAACAGTGTCAACAAAACGTATACACACACAGTCAACAATCCCGGATCTGACTAGTAAGTGCTGTCTTCTGGATTTATCAATGACTGTCCAGAGGAGCTCGACAACACACAGACACACAGTGCAGTCACTGTCTATTTGCCCAGCTTGCAGCCACTAACCCCCCCACCACCACCACCACCACCACCCCCGTTCGAAAGATGCTTTCCATTTCATCTCTTTGGCTTTCATCTCTCTTTGACACACACGCACACACAAACGCACACACACACACATCTGTGACATGTTTCGGAAGAAATGACAGCAGCACGACAAGTTATAATTCTATTTCCTTGCAGTGCTCTTTTTAGGACAGATTACTGTAGCGGGGGGGTGGTGAGGATTTTCCTGGGATTGACTCACAAATGAATCATTGATGCTCCATGAAAGCTCTCATTCACATCCAGCCAGGCAGCTGAGGTCTAGACAGCTGGAGGAGAGAGGACAGGGACTGGGCCGAGAGACTACTGAGGCTGGCTAGACAGACCAGACAGAAAATCAGGAGAAACAGTCGAATGATGGCTCCTGTGAGGAGGCCTTCCACCAGCATCACAGACAGCGTGGTGGAGGAAGATCCATGTACCAGTAGCCTAGCTCACACTGGCTTCTCCATTCGCACAAACACAATCTCAACTTGGGCCTTTGAGGTGAAAACCCATTCTTTCGAACCAGATATGTATCTTTTTGCAGCCTGTTAAATACGTTTAAACGGGCCTCTTTTGTAAGTGAAGATAAACGTAACATTCTTCTATTGTTGATTTAATAGACAGGACACAAGTCAGCTTTCATGGACATTGGACATGGATCTGGTTCCTTCAAGGACAAATCAGGCTGCATAGTGTATCATTACAGAGAGAAAGTTAACCCTGAAGACCTCTGATTGGGTGTACTACTGAATGGAGGATGGCCAATATCTTGGTAAGTGATGTTCACCTCGTACAAGCGAGACAAGTCAGGCCTACTCACAGGCAGCCCTGTCATTACACTCAGCGATCGCCGCTCATCACGTCGCTCTGACAGAATCCTCGCGGTGAGCGAGCGCGAGGCCTGCAGTCCGTCTGCCGCAGCAGAGACTGACAGTTAGAGGAGATTATAGAGCAATTTACACAGATGGCAGCTTCTTAGCACTAATAACTCCATGCCTTGTTAAGAAGAGCCACTAGCCGTCAGGGTGTCGAATCGATTTGACCAGATCTTGCCTTGACAAGATTTGTCACTGAATCAGCAGGAGCATGAGCCAACATTTCTAAAGCCATCTGTTCTTCAGACGATTTTGTTCAACCCATTTGATTTTTATACAATCTTTTCCTAGTAGGCACTAGGTAACCACAAACCTTTCTCCCAGTCCGACACAAAAATAGAGTTTGACAGGCGTACAATGCAGTCAAAACCACAGCATTGCCAGCTATCTGAATAGAGAAACAAACGTAACTTACATAACAATGTAGATCCAGTGACTACAACAGCCCCTCTCCGCTTCTCAGGCCCATAACAGCTTCAGATTAATAATGCATAGACAGGAGCCTGGGGGAAACGGGCAGAGCTGAGGGCAGCTATTCATAGAACAATTAAAAGAAGGTGGAAAGGTTAATAGGACCCACCACATTACCAAAAAAGCCTCATAGAGATTTCGCCCCTCTAACAGGAATGTGTCAGTAGGGCGCTGATTACGTTGATTAATACGTAGGCTAATGCCATTGTAAACGACCTAGCTAAGGTTACTAAGGCTATGGTTAGTATTGTGTAAACATGTAAACGTTGCCCGTCCTCAGTGCTATCAGGATCCCCACGAACAGTCGCCTAAGGATCGAACTGGTAGAGATCCCTCATGAACAGAAACATCCGAAGGAGGCCAAGTGTCCTCTACGTGACACGTTACTTCAGAGCTGAGAAGAGGTCTTTGGGGAGCTGGTAGACAGGCAGTGCCAGCAGGGTACTGTGCTAAAGAGGAAGAGAGTGGCACAGACATGATGATGCTGGTACACTTAGACGTGAGGTAGCCAACAAGATAAAGGCAGAGGCAGGACCACAGCTGGGAAGAATGGGTGCAGGCGGAGAGGGAGAAAAGTGGAGCAGTTCAGAGAGACGCCTTTATCCCACCCACCCACCCCTCTCTCTTTCTCCCTCTCTCTCTCTCTACATCTCTCTCTTTATTCTCTCTGATGAAATTGGTTGTAAAGCGCTGCAGGCACATCCTCTCCTCTCTTTTTGGGAAGACTTAAACAACTGGAGCAGCTAGGGGTTTGAATATTCCTGCAATGAGACCAAAATGTAACATGAGTTCCCCACTCCCCCTCTCCTTTGATATAAAACTCTGCTCTGAAGCAGAGGATGTATCCAAACATGTTGACAGCCCTGCTGTTTGGCCATAAGGGATTAGTCTATAATCTACCAGAAGCAACCCACACCCCAGATAAAGCAGCTGTTTATGGTTATTGACTGGCAACAGACGCCCTCGGATGAAACTAATATCATTACGAGAGATTACAACAGAGGAAGATCCAGGTCTGTATTGTGAAAGAGAATGTGGATCAGCGTTGTAAAGCTATTGTAGCCCGCTACCAATCACTGCTGTGGAGGAATCCCACCTGCTTTCACGCATGCTTAACCACCTCCACCGCATCGTTTGTTACAACCCTGCGAGAGCGACAAGGGAGCTGGCTGCTAGGAGACTGGTCTCAATTACACCGAGGGTGCGAAACAGTTCATAACAACGCGACAAGCTTGTCTGTCAGCGTCCTTCCAACTGCTGGAAGGACTTACTATGCGGCCAGCCTCACACTCAAACTTTTCAGGGGACACATTCTTCGCTAAGTGCACGGTGCCAATCGTGTGTTCTCCAAGTTAGAGCTGACACCATTAGCACTCTTTCTGTCCACACCAAATCCTTTCCTGACACCTGTGTTTTCGCAGTGGGCTCTCCTCCATTAGGCTCTGTGGTGGCCTGGTTGGGAGCGGTGCTGAGTGACAGACTGTCTCTGGACCAAGAGATGCTACAATGTAGCTACAGAGGCCTGTGCAGAGGAGGCCAGCCCACAGACAGTGAATGACTCAAGCCTTTTAATAACCCGCAGGGAGGCTCGAAGCTCACTACTGTGTCAAAAAGAGTTCAAACATGGATCTGAGTGCTCTGGATGGCGGTAACGGAAACAGAGCCGAAGCAGAGTGGAAGAGGCGAGATGAGGGCTTTCATGGGAGCCTGGCCTACGTCGCAATCACTCATCTGACTATAGCCAAAGCCTTTTACAGCGTGGAAACACAAGTCGTCATGTATAGACGAGCTGGCTGAGAGGTGGTGAAAAAGACAGGTGTGGTGCTACACTTCGGCTCCACAGGTCATAAGGTGACAGGTTTATAAACAACATTTCTATTTGTGCTGCTCCTAGCCAAGCGTGACTCGCCTCTAGAGTTACAGGGAGGCACAGTACGCCTCGACAAGCCCCTAATGCATTTGGACCCTGAGCACCTCACGTTTCGCCTCATCGTCCCTGCCACTGTTGACCTAGCCTAAGGGCCTGCCATGGGGAGAGAATGTTGTCAGATAATACAAGAGCAGGCTCACCCCAGCAGGACACTCGGATCATCACGGCCGTGCCATGATTGCAATGCAGCAAGGTTTCATTAAACTCCAGGCGATTAGCTTTGCTTCCCTGCTGGACACTTTAAATTGGAAAAGAGATTTACTTTCGGTGTAAAAAGAGACCCAAACAGGGGTTGAGGGGATAAGAAAAGGAGTCAGGTTCAATGGAAAGGCTACACAGGAATTTGCGATTAACACTAGAAGAACAAAAGCGAAAATCATACTTTTGTGGTCGGACCAGTAGCACCCCGGCAGCATCTGGTCCAACAAGCCTGGGAGCTGTCCATCACACCACCCCTGTCAAACCTCACGACTATTTGGCTATGCAGCACATCATTCCGGCCTCCAGCACACAGACGTCTGCTCCTTGGAGCCATCAATCAGAGGTTTTGCCAAGTCAACAGATTCTTAGGGTTGAGCGAAAGGCGAAAGACAGTTCCTCAGATCTGATTTCAACATCTTATCCTTATGCAACCTAGCAGCATTTTGAAGACTCATTCTGTACAGTAGTAAAACTAGTGTCACAGGCACACAACCCAAACATACAGCTCTGAAAGTGTTATGCAATGAGAAAAAGCATTACGCCTACAGTGCAGAGATAAATAGATGTAATATAATCTCAGTTGGTCTTCAGTTTCTTCTATTTTGAGGTCTGAACTGGGCCTGAGATGAAAACACAGTTTCTGCCCCCACTCAGAAGGGATTCCCCTAACCTACTGTGTTGGGATTCATAATGACCCTCTCTTTGTTGAGGCCTAGAGTGCCTAAAGTGGGAAAACTGTTTTTCTATTCCAAATATTGTGGGCACACTATTGGCCATAAGGTTTGTCTAGACAGAGTTCCAGTATAGACTATGTCCACTATTGCTCACTAAGAAAATCCTGATGAAATCAAAGGATTCTGCATGTGTCAGGCCCAACAAGGCACTTGCTGATCACATACTATCAGGCTTACCTTAAGGTTTGAAACCTGATGTAGCTACATGCTGTGTCAAATTAATTGCCAGTGCTGGATTTCCCTTATACCCGTCAACTGGAGAAATATTTAAATGCTAGTCCCGTGTATTTTCTATCAATTGACAGATATTAATTCATTTTAATAAATGTCTATGTTTTATGACCTGGAGCCACTCAGAACGGACTGAGTACACCTCAGCCAGCCGGATCAGAATGGTTCGACTGCGGTACTTACCGAGCTTTCCTCGGGACTCTTCCAGCTTCTGGATTTGATTCTCCAAGAAGACCATGGCTACGGCAAATGCCAATAGCGCCAGAAGCTGAAACTTGGGCGGCAGCATGATCCTTAGTAGCCCCATCAAACAATCCAGTAAAAACGTGTTATTCCATGTCAGAAATACAACAATAAGAGGCAGTATAACGTTGGCAATTTGCTACCAGGAGAGCGGGTGTCTGTGCATGGTGGCCCTGTATTTCCAATGATGTTATCCAGTGATCAAATCCCTAATCCGAGAATATAAGATTTGGGTAAACCGGGTTTGCTTATAAAATACTGTACTTTCACAACATTGAACTGCACAAGACGCACCCCGTTTGTGGTTATAGTGCCTCTAACGAGTAGTTATTAAGGCTTGTGATCCTCTGGCTGTGCCAGTCTTCGAGTGTTGTCCCGTTCAGCGTAGGCTACTCCGCACAGCGATCGTAGGCGATGGGGGACTTTTCGTAGCACAAATGCTATTGGTTGCTCCAACAGTCCACTAAAATGGTCAGGGTTTTCATTCGTCGGCAGCTAACGCCTGTTGACGCGATTGGACATTTTCTTTTTACTTCTCCAGATTTGGCGACAGGGAGCGCTGTTCATACACAGCTGAAATGTAAACGCACTGACGGTCGCAAAGAAGAAAGGCGACCCTCTGCCAAGCCAAAAATCACTTTGAAGGAAGATAGCGAATTATTATTTATACTTTATTTGTTGTTTATTTATTGTTTTTAAGATATTCTATGTGAATTTAATAACATTTCTTTAGAATGTACAGACGCGTGAAAATTATTTTAACAAATTAACAAACAAAAAAATCCGGCAAAATACAGCATAGCCTCGTTGTAATAAACTGGTCCTAAACTCTCTTCCGCATCAAAGCGGATCCAAAATGTCCGGGGAGGTGTATCTTCTGTGGCTCATTTCGCTTATACAAACAGTAAGTTATTAAACATGGTTAGGCTTTGTTTAAAATCCAGGCCAAGTAAGGAACATTAGAGCTAATCAATCTGCAGACGTAACACTGGATAATTTTTGAACAGCATTCCCCGCATCTACAGACTAGCTATCTTACGTAGCCAGTTGACATCACCAGCGGCAGCGCTATGCCGCTTAACACATCCTTCGAATGACGTGGCTTATCGAAATCGTCGCATTTGATGTAGCTAGCTACAAATATATAGCGTTATGTTGTCTAGTTTTTACCTGGCAGCGAATATATTATTACAATTGGTCCGTTATATTCAAAATGTCTTGCGAGCTGACTATCCTAGCTAACCAGCTCTTTCTCACCAAATCTTCAGAATTCGCTCCTCCTGTCGGTGATTTGATCAATTTAGTAAGACTTGTCTTCGCAGCCGTTAACAGAATGGGTATCTAGCTGGCTAGAGATGTGAACTTTCCATCACCATTAATATGAAAACAAATATTTCAACTTTTCTGAGCTCCCCGCCATACACAATATACCATAATACGTTTGTAAGTCTATTTGGGACAGTTGAGGAAAACCAATCCTAATAATTCGGTGTGCATGCTTCTCACTTCTCTTCTCAGTTGGCCGCCTATGGAGCAGAACTGTCCTCAGAGGCTTGCAGGGAGACGGGTTTCTCCAGCAATCTCCTGTGTAGTTCCTGTGACCTGCTGGGGGAGTTCAGCCTGAGCCAGATCCAGCCTGTCTGTAGACAATGCTGTCAACAGGAGGCCCAGATGGAATCCCGGAAGGTGAGGGCATCATCAGCTACTTAGTTTAAGAAGTAGCCTCCATGCCGCTAGAGTGTTCAAAATGTTTATTATGGCTGTGACTGCATCTCATAAAAGTTGACTACAGTTTTTTTTTATTGTTTTTGCCAACTGTTGGCTGTGGCCACCCAGCGCCATACTTGTTCTTTGAAGTTATCAGCCACTCAACAGGTTTCCCTGCAGTGCCAGACTTAGGAGATACAGAAAGGCTGCGGAACAAAAGATTTTTCCCCCCCCTGAGTGCAATGGTATCCTAGCAACAAGGAGAGAGAGACAGAGTCCGCAGGGAGCGTGTGCGAGCTGCACACCTCATTTCACTTCTTGATTATAACTCGGCCTTGATTTTCATTTTGGCTCCTGTTAATACCTCGTCCTGAAAATGCCACCAAAAGCATCAAGCTTGCTCCCTCTCCAATGAACCTTTATCAAAAGTTCACCCTCTGCCAACACAGTACAAAATGCTCGGAGAAATCTCAGTTTGTCTTCAAAATAAAATCCAAGCTCAACATTCTGTAGCGTCATTAAACAGAAATGCGACCTTTCCATAGTCTTGAGCGGAGCTTGCTGAGTGTGGAACACATTGTATTTCTGTTAAGTATGCCTCTCAGGAAATGGTTTAACATTGTGCTTGGCCCTCTCCTAGCTCTTTGCTTCTCTGCAAGCAAACATTACTGTCACTCATGTCCCATTAGGGTAGCATGCCAGCATTGACCTAAAGGCTTTCGATCCATTAGAATAAGGGTTCACGTCACATTCTCCAGAAGGCCTAAAGCTGATGTGGCAGCAAGCTCAGACACTTGCAAGTTATCACAGGGTTATGAAACATAACTATTAAAGATGCTGTAAAGCAAATTCCATGATTTGCTTCTCAGTACATTATATACGTGTGAAATGAGTTCCTGCCAGCATGTGCGAAGCGCGAACATTTTGTCACACTGAAATGTGGAGTTAGACCGTTGAACAGTTTCTCTGTTCTCATGATTTCAAAGCTTAATTTAAGATACTTGTCTGTGTATTTTTTCATTCACACCTGGATGGTTATTTGACAACACATTCTTCTGTGGTGCAGGGGCTGGACTGAGACAAAAAAAATGGCCCTGGGATTTTTGCTCAGACCGGACCACCATAATCTGTCAGACACCAACCACCAGTACACCATCCATTTGACACGTAACAGAGTATGGCAGATTACCATTCCAGCCCTGCTGTGGTGTGATGAATTTAACTCATTTTCAATTCCACTTTACAGCATCTTTAACTATCAAGTTAATGGTTAGAATGCATGACTCAGGATCAGTTAACCTGACTTAAAGTATGGGTACAGAATCAGTGGAACGGTGGTTTGTGTTTTACATATTCGTTTTCCTTCTCTATTTTGTCATGCTCGTGGCTTAAAAGAAGGCAGCTTGACTGGGTAATTAAATTAGTTTGCCCTACCGCATACCAGTCCATGCTGATATACTGCCGTGACACTCAAATGTATAAGTTATTGTATATTGGTGTGGAGGTTTGATTACAAGTGAGCCACAAAGCTGCCATTCGTCAGCCTCCCTCCTATTCTCAGTTTAATGACCCTGAGAAATAGCCTGGACACGTTTATGAATCAGACGGTCTGAATCAAATTATCTTAGAGCACAGCCACCGGGTCCCCTCTCTGTGTGTGGGCATTAGGGTGACGGCCTGAACATGTATTGTCTTGAGAGGCTGGTCCTGCTTCTCTGAAAGAGTCTGTGTTCATTTTGTCTGCGGGAGGATGTGATCATCGAACCTTGTAGGCGCTCAGGTATTGAGTGAGGAGAACATCATTACTCTGTTACAGTCACCCACTGTATTGATGGTTAAGATGCAAGCATCAATAAGCTGCTACAACCATCTGATTAGCAGTAGGTCAACATAGATACTCTGATCATGAATCTCAATAAGCCATTGGTGGAGTAAAGAGCTGATGATGGAGTTGGCTGGAAGACATTTCAGTTGACTAATTAGATTTGGGGCATAAGCAAGCTCCCAGGGCCTAATTACAGTACAAGATCAATATGGATAGACATCTTGAGTCAGACTAATGCTCTGCTCTTCTCCTTACAGCTCTATCCAGGGGCCATCCTAGAGGTCTGTGGATGAAAATTGGGGAGGTTCCCCCAAGTCCAAGGTGAGTGTAACTAGGGGGATAAGCCTGTCTAGTTAACCTTCTTGGTGTCTGGTTGTGTAAGGAGTTTGTGCCATGTGGACCCACCAAGGCCCTTTGACATATGGCACTGTTTGTTTGCTTGGGACAGCTGTGTTTGTTAGGGCTCACAACAGATTTGCTGCCCTTTTAACTCCAACATCCTTACAAGAATGTTTTACACCTGGTAGCTTTTACACAATAAAAAAAACCCAACAGAAGCATTTAACATCAAAGTATTAGTTGCACCTGCTAAAATGGGACTTTTCTTTATCCATAGCTTTTGTCAGGAGTGACAAGCCGAAGATGTTCAAGGGTCTTCAAGTGAAGGTAAATACCTATTTATTGATTTCATGCCATGCTCCTTCATGGGCTTTTATTTGTTTTGTTTTTAATATTTGTTTCCATTTGTCTCCTTTATTGGTTAGTGACAGTTAGAGATGGACAGGAAAGGAAGGGGAGAAGGGCAGTGGAGAGAGGGGAAGACATGCACGAAATGTCAACCAATATTACAGTTCATCTTCTTCAACATGCTTTTAGCTACACACTCGGGTGTTTTATGAGGATATTTTGGGTTGAGTGTACCATTGGTGGGAGGGTCGAGTACCTACCAATTTACTTGCCTTTATAACTTAGTGCTATGTTGTTTAAAAAGACAATGTTGAGTGTTTGTGTATAGACTGCATACTTAGTCAGGACCTAATGGTTCCCCTCTGTGCTTGGTTCCAGTACGTGCGAGGCTCTGACCCTGTACTCAAGCTGCTGGACGATAATGGGAACATGGCTGAGGAACTCAGCATCCTCAAATGGAACACCGACAGTGTGGAGGAGTTCCTGAGCGAGAAATTGGAGCGTATATAATGGTTTTGTTTTTTTTCTTTACATTTGTTTGTTGGTTGACTAGAGCACACCATTTATCATAGACTGCTCAATTGACTGCACTGTTAAAATTTTTTTTTTTTACCTGACAACAATGACATTCATCTTCACAAGTGTCTAGAAATGTAGAATTGCCTTTAACTGATCCGATTTCAAGGTAAGCGTAAAGCAAGAGATTGAAACTGGTGGTCAACCTTTTTTTGTAATTTGTTTATTTCCCCCCCTCCTATTCGTCTATAGTGTTTTTTTGATCATAAAACTTTGTGTCAGCCATGGGATTGTTGGCCTGAGGGGGTCCTGGTGGCTAGCCACTGGCAGATATTTTTGAGAAGCACACTTTTGTGAAGGCCTTACAGTAAACCAAACCTGGAATGTGAGGTCTGATGTGTCTTTGTGCTACTCTGGATATATTGCTATGGCGAGAGGCTGGGTTCCACTGATTGTATGTAAGTGGAGGGGGGAGGGGGGGGGGGGCAAAAAAATAAATTTATGATCATGAAAAAACCTTTGTCTGTTTTCTTTCCAGCAGGGCTATTTAACCCAGGGACAATGCATGTGTCTCTTTTCCCTGAATTGGAACTTGTGTAAAGCTCATGAGTTTCTGCAGTCAATTCAAGTCATCTGCAAGCAAAAGTTAAAGCACTCTTGCCGTCTAGTGGTTTGCAATTGTATTACAGTTTGTTTCTTCTGAGTGCATCGTGCGTTTGTTCTGTAACTGGAACATTTCCATCTCATCAGCCAAGGCAACAAGTTGAACATTTAGGAATTTATTTAGGAAACTTGGCGATACAAATGTGCTATAATAATGGCATAAGAGCTATAATAGTGTATGATAGCTTACAAGTGTCAATTTTTACACCAGCAGTAAAAATAATTCAATGAAACAATACACATTTAAATATACATTTTGCTCTCTGTACTGTGGGACAAAAGACTTGCAAGCATGTACTATATGAAAATGGAGCAGGATATCTCTAAACATTGAAAATTATACATATTTCAGATTGTCTTTCTTCCCGCCCTCTGAATGAGCGTTGTCGTAGACAGGCTTGTTATGGACCTGGGCTTTGTAGGCCACTCCTGGGTAGCTGGATACAGGGCATGGTGTCAATACATCACAAACTAGGATTTGAGCAAGAGTTTTGAACAAAAACATGAGCTACTTCTGTATATCAATGACTGACAGTGATGTACTAACCTTGCATTGTCAGGCAGCATACCCCTGAAGGCCACACACTTCAGGACTCCGCCCACACACAGCACAGCCCCGCCTATCCAGGCTACAAAGAGGGCAGGCCCAAATGTGTACCTGGCATGAGATAAAGCATATTCAGATTAACAGCAAAGTGACTCATCACCATCCACTCTTTTCACTTAGATATCCACTACTCTTATGCTTATGCCGGTAAAAATGCTTTTAAATAGACGTGGGGGAGGGCACAGCAAGATAAAAGGGTGGAGAATATGACAAGAAGTCTTCTATACCAAATATGGCTGTGTCAACATAAAGGAAATGTTTTCCTTACCTGGGCATCCCTCCTCCCATTCCTCCTCCCATTCCTCCCATTCCTCCCATCCCCCCTTCATAGTTTTGGTTGATGGTAATCATGAAACTAGCCACAATCTGATTGGCGTAGATGGAGGCTCCTGCTACAGCACAAACACCTGAGAGAAGGCAGGGAATGAGTGAGCGTGCATTGGAAGATTTATATTACATCTTTATGTACCCAAGTCCACCAACAAACTAATATGTTACAAGGGGCAACAATAACCGAGGTTGCATTTAGTATCAACATTCACAGTTTAATTTCCCTATTCAAATACTGCACATACTTCCCTCATTCTTACCGGCAATGATGAACATGATCCCAGCAGTAAGAGTCATCTTAGCTTTGGATGAGTCCTCCGTGCTTCCTATTTTGAGGCACTTCAGGGAAAACACGGATATGATTGTCCCAATGACACCCAGAACCACACCCACGATCATCAGTGCTCTCACAGCTTGAAAGGTACCTGGGAGACAACCAAGACCACAGCAGGCAAACATTTGTGACAAATTCAGACCGACTTCACTAACAAACAAGTTGAACACACAATATATACATTATATATTTGCCCATCCAAAATCCATATTTTTATACAGTAGACAGTGAATTGTAATGACTGAGATGTTTGATCCAATGGTTGCTAATTAGTTTGCTTGATCCAATGGTTGCAAATTTGTTTGCCACTGATAACAGTGTTGACTGAGCTTGGGCCTGACAGAGTTAACATTATTCACAGGTGCTAAAGTAAATACCCACAGGTACAAGCAAGGTACATGGGCAGTTCATTTGGGGAGATCACGGAAATAAAAAACGGAACAACGCAAAACAATGCCCAAATTTACTATTGAGCCTATTTGCTCTTACGGTTCATGCAAGAAAAAAACATACTGTTTATGATCAATTTAAAAGTTTTTGAAAATGTATTTATATTATATATTTACATTTATTTTCTTTAAACTATATTTACTACAAAAAATCTACTCCTTCACTTATACACTCGGCACCCGATTTCAATGGACTCTTACAAATGTATAGGTGTCCTGGACACTTCAACATCTGACAGAGCACACCCCTCAAGCATAACCTTTAACAAAGGGGCCACCTTTGTCAAATCAGACCCACAGTACAACTCAGCCTCAGTTGTCCCCAGCGTTGGGAAAAACAGCATTCATGTGAACTTTTACGTCATATGCTTGAAAAAAACCCTCCTAAACAGAATTAAGCTGGCTCTCCCAGCCCGTCTCCTTACCTGAGAATCCAAGGAGGCCGTAGAGGGGCCTGCATTCAGTCATCCCTGCGGAGGTGGTCTCACAGTCCTGCCACAGACCCTTGTAGGTGTACACTGAGGTCACCACGTCGCCCTGGCGATCCTTGGCACTCCAGTTGTTCATGCCTGTAGCGGCGATGATGGCTGCCGCTCCGAGCAGCCCCAGGATGAAGCCACCTGTCTGGAGAGCGGTAGGGGCCATGGTCTTTGCGGTGTGAGCTGGGTGTGCCTGAGAGTGTGTGTATGTGCTTGGTTTAGGAAGATAAAGTGTGACTGAGGTGGGCAGCGCCCGGGGTGGTGGTGAGACTGACGCAGAGAAGGGAGGGGCCTCCGAGTTTCGCCCGCCGAGACATGGCGTGAGTTGACCACGTACACGTCAGGGCTCACATGCACACTCTTGACAGGGTTCCGCTCAGAGATGTGGTCACAGTGGAGATAGGGGCACCTAGTACCTTTTATGAGAACCACTGGTCGACAGGGAAAGCAAATACATTTTACATTTAGTCATTTAGCAGACGCTCTTATCCAGAGCGACTTACAGTAAGTACAGGGACATTCCCCCGAGGCAAGTAGGATGAAGTGCCTTGCCCAAGGACACAACAACATTTGGCAAGGTGGAGGATCGATCCGGCAACCTTCTGAATACTAGCCTGATTCCCTAACCGCTCAGCCACCCGACTAAGAGCTTTCAAATGCTTCTGGTGATGTGTGTGTTCGCTAAAATGGACACAGTCACTCTGACAGTACACACTGACACATGGGAAGGACTAACCCCACTAACAGAACCGACAGACAGAGAGTTACACCACGTGATGATCTGTGCTCATCGAAGTTGAGTTTCATATTCAATGATTGTGGATGAGCAATACCTATAGGCTCCTGACAGTCACCTATAAATGCATTTGACTTGATGTATGGTTAATATTTAATTCATAGATTTTGACCAAGCCCTACGTCAAGAAGCAAACAGAGACTAATTTGAATCACATGACTCAGCCTTATCAGTCAACAGAAGTGGAGTGGGCAGGTGAATGTAGGGTTTCTGTTCCTTTCTCTGTTGCAAGGCTCTCCCACACACACAAACACACGTGCTCAACTCAAAAAAGAAGCTACAAACTGAACACAAAGAAACAATCGATCTGTGCTTCTTCAAAATCATATCAGGTTAATCAAAAGTGGACAGCACAAGTGTAACTCGCATGTTGATCAATACCATTAGACAAACAACTCAAATGTATTCAAAATGTCAATGAAAATGAAACCCTTGACATCCTTAAAAAAAGAATACCCATGAAAGTTCCACACAACGTTCCAATCATAATGTTAAGGTCATTCAGACACAACAGAAAAACGTAACATGGAACATAGAATAGACACCATGAATGACATTAGAGAGGCATCCATTACAGGTTTTATTATAAATCCAAGTCATATTACAGTACAATGTATAGGAAGAAAAAATAATGTATTACATAGATTATTTAAACAATGAGGATCAAGTGATTTGTAGCTTAATGTCCAGAATAGGTTTGCAAAAATCAATCACATTTAAAAAAATCAAATGATCAAAATTTGCTATTTTGTTTAAATCCTTTTTTTGCATCAATTGAGGAAATTGTATACATCTTCAAACCAATAACTCATTTATAATCAAATTTCAAGTTAAACACCTATATCTTTTATTTCTTCCTTGTATTTACGTTCAAAATAATTATTTTCAAACGTTTTTTCTCACAAAGCATTATATGTCATCAAACCAGACCCCAAGAATTAAAGACAATTGGAAGATTCGTACAGTAAATAACTATTTTTTAGGTCAATATACTATGTACTCAACCAAGTCCCCCTTGAGCAAAAAAGTTGTCCTTTTTCTCATTCATGAAATTAACTGCTGTACTTGTGTCGTTTTCCCAAAGGCTCGCAGGGCAGATAGTTACAGTTACAGTTAATGAGCTGAGGAGTACGAGTCTATCCCAGATTTGGACATACCTGGAAAAAGGATGTAAGCTACCTGAGGCTGTAAACTCGTCGTTGACCATGCGCTGCAGTTACAGGGCACCACGTACCCCGGATTTGTAGGTGAAGGATGAGTGTGAGTATGCTGGCTTGGGCAACCTAAACTTCCAAAAGGTCCAGTCTGATATCCGAAAGCGTGAGCGTAGGGCAAGGCGTTAGCAGCCAAGGTATGAGGTACTTCCGACATCCTCTGGACAGCGCCAGTGCTGAACTGGCCAGGGTCAAGGAGAGAGTAAGGTGATGATGTCGGCGGAATGAAAGCTCTGGCTTTCTCTGCAGAGGCTAGGAGGGAGTCCGTGGAGAAACCTTTCAGGTGTTCTGCATCCCCGAAGAACTGCAATGGAAAAACGAAGCGGTCCTTTTTCATCAAACTCTTGGGTTTGCGCCGGGGTCTGTACTTGTAGTCCGGGTACTCTTTCATGTGTTGCGCGCGCAATCTCTTGGCCTCGTCGATGTACGGTCGCTTTTCTGACTCAGAAAGCAACTTCCATTCCGCACCAAGTCTTTTGCTGATTTCTGAATTGTGCATTTTAGGATTTTCCAGTGCCATCTTTCGCCTTTGGCCACGGGACCACACCATAAAAGCGTTCATAGGTCTCTTGATATGAACTAAAGGTTTTTCCATTACTAATGCGCAAGGTGACATATGTTGCACAACACACACCAAAACTGTATAACTCCCCAAATTATTTATTCACCTTTCCACCAGTTCATGCTCCTCTGGTGCGTGATGGGGTTCAAGTAACAAGTCAAAACAAAATACTTGAATCAAAAAGTAATCATTCCCGTTAGAAATTCATGAAGTGCGCTCGGTATTAACTAACACTCCAAATACGAGTTGCACCTGAAAAGGCTGCAGGTTGGTGCATGGATGAGAGCCAAATGCGAGTGAGTTCAAAGGTATTGATGGTGCTGAGCAGGACATCATCACAGAACTGTCACATCCTGCTAGGCCAATAGGAAAGCGAAGAGAGCTGTAATCCCTTTAAAAAGTAGCTGTGCAGGGGGAAGTTTTGTGAGGGAAACTAACATTTTTTCCACAGCAACCCCCTCATCCCTATGCTATATTCTTCAAAGATTACATATGTCGTGTCCCCAACTCAGGAGTAGTCTCTCTTGGCAGTGTCCGTAGCTTTACTCCTAACAAACACAGCATCTGATGTTGCGTTGACCGTGGTCCCACCTCATCGACAAATAAAAACGTAGGTTTGTTTGTGACAAATCTTCTGTGTAATATTTAATGGTGGGGTCCCACAGTTCTAACCTTTGTATGGAAGTTTACAGATAGATCTAAACTCAGATTCGTTTCCACAAATGCAATTTTTCAATATGAGCTGACTCATATCACCGAGCCATCATAATCAATACTAATCACAGACATAATTCACCGTTCCTGGACCATTCGATTTATTCCTATGTGTTGGTAATTACTATTTTTATCTGATCAAATAAATACATTCCATGACATTGATAAAACGCTTGAATGTCATTGCCACAGTGGCACTGCAAATAACTGAAAAAGTGCAAATCCTATTCTACAGTAAGTTCAAAAGAGCTTGGTGATAAACTGAAAAAAGTGTGCTAGTTAGCTAAAACTCTATGTAGTACTTCTCTGTGTGAACCTTTGGGTGTCTGCATAAGAATAAATCTCTGGCTTGCCACCCCACATGGTCTATCAGGGCTTACACTAAAATGGAAAATTACAATCAAGGCAGAACAATGTCTGTCTGGGGATAGACTTGAGCCAGTGAATCAGAATAACAGCATAGTGTGTAGTGTGAATATGGGACCAGAATGGGGTCATTTGTTTGGTTCAACTTTACATCAGTGGCACTGCAGGCCACTTCAAAGGTAGAAAAAGGGACATAAAAGACCAGGCAGTGCACACCATGACAGGCAGACATGATAAAGACGTTCGATGCATCTTTGGAGCCCAGGCTGTGCCTCTCTAGGTACAGGCTGTGGTGATAAACTGGCTGGCGGCAGGGGTCAGTGAATCCACAGTGCCCCGTTGCCATGTTATCTACGATGGGTTTAACTCTGATACAGGAGACCCTGGGCATGCAGCGAGACTGATTACCTCAACAAAATAACATCTTGGCAGTGCTTTATTTCAAAGGAGTTTGCTTGAGATATTTTTTCAGGAAATTGCATCTCGTAGACAAGAAATTGAAATGTGATTAATTTAATCCAATCATCTGATAACTGAGATATTGATAATATCCCATATACTTTCTTGTCAGTGGGTAGCTGATTCATATTCATGTGAAAATGTTTTCTGTGCAAGGGTTATGTTAGATGCATTGTTTTCAGTACAGTCTGTTTGTGTAAGTATTATTTGGTGCTCTGATGAACTGAGGACAGCGTTCCAGCTCAGAAGATGAGGAAAAACCCAGGGTAATAAGAAAAACTGCCAACAGCACAAAATGGCTCACATAATCCGGTTATCCTCCGAGCTCTAAAAGATACTGGTCCTTGGGAGTCTATCTTTTCCTCTTATGTCAAAACTGTCCTCCATGCACTCAGGTGGATTAAGGAGTCACGGTGGTGAAAGAAATTGACAGGTACAAAAGACCTGGGGCTGAAAAGGAAATGAAAGAGGAGCATGGAGACAAGGATGGTTGTAGGGCCTGGTCCCACTTTCTGTTCCATAAAAGCAACTCCAGTGAGTTAAAAAAGTCTCATGTAGCTACAATCATCTGGAATTCTTACCATACTTTTGGTTTCCTTCTGTATTCTACAAGTGTGGTTTTCGACCGATAACAAAATCGTGGAATGTGGGTATGTAAGGTGGCTAAGGTGAGGCAAAGGAAAGGTACCATGTATTTGACGAGCATGTAAGGCCTATGCCTACATCAGTCAGACTAGCATTCAGCAAGCATTCTTCTCTCACTATCTTGGTGCAGAACAGCTGGATTCGCCAGGGAAGAGCACGGGGCAGTAATGGATTATTGACACACGTACAAAACCTGGCTCCACACAGGAGACAGATAAGACAGTAGGACAGATGGAGGATGAAGGGGGGAGAGATGTGGGCCAAGCAATGCAATGATTCACATTGTCAGATGTACTTAATCTACTTCTTTCGGGGGGGGGGGGGGGGGGGGGTTAAAGCGCAGAATTTGTTTATTATTATTATTTGACCAATTTGATTATTGTTTGCTGTATTTTGCACCATGCATTGTCAAATGTTGCACCAATCCTACAATGTCATACCATCATTTTTGGCAAACATTTTGCTAGACGGGTCACATCTGAAATTATTCACCCATATCTAAAATTGAATGGAAGTGTATAGAAAGTTTGATAATAACGTAACTTTAAAATTTGTCATTTCAGCTACCCATAAATACACAAACACCCTGGCAGTAAAATATTTCAAGGTGTCTTAAAAAAAAACATTTCAAGTGCAACAAGAGTTTCTGACACCTCTGAGCTGTATATTAGGAAACATTTCATGGCTCTCCATGGCTCAGGGGCAGGGGGGGGGATTTCACAAAATCTTTGTGCTTATTCTCATGAGACTTAGGAAAAGTAAAGCGGTTTTAATAGCTTTCCCTCTGACACATTGATGGTGGAATATGCTTTCGCTCTGTGGCAGACAGCTCCAATCCCAAAGGGGGTTGAGAGCAATCTACCCCCGTTTGCAAGCACTTGTGGCCTAACTAAATTAATACACTTCCACCATCTGAGGATAAACCTGAGGGCAACATTACTGTGGGGGCCTATCAGCAAGCTTGTAATAGCACAGTCAGCAGTCAATGAGATACATTTGCAACCAGGCATTTGTCAGCGACTCAGCGTCATGCAGGCTAGAGATTTAAAATGTCCTGCAGTAAATTAAGTGCAGCTTGGAAGTAGAGGTGCAGGCTAAGCAGGGTGATGCTTATTTTAAATGGCAGACAGGTTTAGGAGGAAGCTGAGAGGACGCCTAAGCTAGAGTAGCTTCTGATTCAGAGTTCAGTTGATTATTTCCCCCCCTGCAAATCTCAGGGTCTATGTTGACACTAAGCAATCTGAGCAAATGGCCGATGTACCAACTCTGGAACAAAACAAATGATCTTCCATGAAAAACATTAAACAAGGTCAAAGATTATAATGAAGTATTTGAAGGAATTAAGGTAGAAGGAAACTCAAGATGGAAATTCTAACAACTCTAAAAGTACCAAAATAAACTATTCAAATGTGTGAAACGTGTCATCCTTAATTACTTTCTCGATTTACGAATGACTAAATTTGCTACACGGGCCATTCCTGAGCAAGATCCAAAGAAAAAGAAGATCTAACATGAGTTGAATTAATCCTCTTTTGTTGGATTAATTACCTGCAGGAGTCAGTTGTCAGGGGTCTGTATCTACACCGAGACCAGCAAAGGAGACTCGTACTTGACTCATACTTGATCGCCTGTGGGATCATCTGTTAGGATTCCAGTAGAGGAAATTCATTAATACCTTCAAGCATTAGACGCTTCGTTGATTACATGCACGCCTGTACTGTATGCAGATGAGTGTATGAAGTCATTGGCAGCATGACAAGCTCAGCAAGAGACGTTTTTGTCTGATTTAGTGCCGCTTTAGGTTGTTGGCTGACTTTTTTTCAGAGCACAGAGGGAGAAGTAGAGTTGGATGAACAAAGTCAGCTAGTGTAAAGTTAAAACCAAAAAGAGAAAGTTGTGTGCCAACACTTGATGGATGACAGAGTGAAGAAAAGATCCCCTTTTAGAGGTTTGGTGGAGCAGGGGCAGATATAGATATTTTCACTTGGGGTGGCAGGAGATTGGTTGTATGGTGGTATGGTGTCGTGGAGTGACAGTGTAACCTGATACCACCATAAATTACAATAGCATTGTACTTTAAATAATCCCAATATAAATACAATGTATACTGTAGAATGAAATTTACAATTATGTAAAAAAGTACATATATTAGCATGGGGATGGATGGGATGGCAAGTTTTTTGCTCCGCTCTAACTAATAATTGTATCTGTTTCTTCCTTCTCTCTCCATCTCACTGTTTTCTAGGGCACACAAGGTAAAACAGAAACGATCAGCTATTCCGCCCCCCCTCCCCCTTTAGATTTGAGAGGATTACACTTTAGCGGCCAGGTAAAATGCTTGGAATTACCAGCTTTTTTTTCGTATTCAGAGTAGAACAGGCATGTGTACTAGGAGAGACACTTCAAATACAGACGATATCCATTTGCTTCATAATACAGACCAAGTGACAGTGTGGAGCCACTAAGAGGCTTATGATATATTGAAAACAGTGTTCCCCCAGGGCTATGATATGCTCACTGTGACAGTAAGGAGCGATTTATGGGGACTGGGGAATCTTGGAAGGTGTGTGTGGGGTAGAGAGAGATGGAGAGAGAGCTTTCTGTCAAATTACACAATTAACTCCTTGAGGAAACTTGAATGAAAATGTCTCCCTTTTAGTTTTTCTAAAATAGTGTGATGTATTTGAACTAGCTGCCAGTAAGACACATACAAAATAATAATACAGTGGTAGTACTGAGTAGGGCCACAAGAGATCAGTATATCTAACACCATGAGAAGATCAAATGACAGTATTACAGCTTAAAGATTGTACACTCCAAACAAGATGTACAGACTACAAACATAGAAGTGTTTTTTAGTCTGTGTTTACAAAAACGGTTAAAAGTAATTAATATTGTTTCTGATCAATAGTTTTCAAAAAAATTGGGCTCGTCCGGGATTTGAACCCGGGACCTCTCGCACCCAAAGCGAGAATCATACCCCTAGACCAACGAGCCACTGTATGTGAACAAAATATTTTACTTTTATGAACTTTCAAAAACAATGTTAGCTCAAGCGTTTTGAGGCTAACTAATTTGATATTTTCTTTGTGAATAATTTTTTTTTTTTTTATAGTGTAACTAATATAAAATGTTTTGGTATATCCTTACATATCTTACACAGGTTTAATCCGTGTTTCCTGTAGATCTTCATGGATATATAAACCAACTCATACAGACATCTTGGTCTTTTTATCACTATGTATCTAAAATTAATTTAATATCTCCAAAGGTGTAAAATTCCAGTGAGGAATGTTCCAGTAAAGCCATTCTTTAAAAAGCTAAACCTAACCCTAGTACTATAGTATTTTCTTCTGTGGGGCGGACTTTATCCATCATTTCTCTGTCTTCAATGTGTCTTTGTGCTAAATATATTTCTTCGTTAGATTTTTGAGGAATAAACTGATTTGGCCACCGGTCTTGGCAGCTTAATTGGCCAGGTAAGCCTTCTACACAACCACCGCCTCATCCATCTTGGCATGCAGAGCCTCTGGGAACTCCAGCAGGTGGAAACCTCTCTGTTGTCCAACCCGCCGGGGATCTTCCTGACCAGCCTGGCCTAGATGTTCTCGATCAGAAGGTACAAATGCTCACCCAGCATCTGCTTCTGATCCTGTGGGAAAGCATCAGCCAGCATACAGGCTGTAAGAGGCTGTTGTCCAAGTATGTAGACAGTATCAGCCTGGAGGGGTATAGACGGGTAGTAAAGACAGGTGTTTATAACTACAGGAAGCCTAAATACACAGATAATCCTGCGGAAAACAACAGCAATAGAGTTGGTTGTAAATACCTGTGTTCATAGCCACCATAGACTGAGCATTTACATGTTGCTGGGACTTGCATAGTACAGGCTCTCAACACACACCCGGGGAGGGGGTCACAGTCTGCTGAGCTTCATGATTGTTATGTATATTGAGGGCAGCCACCGCTTTATCAACCTTAGAGTGCAGAGCCTCTGCAGACACCAGTTGGTGGGTCACCTTACTGTTGTCCATCTCCAGAAACATTCCAGTGAGCTTTTTTAGCAAATTCAGGTTGCATCTTATGGATGAGGGTGATGAGGCACTCTCCCAGCATTTGTTTCTGGTACTGGGGCGTAATGGCAGCCGTCAGATGCTCCTGGCCCCATATGTAAACAGCAGGCTGGAGGACAGAGGGATGCTGTTAGATACACGTTAAACACACATAATTCTAATGACACCACAATGAGAACAACTGCTTTCAGGTCACCTTCATGTGACCTGTAGCCCTATCTCATTGTCTCAATCCTTTCCCAACGTGGTATTCCCAAAACGTAATTTATTGTAATGATGGCCAGGAGCGCAGGCAAATGCGCGACTTCTCCAACTCACTTCAATTTCCAGTCCAAACTGCACCCCAGGAAAGTTTGAATCTGACGATGTGTTTGTGTAAGACTACGTGCATATACCCAAATACAAAATAACGTCATGTCTTCTAAGTGTCCTATTCTTGAAATTCAGGAGTCCTGATGCTTGATCGATTGATGGTGTTAACTGTTGATACGACGATTGGATGTTGTGAGTCTTTTGAAATGTGGAAGGGAGGGGATTTTCAACGCCCAATGCATTCTGGTCGCCGCTGCACGTTCAGCAAGAAGCTGTAGGCTACGATCTGCACCGGAATCTCAGGAATTTGAGGTGTCCGCATCAGTTCAATCGGTCGAGCCCAACCCTCAGAACCACACGGTATTCTTTCACTGAGAATCCGGTAAACATTTTATATACTTGTGTTTTGCTTACTAACAAGTTCATCCGTCTTATGTAGCTACAAACTATTTCTCTAGGTAGCTAGCTAACGTAAAATTGACTTCCTGTCTCATTCCAGCAGGGTGGTTGACTAGCAAGCGAGCTAGCACTAGCTAATACATTTAAACTAGCTAGGTTAGTTACCTAGTTGGTACAATCAAGCTGCTAAAATGTTTAGATATTAGGACACAACTAAGATTGATTTCTTAATCCATTCTGTAATGTTCACCTGGGCTTAGCCAGATGGTAACGTCTAATGTACGTTCAGGGCCAACAACCAATATGTCCAGCAGACATTAGCCTAGAACTAGCTAGTTATTAGTTTAGTAATATAACGTGCAGAACGGTCACGGTTTCGAGCTGGCTAACTAGAAATTATTAAAAGTTATTTATTGGTAATTTGGCATTTTGCAAACTACGTAACTTATTTGTATAGCTGTTTACACCATTCTATTTTGAGAATGACATAGGACTCAAAACTCCCAAACTTTTTAGCATGCTGCTTATACGGGCTTTCGAAACATAAAAACTCGCATTTAAATACAGCTGGTTTAGGCATATTCCCGTTTGTTAGTCCCGGCTGGCTCATTGCAATTTGTTGTAGCGTTAATTATGCAGAGGCAATATAGAAAAAACTAATTGACGGTAAATTATAAATGACTAGAGTAAACGGTGTACTGTCTAGGGAAAATAAGAAATTCGTTTTGAGAGAATAAAGGTTGGAAGCGTGAGAAGTGCAGTTATGGTGGTTTGTATATTTTCAGACAATTTGTTCTGAGAAGAGACTGAGCACACTTCCAATGTGTTTTGCTTTGTTGCAGGTTGAAAGAGCCAAATATGTCTCAGGCTGAAAAAATTAAGGTATGTTTCTGTAATTGCACAATGGTGCCTAATATCAGACTGAAGTGTCCAGTAGAGGTGCAGAACAGATGTCTACCATGTCATTTTAGTCTGAGAGAGAGAGACATAAGTGTGGATGGCACAGTCCACCTCTCAAGAAAAGGCTTCCAGCTGCTCGCCTTCCTCATGACTCACTGTTGTCTCTCAGCCTGAAAACCCCCAGGCAGAATCATTTAAACTCAAAGATCAAGTGCATAAATCTCAGTTTAGAAACTGAACAATGAAATCCACCGTGACTGATCCCTGATGGGCCCAATCCCGGGACGTAAGTAGCGGAATGCTGCACAGAATTGCTTCTCCAAATACAAGGGAGAGGCATCGTTACCTGAGCACCAGAGAACAAACGTTTCCTCTAAATCGTAGCCTAATAACGGTCTGCAGTTTTTACAAAACAAAGACGATACAAGCCTATTTTGTCTGTGGGTGTTAAGATGTACAGAAGTTGTTCGAAGTTTCTCTGGTAGTAATGTAGGCGGTTCCTCTGTTCCGCAGCAAGGGCAGTTCACCAACCCAGAGACCCCGGGGTATGTGGGCTTTGCCAACCTGCCCAACCAAGTGCACCGCAAGTCAGTCAAAAAGGGCTTTGAGTTCACCCTCATGGTTGTTGGTAAGTGTCATCTGTTCATTTCTAGTGTTATCCCTGACCCTGTTCCAGTACTGTAGAGATGCTCCTTTTTGACACTGCAAGAAGAATGGGTTCCAAAATGATGTTGTTGAAGTGCCCTCGTCAGGCCATAGACATCTGAGGAATGTGACATCTACTGTAAGTGGGAACATTTGAGGAATGCATTTCCTCTTTCTCCTAGGGCTTGGTAGAGAGGGGATGCTCTATTTGTGTAAATAAACTGAAATAAGCATGTGCAGTTTATCAGTCGACTCTACTGAAAGAATACACTTTCACTTCGGGGTTTCCCGCAGCACTTTGCAGCTACGGCGGCCGCCTAAGCAACACCCGCCTGCCGCCTAACCAGCGATATCCGCCATGTTACTCTGTCCTGTTTTCACCCTTTCATTCCAAACCGTGACCAACGCCAGTCTCCCTTCTCTGCAGAACGCATTAGTCCATCACACTTTGATCGTAAGCCATGATACTGAGGAGAACACACATTTCTTTGTACTAAAACCAGAAACAACTTCTGTAACTGCGTCTGTACATCATTTTTACTTCCTGCAGTGTGTGTGTGTGTGCGCGTGTGTGTGTGGGCGTTGGTGGGAAGGCCCACATCCAGGTTAACAGATGCAGCGAGTGAGTCTTTTCCCTCTCTCTCTTTCTGACATGCTGTGTGAAACGTTTGCATTTCCTCTCCCCTTCCCTCCTCTGTGTGTGTGTGGGGGGGGGGCCCTGTTTTACCATCCCACTGTCAGTTCAAACTGCCTTAAAATACACCACAGTGGAATGCAGCCTATAGGCTTCTGGGACAGCCTCGCATTGGATCTGGCCTGCTGCTGCTGGCATACTTGAAAAGCTTGTTCGAGCGTCAAAGATCGGAGGAGGGATGGACAAATCACATTCCATGCACCGCACATTTCCCCAGCACATGACTGTGGCTTGATGTCTGTCATGCGGAGATGCTTGAGGATAGGACCTGGTTAGCTGAGAAGGATATGGAACAGCGTGCCTGAGCAAAGCATTCCACCCATGGAAGTTTTCACTCTTTTGGAAAGAGAGTTTTCATGAGTCCTTGAGAGAGCGTTTTCAACTCCTGCTGTGTGTTAATGGATTCATGTCTCTCTTCTAGGCGAGTCCGGTCTGGGCAAGTCCACCCTGATCAACAGCCTGTTCCTCACTGACCTCTATCCTGAGAGGATCATCCCTGGAGCTGCAGGTGACGCACACAAAATCCCCCAATGACAATTGACCGTCCCCTTCCCTCCCCATTGACTGACATGTCGCCCGCCCCTCTCTAACCTGCAGAGAAGATCGAGAGGACGGTCCAGATCGAGGCATCCACGGTGGAGATCGAGGAGCGAGGAGTGAAGCTCCGCCTCACCGTGGTGGACACACCTGGATATGGCGACGCCATCAACAGCCAGGACTGGTGTGCTACCCCCCCCCCCTCACCACATGATATGGAATAGCACCTCCATTTAACCCTGATTTAAAGCTTTATTTGTGTGATACAGTGTCTGTAAGGTGACTTTTCCTCGGCTGGGATTGTAACGGACCCCTCTGCCTCTCCCCACAGTTTCAGCACCATCATCGCCTACATTGACGACCAGTTTGAGCGCTACCTCCACGACGAGAGTGGCCTTAACCGCCGACACATCGTGGACAATCGTGTCCACTGTTGCTTCTACTTCATCTCCCCGCTGGGCCACGGGTGAGCTTCCGCGCTGGTGCTGCGCCACACTGCCCTCTGGTGTATGCTTGCCTCCATCGCTCTTTTTCCGCTCTAGTCTTCCACCACCCTCTGTGGTTTCTTTATCTGTCTGTCTTCTTCCGTCTGTCTAGTCTGAAGCCACTGGATGTGCAGTTCATGAAGGCCATCCACAACAAGGTCAACGTGGTGCCTGTCATCGCCAAGGCGGACACGCTCACTCTGAGAGAGAGGGAGAGGCTCAAGCGCAGGGTAGGTGACTCTCTCTCACACGCACAGAAAATGTGGGCGTTTTTAACGACGCTCCACTTCACATTGTGTGATACAGCACATAGCTGTACAGTGAACTCTCCCATGCTGTGGCTGTAGATCCTGGATGAAATCGACGAGCACGGCATCAAGATCTACCACCTCCCCGACGCCGAGTCGGACGAGGACGAAGACTTCAAGGAGCAAACCAGGATCCTCAAGGTAAACAGGCATGTCCTTTGAGTCCCCTTGTACAAATACTCTCGATACTTAGCACTGACCGAGTACACGTCTTACAGCCAGGGCTGTGGGTTTGAAGTCCTTCACCACACATTTCCAACTGGAACCGGTATGGGTATGAGTGATGTTCCTGTGTTCCTCCTCCCCCACCCCCCCAGGCCAGTATTCCCTTTGCGGTGGTGGGATCCAACCAGCAGATCGAGGCCAAGGGGAAGAAGGTGCGGGGTCGTCTCTACCCCTGGGGGGTGGTGGAGGTGGAGAACCCGGAGCACAACGACTTCCTCAAACTCCGCACCATGCTCATGTGAGTGTCTGTGTGTGTGTGTGTTTGGGGGGGGAAGCATTGGACAGATGTCCATTTGTAGGAAAGTTGTCGTGCCGATCCAAAGCATTGATTGATCGCGGTCCCTTTGCGTCCCCAGCACTCACATGCAGGACCTGCAGGAGGTGACCCAGGACCTGCACTACGAGAACTTCCGCTCGGAGCGCCTCAAACGAGGCGGCAGGTTGTCCTCCCATGGTTACGTTCTGCCTCTCTCTCCTGCGTACGTACCTGTCTGTCTGCTTGCCTTTCTGCACCTCCCCCCCCTCCTCCCCTCCAAACTGCAGCCAGCCAACACAGCCCAAGTCCAGCCCCCATAGCAGTGATTTAGACCACTTCCTGTGCACAGCCTACACAATGAGGACACGTTCTTTTGTGGAGATGTGAACGGTGACGACGAGGATCCACCAACGTGATTTTTTTGAGTTTTATAAAGGATGTCTAAAGCACATGATCGGTCACGTTTGCTGGAGAGAGCAGTTGTTGATCTGTGGAATTCCTTCAATTGTGCCAAGTCTGCATGTCTAGGGTTCTACAAGTGACCCTTGTTGACCCAAGAGACCAACAGAGTGGGTGGAAGCTGTGGGCCATAGTTTGACCTGCTTATGTGGGGCACATTCAGGCAGAGGATCATACACAGCCAGGATTAGGGTTTATCTGGTACATTCTGTATGCATTGGGCACATTTTGCTGTTGTGTAGAACAGCACCTTCAAACAGATGTTCCTGAACGCCGTGTGGAATCCTAGCGTTCCCGGGGCAGGTTCTGTGGGACTTTTAAGAGCTTCTTTGAGGGCAGTCCAGGAGGCTGTCACTACCCTCTCCATCATCCCACCCGTGGTCTACCCCGCCCAATCCCCCGGGTGACTTATTGGAGGTACCGTCTTCAGTCTGGGAGGTACCCCTGCCCCCCCCCTCCTCAACTCCACCCCTGACCCCCCCCCCCCCCACCTCCTCCCCCTCCCCTTTTATTCTCTTGCTGCTTTGCTTCCGTTTTTGCAGCCTGCCTTTCACTGAGCACTAGTCTGTCCACTTTTTCTTCCACCAGTCTCTTTCTGTCACGCACACCGATTCATCCCACCTTTTCCCACGTGTTGCTTTCTCCACGTCTGCTTGACTGTCACGATGGATGGCGAAGTGACGTCCCCGAGGCCTCTACTGCCCGGTGGGGCTTCCTGTTCACCCTGATTTTCTGCTGACTGTCAGCAAGACGCTTTCCGAACACTGTGCTGTCATTTGGATTTGTACATGCGTAGACACAGCCTATGAGATGTCGTCTGTGTGAGAGTGATTGGCGGTGTGGCCGTCCAATGGTCAGACCCCCCCCCCCCCCCCACTCACCCCAGTCGTCTGTGCTGTACAGGAAGGGCCCGGAACCGGAGGAAATGGACAAGGATATGATCCTGCAGGAGAAGGAGGCTGAGGTAGGACACTCGACCATCACCCTCACTTGTCTGGCTGAGTTACCTACGTGCGAGTTGGGATTCCAAGGCGTGGTTGTGACGATGGCTTGTTTTGTGCAGCTGAGGAGAATGCAGGAGATGATTGCCAAGATGCAGGCTCAGATGCAGAAACATGGAGATGGAGAGGGTGATGCGTGAAAACCCACGGTATGAATACACACACACACACACACGTCTTGCTTGTGTTGAGATGTAGCACAGTTCATTTGCTCATGACATTATGTTCATTATGTTGGTGGTTAACATTTTAACAATGGTTTAAATGTACACTAGACAGAGACAGGAGACCGTATCATAAGCTTTTCCTTTCCGGGTTCCGGGCAGGTTTGGAGCTGTTCATTGAGCCTGACCAGAGAAGGAAGGAGGATGGCAGAGGAAAAGGAAGTAGAGTGAAAATCAAAAGAAAGATATTATCGGAAGATACTGGTCCCTGTCTCAAACTGCTTGCCACCATCTTATTTTATTTCACTCCTACATAAGCAGTATTACGTTTTTATTGTATTTACACACGTTTTTGTTTCTAATATTCCATATTTCTATACTATTGGATTAGGCCAGTTATTGAAATGAAGAATATCCCCCCTTTAATGGGGAACATCATTTTGTTACAGTTATTAAGACTTGTTTGTTACTTTACTTTGCTTTTTTCCTTGCTTCTTTTGCTGTTGAGAAAGCCAAAAGCCCCCACTCCTTCTCTCAGTACTGTGATTGGCTGTCCACTTGGACCCAAAACCACTCATCATGTTTCCTCAAGTTACAAGTGGTATGGCCAACTACTGTGAACGTTTGAAACTCTCTCTTCCTGTCTAAACGGCAAAACCTAATCTGTAATGTCAGGTGTTTTACCCTCCCTTTTAATCTGTTGTCATGCCAATATTGAAGGACTGTCAATTCTTGAGATTCCTCACCAGTGTTTTTTCTGTCCCGCATGCACCACTGTTCCTGGTCTGAAGTGGCATTCTGCTTCAAATTGACTAGTGATGACTCAAATATACTGTGACCTTTGGCCTCTCACCCTGTAGCCCTGGCCCATGAAGGAGACTTTGATGTTCTCGATGGTGTGCCTCTGTGGATGCTGTTCTCCTACCTGAGGTTTATCTAGTTGTCAACCCATTTAATGCATAAAAGTGCCCTAACAAATGCATGCTAAAACTGTGACGGCTGTGTTCAAGACGTGTTTATAAAGACATAAGTATTCCTTTTGGCCCCCTTTCGATGTGGAGTGAAGTTACTTCCAGCGTCTGTGCTGCAGAGGTCGTACTGCCCATACTGTAGGACTCTTCTTTTTCTGGCCTCTGGAGGAGACAGAGCTTCTGGAAGTTTGAACTGGTCCTTTTTATTTGCCATGACCGCCATTTATGGTCATGACGTGGACCGTCTCGAGTCTATGCTGCTCAAACCAGGCAGAGGCCAATTTAGAATTCTTAACATTCCAGTTTCTGCCGTTTTATCCAAATACTATCAAATAAAAGTATTTACATATGCTATACTTGTAATAAAATTTGTATTAAACATAAATGCTGTTTTGATTTGTCGTCTCCGAGTGCTGGTACACGAGCTGTCGTTATACAAGTGATCCAGGTTGGCCTATTTGTTAGGATTAACAGAGTTCAACCAGCAGCTGCCATGGAGAGCGCCTCCCTCAGACTGGGGTCAGGTTAGGGTTCAACACGAGCTGCCAGTGTGAGAAAAGCTGGGCAAGATTAGCTAGCTGCGACTGGAGGGTTACAGCACAGAGCAGCTTAACCAGCCCAAACGCGGCGAGCAAACAGCCTGGGAACAAAAGAGTTCCCCGTTTCGACTTGATTCATGCCTAAGCTGCATGGACGACACATTGGTTATATTTACAGTAGTGTACAAGATTGATTTCCTAACCTTTAAAATGTGCTGAAATGTTGCACTCTGTTGGATTGGTTAGTTATTGTCTGACACATTAACATGGACCACAGATATGACCTGTTGATATTTTCTCTTTAATAATGACATTTCAGTCTCATGACTGACATCAGACAATACAGTCATACTGCACAATAGTCAGTGGTCATGTACTTCTCATGGAAGCAAAAAACTGCTTTCCAACTCCAAAAACCACTTGAGTTAAAGAACCATTTTTCATAGACTTTATTCTAGGTTTTTCCCATTCTAACAGGTAAACACAGCGCTCTTAATGTCATGGCTTTTCTGTCTTAAATACTCTCCGTTCTATAAAGAAAAACTGTAAAAATATTTAATTATAGCTCATTAAAAGATCTCTGGGGGGACGGGACGACAACTGAGGGTCTGGTTTGTCTGTGGTCCTTGAGAGGTGCGGAGGGGGACTGAGGGTCTGGTTTGTCTGTGGTCCTTGAGAGGTGCGGAGGGGGACTGAGGGTCTGGTTTGTCTGTGGTCCTTGAGAGGTGCGGAGGGGGACTGAGGGTCTGGTTTGTCTGTGGTCCTTGAGAGGTGCGGAGGGGGACTGAGGGTCTGGTTTGTCTGTGGTCCTTGAGAGGTGCGGAGGGGGACTGAGGGTCTGGTTTGTCTGTGGTCCTTGAGAGGTGCGGAGGGGGTCGAGGGGCAGACAGCGTGGGTTCACCGGGAGGAAGGGGTGGTGTTACCGTTCAGAGAAAACCTGGAGGAATAAGAGGTATTGACATTAGTTCACATGACCATGATACAAATAAGGGTGTCACCTCAAAAACAAACAAAAAAAACAACGTATTGTTTCTGATATACCGGTACTTCCATGTAGCATGTATTCCAGGTTGATATGGTTTGGGCGCAGGCCGGTGCCACTCACCTGCAAACTCTCTCCATCATGTGTGTGACGAGGCGGTCTGAAATACCGGGACAGGACTCCTCTGCCAGGTTGAAGGCATTCTCCAACTCCTCAATAGCCCCCACCCCACCTCCACTAGCCCGCCTCTTCTCTTTCAACTAGGGCACAGGGGACAGCAAGCTTGGAGTATAGATGCACAGTCTATAGATGAAAGAATATAGATCTCTGGCCAATGTCATGACATTTGTGTAAACAATGTACCTCTCTGAAAATAGGAGTGACCAATGCCGACAAACACTGCGACTTGGGTTGCCTTTTCACCGAATCTGCAGACTAAGCACAAAAAGAGCAACAGTTGTTATTTTCTCTCTTGCTTTTTGGAGGCATGAGACACAGAGAGAGAGAGAGAGAGAGAGAGAGAGAGAGACAGACAGAGAGACAGAGAGTGAGAGACAGAGAAATTGTCACACCTCTGAATCTGTGTGTGTGTAGCCCTTTTGTAGCTTGTTCATGGAGCTGGGTCTGACTGTGGGGAACGTCCACATGGGACACTGGTTGTCATCGCTATCAGCATCCCTGAGGGGGACAACAGCAAAAACACATGAAGGATGTCTGGGGGGGGGGGGCAGCAGGCCAAACCATGTTTAGAATGCAGCCATCAAAACAAGCTCTTTTTGAAAAACTGAAATAAAGTGTCCTATGGAGTTTCGTGGAAAAAGGAGGGCAGTTTATAAATATACAGAAGGGCCAGAAATACGTCCATTTGGATTGTGATGAAGAGAGTGTGTGTTTAGGAGCTCACATATCTGAGTCGTCTGAGCTGGACTCCTCCCCGTGGCCCTCTGACCTCCAGCGGCGGTAGCGGTCGATGAGTTCTGTCAGGTAGGGCGTCTTCTTGGTGTAGCGTGTGATGAATTTGTGCTTTAGCAGTTCCTTGGCGGTCGGCCTCTGATGATGAATTCAGCACAAAGACTTTCAATTCAGCAATTTTCAGATCTTGCACTGGATAGGAACATGATTTGTCAAGTCACTGTGCAGCTTTAGTAACATGACAAGGTTGCCAAATGAATGCATATTTAGTAACATATAGATACTATTCTTATGAACATGATATATAATATACCAAAAATAAAGAAAGCTGTCATAAGATTATCCAGCCACAGGGGTACATTTCCCTAAGTCTTCTGATCTTATGTCTACTTTAAGAACAGACTAAGATGTGACTAGAAGTGAAAAAAGTCATCCGGTGTTGGTGGGTTGCATGGACAGGAAACCTTACTCACAAAGCGAGGGTCTTTGTTGAGGCAGGCCTCCACAAACTCTTTGAAAGGCTTGCTGTAGGAGCCCTCGAGGGTGGGAGGGGTGTTTTTGGGGATGAGGAATAGGACCCTCATAGGGTGTAGGTCCGAGTTGGGGGGCTCCCCTTTAGCCAACTCTATGGCAGTGATTCCCAATGACCATATATCCGCCTAATTAGATGTACAATTAGAAACACGAAAGACTCAACTACAGAACGGATGTTTCATGTACAGGTCCAAAACATATCGGACTGCATAAAATGTCTTGAATAGGAAAACCCAAATAACAGCGTTCCATGTCTTTCCCCTAACCATAGCCTCACCTTGAAGTCGTACGCTGACTGTTTGATGACTTCCGGCGCCATCCAAAACGGCGTGCCCACGAATGTGTTCCTTTTGATCTGAGTGTCTGTCAGCTGGCCCGCCACCCCAAAATCTGCCAGCTTCACATCGCCCTGCTCAGACAGCAGCACGTTGGCAGCTAGGAACACATAGTAAGACACTGGCAATTAATAAGCAACGAGACACAACGTTCTCCTGGCACTTTGAGTGGTGACTAGAGGTAGTGTACTTTTATAAACAATGCTGTCAGTTATAGGAAGTATTGTAAGGATTGTGTAGGAGACTGTAAGGATATAATGGTCACCTTTGATATCTCGATGAATCTTCCTCTCTGAATGCAGGTATTCCAGTCCCTTCAGGATTTCCCTCAATATAGTAGCTATGTAGGTCTCTTCTAATGGTCCGGGACGTAACTACAAGATAACGAACAAGAGACAAAGAGAGAGAGAGAGAGTGTGAGAAGGAAATCTCATATGCTTTCCAGCTAAAACTTAGACATCCACTATTGGAGATTATACTGGATGGTAAGTTTACTTACTAGGTCTAGTGCTGATCCCCCTCCCAAATACTCCATGATGATCCACAGTTTGGTACTCTGGATGGCCAGAGAGAGTATTATTATCAGTGTGTGTGGGTATGTGTGTATGAGTGTGCGCAATATAGGCACATATGCAAGTATATAGCATGCTGCGCAACAAATTGTCTTACCTTCAAGTAGGACCCATAATACTTGGTGACAAAGGGGCTGTCACATTGGCTAAGCACCGTGATCTCCTGCTGGATGTCTTCTATCTCGTCCTCAGCCTCCTCCAGGTCGATGATCTTGATGGCCACCACCTCCTTGGTCCGGTTGTTGATGCCCTTGTAGACCTCGCCAAAGGAGCCTTTCCCAATGCGCTCCTGCTTGGTAAAGTACTCCTCTGGGTCCAGCCTGGAATTCTGCTCGACAGAATGGACAGAACACAAACAATTATTAACCAGCAACATGTCTACTACAAAAGGGGTGTGTCCCCTTTGTGGTGTGGTGGACTTGCACTGTGCAGTGCGCTGAATAGGAAAGTTCTATTAAAGTGTAATACTGCTTTAAAGAACATTTATGTAACCGCAAAATCGGAGATGGATGATGTTCTGAGAACAAATTAAACAAGAAAATATGTTCAATTTTATTTTACAAATGAGGGACACTAGCACAATACAGTTGACAAGTGAACCATTTGGCCCGCCTTGACTTGTTGAAACTCTTTTGACTTGTCTGACTATTGAAGAGACGGTGTTGTTGCACTGTTCGAAGCATACAGGATGCATACATATTTATCTCTGCATACCATAGTTGATCTCTGACAAGGATGATTTATTAAGGCCCACTACCCACCCATCCCTAGTATCTGATGCCTAGCAGTGAGTCATGGGGGTTCGCATTGGCTTTGCAAGTAGGGAGGTGACAGTAGCTGTAGCTTGAATACTGTACCTGATTTTGCATGTCGCGTAGGTGCGCCATCCTTTCGGCAGATTTGACAGAAAAGGGACAGCCGCAGCCCTTTCTGTCTGCAAGACAAAGTTGTCAAAATCCTGTATTTTAATTTTCTTCCTCCTCCCTAACACCCTTAGCTGCCTAGCGAGCTAGCAAAATAGATAAACACCCAAGCTACCCGTGCTGTCACTCCGCGCAGTGTTTACGGCCTCGAATCCCCGGACGGTGGACTCTACAGCCCGGTTGGAAGACAAGCTATGTATCGTAAAACTCCATGTATGATAGCGTCAGACAACACGGAAAAAATGTTTCCGTATATTAATATTTAATTCATATCAAGGAACACTGCTTCTTGAATTGTGGCTTGAGGACAATATAATGGCTTACAATGCGCACGCGCATCCAAGTCTTTCAAGGCGTGCAGGATTATGGGAGTTGTATTTTCTGTAACGGATTTAATGGCTCTCTCGATTCATGGGAAACAGTGAAAACAAATGTAAAAATGCAGGCGAATACAAATACAAGATATAAGCACAATAAAGGATAAATATCAAGCTAAATTGAATTTATGAAAATGTAAAAATATATTGCAGAGTTTCCCATATAGGCCCATACGTTTTATTATTAACATTTCCACTAGTGTAGCCTGCTTAACTTTCTTGGTGCTGTAAACCAACCACACACAAACACACGCACACACACATACACAAACAGAAAAGAGAGAAAGAATCAAACGTTTAATACAGGCCTATATCTAGGTCATCATTCGAAATTAAAAAATATTTACAGTAGTCTACAGGATTTATTTGAATTATGACTTAGGGGCATGTACTGATCTACATGCTTAAATAAAGGTAAAGTGTTATGACCCCACCATGGAAGAAACACCTGGAACTTGAAGGACAACCAAGCTGTCTGTACTGAACAATCATTAGGGTTGGCATTAGAAAGCACCACACCTCTAGTTTGTTCTATTTAAAATCATATAGTCTTTGGACTTGTCATTTCTAGAAGGGTTAACAGTGTTTATACTATAGAGTATTGGAAAAAATCACTTCTTTTTTTAATGTTAGTGTATTATCAATTAGGCTACTGGGCTATAGTGTTCACTGTGATTATCAGTAAGAAGGTGGTCAATCTTAAATTAAAGCTTTTGTCGATGGAAACAGATAGGCTTACCACTGAGCGCCAATAGGAAGGTGGAGCTCACCAGCACGCTCAAACTGCGCTTCTCACATTCGTTTGCCGAAGAAGGAAAGCTGATATTGGATTTTACTGAAGCTCTTTGGAAATACTGAAGCTTCTTCTATGAAGTGTCTATGCACAAGAGCTACATTTATTGATCGTCTTCCGTGAGGGATTGATACAGTGTTACTTAGCGATTATTTTCGAGTTCCAATAAGGAGAAATACATTGAGTGCATGGTTTCCTACCTAAGAAATGGTTTAACGGGGATCTGAGCAGCTAACTAAATCTGCTAATTATGGTCAAGGTAAGTACATTTTCTCTGTCAATTAGACTGTTTATTTAAGACGCATGCACTGTAATCAATTGGGTAAAACTGAGTCAATGCTAGAATTCAATAAAATGTGAGATATATATATATAGGCCAACTGAAACTAACAGATGATGTCAGTAATTGACAGACGTGCATGAACAGTGTACGTTCCAAAATGGAAAAAGGAACAGTTATTGTGCATGGTTCCTGTAGCCTACTTGAAGTTGCATAATCAATATTATGTATGATATCTCACTATCTTGCGGTGCATGAGTCATATAAATGCCTCTGACACCCACTGAGACCACTCTCCGCTCCAAATGTACTTTGACCATATATTTTTGGGGCACTTATTGTTTGTTGGTTTGGTTGTCTGTTGATAGATATTACATGTTTGCAATGCAACACAAGCTATCAGAAGTCTGCATTCAATACAGTACAGGACTGTATCAAACTATCATCTATTTTTAATATGTGAATTGAACATCAAGGCTCAGATCGTAATCTGTGGACCTTCTTCACAGACAGATTCCCCTCGTAGGAGTGCTCATTGAAACAAGACAAGGCTGTGAACCCAGCGGAGTTGGTCAGGGCCCCCCCATTGCCCGACCAGGCCCCTCGGTCAGGGCCCCCCCATTGCCTGACCAGGCCCCTCGGTCAGGGCCTCCCTAGCCCGACCAGGCCCCTCGGTCAGGGGATGGAGGTGCTGCGTCGCTCCTCTGTATTTGCTGCTGAGGTCATGGACGGGTTGGAGCGTTCACCAACTGACAAAGAGCTGATGTCACAGTCCAAGGCTCTGTGTCGAGACTATATACTCTCCAGGCTCCATTTGGCTGGACTAGGGTGGTCCAAGGCTGAGCTTAACCTCCCCACATCCAGTGGATCTCTCTCAGAGGTTTCAGCAGTGCTCCTCTGTCTCGGTAAGACTCCAATAAAACTCTACTGACTAGTTTAAGGTAGACTGATCTTTTGTCATGTGGATGGATGAAATCAGGCTGACCTGTTTTCAGACAGAAGAATGCAAGAAGAGGGGCTGTTGATATGGTTGTATTCTCACCCCATGACCCGCCAATGACCCTTTCAGTCTGGCTACACTGTTTTTTCTAATGAACCCATATCATTAGATTTTCATAGATAGAAATGTATTGATCACAGAGGGGAAATCTAACCATCAAGCATATAGTGAAGATATCTACCATATAAGTACAATGAAAATAGGTATAATCCTCAACAACAACAAAAAATACAATACATAGATGGACACTGATTGTGCAGCATTCCTACATTGTGCAGAAAATGCCAGCTACGAGTGGAGTGTCAGCAACATAATGAGATGTAAAACATTTGATATTTAGTCATGCTAAATTTTGTAGAACAAGTGGGTAGATTGCACTGAAGCTCTAATAGGTTAGGCATGTCTGCCTGCTCTTTTGTTTCCTAGGTGACGAGCTGGAATGCATGCGGCCGAGTGTGTACAAGAATGTAGCGAAACAGCTCAACATCTCGGTCTCCATGGAGAGCATGGTGACTGACGCCTTCCTCGCCGTGGCAGCCGAGATCTTCTCCACAGGTGAAGACAGCTACGAAGGATGGGGAAGGAAAGACCACATCGGTGGAAGGGGGGAGATGGGGTAGTGGTTCGGTATTTTGTTCTGCTGGACAGCTGTTTAAGGTATTTGAATGAGGAAGAATGCAGTTTTAGGCCAGGATAGAAAATTGGATTATTTTAATACATTTGTTGGAGTCTTGAGCATACAGTTCCATCTGGGAGTGTTAATAGATTTCAACCCCCTCCCTCTGTCTCTCTCCAGTGACATGGTAAAACACTTAAATAAATTGTAATATGCTCTTTGAACGAGGTGCAGTCAGTTTACTCTGTCAGTTAAATACTGTATGTTTTAGGACTTTCGGTCTAACTTTCGGACATTGACACGAAGAAGTAGAACTAGAAGTATCCAAATGACAACCAACAACTCATGCAAGTCTCTGAGTGGAACACGTTGGGATTCTGGGTAACAAGGACTTGGCTTTGTGTCTGGAAAGATAAAAATAGATTAGATTTAATTTGACATGCTTGTATTTCGGTTGAATTGTGAGTTTTCTGACGTCACAAAGGGAGCCATTTTTGGAACACTGTGGGATTCCTTCAGAGAAAAACAAACTCGGCCCCCTGGCCCCCTGAGTCCTTTGGGTTCGGGAATGGAGGAGGTTCCTAAAATGGCATTTATGGCACTACAAGATGTGGGTTTATGATAACATTACATTCAAACTTGTTTGTCCTTGTTTGCCCATTTCTCATTTGTCCTGGCTGTCAGGCCCATGTATGTGCATCAGTCGAACTTGTTTCTCCAGTATCTCCCATCTCTTCGATCCTCCTCCTCCCCTCAGTCCATTTCTTGTTCTTTCCCTTATCCCAGACAATCTTATCTCTGTTCATAGCTGTCTGTACACATCAGGGTCAGAGCTCTCAGTGGGGAGTTGTGGCTGACTCTGGCGTGTGTAAGCCCTCTCAGAACTCATCCTCATAGCCAGGCCACAGATCAGCTCAGTGCTCTGACACAAATGGCTAAAAGGAGGATAATGCCATTAGACTTTCTGTTGCATCACAGGCGATTGTCAAACTAAGCCTGACTGGGAGTCGGTGTTCTAGGACATGAGATTACCTTTGATTTGATTCACACACTCCTCATTCCAGTCTCATAGCCAAGATATCCCATACTTACTGTACAACCAAACGTCGTAGAGTATCCTCTTTTTATCCAATGTCCTCATTCTAAAGATTCTACATAGAGAGTAGGATCATGGGGGGTAGGTACCACTACATGTTGTCTAAAGCTGAAACAAACACAATGACGACCACTTCAAATAGTCTAAAGCTGAAACAAACACAATGATGACCACTTCATGTTGTCTAAAGCTGAAACAAACACAATGATTCAAGTCAAGTTTCAAGTTTCAAGTCTTTTATTTGTCAGGTACACAGAACAACACGAGGTTAGACTGGGCACTGAAATTCTTAAGACAAGACATGATGACCACTTCATGTAGTCTAAAGCTGAAACAAACACAATGATGAATAGCTTAAGATGCTGTGTGATCTTTATCTAAACACTGTTTAGTGAGTCCCTCACTGTGTATTCCTCCAGTGTACCAGAATACACAGGGACTGAACTGCTCCGTGTTTGCCTTGTCCCCACTCTGTTTCTAGGTATCACGTGGGGCAAAGTGGTGTCTCTGTATGCTGTAGCTGGGGCCCTGGCAGTGGACTGTGTACAGCAGGGCCGAGCAGCCACAGTTCACACCATAGTTGATAGCCTGGGCCAGTTTGTCCGCAAGTTCCTGGCCCCTTGGTTAAAGAAACGAGGAGGATGGGTAAGGAGATGTTGTTTTTGAGTGAGACTTTTGATGTAACCAACAGAACACAGGTTGGAACATGAAAGAGAAAGCTGGTTGTAGGGATGCAAGGTGTTGGGGGTCTGTGACCCCTCAGCTCCAGCCATTGCAACAAATATGTGACTCCTGCTGCCCTCTACTGGTGTACAGAGGTACATTGTCAGGAAACGTTCTGAAAATGTCAGCAGCAATTAAGAATGAATTGATTTGATTGAAAACAAATGTGTGGTTTGTTTGTCTTCATTGTAGATGGACATAAGAAAATGTGTGGTGAAATCGGATCCCGCCCCTGAACCCCATTGGCTGGCCTCTAGTACAGAGTCCTTCAAGTACCTCCTCACTACATTGTATGTTTATATCATGAAGGAACAATGACACGCAGCCCTGGAGAGACTGGGGATGAATAATATTCACCTGAAGGCTTGAAGGGGGAAACGGAATGGAAGGCCTCACTTATGGACTCTGCTGGTTGACATCTGTGATGGCTGACAGTCACTCACAACAGTACTGCAGTCATATTCTCATTGTTAGCCGCTAATTTTGACTACCCTTCATCCAAAGAGTAGTCGCAGTGACTGTCACACGCGTCATCGACAATCAGGTCAGATCTCTTACTCATTTGTTCTTTAGATATGGATCACCCTTCTGCTATCAAAATCTTTCAGTGGTGCATTGATTAGGGGTGGATGTATCTCACTGAAGGAGGATCTGTCTTCCTTCTGTACAGTCATCTGATGGTCTTGTGTCGTCTGATATGTAACAGATGGACGTCAGATGAGTCACTTCGCATCTCAACTTGCTCTCCAGTGCCTGAGGCTCACTTCCTGGGCAGTTGGGATGTTGGGTGAATCATAAAATGTTTCAATGCATTCTGGGATGGTACCCTGTTCTGTTGCACTAGGCCGATTTCTATATTTATCTATATTTATTTAGTTCATAAAAGGGTCTAATGCTATGAGATGTTTTATAATGTTAGATATTGTATCCTTTGATACTGTCTATGAGTACTGTCTGGGGCTTATTTCTTTATTTAAACTAATGGTAACCAAGGTCAGTGCAGAGAGAGATGCTGGTATTGACTGGTGGTAATGTTGGTATTTATCCGATTAGAGAATGTATGTGATAACTTGCACAGTATTGTTGTTGTGGGTGTTTGTATGTCAAAACATTTAAAATCCCAATAAACTTTAACACAAGTTTGTCTGTTACCTGTGGCTTTACTCTGATTACATGTCATTACAAAAATATGCTGTTGAGCAGCGGATGGGATACAAGATACAAACTCATATGTTGGCATGAAATAGAGCGACATGAATTACGTAACAAAAGAACACCTGAACAGAATGAATAACGAGTGAGATCATATGCCTTGATGTACTCATTTAACATGAAGCAAAGAACTGCTAGCATTGGAAGCACACAGGGATGGGGTGCAAAGATTGCAGAGACGAATGTTTCAATCATTGTTGTTTAATGTGTCAATGTTTGTTGAATCTGTTGAACTGAATGTTTCAGTTCAACACATTCAAAGTTAGCAGCACACACAGGTGAGTGTGGCAGTAGTATTGTGGATTTGAAGTCTAACAGGATGGAAACAGATCTATCTCTCCAAAGAAGTATGCTCCTATGGGTCGGTCATCACAACCTCTGGTGGGAGGAACACCATGGCCTGTGTATCCTATCCCGGCAGCCTGCATCAAGAATTCCGGCGGTAGGTTATGTGCAAATGCTGCATCAGCGGCTGGCCCTCCATCGCCATGGAAACCGTCTGCTCCAGCCTCCCATCCGGTCTAAGCTGGAACACTCTGGAAATCTGAGTGGGAGAGAAGACGAGGTATCAATGATGACGCACTTTTCACTCGCCCACGTACTGTTGAGTGCCTGGAGGAGAGCAGTTTTGAATCAGACAAAAGTCTAGAGTTAGCGTTTGTGTGGGATGGAGATCGTCATGGGATCAACACAGGATCAAACCTTTACCTGCTGCACATGGGGCTCCTTAGCAAACGAGGTCCTGGCCAGGCCATGGGTGTGCAGGGTCATCCCCTGCCCCACCAACTCCCCTTCCTCTATCTCCACAAGCCCTGCAGTGGGACGCTGCATGTCATGAAGCCTATCCCGAAACTGTGTTCACATTTCATATTTTGCATTTTGAAAGGCATCTCCCAAATAAAATGTATTATTATTATGTGCGCACGTCCATAAATAGGGGAAGCAACTATAGTAGTGCCAATGTATGAATTGTGACGAGGGAGGTTGTGTCAGGATTAAGGCTTTGGATGGCACCTGAATTTTGAGCAATGATGAAGGCCACTCTGTTGGTGCCTGGTTGCAGCCTGATGAAGCCACATTCCCTATGTAGAGGTTTTTTGTTCTCAGCATGTGAGGCATTAAACCTGAGGATAAAGAATACATTGTTAAATTGTTAGTCTCATATGAAGCCTTTATGACCAGAAATGTGATCAATAAAGCAATGATGATAGGCGTTAACTATTGCAAAAACAGCCAACATTAAATCACACTCACGTGAAGTTGATAACCGGTTGTCCGACGTGATTGAACTGCAGAGTCTCATTGTACCGGAAAGGTGGTATTGAAGAAAAAGAGCCCTCTCCGGGCTCATCTGATTCCCAGGTTCCAAGCAGCCAGTCGAGTGCCAATACAGCGGGATTCAACGCTGCTATATGGGGTCGATCCAACACAACAGCCAGGTTCATGCAAGGACACTCATGAGAGGCTACCCGTTCGCGTCAATTGACAAATGTCTAAACCGGTAGCGTATTACTTAAACGTAAGTCAGAAGAGGAAAGGGTAGCCCAAATTTAGGTGATATATTTCCCATGATCGAAAGGCAGTTGAGTTAATGACTGCGTACAGACACCATTGAGATGGTGCGTACATTAATGGTCACGTAGCCTATAAATGCAGATGAATTCTAGGTCACTAGCGTTGCGACACTGTTGTGTTAATTGAAAACATAGTATCTGAATTGAATTGAAACAAAGTGTCATACCTGAGTGTTGAAAAGGACACGCCATTGATGTCGCAAACTTAAGTTTAAATTATTTGATGCTGCAAAATATAACCAAGGCTTACTAGAAATAATCGCAAATGGGTTGATGTCAAGTAAAGTGCATATCATACTGCGACAATGTCATTCTCAGAAAAATGTCGACGACGCCCCCTTTTCACAGATGAATCTTGGGAGATGTAGGCTAGAGATCGTGAACGCTAGTCTTTCTGATGTTTGTGTGTATAATTTTCCATCTCATCGCCTATTGATGAAATTACCAATTGTCTTGCATTTCTTTTCAACATTGGCACAAAATAATGCACTTATTACAATAAATGTCACAGTTTATTCATATAGCAGATGATTTTATCATTACAAATTATGTAATATATTTAGTTTTATATATGTTAGTATTATCAACAAGTAGCTCTATGTTAGCCATATTGTTAACACGCATGCAGTTAGTAAAATCTGTTAAAGAAAATATTTTTTTATACAAAAGGTGGTTAAAATCTCTGGTCACAAACACAAATCATCCTGTCACAGTTAGATGCCTTCATAGTCCATTCATCTAGGTGTTCTCGGGTATATCAGACAGAATGCATGTTACAAAGCTTCACGTTTCCTCATGCTTTGCTTTTTTTGCAGTTCTTGAGTGCGTCTTCGAGTGCAGCCAGTGCCAGGTCAGCATTGGTCTTCTGGCAGTTGTATCCCATCAGGCCCACACGTATCACCTGCAGGGAACACAAAATGTATCCTAAACTACACTCTCTTCTGACAGTGTAACCAACAAACAGATTCACGTGACATGGTGACCTATCAGGGATTTTATCCTGCTTTCATTCACAGATATAGGGGACCAGACTACTCACCAACCCGATAGAGGGCCCAAGCCCCCCCGTCATCTCCATCTGGTGGTGTTTCATAATGTAGGTCAGCATCTCCTTCCAGTTGTAGCCATCAGGGATGGCAAAGGTGGTGACAGAGGGAAGTCTCAGATCCTGGAGAGGCCATTGCAAACAAACAGACGACCAAAAAGATTAGATGTATCGTGCATTGCTTGTGGGCCTGTAATATATAACAACGTACACATCAGCTATAAGGTCTCACTTTGTCCTTGATGAAGAGCTTGAGTCCCAGATCTTCCAGACCTTTATAGAGGTGCGCTGCCACCTCCTTGTGGTGCCTCCATGACTCCTCCAGCCCCTAGGGGGAGACAGAGATCAAATACTGAGGTTGCTGCTCCTCCTGTCCCTGAGGTTTGCATTTGCATGTATTTTGTCAATCTTACAGTTTCTGCAAGAATTGCAAGACTTTCCCTCAGGGCAAAGAACCCAGACACTGGTCCTGTATGGTGGTATCTAAAACAAAGGTTTAACAGCCATAAGTCATTGGCACAGATAAAACAGATGTGGCTATATTTACATGTAACTTTTGCGTATACTTACATTCTGGCAGGTTGTCCATCACAGCCCCAGTAGTTAGACAAGTGGGTCATGTCAAAAAGGTAGGACACGGGTTTTGTTTTCCTGTTAAACATCTTGTGGCTGCAGAAGGGTATCAAGAGTTTTAAAAAGGGTATTATTTGTGAGTCTTCACCAAAGAAACACACGCATGCACACACACACACACACACACACACACAAACACACACACAAATAGCCATGCTCACCATGCTCTCTCATTAAAGGAGATTGGTGCTGTACCAGGAGGAGCATTTAAGGCCTTCTGTGAGCCAGTGTACAGGATGTCAATATCTAGAGAAACATGAGAATGAAAACATATATGAAAACAGATCTCTCACATGAAAACTAATCTCACACAAATACAAAAATGAAATGATCTAACAACTAAAATGATCTTTACGGCCTTACTCTGTTTATCCATGAAGATTGGTGCTGCCCCAAGAGATGCAACTGTGTCCACCAGAAATAGACAGTTGTGTCTGAAAGGACAAAGAAAAGAAAAGTAAGGAAGAGAGCCGGCCTGATTTGTGATAGGGACTGACAGATGGAAATCAAAGTATCCTACTTGCGGCACAAGTCACCAATGCCATCTATTGGGTGGCAAAGTCCAGCGGAGGACTCTCCATGTGTGAGGAAGAACAGAACAGGCTTGTGTTTGGCCATGGCCTGCAGACAGGAGATGGGCACTCAGAAAAACTCATGCTCTGACACATAATGGAATACTATGTGTATTGTTAAAAAGAATTCGTCTGTGAAGGTCACCCTAACTTGGTAGGCAATATGTACGTTTACAAATTACCTGTTCGATTTCTTCATTTGTGAAATATCCACCTGGTGGTTTCACCATTGTGTGAACCTTTGCACCTGAAATAGATAAGGTTGTAGAACTGATATTTGGACACGAAAACATTTAATCAAATTCCAGCCTCTGGGAAACTTCTACGGTAAATGTCCGGCTAAACCTTAAGTAGCATGTACTCACCAATTCTTTCAGCGATTTCAGCCACGCGTTCTCCCCAAATTCCGTTTACTGCCACCAGGACACTTTCTCCGGGCTCAACCGTATTGAACACTGCGCACTCCATCGCCGCGTGCCCGGAGCCACTCATGGATATTGTCATGTTGTTCTCTGTCTGGAAGGCGTACTGGATCCCCTTCTTGATATCATTCATGATCTATATTACCCGCGAAAAGTGTATAATTGAATACAATTATATGTTGCGTTTGAGAACGTGTTCCTGGCTTCACTTGCGCACCCCATTACGCATTAGAGTTGCGATAGTATAGCCTACATGTATTCTGTTGTCAAAAGTATTAACTACCACCTTAGATATTGGATGAGCTAGGTGGATATGCAAGGCAAAAATTACCCATGCTTGTTAAAATATTTAAGTCGGATCGAACATGGATGATTAAAGATGGCAAATACTATACCTCATACATTTCTGGGTGCAAATGGCCAATAATCGGCCTGCCCCCTGCAGCTAACACGCGTGGAGGCACGTTGGACGGTCCTGGTCCAAACAAATAGCGGAAAGGTGCCTCGAGTGGTCGGAGCATGCAAGCCGGTGGTGGAATTGACACTGAAGACATGCAGCGGTCCAGGCGCAGCATCATAAGCGTGTTTTTTGTGGGTAGTGAGCTTTCCAGAGCCGCTTGTTGCGCAAGGAGCGCGGCTCTACGAAACACAGTCCGCTGCATCATCCTTAACTCCTCACTCCGGTTTAGTTGTCTAAAGTGTCTTTCTAGGACCGACTGAATAATTGTGTTTGGCTTTGGGTTTTGCTGAAGATTTAAAGAAACAGGTCTTTGACCTATTGGGCATGGATCTGTGTGCGTCACTTTGGGTTTGCAACAACAGCCTAACGCATTGGTCGAGAATGTCTGATCTGCATTTTGTATTGTCAACTACAACAGCATCAGGTTAGAAAAATGTGATACTTTTTAAACTATATTGGTCAATGAGTAATGAGAGCTTGTAGTTCTGACCATGTTCATGGTGAGGAATTCAACTCAATTTCTTTTGATTGCACTTTATCAGATGTAGTGGCTAGATTTATTATGCTGATGTCACCAAATAAAATTTCTAACGAAACAATACAATTATCTGGCCTTTATTTGGGCACACTGTATATTTGATATATTATGTTTGAGAAAAGTACCTTTTTAATAATAAAAGAGGTTCATTATGTAAACTAAGACTTGGGACCGGGCTTTAAAGGAACTTGGAGCACTTGCACAGGTCGGAAATAACGTTGCCTCGAACCAGTTCAGTTCAGTTAAAAGTTGTTTGTGAACGTGCTCTGTTGATCTTTCCCTCCCCAGATACTGTCCTTATTCAGGATTTTTGAGAGGTGTCTACCGATTTAAAGACAGGAGATTGGCTGACCAGAGTACAGACAAATAGAGACACAGATACACTCACTGTCACGTGCAGACATACATTCACTTACATATCACTCATTTACATTGTTACTGAACATGTTTGTGTGCCTGCACACCAAATATATTTTCTTAAAAATTGCGGTAAACCCAATTTGATTAGAGTGAATACCGTTTAAATCAGTCAGATGGCTGAGCGGTTAGGGAATCGGACTAGTAATCTGAAGGTTGCCAGATCGATTCCTGGCCGTACCTAATTACATTGTGTCCTTGGGCAAGGCACTTCACCCTACTTGCCTCGGGGGTAATGTCCCTGTACTTACTGTAAGTCGCTCTGGATAGGAGCATCTACTAAATGTAAATCTTAAAACAAACCCTTATTGTACATTAATATTTCAGTTGTAAAACCCAAAATACTGTACAGTTAAACGGTGAGATAACAGCACAGGAACTTTCAGTTTTTTAGTAAGTTCAGTCGCTCTCTTCCCTGCTTTGGGAACCCTAGTTGTGAGAAACGTTATGAGAGTACAGTATGGGGCCACAGAGGGGTCATTTAAAACCTGCTCCTTTTCTCACAGTGCTCAACTGTCAGTAAAGTGCTTGGTGCACATTTCATATTCTCTCACGATTTTGACAAGGCAAAGTTCTACATCTTAGTATGGAATGCTCCTGAAAAGGTATTTACCATGGTTATCTTTGATATTGCATAATTGCATATTGTCAAATCTGTGTTGCCTAGTAAGAGTCTGTGCTTGGGGAGAGTTTGATAAAACAGAAACAGGATCAATCATGATGTTACATTTGTTAAATAACACGTGACCCCTGTGGAAGTGTAGGTCTGGCTGTCTTGAGGCCGGTGGGTCTGGTTAAGCTGTCATCGTATCACAACAGGACCTTGAACGATCTGTGCTGAACATCTCTTCATGTCCCACGTGGTCAATAATTACACTGGCTGGTAAATAAATGAAACTCCACTGTTTACCTCTCTGTGGCCTTTGCACCACTGACGTACTCAAAATGCTTAATGGGGGGGGGGGGGGGGGTGCAAGAAAGAAAGATAGATACTGAGAAATTTGGCAATTGGAAGGCAAGAGAAAAACTGTAATAGGAAGTCAAACATGGCATGGTCCTGCTCGTGTCAGGACATCTGTTCTAAAAGTATGATGCAACAGCCTTTGGGAACATCCAAAAAGTGACATGTAATATTTGTCAGGTTGACTGTCTGATGGTCCTTTTAACAGCTCACTCGCTTCTGTGTACAATTGTACAGCGTGTCCCCTTAACAGAGGCTCGTGATGTGCAGCTGGGGATCCTGTCCAGCAGATGGGGGTCTCACACTGAGCATGCTCACACTGAGCATGCTCCACCATCGGAGGCTCACAGAGGGCAACATATGTGGATAACCAAAAACTGTTTTGAGCAATTGTAAAAGCAACCAAGTGACCAATCTACCATTAAATTAAAGCTTATTACGCAACCAATTGTAATAGCAATATCTAATCAATACTATCTACATTCAGTGTCAAGTCAATAAATAAATAAAATATGTTGTTTACGCTTGACACCGAGACTACATTTTGAGACACAATGACCTGCATTGTTTCCACACAACTCGACTCTTCAATTTGAATGACAATGGTTTGATTCTCTGGAGGAATGTCTTAGTAGGCATGAACTGACTCTGGATACAAACACCAACCCCTATATAGGTCAGAGAAAAACAACTGTATACATCCGTAATCTATCTTTGCTTGTTATAATGAGGCCCATCCTTAGGTACCAATCTGTCCTCTGCTTTCCCTCACTTCTCTCTATTATGTCTATCAACTCCCCCCCCCCTCCACACACACACACAACCAACACACACACGCAAAAAAGTGTGCACAGACACACTTCCTCTTTCTTCACAGTACCACAGTACCACCTTCAATCTCTCCCTCCCCTCCCTCAGGGTCCCCTCCTATCTCTCTACATCTCCCTCCTCCCCTCTTTACCTCTCCCTGTCTTTCTCTCCGTGCTGCATCATTTCTGCCTCTCCCACTCTGATGATGCGGATGCTGATGTCATCACTGCCTCCCAGCATCCTAGGCTCTGCCTCCTCAGCCATTTTGCTCTAGACTGTGGGGCGTTCTCACAGCGCAGCTCCTGCATCCATAAATCCATCTCTCTCCCCATCTGCCCCCCCCCCCCTCCTCCTCCTCCTGTTCCCTCTCGTTCCAGCACAGCACAGCCTGACGGACTGACGCACCACTGTGTACCAGGCCGTGCTCGCCCACCCAACCCTACACTGACTAGGGTAGCTCTCTCTCTATTGCATTGGGTGGATTTTCCATGAATGGATACGCTAAGGGAGGCTGTTAGCTGATCAAGGAGAGGAACAAAAAAAACAGAGGGCAGAGGAAGACGGAGGAACCCACTGCGGTCATCGAGGAAGTGGTGGTGGTTAGGTAAGAAGAGCTATCCTTTTCTAAGATGTGCTGTTCTATGGCGCAGACACACCAGGGGAGGTGCTCCTTGGGTTTATGTCTTGAGGGGGTATATGGATGGCCATCTTGTGGCCCTTCTTTATTTCAGGGTGGTAAACAAGGATCTCAACAGGATACTGCGACATGCCCATGAATTTGGGTTTGTAATCCATGTAAACCAGTCATTAGGCTATAGAGTCATAGCTACATTATTTATAATTGCCGTTGTGATAGCCAATGTAGTCTACGAATAGTAGGCCTACTGATTGTCATTTTTTATCTGGACAAACTAATTGTACCTGTCAAGAAGAGAACATCAATAAATAAGTACTACGACTTCAGTGACGGATAGACCAGCCTACAGTTGATGAAATTGAGAGGGCCTATATCACCGATAGCGCAGTGTTTTTGAGGTGCGGCAGCGCAAAATGGAGGTGACAATATTTACATTGCGCTGGTAGGTTCCCAATGTAAATATAAACTAGTCTTCCATATTAATATGCAGTTCTGTTATTCATATAAATTGTGCCATTAAACATTTGTGACCCATATTAATTTGTCTGGATATTGTGGCTGATAAGATATAACAAAAAAATCGCGTGAATGAATGGTCAGGGAAGAATCGCGTAGACGGGTTGTTGCCGTTATTGCAACAGTGATTTGATGAAAACGCAGGAAAAATTCTGTTGACGCCTCGATGCAGGTCATCAGTAAATATTCTAAATACAAGTAATCTGTATTTACGCATGACAAGTGCGTTCGAGCAGATAGAATCCGAATATTAACTGCAGCTCTATAACGGGAAGGGATAAACAAGGGATGCTACCCAGTGTCCAAGATATCATTCGATGTCACCCAAGCTTATACGTACTAAGCAGCCATTTTAGGCAGTTTTTAAAATCAGGATTCTCATATTGTTGGCTTTAACACGCTACAATGTTATTTTTCTTTTTGATTATGATTTACATGTTTGATGATGTGTTTGGTTAATCGCTTGATGCATCAGACAGACTGTAGTACCGCAGTAGCCCAAAAGGAGCGTAACAATTCGTATAAAACGCTATAGTGATTTGGTTATATTTAGCGTCTAAAGCAGTCCTCTTCACACCATGAAGGCTATTTCGCAGTGTCGAGAATAGGAGATAGAAGTCCTCCTACCTTTTTTTAGGCAAGTTGCCTATATGAGTTGATGGAAGTGGCAAGCTATTCAAAACCTTTTAACTTAATCTGACATTTAGTGACACCATTATCTTTTCAAATCACACTTTTCCATCTCTATCCACAGGTGTCAGGTCTGCCTGGCGACAAGCCCACCCTCCTGACAGGTCTGTCCCCGGCGAGGTTTAACTCCCCACTCACAGGCAGCATGGCGGGAGCCTCGGTAAAGGTGGCGGTGAGGGTCCGACCCTTTAATTCTCGAGAAACTGGGAAGGACAGCAAGTGCATCATACAGATGTCAGGGAACACTACAAGTGAGTATCATGACAGGATAGTCTTTTCTCTTTAAGTTGAACTGGTAAAGCCGACCCAAGCCTCAGTTTTGGCCTCAAATTCTAATAGTTTATTTGTTGCCTGACAAAAGTCAAAGCGTTGTACCACAGCATCACTTCTAATCACTGGTTATTGGGTCCCTGAATGAATATGAATCAATACCTAATAGTTCTCTCTTGTCTTTGTTTGAGTTTAATGAGCAGTAAAAACATGGGGAGTGTTGTCTTCCCACTTCTTTTTCCAAAACATTTCCAGTCTGCTAACCTGAAGCACCAATGTCAACATAAATAATGCATGCTGTTAAATATTTAACTATAGTGTCTGATTGTATAAGGCATAGATGTACGTTTAATAATAAGGTTTTGGCCGGTGATCATTCTAGGATCTGTATCTACTGTATCCATGTAAGCTATTACTTATTTTATTAATGAAGGCTTTTGACACTTATTGTTGTCTGTTTCTTCCACCGTATTGCATATTGGCAGTATTGACATGGATGTTTATATCCATCCAGTTGGTCTTCTCATCAGCCTGGTGCATGTGTGAGGGAGTCAGAATGCTGACTCTGCATGGGCCAGGCTGAAGGTGAGGCTACATGGTAGTGGGCAGCGGGGCGTGTGGCATGGTGGCTTGGGCTAAAACAATGGATTCAGTCAGTCCATGGCCAGGCTTGTCTGTGTGTGGAGGATGTAGTGACCTCACTAGCGCTCATCTCTCATCACGCGAGCCACAGGGTGCAAAAGGCCTCCTTGTTGATGTGTGGGCTGACACACACAGTCAGCTGATGTGCCGTTGGGTGTGTAAATATGCGTGTGTGTGTGTCTGCAGTGCACCCATTTGTATGTTTTGCACTCTCTGCTGCTCTGTGGCCGGCGGCGCTTTAATGACCTCATTCCCACAGTCTTTAGTAAGCCACAGATTAAGGCCTGGGTATACTTTAATCTTTTATCGGACAACATCAAAATACAACAAGGTCCCTAATTCTATCTCCCCATACCATACCCTGCCGCCTCCTTCCACTGGGTCACTGTGTGTCATACAATGTCTTTCTCAGTAGAGTAGACTGCTGTTTCTCCTCGCTAGATAATAACATGTAGACTGTGGCTCTGGCAGGCTTCAGTGTAGAACCAGGTCGAAGAGCTTCACTGTATCACTTATTCTGGACACAGCTGCAGCCTCTGGTGTTCAGGTGCCTCGGTGCTCCACTACACACAGCTTATAAAGGACTGCTCCGTTTCCTTCTAGTGCCTGGCCTTGTTTTAGATTTCACCAGCTCCACAGTTCCCCTCAAATGATGAGACTGCTGCTTCACATTACTAATCTCTACAGCCAGCCAATGAGCCTCTCCAGTCTGCCACAACACACAGCAGAGAGAGAAATCATAAAAAAATGTTCCTCGATAATTCTCTTATTTACTGCACAAAATGTCAAAAATCATCATCTTAATGTGTTTATTTATTTGTGGATTTGTTAGATGTTTTTTACTTGTTATACTGCCCATAAACAGTAAAGAAACACCATAAAGTGGCATATGGTCACAATTAATAGCAATCGTTAGCCACATGGAAATACCTTACTTGGTGAATATTGTTAGCTTTGATATGACATTTCTAACCTCAGTTATTTGCTGTGTCCTTTTAGCAATCATAAACCCCAAGCAACCAAAAGAGAACAAAAGTTTCAACTTTGATTACTCCTACTGGTCACACACAACGGTGAGTTTCAGATTATGCATAAACTAGACACATATACAGTGTTAAACACTCTCCAAAAGACGTTTAAAGTATATAACGATTTTAGTGAAATTAAAGATCTCAAAACACAATTCCTAATTCTTGACATGCTTGTCTGTCTGTCTGTCTGTCTGTCTGTCTGTCTGTGTGTCTGTCTGTCTGCTTGTGTGTGTGTTTTACCATGTTCCTGCCTGTGTGTGTGTATGCCTGTGTGTGCCTGTGTGTGTGTGCGTGTGCCTGTGTGTGTGTGTGTGTGTGCCTGTGTGTGTGCCTGTGTGTGTGTGCCTGTGTGTGTGTGCTGCCCTCTGACCCTCTACAGCCGGAGGACATCAACTTTGCGTCCCAGCAGCAGGTTTACAAGGACATCGGGGAGGAGATGCTGCTGCATGCCTTTGAGGGCTACAACGTCTGCATCTTCGCCTACGGCCAGACTGGAGCAGGGAAGAGCTACACCATGATGGGCCGGCAGGAGAAGGACCAGGAGGGGATCATCCCTCTGGTACTTTAACACTGATAATACTTTGACTTTTGAGTCAAGGAGACCCAATCCATCGATTCATTTTCACTGTGAGTTTGTTGCAAAGAATGTGTGTTCTCTTTCTCTTGCAGATGTGTGAGGATCTCTTCACCAAGTTTAATGACAGCAATACTGACAACAGCACATCCTACTCGGTGGAGGTGAGTGTTCCCACTTGCAATCTCTAGGGGATTGAGACCTTTAATAATGCATTGATTTCAATTTTAACTTTAAACTGAAGTTAATGCAAATTTTATGCTTATACAACATGAATCACCTGAGGTTTTTTCTCTATATTGGTTCAGAAAATATCAAAGAAGCATTTTGATCTGACTGCCAACAGCCAAAAAGAGCATTATTGTTATATTATTATCATTAGCACGATTATTAACGAATCAGCATGACATCAATATTAAAGATATCATTGACATTGATATGTAGTGACAAGGATATCCTAAACGTGTTGTGACCTGGTGTCCTCTTGCCCCTCCCCAGGTGAGCTACATGGAGATCTACTGTGAGCGTGTGCGGGACCTGCTCAACCCCAAGAACAAAGGGAACCTGCGTGTGCGAGAGCACCCCCTGATGGGGCCCTACGTGGAGGACCTGTCCAAGCTGGCCGTCACCTCCTACAACGACATTCAGGACCTCATGGACTCTGGCAACAAGGCCAGGTAACGGGAGAGAGAATGAATGAATAAATAAATCATTGACTGAACTTACAAACAAAAGATTAAACAAACAAACGAAACAACGAACAAGTGCCTGACAGAGAATTTAGGTACAGTAAGGCTGTAGCCATGGAGTCCACATTAGGGAGGGACAAATTATATTTTTTAATGATCATTTTGGACGGCGTGCGTGGTTGCCTGTCGGATGTGTCCCTCCCAATATGTGTTATGATTACAGCCTTGAGGTACAGACTAGTCGACGCAGGCAGGACTGAGCCGATCGACGGATGGTTGCACGATGGATGAATGGCCATCCTAAGTCTCTCCCTTCTCTCTCCAGGACGGTGGCAGCCACCAACATGAACGAGACCAGCAGCCGTTCTCACGCTGTCTTCAACATCATCTTCACACAGAGGAAACACGACATGGATAGTGAGAACACCACAGAAAAGGTGCAGGCCAATAAAAACTCGAAACTTACAGTGTCATACGTGTGTGTAGAAATACGAACATTCCCCAGTATTTGCGTTATTTTCTGCACCCTGTGATGCATGATGATTGTTATCGTAACAGGTCAGCAAAATCAGCCTGGTGGATTTGGCAGGGAGTGAGAGGGCTGATTCAACAGGAGCCAAAGGGACCAGGCTGAAGGTGAGAGGATGACCAGATCAGGGAAGGTTTTTTTTTACAACTTCACAAGACCCCGGTTGGAGTTCAGAGGTTGTTCTCATCTTCTGTTGTACGAACCTAACTTTCCAAATTGACCAATGCCCTCAATCTTCCTTTTCAGGAGGGAGCAAATATCAACAAGTCCCTGACCACGCTGGGAAAAGTCATCTCTGCTTTAGCCGAAGTGGTGAGAACCTTCCTAATTTCTACCGTTTTGGATGAATTGACCAGCTGTCAACTGGTAAAAGATTCTAACTTCAGCTGTGTTACATATTTTAAATTCTGTCCTATTTTTTCTTTTTTCAGGACTCGGCACCCAATAAGGTACATTATTTAATATATTTTTCATACGTATTTCAACATGTGGTTTTGGTTTGAAGAAAGCAACAGTGCTTTCCTCACGAGGTAACCTTTGTGACATTGCGAACAGAACAAGAAAAAGAAGAAAGTGGAGAACCATATCCCTTACAGAGACTCGGTTCTAACCTGGCTACTGAGGGAAAACCTAGGTATGTGCTCTCTCAACTTCCTCTTCATAGGGAATCACTGAAGAGTTTCCTCTTGGAATGACTTGATCCTATCTTATCAGCTCACATTTCCGCTTCCCATTACAACTGTTCTAACATTCTTCTATAGGAGGGAACTCTCGCACAGCCATGGTCGCAGCCCTGAGCCCAGCTGACATCAACTATGACGAGACCCTGAGCACCCTCAGGTAAACTTTGGATAAAAGATGCTAGGTGAATGACTGTAAACATAAAAGTATGCCAAAAGGGAGATATTTTAGGAACCACAAAATATCACAAAGATTCGAAAGTTTATGGTGAACATGGAGCGAGAAGCAAAAGATTCTCGAGCGTAGGTCTGATGTTCCAACGTCTCCCTGCATGGCCCTGGATCCGCCCAGGTATGCTGACCGTGCAAAGCAGATCCGCTGTAACGCCGTCATCAACGAGGACCCCAACAACCGTCTGGTGCGTGAGCTGAAGGAGGAAGTGTCTCGCCTCAAGGACCTCCTCTACTCCCAGGGGCTGGGAGACATCATAGAGAGTGAGTGCCTACACGCAGGGAGAGCCAACACACACTCTTGTGCACACACACTCACACACACACTCAGACACACACACCTTCACATGCTCCAAAGTGTGTGCTCCGCACACAGACGTACCACGCACAAAAGAAAGAGAATCTACGCAGGTACGTGCGTGAGCATATCTCACACACCTTTCTCTTTCCTCTCTTCTCTCAGCATATCCGGGTCCTGGTCCTGTGATAACTGGTTTGAAATGTGTGTATAAATCTGACAGCCCTGTCCTTTGCAGCTAACAGAATGAAGCTTAACACAATTCCACAGTAGAGTCCTAATTCCCCATAGTGAGTTTTAGTCTCCAGAGGTCCATATGATCATAAAAGGTTTACATTGAGCTAGCTTGCGCAGTTGACAGTGAAGGGATGCTATTATCCTTCCTCAAAGGTTAATGTCTTTGTTTTTCTGTTAAGAACTATTTGAACGAGCAACGTTTTTTTGGGAGATTATATATTGGTTGTTTCTGTACTAATTACAGACATTTATATACTGTATAAGAAAGAAGCTAGCTTGTGTTTATGACATCATTGGGAGTTGTCATCTCAGTGTGTTTTGTCAAGACTATTCTAATCAAAGTAACAAGTTACAAGCCAAAATAGGAGACATGGCTTCGAATAAGTCTCTTTCATCTGCCAGTACTTTATAATATCACGACCAGATGAAGTGAACGAGAATGACTCAACTTCCCATAGTCTGATTCTACTGTGGAGGAGCTGTGCGTCTGACTCTTCATGGGGTGTCTGGCATGGACTCTGCTATACTGCTTCCTAGGCCTGTTGCCTAGCATCCCTTCGTTAAGTCCCTCCCCTTTAGTTCTCACAGCTTTGGATGATGCTGCTAGTCGGCCTCAGGCCCAAAAGACAGACCACTGTTGATTGGCTTGAGAGTAATGTGCTGGATTTGCTACCAGCCACACATAACATTGCTTTCATGAGCTGGTCATAATGGATGTACATTGCATTTGAATGTCTGACTAACCGAAAGTCTTCATGGCTCTGCGTGTCCCATCAGTTTGAGTTGCTCTTTTTGCTCTGTCTGCTAAGGCTTTGGTAAGCATCTTCCTGCTTCTACGATCCATTTTTTGAGCTTTCTCTTCTTCTTTTTTTGTACTCCCTGTGTTCCCTCTTCTCCTTATATCCGTCTCTCTGCGTTTTTCTCTCCACCCCCAATGTCTCTCCTCACTTCCCTGCCGTCTGCCCCCCCCCCCTTTTCTCTCTCTCCCACACATGCCTCTCTCTCTGGCAGACTTGTGCGATTACAAGAACTTTGTCAATAATCGCCAGGCTGTCAATCAAAGGGGTGATCTCTCCACAGTGAACCATGCCATGACGGGGATGAGTCCCTCCCCCTCTCTCTCCGCCCTGTCCAGCCGCGCAGCCTCCATCAGCAACCTGCACGACCGCATCTTCAGCCCGGCCAGCGAGGAGGCCATCGAGAGGCTCAAGGTAGGAGAGGAGGGGCGAAGAGAGAGCGGGATGGAAGAGAGGGATGGGGGAGGGGGTGTAAGTCTGTCAGGTGATCAGTTTGTTGGTCAGTCTGTCAGTCAGTCAGTAAGTCAGTCCGTGTTCGTCTCGAACAAATCTTCATAATAAATGAGATGATTTAAGATCCACGGCCACCATTAAACATAACCACCGTTCCCACTAACCTCCAGGAAACAGAGAAGATTATTGCTGAGCTCAATGAGACCTGGGAAGAGAAGCTGCGCAGGACTGAAGCTATCCGCATGGAGAGGTTGGTGTTGGTGTTGGTGTCAATGGTCCCTTCCATTTCAGTCTCAAAAAGGACTTGGTACAGTCCGAGATACAGTATACAGAGGAAGATCCGAGACAAGGGCAGAACTAGTAGCTCTAACAGTCTCTAACCGACCTATTATCCCGAACAGGCTGGTATCTCTAAGAGGCCTCGTATCTAACAGTGTCTGTGTGCTCTGTGTAGGGAAGCTCTGCTGGCCGAAATGGGCGTGGCCATGCGGGAGGACGGAGGCACAGTCGGTGTCTTCTCCCCGAAGAAGGTCAGGCCCCTCAAAAGCGCTTCCCTTAGCCACCCTCGTGACAGTTCAACATTTGACCAAACGGACACGGGTGATATCTGGATTTCATTTCAAGCAGAGTCTTCTTTGTTTCAGACCCCCCACCTGGTGAACCTGAACGAGGATCCTCTGATGTCAGAGTGTCTGTTGTATTACATCAAAGATGGCATCACCAAGTAAGACCTGGCCTCCGAAAAAATATATGTGATGCATCACAGTGCCTCAAATCGGCTAATACAAATTGGTATGGCCAAAGGTATAGCCTTTAGCCATGTAGCATAGGCGATGTAACAGTCATACAGTGGTAAAAGGCTTGATCTCTCTCTCTCATGCTTCGTCATGACGTCATCTTCGGTTTTTCCAGGGTTGGCCGAGAGGACGCCAGCAGTCGTCAGGACATCGTACTCAGCGGCCATTTCATCAAGGATGAGCACTGCACATTCACCAGCACCATAGGGCCAGGGGGGAAGGTAAGCCCTGGGGGAAAGTGATAACACACATCCAGCAACTGGTCTCCCTTCCCATGTGCCTGGCGTTTCTGCCCACTTATCTGTGGTCTGAATAGACAAGGATCGGTACAATCTGCCGAGTGACCTGGTGTTTGACTTCCTGATTCTCGGTGTGCACCAATAGGAATCGTCACCTTGGAGCCCTGTGAGGGGTCAGAGACATACGTCAACGGGAAAAGGGTGACCACGCCCACCGTCCTACGATCAGGTCCGTCCCCTGACACTCCCTTCAAGGAAAAAAACACGAAACGCGTGTTATATGTCACGTTATAAATAACCCCTTGACCTGACCTATGCCCCCCTCCCCCCTCCCTCCCTCTGGCTCTCCAGGGACCCGCATCATCATGGGTAAGAGTCACGTGTTCCGCTTCACCGACCCGGAGCAGGCGCGCCAGGAGCGGGAGAGGACCCCCTGCGCAGAGACCCCTGTGGAGCCCGTGGACTGGGCCTTCGCCCAGAGAGAGCTGCTGGAGAAGCAGGGCATCGACATGAAGCAGGAGATGGAGCAGAGGTACACGCTTGGACACTGCACTGTACATGCTCTCAAGCTCAGTGAGAGGCGCACTGGAGATGAAATCGTCTGGTGATATTGTCAAGATCGTCTGAAAAGGTTCACAGTGGAGCGGATATTTTAATGTGTATTCCCCGTGCAGGCTACAAGAGCTGGAGGATCAATACCGCAGAGAGAGGGAGGAAGCCAGCAACCTGCTGGAACAGCAGAGACTGGTGAGAGAGGCCGCCATGTTAGACACTCACAGGAAGCACGTGAAAGCACATGAGGTTGTAGATCTGTAGCAAATAGCAGACGTGTATTGGGTTGGTGTTCGACAAACCATGTCGTGATGTACAACTGTCTACATGGGGGGTTCATCCCAGGACTATGAGAGTAAACTAGAGGCCCTTCAGAAGCAAGTAGATTCCCGCTACCTCGAGTCTCCAGAGGAGGAAGAGGAACCTGAAGAGGAAGGTGAGCCCGTCTTTCCCAGTAAGCCATTTTAAATTACGCACTACCTTTCAGAAAATACACAAAGGTGATTGAGACTGTCAGACAGTGGATCGGTGGCACGGGAATATGCAAAATGAATAGTGCCAACGACAGAACAGCATTGAGCAGCGACCCCCTTATTCCACAGTGCCCTGGACCACGCGAGAGACAGAGCTGGCCCTGTGGGCGTTCCGTAAGTGGCGTTTCTATCAGTTCACCTCCCTGAGGGACCTGCTCTGGGGCAACGCCATCTTCCTCAAGGAAGCCAACGCCATCAGTGTGGAGCTCAAGAAGAAGGTCAGCTGCCCCTGATTGTCTTGTAGGCTAATAGGTTGTTAAATGAACTTTTCTTTTGATTATATTCAATAATTATTCAGTATTACTGCATTTAGACAGTATAATATAGACTCTATGGACATTTTTAGGGCTGTACTAAAAACCTAAGGACCGTGTGCAGTACCTAAAAATGACCTAGCACATGGAGTCAAATTGGATTTGTCGTAGCAGAAATGTCTCGGGGGGGGGGGGGAAATCAATGATTCTCATGTTTGACACCATGAAAACACCACATTTGGCTCAGCAGAAATGCAATTTGTGTCGAACGCAGTAGACATGTCCAGGCCAGGCCTGTCGCTAACACACTTAGTACCTGCAGGTGCAGTAGACATGTCCAGGCCAGGCCTGCCGCTAACACACTTAGTACCTGCAGGTGCAGTAGACATGTCCAGGCCAGGCCTGTCGCTAACACACTTAGTACCTGCAGGTGCAGTAGACATGTCCAGGCCAGGCCTGTCACTAACACACTTAGTACCTGCAGGTGCAGTAGACATGTCCAGGCCAGGCCCGTCGCTAACACACTTAGTACCTGCAGGTGCAGTAGACATGTCCAGGCCAGGCCTGTCGCTAACACACTTAGTACCTGCAGGTGCAGTAGACATGTCCAGGCCAGGCCTGTCGCTAACACACTTAGTACCTGCAGGTGCAGTAGACATGTCCAGGCCAGGCCTGTCGCTAACACACTTAGTACCTGCAGGTGCAGTAGACATGTCCAGGCCAGGCCTGTCGCTAACACACTTAATACCTGCAGGTGCAGTTCCAGTTCGTGCTGCTGACGGACACGCTGTACTCGCCGCTGCCCCCGGACCTCCTGCCCCCCAGCGTGGCCAAGGAGAGGGAGAGGCGCTCCTTCCCCCGCACCATCGTAGCTGTGGAGGTCCAGGATCAGAAGAACGGGGCCACACACTACTGGACCCTGGAGAAACTCAGGTAGGTCTGCCTGCGTCTGGATGACCACGTTGAATTCATGTGGTTAATTGGCCCAATCAGTGGAAGTACTTTACCATCACACCATGAAAGTGCTTTGGCTAGGCGTGCTGCACTTTTCAGATATACTCAAGATATTTGAGCTTTATTTAACACTGAGCCCAGTGAAGTTGTTAGTTTGTAAAAACAGCAGTTAAGCAGTACGAACCAGTAACCCAGTGGCACCTTTCGTACATGAAGTAAGGTTTCTAATGACAATTAGCTGTTTCCTGTGGCTCTGTAGGCTTCTCTCATCTCTCTCTCTGAAGCTTCCTGTCATCACCGTGTGTTATGGTGCGTTACTGCCCCCTGCAGGCAGAGGCTGGACCTGATGAGGGAGATGTACGACCGAGCAGCCGAGGTCCCCAGCAGTGCGGTGGACGAATGTGACCACGCCCTGACCGGAGGAGACCCCTTCTACGACCGCTTCCCATGGTTCCGTCTGGTGGGCAGGTAAGGCCCGGGCCCTCCTTCCAAGCACCGCTCAAAGTAAAAAGAAACTCGAGACTAGAACTAAGTCTTTTTCAGCACAGTACATATCAACGAACAGGACTCTGACCCTGCCCGTTCTCTTATCCACCAGGGCGTTTGTGTACCTGAGCAACCTGTTGTACCCTGTCCCCCTGGTGCACCGCGTAGCCATCGTCAGCGAGAAGGGAGAGGTGAAGGGCTTCCTTCGCGTGGCGGTGCAGGCCATCTCAGGTACTGCAGGTCTGGGTGGATGTAGACGTGTGCTGTGGTGAGGTGGATGAGGCGTTCTCCATGTTGTTGCATGAAGGGGCATTGAACGTGGAACCCCTCCTCTCTCCTCAGCTGACGAGGAGGCACCAGACTATGGCTCAGGGGTGAGGCAGTCTGGCACTGCTAAGATCTCCTTTGAAGACCAGCAGTTTGAGAAGGTACCAGAGTGGAACTGTTTGGAACTGTGTTACAGTTAAATGAAAACACTGAAATAACCATTCGATTGAATACAAATTGTAGAAAACTGTAGAGATTCCAATATGTGTAAAGGATTCAAAAATGTGGTTAATTGCACTGGGATATGATGGATCTGTTGCACAAAATGGAGGTTTTTCCACGCAGCTCATGCCAGTGTGTTGAGGTGTGGTGTATTTCCTGCTCAGTTTCAGACAGAGTCATGTCCAGGTGTTATGTCCCACTCCAACACCTCCCAGGAGGAGCTGCGCATCGTGGAGGGGGAGGGCCAGACCTCCGAGATAGGAGTGTCTGCTGATGAGGTCAACAACAACACGTGTGCAGGTAAGGAACAAGCCCTGGTCTACGTCCCATGTACAGTACTTGGATGGAGAGAGATCTATGTTATCTGACCTATGGGTGTGTGGGTTTGTGGGTGTGGTCCAGCCACTCCGGAGCCCCCCAGCAGCCCTCTGAAGGGGGTCTTGGGCCCTGGTCTGGACCTGCCCCTGGAGCTGTGCCAGGAGAAGGCTCTGTCCCACCTGAGGATCGGCAGCACCTTCACCTTCAGGGTCACCGTGCTGCAGGCGTCCAGCATCTCCGCCGAGTACGCAGACATCTTCTGTCAGTTCAAGTGAGTCCACACGGCCTATTCCTTCTTACTCTTACCTTTATTTCAACTTTAGCTTGAAAGATATTGAAAGGCAGTGTTTTCGTGTCTCGTAGAGTCACTGTCATTGTTATGGTTTGGCTTTCCTGCAGCTTCATCCACCGTCATGACGAGGCGTTCTCCACTGAACCCCTGAAGAACACAGGCCGAGGACCTCCACTCGGCTTCTATCATGTCCAGAATGTAAGCACTTCATGCAGTGGAACAAAAACTGCAACATTTGTGGCCTTTTTTGATCACTGTTCCACTGCAGAAGTTTGACTACCACACCAGAAGTTTGACTACCACACCAGAAGTTTGACTACCATACCAGAAGTTTGACTACCATGCCTTATGATATTGTTTGTTTTGTCGCCGTGTCAGATCACAGTGGAAGTCACCAAGTCGTTCGTGGAGTACATCAAGACTCAACCTATTGTCTTTGAGGTGTTTGGACACTACCAGAAACAACCTTTCCCGCCCCTCTGCAAAGATCTCATCAGGTTAGGAGACCCAAACCTTCCTTATCAACCTTAATCATGCCCGAGAATCTCCTTGTTTCTAAGCTTTCATTTGTCACGACCCATGGGACTGTATCAAGTTGAACACAGGTTTATTCTTTCAGTCCCCTTCGACCTTCAAGGAGGCAGTTCCCCAGGGTCATGCCCTTGTCCAAACCAGGTGAGCGTTTCTTCATGAGAGCATCCCGGGCTGTTTCCTGCCCTTAGTGCCGGCTAGGCCCTGACACTGTTGTCCCTGCTCCTCTGTCCTAGTGCCGGCCACCAAGCTGAACACCCTGACTCGCTCCACTGCCGGACCGTGTCACTCCAAATATGACCTCATGGCCTTCTTCGAGATCTGTGAGCTGGAGGCCAACGGAGAGTGAGTTACTACTACTGCTAACACCTCCCTTTATACGTTACCCCTCAAACCTCTTTCTCCTGAAAAAACTATTTCCAGGTGACCAAAGAGAAAAATAAATATCCTATCAGTGGTTTTTCCCTGCTCTTTCCGTGCGCCCACTAATTTTTTTGTGAGGGATCCAAGATGTCTCCTGATATCAGGGACATATTGCAGCTGGTGGTGTGGTCAGTGAGATGAGTGTGTCTGTGCTTCTCTACAGCTACATCCCTGCTGTGGTGGACCACCGAGGAGGAATGCCCTGCCACGGAACCTTCCTGCTCCACCAGGTCAGCCCCGCCCACCCACCTGGAGCTCTGACATGTGACACAGCACAAATGTCACCTCCCGCGTGATGTTCACTTCCTGTTTGGTGGTGTCCTCTCCACAGGGAATCCAAAGGAGGATCACGGTTACCATAGCGCACGAAACAGGAAATGATGTAGAGTGGAAGGAGGTTAAGGAGCTGGTGGTCGGTGAGTGTGGAGGAGGACCGGGGTTGGGAGCTACCTGTGCATTAAATACTGTTCCTCTATGTGAGCTTTCGTCATCCAAACATGATGTCACCATAACAACGGTTGTTTACCCTGTGACAGGACGGATCCGCAACACCCCAGAGGCAGACGAGACCATCATCGATCCCAACATCCTGTCTCTCAACATCCTGTCTGCTGGCTATATCTGGCCCTCGCACGACGACAAGTACGTTGCCTCTCTCTCTCTCTCTCTCTCTCTCTCTCTCTCTCTCTCTCTCTCTCTCTCTCTCTCTCTCTCTCTCTCTCTCTCTGTGTCTCTCTCTGTCTCTCTCTGTCTCTCTCTGTCTCTCTCTCTCTCTGTCTCTCTCTCTCTCTCTCTCTCTCTCTCTCTCTCTCTCTCTCCCTCCGTCTCCTCCACAGCTCCATTCAATGAGGAGTCGTGGATTCCTTCTTTCACATTTGCGATAAATAGTGTGACTTATCCAGCTTTTCGCTTAGTCAATGTAGGGTATCCACTCCTCTCTCCACCCCTCCCTCACCCCTTCCATAATGATGTCCTCTATTCTCTCGCCTTTTTAACTCATAACCTCTTGCTTCTCTCTCTTTATGCTTTGCCTGTGACAGTGTTTCCCTGGGAGATGACCATAGGTATAATACTGCCCTTATTTCTATAGCTCCAACTACTTCTGTCAGCTCTTTTCACTGTTTTCACAACTGCTTTCTTTCTCCTTTACACACGCCCACACCTAGACAGGCACATGGTAACTGTTTCTCCACTCTCACCCGCAGGACGTTCTACCGATTTGAGGCCGCGTGGGACAGCTCCATGCACAACTCCCTCCTCCTGAACCGCGTGACTCCCTACGGAGAGAAGATCTACATCACCCTCTCGGCATACCTGGAGGTAAACACGCGCCGCCAGGGGCCTGGGCACCATCGCTGCAGGTCTCTCGTAAGACCGTCGCAGCTTGCACCAACGTCATTGTGCCAAGGTCACGGTGTTGGGGGTTGTGAAGGGTTGTCAGAATGAGGCTCTCACACTTGGGAGCTGTTCTGCTCTCTTGCAGATGGAGAACTGTACTCAGCCCACGGTGATCACCAAGGACTTCTGCATGGTGTTCTACTCACGGGACGCCAAGCTGCCCGCCTCCCGCTCCATCAGGAACCTGTTCAGCACGGGCTGCCTGAGGCCCTCCGAGAGGTAGCCTCAGCTGTGGAGCCCCGACCACAGCTCACCCGCTGGTCGGGCACACGCTACGCCTGACCAGCCCCTGTAGTGGCTAGGCTCTGCGTAAACACATCAGCTCCATCTCTCAACGACACCAGCCCGACCCGAATGAAATGTTTGACTTGCCCTCTTCTCCTCTCCTCAGTAACCGTGTGACTGGAGTGTATGAAGTCAGTCTCTGCCACGTGGCTGACAACGGAAGTCCAGGTGAGAGCTGCCGTTCGGCGATTCAAACCTGCGTTGGGGTTGAGCTAAGACAGGGAACATGCGTCGAGGCTGTGTTCAACTCGCCCTGTGTCCTCCCTGTCCCCCCCCCCAGGAATGCAGCGGCGACGCAGGCGCGTGCTGGACACCTCGGTGGCGTACGTCCGCGGAGAGGAGAACCTTGCGGGCTGGAGGCCGCGCAGCGACAGCCTCATCCTGGACCACCAGTGGGAGCTGGAGAAGCTCAGCTTACTGCAGGAGGTAAGGGGTCCGATTGGTGGGTCCGCTTTGGAGACAGGCTGGTTCCAATCACGTTTTGATACTAATTAGTGGCAAAGAAGAGGTGCCAGCATTATATTTGGGGTGTCTCATCCATTCTTTGTGTGTGTGTTTGCTCAGGTTGAGAAGACCAGACACTACCTGCTCCTGAGGGAGAAACTGGAGGCCACCTTGCAGGCCGGACAGGACGTGTTGTGTAAGAGCAGTGACATCAGCGACTTTGCCAAGAGCCCTGTCCTCAGCCACAGCCCTGGGGGCATTCCCCCCTGGAGAGCCCCAGCCAGAGGCAGAGAGAGCTGGCTGCCAAGGTGACTACCAGTCCCTGGATCCTCCTAGGCCCAACACAGACGCCTCGCGATTGTACTTATCCTTGTATGGGATGGATTTGAGATTTTCACCTGATTGACTTGTTTGTTCTCCCCCCCCCACCTCTCCTCCTGTGCCAGTGTCTGCGGCTGCTCATGCACACCTTCAACAGGGAGTACAGCCAGGTGAGCAGCAGTGCCAGTGAGAGCAAGGTGAGCCCCAGCCCAGCCCCTTATGAATGCCCCCTCTAACTCACTTCCACTCACCCTGTCCCGCCTCACAAAACCCCCCACCCCGGACCCCCGTAGGCCAAAGCCCATTTTATATTCATCGCAATTCGGCTCCCCTTCATTCAGTCATTCCTTTCATTTCTCCTGGCCGAGGATCATCTGTCATCGTCATGTTTGCCCCCTCCCTCCCCCCATCCCCTCCCCTACCAACATGGCCCCTCCCCTACCAACATGGCCCCTCCCCTACCAACATAGCCCCTCCCCTACCAACATGGCCCCTCATCAGCCACACCTTTGTGTTATCCCTAGGAACTCATACTGGGATTCACCTCGTCACCCTACTCTGCTCATCTTGCCCACCTCCCTCTTCTTTTGTTGCCCTTCCTGCCTTCTTACCCGCCCCCCCCCCCCTCCAGCCCCTCCACCCCTCTAGCCCCCCTCCCTACTCCCCCAGAGTATGGCAGGCTTCTCTTTTTCTAACATTACTACGGCATGTTCGATTGGTGAACGAAAGCAAGGGGCGCTCTGTTACCTTCGTGTTTATTGCTGTTGTCTGGTTGTTGTTAGCGTTCTACTTTGCCATTCCTCAAAATGAGATGCCTAAGAACCACCGACTTACAGAAAATGTTCTCAATGTATGTGCGTGTTTGTGTTTGCTTATGTGTTGACGTGTGTTTCTGTGTGTCTGTTTTTGTTTGTTCTTGTGTCTCCGTGAATCTGTTTGTGTTTCTACGCCTGCACGTGCGTTTGTTTTGTATGTTATTGCATGTCTTTGTGTGTGGGTGTGTGTCTGTGTGTGTATCTGTGCGTGTGTGTGCGTGTGCTTTTCAGCTGTCTGAGATGTCAGCGTCGCTGATGAGGGAATCCTCCTCCTCCGGACTGAGCACGCTCACTCCATCCTCTACTTGTCCCTCATTGGTCGAAGGACACTATGACATCAGGTTGGTGTTAGTTCCCCCTCCCCCCCCCCCCCCCCCAAATAGTCCCGTTCATCCAAATCATAACCTAGAAGTCTGTGAGGCCATTAGACAGTCAGGTCCAAAGGGTTGCGAGCGTTATGAAGATGGTGAGAGTGGTTGTGTGTGGTGTGCAGACACACGGAGCCCGGCTCAGGAGCCTCCACCCCAGACCTGGACCCCTACAGCCCCGTGGACAGGAAGAGGGCCTCCCGCGGCTGCACCTTCGTCCCCGACATCCAGGAGATCCGCGTCAGGTCAGAGCCCTCCCTCAACCCACCACGCACTGCATCACGATGGAACATGAGTCTGGGATCAGTAGGAAAATACCCAGAAATGTACTGCTGCTTATGAAATATGATGTATACATATGTATATATATATATATATATATATATATATATATATATATATTTGCAGCACATACAGCATATCTGCAGCACAAATACACAAGACAACACGCCTTGAAGATAGTATTTGTGTACAGAATCCGGGGTGCCCAACACTTCTGCACAGTACTGTATGTATATTTGACCTTTGACCTGTCCCTGTGTCATGCGGGCTGTAGTCCCATCGTGTCTAAGAAGGGCTACCTGCACTTCCTGGAGCCGCACACCAGCGGCTGGGTGAAGCGCTACGTGGTGGTGCGCCGGCCCTACGTGTACCTGTACCGCAGCGAGAGGGACAGCGTGGAGAGGGCTGTCATCAACCTGTCCTCCGCCCAGGTGGAATACAGCGAGGACAAGCAGACCCTGCTTCGGGTAATACTCACCGGGACTACTTTGTCACACCGTAACTACACCTTACAATCGATCATACAGCACTGCAAATGTGTTTTGGAATGGTGGGATTCGGGCTGTTTAAGAGGTTTTTGTGTTTGGCTTGGATATGGTATTGAATGATGAGGTGAGGATGATTTCAGGGTGGATGTTTGATAGGATTGATATCGTTGTTTGTCAGTGTGTGGGTTGTGATGCTTCTTTGTGCCTTAGACTCCAAACACCTTTACCGTGTGCACCGAGCATCGTGGGATACTCCTCCAAGCCAGCAACGACAAGGAGATGCATGATTGGCTGTACGCTTTTAACCCTCTGTTGGCTGGAACCATCAGGTGAGGTCACCCTGGTATACAATATCTCCCTGCCCTCATCACCTTGGCAGATCATTGATCTGTTTCCACAAACTCAAACCGCTAACCGACCTTCTCCTCCCCTCCTCAAGGTCTAAGCTCTCCAGAAGAAAGTCGGGCCCGAGGATGTGAGGAGTGCACACCCTTGTTGGAAAAGAACAAACAAACACAATCTAAAGGCTTAACTGACCCCAATGACCCTCTAATGTATATAGGTCCCCTACTCTGTCCTCCGCACCCATCCTAGCTCCCCCCCACCCTGAACCCCTCTGCAACCCCCCCGGTAGCCACCTCAGAACCTGCACGGTGTGTCCTGACCCCTCATGCTGTCTCTCCAGTGCCCCAATCCAACTAAGACCCATAGGTTCTCATGTAAGACTAACCCAGGACTGGCCCACCCGGTAGGGCTTACCTCTGCTAGGTGTTAGGCCTGGTCGTGATGGTCCTCTGTTATGTGCATGTAGAATTGACAGTTCCCTAGACCAGCGGCCATTGTCAGAAGATAGGTAAAGAAGATAGGTAAACGGCAAGACCTTCTCGATAGCAGACTAGTCTGACTTGTTGCCATTTCCAATGTCATACATCCCTTTGACCTGTATATGATGCCCAGTCCCTAAACGGTTCATGTATTTCTTATTAACGCTGTAGTCACATGATAAAGATAGTGGTGACATGGTATATCCCTTTTATAGCCCTCATAAGACATATCTGTGTGTGTTTAGTGCAGGAAACATAGCAGTGCTTATCAAGCTCATTCTTATCTGAGCAGCGTATCCACATTACTGTACCTCTAGAATGGTTGGGTTCTACAGCCTGTGTTTGATGTTGCATCAGTTTCATATTGGAGGTTTGGGACAGCATATGGTGGAGGTTTGGGTCCATGTAAAAAGAGATTCCTGGGTTTTGGTGACAGGTCTGTATCAGGACATAGAGACCTTAGAGGGCGATGGGGGAGCTGTTTAGCTTCCATATTTACATGTTGCTCACTGTGCTGACTTGTCATGTAACACACACTGCCTAACTTACCAGTGAATTGTGCCCTTGACTTGTTTCCGCCTTGTGTAGTTTTGTACAAATATAATTTGTATCTATACACAATTGAATTCATTTTTGTTTGTAATGTATTTAAGTTGAATCACTGACCAGTTTTGTCGCATGGCACTTTATTATCTTGAGTTGATGTCTCGTTCATTTACTCGGTTGTTCTAACCAAAGCGTTTTAGTCTGAGACCGAAAATGCTCTCTCATATCAGCGTGACATAGATTGTAATCCCCTCAATGCCCACCACGTCCACTCCTCTCTTCTGACCCCGAATGTCTGCTTTGTTAGTTCAGTATGCTGGTAGGAAGCACCCAGAGCAGCTCCAGTGAAGGTAGGCTGGAAGAAGGTCTGTTGATGACTTTGTGAAATAGCATTGGACCTATATGCTGGTGACAGGGAGAAGGAAGAAGTGTGAAAGTGCATTTAGATGCTCCAGGTAGTGCCTCTCTCTCTTCTCTGGGGTCTGTCCTCCAGACATACGATCAACCTCTGACACACCCTTCCTAGTGCTACTACTGCTATGTATAGGACATTTTATTCACTGTACTATGAACCTGTTTATAATTGATACAGCGTATCCATATTATCCTTCAGGCTGATTACTATCCGTATAGACTAATACCATACATATAGGACGTGTAGTACAGCTAATCGTTGTGTGAAGTTGCATATAAACATTCCTTGCTTTGCTTTTTTTTTACGGCCTGGTGCTTGTATCTGAACCTACACAGTATAAACCTCCTGATATTATATGAGATCCCATCTATGTGTATTTGGGAAGTGGTTTAATGTTTCTGAATCCATACTCTTACCAAGGTGACCACTACCCTGTCTAAAGTGTGCTGTATGAGCGATAGACATGTTGAAAACATCCTTGCTAGCAGTTTGCACAAAGGCAATTTACAAACACTATCCGAGGTACTAACAAGGCATCAAAGTCTGGTGGTTCTGTGTGAATACCATGTTGCCAGATGATACTGTGAACTTGTGTCCAAGACGTGGCCAGACAACCACAGGTTTGAGTCGTGATTTTTTGTCCTTGTTGATACTGCGATGGTCAATATTTGGTTCAATATACAGTTGTGGGTCTCAGTGTGCCTCAGGCCAGCCAACCTGTTGAGCATTCTCAGTTCCCCATGACCGAAGGACATGATGTCACTCAACACAGTTCATGGTCTTGATTTAGCAATATGGAAGGACTCGTGACATGTTTTTATCATAGTGTGGTGCAGTTTAGTGGTAATGTATCCCAACAACAAACACATATTTCCAGTCAGTTTCTGGTCACCTTGGTTTATATTGTATGACTTTTTATGTGCACTGGTAGTTGTTATGTTGTGTGCTAGAACAATGAAAAAATACATAGCTTTATTTATGAATTCCTGTTGCTGTTCAAAGACGGATATGATATGTTGGACTATTTACCAAATTATAAAGAAGCACGAGTTCTCATTTTGATCAAATATCATGATTCTTAAGCTGAAGCTTGTATAGAAAGATGAGAAAGGATTTTTCAAATCCTTTGAAAGAGAGATGTCTTGTTTGAAAGTATGCTTTCATCACTTCACCATCTAAAACATTTACTGTACAGTTGACCAATGACTTTGTCTGCTTTTTATTCCAAACATTAGGATATCTGGCTTTACATCATTTAAAAGGAAATCACATCACAAGTTGAAAAAAAACAATATTTCTGTGAACTGGTTATACCGCGTAAAAGTTTATGGGTAGGTTCTTTTGGATTTTTTATTTTATTTTTTTAAGTGGCATATTATGGGATCTGAGCATGTAGATCCAGCTCCCTCACTACACTCTCTCTCTCTCTCTCTCTCTCTCTCTCTCTCTCTCTCTCTCTCTCTCTCTCTCTCTCTCTGTATCTCTCTCTTTCTCTCTCTGTATGTCTCTCTATCTCTCTCTCTCTCTCTCTCTCTCTCTCTGTATGTCTCTCTATCTCTCTCTCTCTCTCTCTCTCTCTGTATGTCTCTCTCTGTATCTCTCTCTCTCTCTCTCTCTCTCTCTCTCTCTCTCTCTCTTTCTCTCTGTATGTCTCTCTGTATCTCTCTCTCTCTCTCTCTGTATGTCTCTCTCTCTGTATCTCTCTCTCTCTCTCTCTCTCTCTCTCTCTCTCTCTCTCTCTCTCTCTCTCTCTCTCTCTGTATGTCTCTCTCTCTCTGTATGTCTCTCTCTCTCTCTCTCTGTCTGTATGTCTCTTTCTGTCTCCCTCTACCTCTTTATCTATCTCTCTCCCTCTCTTCTCTGCTTGCTCTTACTGTAACGTCAGGTTTCTTCAGTTCGGTCCTGTTGAGAAACCCCCTCCATGTAATGCCTCTCACTATAGCTTGTCATCGGCGGTGTCTTGTATATAAAACCTGATTGCTGTGGTCAGTCCTATCACACAAATCATGTTAACCCTCCCTTCCCCCTTTCTACCCTTAGAATAACTGGCCTGTGATGATGATGATGTCATCTCAGTTCTCTGCTCACGTTCTCTTTGAGTGTACTGGAGTTCTGGTGTCTTCTAATGTTTGTGGACAGGTAACAAAGTTGTCAAAAAAAGTTAAATAAATGTGAAACTTATGCAACACTTTCTTGTGTCGTGTGTTTGTGTGTGGATTTTGGCTTTGTGCGTTGTTGACTTTCACTTAGTGGGTTTGTAGATCTGATATTTTACAGCAGCTAAAAGGTATAACAGTGTTCAAATGACTTGTTTTGCTTAGGGTATGGGATTCCCAGCCCATATCGTGTATCTTATGTTGCTTCTGAAACTTCTCAACTTAGGTCAGATTTTCTATCTCTAAAGATATCCCTGTGCACCCTGACAGGTGACCCCTCTGAGCAGGCCAGTGTTTCTGGGTTGGTGTGGCCGAGAGGTCCGCACCTGTGAGGGCTTCCATTATTGATCATGCTCTCAGCACAGGTTGGCCATTTAGACTAATCCTTTAATAACACAGAGATAAACCCTGTGCTTATTATTTGACACAATGGGGAAGAAAGGAAGGGTAGGGAGCACCGTCTGTTTACTGCACAGATGAAGTTACACACCCGATTGAGAGATCGGGGTCTTTGTGATTTGTAACTAGTTTGGAAAGACAGCCTGTTGTGTGTGTAATGAATATTTCACTGTGTGTGTGTGTGTTCCTTCTTCTGTGTGTGCGCACTCATGTCTGTTCACATGCGGGCACACCTGTGTGTGTGTACTGTGTGTGTGTGTGTACACGCCCACTTCAATACAGGCGTTCACCACATTCCCATTCTGAAAAGGATGTTCTGATCGATTTGAACTTAAAACTCGCGTCAGACGTCTGACTAGTTTTGGACTCCTTCGCTCCAGGAACAAAACAACCCCTCCCCAGGCTCCCATCCCTACACAGCCAAGTCTCTCATTCATCAGCCTGGCTGAATGGCAAACTGTCAAGCTTCCTCTGAATGCCCACGCAATCATGCATGCAGTATTTCTGCCCTTCTTTGTATCATGTTAATGCCAACTCATAGTCCTGGTTTTCTTCCCATCCTCATGGCCATAGGTCTACTTCCGGTTACTGGACATCCAATCCCCCCCCTTAAATTATTGACACTAAGAAGGCCCCCCTCTCTGAGGGGTTTGGTACATTGGGTGCTGTTCCCTAGACTTCTTGTCCATTGGCTGGGAGGCTGGAGAGGGTGTCAAACAACTACTGGTGTGTTTCTCCAACCACAAGCCAGTTTGCATTACTGCTGGGAATAGTTGAAGGTAAGTACACTTAACCTATCTTGAGATGACGAGAATTGCTTGCAGATATGAATCAGTTGAGTTTTCTTCACGCTGTCAACCATCTGATCATTCTGGTGGTGTTGACCCTCAGTTGATAAAACAGGTTACATGTTGATGAACCACTAAATCAGACTGCACCATTCTTACTCTTCTGATTGTTTAAACACAATATTATCAGAATGTTCTCCTACTGATGGCAAGTAACTTTAACAATAATACTGCACACATCAAAAACATTTGAACTTTATGCCTACAAATGCATATGATGAGCATTTCACTGTGTAACATTCACATGGTGTCTGTGTTTTGTGAAACGTTTCTTGTGTATTGTTTAGTTCAAGGACACATCTGGTAGTCACTTAGCCCATTGACTTTGGGTGGCAAAGCCCAGCATAAGGAACTATGTAGCATTTAGGCTAATGAATAGCATCAAGCCCATTACAAATCCTGTGAATCACTTGGCTACTTGAACCAGGCTATCAAGTTTCTGAACTCTTACACACTGCGTCTTTCGTGCACCCCATGGGGGCTACGCTACGCTCACCTGTCTGGGCTCCCGTTTCACCCCTCGCATTTACCACAGTCCTTTTGAGCTTGTGTGGGTATGTTTGTGTGCTGTACTGTACGTGTGAGTCTACCGCAGGTGTGTGTATGAGCATGTTATGTCGGTGTGGGTCGATGTGTGTGACTATGTGTGTGTGTGTTCTGCACCCCAGGGGTCTTGGTCCTTTAGAAGATTGCTTTGGGGCCTCTTATGGAGTTGATGTTGGGTCATGTCCTGTGGTTCTATTTCTGTCCAGGCGGGGGTTCGTCCCATGCTGCTCCTCGTTGTTGTCGTCGTTGCTATGTGTTGACTTCATGGTGGCAAGAGATGCTGATTGTTTACAAGAAGATTTAATATTTTCATTCAACCTTCATCCCAACTGACTTTGATTTTCTCCATCTACATAGAAAGCCATTTGAACTCAGAAACCGTTGTTTGGATAAGGACCCTCTGTTTGGATGACCAGCATGGAGAACAGCAAGGTGGCCAACCCTGAAGTCAGGGACAGACCATGACCTTCAAATAAAATAATGTTCACAACAGGCTGGTTCACAACAGGATTGTTCACAACAATGTCATTTATTCACTTTCTTAACAGTTTATTTTGAACCTCAGACTTGAGCTGTTGAGCGGCCTGTCTTAACACACAACAGGACTCAGGGATGAATCCAACCTTCTTATTTGCATGCATGTCTGCAGTTTTGCTCGGTAGTGACACAGACCTATTCCTCACCCTTGGCCCTGTGTGTGTCCCCAGCAGCCGGTGAAGGAGGTGCCCCCCCAGCCTCGCCACCCAACCCCACCCCCTGCAGCCTCACCTCTGCCCTCCACCTCCACCGCCACTATGAGGCACGCCACCGGCTCAATGCAGCATGTGCAGGTGGCCTCCTCTGGTACGTCGGCGCCTACTAAGTTAGCATCTTATAAAGTGGCTTTCAGTTTGTTAACATCTGGTAAGCGCATTAGCATTCAAATGTAAGTCAGAGTCTGAATGAGTAAGTCTCTTAGACCAGTGGTTCTCAACCCTGGTCCTCAGGGACCCCCCTGTCCTGCATGTTTTAGATGTTTCCCTGCTCCAACACACCTGATTCAAATCAATGCGTCATTATTTAGCTCTGTAGAAGCCTCGTAACGAACATGCATTTGAATCAGGTGTGTTGGAGCAGGGAAACATCTAAAACGTGCAGGAAAGGGGGTCCCTGAGGACCAGGGTTGAGAACCACTGTCTTAGACTGTTAGGGATGTACCAAGTAGCGAGGTCAGGATGGGCTGTGTTGTGTTTTGTAGTGGTGACATCCTTCAACCTGCTGAAGCCTCCGGACAGGGACCACAGCTTGTTCTCTCAGATGAAGTCCATCAAGTCTCTGAGACAGGCCGGCATCACCGCTGTCTTCACTGGACAAACGGTAGGCTGGCAGATACCCGACAGTTGACAGTTTAGTTAGTGTTTCTTCAACAATGCTAATCCATTGGTGTCACAGAAATACGTTCTCAGTACACTACAACTGGATGATAATAGTATGCTATTACAAGTATCTAGAGGGGTATGGTATGCCAATCTTTAACCCCATGCGGACAGAGGGGGGAGCACGAGGCTGAGCTGATAGAGCTGCCCTTGGAGGAGGTCATCCTGGCGGACATCGACTCTCTGGTGCCCACCCACGACGAGAGCGGCCGGCCAATCGCTGAGTGGAAGAGGCAGGTGATGGTGCGCCAGCTGCAGGCCAGGCTCCAGGAGGAGCAGGAGGAGGAGGAGAGGATACAGGTAGGCACAGTACACATACAGCTACACAATCCCAATCCCACACACACTCCGTCACACACGCACTCATGCATACACACACACACACAGAAGGGCCGATGACGCCTGCCCAAAACTCCATCCCCGTGGATCTTGTTTTGACGCTCGTCTCATCACTCACCACCAGGAAGGCGCTAACGGCCATGCGGAGGTGGAGGGTTGGAAGTTCTCCCCGACCCACAACGCCATCCTGAGCCCCTTCGGCGAGCTCCTGACGGAGGCCGACCTGGATTACCTGGAGCGTCAGATGGAGAACGCGTCCATGCAGACGCGCTGCCGGGCCTACGAGCTGGAGCTGGCCCGCCTCGCTGAGGAGCTGAGGGCCATCCTGCCCGACCCCATCGTCAACATCACCGTCAACACCGAGTTCCTCCGGCAGATGGACGCCGAGGGACACCTCCCCTTACCGGTGTGGTGCAGCCGTGTCTCTGGCGTCGTCAGGAACATGTCCTACCTGCTGAGCAGCCTGAGCAGCCGCAGCGAGGCGGAGGAGGAGGGGAAGGGGCCGGATGTGGCGCCGAGGCCCGAGCCAGAGCCGGGGGAGGGTGCCGGCGTGTGCAGGATACCTCACATTGGGATGGCGTCCGCTTTCAGTCACCGTCTGGAGAGTCAGAGCTACAGCAAGGGGAGGAGAGAGACTGTGGAGAGGGAGATCCAGCAGTCCGGGGTGTCGGTCAGGAGCCTGAGGTCCAATTTTGAGGGTCAAATCGGGGAACTGTATCCTTTCGCGGGGTTTCTGAATGCTTCCCAACGCTTGGGTGACAAGGGGAGCCAAGGAGGGGTTAGGAGTGGGAGGGTGGTGGAGTTGGCTGAGGTGGAGAACCAAAGCTCTAACAACACGGGCTGCGAACTGAGCTGCCACGACGCCCCAGCACCTCGGGTGATGGAGACCACCAGCCTCAGGAAGGAGCGTATCGTGGTGTTGTTCCTCAGCCACTGGAAGAAGTCAGCCTACGCCATCACCATGAGAGCCAAGGTCAGACAGGAGGGCGCCGCCAGGGCTGAGGCCCTGACGTCGTCAGCCCAGGCCCCACCCAGGACCAGCTCCATGTTTCACGTTTGCCGCCAAAGAACCGCCGTGGAGAAGATGCTCAACTCATGGAGAAGTTTTAAATCCGGCAACAGGTGCACTCCCACGGTCCCCCCTCACCAGGTCCAGCGGCACACTCACTCTCCCGAACACTTTCTGCCCGAGGTCGACGGGCTTCCTACGACCTACGACAGCTTGACCCTTGACCTCTTCATGCTGGGCTACTTTCACATCCTGGAGCAGGATCTATCTGCGGAGGAGAGGAAGATGCGGCACCTCCTCTGCTTTGAGGTGTTCGACCACGTGGGCAGCTTCCCCTGGGAGACCGTCAGAGACTTCCACAAGGCCGTGGTCCAGGAGATCCAGGCCGGAAACCGCCAGTGGAGCAACGGCTTTGAGGACATCAAGGCACGCTTCTTTGGCAACGCCGCAGTAACACCCAAGTGCCACCTAGGGGGCGCCAGAGAGTGCCCGTGCCTTTTGTCCCAGGACATCAGACTGGTTCCCAAGGTCATAGTTCACACTGCCACTCCAGACGAGGGTGAGGTGCTCAGGTGCAGCAACAGCACAGACTTCTCCTGTTTTAGTAACAACGACATCTGTAAATACATCGATCGCAGCTTCGCCTTCTGGAAAGAGAAGGAAGCTGAGTTGTTTGACTTTGAACAGTAGTTCTGTTCTTTTGATATTTTTGTAATGTCCTGCTATGATTCGTTGATCAAAATGTGCTTAAGTGAACTAAGAGGTCGCATTGAACTGTGAATTGAGTTAGCTGTATGAGTGTGCAATCCTGTGAGAACTAAATTGTCAACTGGTTGAAAGAAGCTGACTATGAATACATGTATTTGTATACATGACAGAATAATATTTTCACCTTTCAACTTTTAAAAAGTTGTTTTACATTTGTTTTGTATTGGTTCTGTGTTTACTTGAGCAACACAACAATACCTAAAGGCATCACAGTGATCATATTTCTACCAACCAGGTCAAGACCAGATTGGACTTTCTCATTGTTCAGTGTCCTCAGAGATGAATTTTGGTATCTTTTGTGATACAAAAATAAACATGGACGTGTTGCACCTTCCTACTGCTGTACAGCTGTAGGGCTCCTGAGGGCCAGGGACAGCCATGCTGAACACCACAGAAACAGCTTAATGTTCACCATCATATCTTTACTGTACTTTCCACACTCTCTTAATTGAGATTGAAGTACCAGATACTTGAGACGATTCAAATCGGTAAGCCAGGTTCTCATTCTCTTAACCTGGCTCATTAGATCGACTCACCAGTGAACTTTGTTGTGAGGGAAGCGATGTCCTTGTACAGGGTGTTCCTCAGCATCAAAGGGTTAGCCGGTAGGATGTGGCCGCCCAGCACACAGGAGCACTCCGGTCCTGCCCTGACACCCCCCACCATCCTACAGGCTCACTGATACTCAGCCAGAGCGCCGAGGTCAGGAGCAGTCATTGTTGTGTCATAGTGGACATTGCACACAGTTGGGATGGAGGAAAAGAAAGTGAAGTCAAGGACACCTGGGTCCTGTAGTGTGAAGGTATGTAGAACTTTTGCACCGCATACTGTCGTTTGAGGAACTGTCGGTTAGACTCTCATGCTGTGTGGATGACCAGTGTTTTGAGGTTGAGTGCTCAAAGAAGTGGGACTTTCTGGTTACCATGATCTGTGTGTAATGGACTAACTGGAACTAATGAGCTACAAAATACTTTGTATTAGGTGCATGTCAGGCATCAAACTCTTTAACCCAGCATTTGAAGGTATCCAAAATAACCTTGTAAAAACATTTGGATTTGAAGCAAGTCGAGCTAATTATTTGTTGAAAATGCAAGAAATTGATTATGGAGAAGAAAGTGTTTTCTTTTTGGGTGAGGTTGGTCTAGGCACACAAAGACCTGAACAAATATTTCAGTTTGGTCTTATGTTTCTTTTGAACGCTGCCTCAAAGTGGAGATCAAAAACTGTTTCCCTCCATTCACCACAGCAGCAGGGCACCCGATATAGACAAAGGCTCTCAGAGAGAAAATAGCTTACGCACACACACACACACACACACACACACACATACATACAGAATGTAAGCTGTAGGTATGGGTGACCAGGAGGATGTACATAACATGGTCTTAAGTATAGTGAAGGTATGATGCACTAAGCCTCACATGGTAAACACAAACAAGTGCTAAACCACTGTCAGCATGTGTGTAACACCACTGGCTAGCCAATGTTCTACTTCCCTTCGGTCTCCCCCCCTCTCCCCCTCCTAGCTCTTTGTGCTGTGTCACAGCATGCTGCAGCTGACCCAGCTGCTGCACAGCGCCTACTTCAAGAGCTGCATCACCACCATCGAGCGCCGCTACGGCTTCAACAGCATGTCTATGGGCACTGTCTCCTCCCTGCACGAGGTAGGCACACAGCGCCCCCCACTGGCCTTCCCTCACATAACATCCAGACACGTTTTTCAATCTCTGCCGTCACTTCACCGGCCCTGGCATGCCTGCTGTCGGTCCTGCAGATGGGGAACATGGTGCTGGTGGTGTTTGTGAGTTACTTTGGCAGCAGAGTCCACCGGCCTCGCTTCATTGGCCTGGGCGGTCTGATTATGTCATGCGCTGCCGCCTCCCTGGCCCTACCTCACTTCCTGTCCAAGCCCTACCAGTACAACTCTGTGTCTGCCTGTAAGTACATTGGATCCCCACAAGAGTAATGCTGCTTTCTCCTTGTCCATGAATCGTCTGGTGTATGTGGAAGCATGTAGAACAGGAGTCTTCTGTGTGTGTCCCGTGTGTGTAGCTGGTGGAGAGTGGGATGTGTGTTTACCACAGGGGAACTCGTCCACCCCCCTAGTGTGCCGGCAGGGGGGTGCAGGTCACCCCTCCGAGGCCAGGACACAGTGGCTGATCCTGGCAGCTGCCCAGGTCATGTTTGGGATCGGCTCGGTCCCCATCCAGCCGTTTGGCATCTCATATGTGGATGACTTTGCTGAGCCAGGAAATTCTGCTCTGTACATAGGTAGAGTACAACCTTCATTTAAACCCACTCCGGGAAGCATTTGTGCTGTATTGTTATGTACTTGTACCTACCAAAAATACCAACATACACCCACCAAATACCACCATTTACTCAGCACTTTTCACCATGCACCACCATAAACCACTATTAACCCACCATACACCCACCATGTGTCATAAAAGGAAGAGATAGCTCATAAACAGTTTTTCCATTGGAGGATGTCTTTGTGTTCCAGCCATCCTATTCTCCATCTCTGTGTTTGGGCCAGCCTTCGGCTACCTGCTGGGCGGCATGATGCTGAGGATCTATGTGGACGTGGACAAGACCGGAGGAGGTGTGTCTCTGTTCAATTCTCTGTTCAACTTCCATCCCTCTTTTTAGGGGATCGTCCGCCCCCTCCTCCACCTGACGCTCTGTCTTCCAATCCCGTTTCTTCTCTTCACTATTTTTTCATCCGTCCATCGTCACAAGTACCCTGTCCCTGTCTGCCCCTCCTCTTTCCCTGGTCCTCTCCCCCATGCCCCCTCCGCAGACAGTCCCCTGGACCTGGACCCCTCCGACCCTCGCTGGGTGGGGGCCTGGTGGATGGGCCTACTGGTCTCCTCTGGCTGTCTGGCTCTGGCCTCTATCCCCTACTTCTTCTTTCCCCGCGTTGAGGTCCAGTCTAAAGTAGGTGGCCATTGTTTTTCGCCTCACACCAAGTTTGTAAGAGCAACCTTATAACCATAGATTACGTATGAGCAGGCACGCAAGACTGAGAGAGACTCTCTGAAAGACGAACCGAAGAAGTCAGCAGAGACCTCATTGGTTGACTTTTTGAAGAGTAAGTTTAATGTTTAAATTGGATAAAGAACAGTGTGTTTGAATTCTGCATGAACTGATACCCAAAAGTGTGAACATGTTCAAAATATGCTATGGTATTACCCCTTTGTGTGTTTATAAACAGTAGAGTAGCCATTCAATGTGTGTCCATGTGGATGTGTGCATATGTGTGTGTACGCGTTTATGTGTGTGCACATATGTGTGTGTGTGTCAGGGTTCCCACGGCTCCTCCTGAGGATGCTGCTGCGCCCCGTCTACATGCTGCTGGTCTTGTCCCAGTGCTGTTTCTCCTCCTCCATCGCCGGCCTCGCCACCTTCCTCAGCAAGTTCCTGGAACACCAGTACGGCACCACCCCAGCCTCCAGCAGCCTCCTTATCGGTCAGGACCCACACACACACACGCACGCCCGTGCGCTCACAGACACACAGACACGCATACAAACACGCTCAAACATCTATACACACACAAACACACACAAATACCCACACTGACAACCTCCACGCACACACTTTCACTGAACTTGCACTGTTTTTCCATGACTATACATCCTCCTATCATCTTCCACTTATTACCAGCCCTCTGGTTTTTCACAGGGGCCATCAACCTGCCCACGGCCGCAGTCGGGCTTCTGCTGGGTGGGGTGGTGATGAAGCGTGCACGCCCCTCCGTGCGGACCCTCCCCTGGCTGTGTCTGCTCCCCCTCACCCTATCTGGCCTGCTCTGTGGGCCTCTCTTCTTCATGGGCTGTTCCACTCAGAGAGTGGCGGGGGTCAACGCAGAATACGGCCACACGCAGGACAGCTGGACCAATAGGTGCGCCGGAGCCTGTCGTCCTCGTGCAGATGTGCCGCCACGTCGACACGTCCGGGCAACAGTTCCCGTAGCATGGCAGCACAAAACCTCTGAGCTCTCAATAATTCACGCTCCCCATGCTGTCTCTCTGCCGTGTCCTTTATATAGAACACCTACGTGGCTCAGCGGTATCTCAGCATGGCTGGTTTTAGGGAAAACATTCTCTGTCCTTCATTGGCTGATGGTTGAACGTTGCTTAGATACTTTGCAACTTGATTTGCATCCTCAAATCAGCTGCAGGCGCACCATGTTCTTTTTTGTTTGAGGCGTCGTCGTTCTGTTGTTCTGTCGTCAGTGATGCATAGTCATAGCCTCGCCTTAAAAAATAGATGTTGCTTTCCAGGTCACTTTCTTTGTGCAACTCCAACTGCTCCTGTCCAAGTAACGTCTTCAACCCTGTGTGTGGTGAGGACAGCACAGAGTTCATCTCTCCCTGCCATGCTGGCTGCACCAATGTCACCTTGGACCCACAGAACCATCACAGAGTCCAGGTAGAGCCATCTTAACACACACCGTTCCTGTGTCCATATATGACACGTTCTAAAGGAAAGTCTGCTCTAAACCTTTCTCGTAGTCAACCTTATGATATCATAATTCCATATTGAACGAGCGTGCAGGATGAGCTCCTAGGGTAAGATGGCATGCTTCCTGCCCGCAGGTCTACACCATGTGCAGCTGTGTGCCAGCTGCTGGGGCTGGCTTGGGCAGTGCTCACCCTGGCTCCTGTGTCAAGAGCTGTCCTCACTTCCTCCTGCCTGCTCTGTTACTCATTGCTTTTGCTGGCTTCATTGCCAGTCTCTCCCACAACCCAATCTACATGATGGTGCTCAGGTACTCAGGAAGATGAGGATGAAGGAGGTAGTGATGATGATGAGGGCGGTGATGATGAGGGTGGTGATGATTGATATGGGGTGATGATGATGAGGATGATGATGATGATGATGAGGGTGGTGATGATTGATATGGGGTGATGATGGTGATGGGGGTGATGAAGATAATGATGGTTGTGAGGGGGGTGAAGATGCAGGATGATCACTGGGAGGGCACCGATACAAGGGTGAAAATCATGCTCATTCAGATGTTCGTGTGATTTCCTCCTAAGAACCGTCTCCCAGGAGGAGAAATCCTTTGCCATTGGTGTCCAGTTCTTGCTTATCAGGATGTTAGGTAAGCCAAACAAACCAAGTCGGTTGCTCGAGCATCCTGAGGTCTTTCTGTACATGCATCAGATGGTGGGAGATATTTCAAGGTCTTCACCCATTCACCGTACCTCAATGTTCACCACTTTGATATCAATCACATTTTAAACTCATCTCTCTGCGTGTGCCAGCCTGGCTGCCTGCCCCAGCAATGTTTGGGCTGGCCATTGACTACTCCTGTGTCTGGTGGAGAGAAGAATGTGGCAGAAGAGTGGGTGCCTGTGGGTACTACGACAACGACATCCTTAGGAACAGGTGAGCGTTGGTGACGAAAAGAAGCCATTTCTTTTTCCGTCCCTTCATTTCTCTGAATACATTACATCTCCTTAAACTTTAATGAGTGTTCTCTGTCTTCCTTCTCAGGTACTTTGGGCTGCAGTTGGGCTACAAGGGTATGGGTATTGTGCTGCTTGCCCTGGCAGGCTGGAGAGCCCAGCACACCCCTGGGCTCAGCCTGGAGAAGGAGCCTGAGGCAGCTTGAGACTATGCTATGATCTGCTATGATCTGCTATGACCAGGCCTGGGGGAACACCACATGGGGAAATGATGGACCAAAAAATATTTTAATGTTTTCACTTTTACACAGTATCCTTTTACTTTAATAAATCATTTGTATTATTTCATTGTAAATATTTAATCACAATGAAAATAAACAGTATGTATTTTTTGCATTTTAGAGAATATTAACTTTAAAAAAAAACCTGAATTAAACAATTGTTTGTAGAACATAACTAACAATTCAGAATTAACTATTCAATAAAACAATTTTGAGCTACGCAGCTTGTGTGCAAAAACGCAGTTAATCCTTTGATCGTTTATAAAATGTTACTATGATGCTGAATACGCAATGAAGGTGAGAAAATGAAAAAAAGGTGAGGTCGCGCAGGCGCACAAGCAAATCAAATTGACAGGACGATTCTCAGCTGCATTCCCATCAGAGGAGGATCCCCCCGCACAAACGGATAGTTGAAGAACCGCTGCGTCTAAATACGAAAACCTGTATTGTCATACAATAGAGCTCTATCGCCGTTACCATGTCTGCCGGAGGAGATTTGGGGAACCCTCTGAGGAAATTTAAACTGGTATTTTTAGGAGAGCAGAGTGGTAAGTCGAGTCTTTAATAAGGGCACATTAAGGGTTGGTACTCAGTTGCCGAACATGATATGGCAAATTGAAGGCCATTCCTTCTTCTTAGGTGTTAGTTCTCGCTGGTTCCGCTAATTTGCTGAGTGGCTGTGGCATATTTCACGCCCGTTCGCCCATTCACCGGTTCCTGGCACGATCTGTTTCTGTACAGAATTTGATTAGTCATGGAAAAAAACGCACGCATATGAAGTGGAATCCTTGTCTTGAATTAATATATTTTGTCACATAGGAAAATGTCATTTTTGTCATGGTTCCCTGTATGTGTTGAATATATTTAACTATCCGTAATATAAGCCAAAGCAGACGATTTTGTGAGGGATGTTTTGGGTTTGGACACTGCAGTAGCAGGTAAAAACGTTTTTAAAACGATGTGTACAATATATACCTGTAACATCGATGATTTTTGGCTACCATCAACATTAAAAAGAAAAAAAGAAATAACCATGCTCCTTTTATCTGGGTTTAAGACAGTATAATAAACATCTCCCATGTGCCAGTTCGGGACACACCCAGGTTGGCGATGTCTGTAGAATCCTAACCTCCCTGTCGCCGACTCCGTCATTTGACAGTCCAATATCATAACAGTGGGTAAAAATGTTGTCTGTGACATATCAGTATGTTCTCATATGATAATTCGTTTATTCGGGGAACAACGCCCGTTTACAGTTTGACAGGTTCTCTGGTCTGATCAATAATGATTTACCACTATAAACCTTTCTGGGCAGGCATCAGACATCTGAGGCTACTGCTTGCCCTGTCCTCCCAGCTAATGCTAATGAAAAGGAAGTAGAAAAAAAACAATAGCCTTCTATAGAGTACAAATGTTTGTTACAGATTGTTTTGTGTGTGTCTATGTCTGTGTGAGTATGTGTGAGTAGATGTCCACCATTGTGTTTGTGTAATGGAGTGTGTGCATTAGTGTGTGTACATGGTTTATGTGTGTTTCGGCATGTCTGTCTGCTAGTTAGCAGTCAACCAAGCCTTGTCTGCCTCATCCATACAATAGAATTTTGTAATGTTGCTGTCCGTGGTACTGAAACCAGGCCTGTCATGGCCGCTGCCCAAAGCACTGGCCACAGACCCTCTGAATCACCCACGTCTGTCTGCATAGAGAACCTGACCCAACCTCATTCAGAAACCACCATCTCCTTTTCGCAAGATTCTCAGGTTCACAAAACAATCTCTCTGATTTGGGTGGTAGATTCATAAGCAAGTTGGCACTGGATTCAACCATCGGAGGGATGGGCACAAGGGGGACATTTTAATGCCCGTCCTTTCAGCACCACGGACAGCAGGGTTGTCAAAAGTAACCGTATGGAAACTGATCCAGTAGTCTGAATAGTGATCTGTCCCTGGATGCTTCTAGCTGGTAGGCAGAGAGGGATGCTCTGCTGTCTGACCTTCATATACTGCTCTGTTTTCTTTCAGTGGGGAAAACCTCTCTGATCACCAGATTCATGTATGACAGCTTCGACAACACATATCAGGTCAGCCTTCAGAATACTGTTCCCGTCTCAAATTCCTCCATGACATGTGAAGGCCTGCCACCTGAAGAAGTGTTCTCCAAATGACAAGATTTAATAAGACACGTGTGCGCTTGCTCTCATGTTGTTGTATGTTGTATGTTGGGTAGCTTAATACAATTTTTTTGCCCATTTTTTCCAGGCAACCATTGGGATTGACTTCTTATCAAAGACCATGTACTTGGAGGACCGCACAGTAAGAAACCAGGACCTTACTTAAAACAGCACACAAAGAATAACTTGGTTTGAGTCGGTTTGTCGTTCGAATTGATGATTTGCTGTTCTTTTAAGAACCAACAAAGGCATCTCACCTCGTAACACCTGCATGTGTATTCTGCATTTTCCAATGGGGTCATGTGCTTGTGAAGCTGGGTTGAAGCTGGGTCTGAGCACTGTGGCCCCAGCTCTTAACCTGGCTCTGCATGACTCTAACCCTGGCTGGTGTTCAGGTCAGGCTGCAGCTGTGGGACACGGCTGGGCAGGAGCGCTTCAGGAGCCTCATCCCCAGCTACATCCGAGACTCCACCGTCGCCGTGGTGGTGTACGACATCACGAGTGAGTGATGCGTCTTCCTCTCTGTCTCTCTGTCTGTCTCTGTCTCTCTCTCTGTCTCTCTCTCTGTGTCTCACTCTCTCTCTCCCTCTCTCGGTGTCTCTCTCTCGGTTTCTCTCTCTCACATTTTCTCTTTGTCTCTTTTTCTCTCTATCTCTGGCTTTGCCTCTGGCTCTCTGTCTCTCTATCTTCCTCTCTCTTTTATACACACAAACACCACACACACACACCACACACAGTTACACACAATAGCGTAGGCTCTAGCTAAAGAGGGTGTATTTCTTCTACAGATGTGAACTCTTTCCAGCAGACCTCTAAGTGGATTGATGATGTCAGGACCGAGAGAGGAAGTGATGTGATTATTATGTTAGTGGGCAACAAGACCGATCTGGAGGAGAAGAGGCCAGTATTGATGCTGATACAAGAACATATTTGTTACACTCTGACATCCTTCTGCACCCATGATCTACTGCATGTTGTTTATTGATTGTTTATTTTCAGTGAATATCTGAATTCCCAGTATCTTCTCCAACAGGCAAATCACCATTGAAGAAGGAGAACAGAGAGCCAAAGAACTGAATGTCATGTTTATTGAGACCAGTGCCAAGACAGGCTGCAATGTCAAACAGGTGATACCCTCAGTAATATGTCTTTTCTGCAACAGGATGTTCAGTTTCCGGATCTCACATTCCGAATGTGGTTCTCTCTCTCTCTCTCTCTCTCTCTCTCTCTCTCTCTCTCTCTCTCTCTCTCTCTCTCTCTCTCTCTCGCTCTCTCTCGCTCTCTTTCTCTCTATGTCTTTCTCTCTTTCTGCCTCTCTATTCCCCCCCCCTCTCTCTCTAGCTCTTTCGTCGTGTTGCAGCAGCCTTACCTGGGATGGAGAGCTTGGATGATGCTAACCCTGAAGGCAGTATCCTTTGTAACCGAGTGACTCATCACTGTGCACTGCAAGGCTACCAATACCAGAGAACAAAGCTTTTCTCACAGTGGGAGCTGCCTCTTTACACACAAGAGTGGCATTTAGCAACAATATATGTGTGGGTCATATTGCCGCCTAGTGGCTTTATAGCTGTATAGCACCCTTGCATGCATCACAGACGGGTGTGGGTGTTGTCTGTTTATTGACTCCATTTGTACTGTCTGCTAGTTTCACAATGTCCATCTAATCGAATTTATCCTTAATTGGACACTTTCCAGTGATTGACATCAAGCTGGACAAACCAGCTGAACCCACTGTCCCTGAGGGCGGGTGCTCGTGTTAATGCTACGCTGGCGGACAGCTACCCTCACATCATAGGCTTGTTGTGTTGCTTCCTACTGGTTAGCTTCCAGTTGACTTTTCTGATTGGATATGGGCCATGTGTATCTGATTGGACAAATCAAGTGTTATATTTCAGTCTTCAGTTGTAAAATATTGTATACTTTGTCAATATGTAAGTGCGGGGAAAACACAAACGATCAAAAAAATTGTTTTAGAAAATGAAAAAGGGAGAAAAATTTAACGAAACTGAATTCTTTTCGCCGTTATGTTTTGTATTTTTTATATATAAAAAGGGAAAGCACCAAAAATGATGCCTAACCATGAAAGGAGAATAGTGGGGCTGTCCATTCCAAGATGGCTGACCATGTCTGAATGTCTGCAGCACGCATGCACGCTGATCTCAGGCCTGTCTTCCGGGTCTCTCCCTGGAGCAGGTCAACTATCTTAGAATGTTTTATAGCATCTAGAATCTCATGACATACGTATCTCATTTGATATTCCCACCAGAGTCAACTGATGATAGATTCACCATAAACATTAGCTGTGAAGATGTGGCACTCTATGAGTAACTTTTATAGAACAACTGTACTGTGGTAAAAAAAAGAAAAGAGAAAAAGACGAAGCAAGAAATTGTATTTCACAACCCCTATGCCCTTCCTATCCCAGTAAAACACATATAAGATCCACTGTAATGCACTGCACTGTATATAATAATGTAATATGTATGTCGTCCCTCTGTAGAAGTGGTCCTTGTTCACCAGTATAAATAATGTAATAATGTTTCATGATTAATAAATTAAAGATTAAAGGGCTTCACTCTCCTAACCATTGACACTCACAAAGTAGCGAGCAGTCTACTCTGTCCAATGTATGCAGTCTTTGTGTTTCAAACGACTTCCTTGTCATCCTGGTCCATCTAGACAACACCACAAGTGAATCAGTTTGTGGTAATGGTGAAATGACTTGTCAAAACAGTCTGTCCAAATTGTACTAACATTGTTAGGGATCCTGTTGCAGACAAACTGGTTAGTTTAGGATGTAACTGAACTGGAAAGCACCATTTTCTTAAAGACAGTTTTGGTCACAGTGTGACGTGTGTTTATACCTATCTCAATGTCCCAAGAGCTCTGAGAAAAGGGGAACAGGTCAGGTATTCCCCTGGTTGCTCACAGGTGTACAGTTAGGAAACACTAAGCAACAGGTGGACCCTAACATGCCGGTTGAGAAATGGACCCTGGAGAGACAAGGCTGAAACAATCAACCCCACAACTTAACTGTAACTGTGGACTTTCCACCTTTCTCTTATCACTATTAGAATTCCAGTAGAATGTATGTATGTATGTATGTATATGTGTGTGTGTGTGTGTGTGTGTGTATGTTAGGGAGACAGAGACAGAGAGAAAGACAGAGAGAGAGAAAGACAGAGAGAGAGAGAGAGAGAGAGAGAGAGAGAGAGAGAGAGAGAGAGAAAGACAGAGAGAGAGAGAGAGAGAGAGAAAGACAGAGAGAGTTAGAAGAGATCTGATGTTGAAATCACTTGTTTTATTGAAACTGGGTGTGTTTGATATTTGGACATCAATTAAGTCTCATGTGGGTCATGGTTATTAGATATATCTTTAAACTTGGTGTGCTATTGATCAAGTGTTTAAACGCCCCAAGAGGAAAACCATATACATTACAGTCTTGTAGATGGACACACCTCTACAATCCAAAGGCCACAGGAATGAATTCAAAGTTAACAGACCACAATTCACAGCCCTTAAAAGCAAGCTTTCTGGTTCACACGCACACACGGACTTTCTCACAGCGTACAGTACAGTGGGTTCTAAGAGGTACAGTGGGTTCTAAGAGGTAGAGTGGGTTCTAAGAGGGAGCCATGTCCAGAGTGGAGGCCCTGGGAGAACCAGACCTCCGATCTCAACTCAGGGAATTCCGAACAGACATCGCCATGGCTATCGATGACGCCTTCCCATTGGTCCATGGACTAGTGGACCGCAACATTATTAGTGACCAGTTGCTTCAGGTGAGCTGTAAATCAGAAGGGTGATACCAGGGATTTTACGAGTACGTGTTGAGAATGATGTTGTCGCATGGTGAACCAAACCAATGTTAAAACACCTATTTAATTTGTCGTTCCAGTAAATTGGTACCTCGTGTTTATTTGTGCAAGTCAATAATATGGGATATACGTTTGAATCCAGTCAGTATTAATTGAACTGAAATGCCAACAGCAGCTTGCGCCTGATCACCTTTAGGAGACCTTGGAGAGGGAGACCAGAGAGGGCATCCACAAGGCCATGTACTCCCTCCTGTCCTGGCTGCTGGAACAGGGCAGGAGCACCATCAAGGCCTTCTGGAGCAGCCTGGCCAAGGACTACAACCAGGACCGCTACCCCCGGCTCCAGGCCCTCCTCGCCAGCCTCCAGCCCCCCCGGCAGGGCTCTGCAGCCAGCTCAGGCTCCAGGCAGGGGAAGGGGTCCCCCGGAGGCTCCAGATCCCACAGCAGGAAGAGGACCCTGGGCGACGGATCATCTGCCCGCCACCAACACACCCACAGTCAGTCCCATGCCAAGATAAGCACCAGCACAGGTCAACCGCCCATTTCTGTACACATATCTGTCTTGTAGCTGTGTCCTTGATTTACTATCACTGGTGTTGTTAACACAGTGCCAGTCCTCACACATTCTCGTTATCTCTCCCACCAGGCAGCAGAGGGAAAGGGGTGAGGAAGAGTGAAGCTTCAGCGGTGGCTCAGGTCCCGGGGGAAAGCGGTAATCAATCATCATGGTCATGTACAAAGACTATGACACTGAGGAACAATTAGGACTTTGTGACTTTTCCCAAAGCAAACAGAAACGTTGCGACATGTGCTCACCCGGGTTGTTGTCGTGGTTTAGCAGGTATGCAGGCGGTGTCCACCTCAGTCCAGCGGGCTGTCACCCTGTCCTCCAGTGAGTTCCCTGTCAGCTGTGGGTCCAGAGAGGAGATCCTCATCAAACAGGTGTTCGGCTCTGGTCAGTTTGCTAGTCGTTCGACATCCCATGGACCAAATTGGAGATGTCCAAAGTTTAATCTTTAATTATAGGGTAAAGGATTTGGGGTCTCTTTGCAGGAAGTGCCAAAAAGTGCATCAAGGTGGGTGGTGAATACTTCAGCTCTGGTCCAGTGGAAGATATGACAGGGGGGCTCAAGTCAAAGGGTGCAAGACCAAAAGTCAACCACAAGGGGGAGCCCTACACCAGGACAATTGAGGTAAATCACACAATCCCTCTGCAAACCTGTCCGTGGGCCGACTGTATGCTTTTCTGAAAGGGTTAGCGTGTGCGTCTGCACGGTGCGTGTGTCCAGGTGCAGCGTAATGAGGATGAGTGTGGCGTGTGTAAAGACGGAGGCGAGCTCCTGTGCTGCGATGGCTGTCCCAGAGCCTTCCACCTGGCCTGCCTCGACCCCCCCCTCGCCACCATCCCCAGGTGCGCTCTCCGCCACACCCTCCACAGCAGGGAAGGTCAAACGCGACCCCGATTCAGCGTCTCATTCGTGTTCTCATATGCAGTGGCACTTGGCGCTGTCAATCGTGCGGTGGTGAGCGAGGGAACAGGGAAAGAACCCAGCCGGCTGGTCAGGTGTGTAGCTGAGAGCTGTTTTGTTTTTTGTTTTTTGTCTCTGTTCACGTTCCTGTCAGTGTCACTGTTGACTCCGGTCTCTCCTCCAGAGCTTGGCTCCTCCACAGAGGACTGAGACCAGCTCCAGCAACTCCACCATAGACATCTCCTTCTTCTCCTCCTTATCCTCCGCCTCCCTATCCAGCGTCACGGCAACCAAGAGCAACCACAGTTCAGGATATCAGGTGGGACGCCTTTTGATGACGGGTTTAAATCTTTCTTTTTTATTTCTCTCTCGTGGCTGCCACATATCGCGAAATCAGTTTTTCCCTTTCCTGTTTCATCTCTGACTGGGCAATCGTTTCATTTGGTTCGGCTGCAGTCTGTTTTGTTGACGGCCAGTGTTTCCTGTTTGTCCCTCATTGTGCCAGTGTGCCGGTGGACAGGTCATGGGGGTCAGGGACGTGTGTGGCGTCTGCCTCCTCAGTGGAGGAGACCTGACCCACTGTCTGCAGTGCCTCCAGAGCTACCACACCCACTGCCATTTCTCCACGTAAGGCTGTTCATCCCACCCCAACATCACTCTCCATAGCCAGGCCTGCATTATCAAGGTCAACAGCATCCTAGAGCTACTTGTATGTGGATATTGATCTGTTCTGCGGAGTGGACACTGAAGTCAGACTAATCCATGACAATGCATGAATCAAAAAACAATCAAGTGCACCACTAGTCCCAACGATTTTTACTTTACGTGTTATTCATTTAGCAGATGCTTTTATCCAAAGCGACATTCGAACACTAGGACCATTAGGGTTTGGCTAATGGCTGCTCATGGCTGGTAATGGGGTGAACGGTATGCAGTGATGCTGTTGTTTACCCCACAGTGGAAGGTCCATCTGCACCTCCTGCACCAGGGCCTGGGGCGGCTCAGCGGACAGAGAGGCTCAGTCCAGGGGCTTACAGGTACCGAGTGTGTGTGTGTGTGTCAAGTGTTTCAGTCCAACCTTACATAAGTGGCCAATCAGTCTTTTTCTCGCTCCGTCTGGTTGTTTAGGCTCCAGCCTCGCTGCCCCCCCCCCTCCCAGAGCCCAGCCTACAGAAGGACGAGCTGGACGCCATCATTGGAGAGGTGAACACTGACAAATCCCATCCTAGAGGAAGAAGCAGACACATTCAACCAACCACATACACACGCACATGATGGAGATCCCATGACCCATTTCCACCTCATCTATAGTGCACTTAAAAGTTCAATCACACTCAAATGCAGGAATCCATTCACAGCATTTCAATGGTTGTCTTCTCCTCCCAGCCAGGCTCCATAGATGGGATTCTGCAGTGGGCCTTCCATAACATCTCCAGGCCTCTGTCCGACACTCAAGCCTACTTCCAATGATCTCATGTCATTTGCAGAAGATCACAAACGCACACATGCCATTGTGCTCACATGCGGTCTTACACACTTGAGCACAAACACACACACACACACACCACTATGTGTTCACACATGCACGTACAGTACTGCGGTATACTGTCCACACACATAAACACACATACTGTACACACAAGAACACACACTCTTTTTCAATGCCTCTGATGTTATCTCTCTCTCTCTCTCTTTTCTTTCTCTCATCCTCCTTTTCCCCAAGTTTTCATGCTTAGAGCAGAAAGAATTTACACCCACACAGAAACAGATGGTTTTGTTTGCATGGGTGACACACACACTGAGAAAAGATTCAGTTTGATTCCTTGAAGACCGTCACTTAGATCTGGAATGTTGTTTTTGTCCAAGTTTCAGGAGTTTAGCATAACTGCTAGATGAATGGACTTTTGCCAAGCAGAAGAAAGATTTTTCTTCTCTCAAACGGTATTTGGTTACCATGGTTACCTGCTCCTCAAGGCCCCAAAACAAGGATGAGGAATGCAGCGCTGTGGACGTTAACTCTCAATGGCGCGTGAAAGACACAGTCTATATTTGGAGACCTCAAGCAAGGATATGCTTCAGGCTCGAATGGAAAAGAAAATGTAGGAATCCAGCCTATTTGAAAATAAATAAAGAAAATGAAGGAAAACTGATGTATTTCTTTAAATGGTTATAAACATTTGAGAACTATGACATGTGGCTAGGAGTGTTAGCCATGTGCCCAGGCATCCATGCAGTTACATAATAGTAAGCCTTGGCCGACCATGAGAGATATGACCTACATGATAGAAGGAAACGAGCCAAACATTAACCACATCTTTGGGAAGAGCAACCATTCATCCTACAGGTGGCAGTCATGAGACAGACAAATACTCATAAACAGGGACTTTCATTGCCATCCTTCATTGACATTAGAGTTTGTGTAGTAAACCTTGAATAAACATTTCCACAGATAAAAAACTGAGGAATGTGATTGGTTTATTGAAGTACTTCTGCTTTTTTGATGGGGAAGAAGGGAGAGTGAGCTTCCCAAAGCAGCAAAGAGAGAAACGTCCATTCTATTTCCAAAACAAACAAACGCTGTGAACATCTTGAAGTGAATGTGTATCTGGTATTTGTACAAGATGAAGCTTGGCTGTACTCTCCTGGGTTATGCTCTGCAAGCCAACCCTGTCCTGTTCTTTCATTTTTACGAAAGGATTGGTGTTGTTGAACTTGCTGGCCATCCTCCCCCTCAACTGGTCTCTTCTTCTGTACTGTGTTTGACGTTAATCTCTTGTTTAGATTTATGTCATCTTTGTTTTGTATGAGTGGAATGTCTCCTACGTCTGTTTATTTCATGTTTGAATGGTGACTGGATGAATTGAGGGGGTGTGATTCACGGGCAAGCAAATCTAGATTTCTTTCTCTTACTCTTACACGTGTATGTGTGTGTATACTTGTGTTGTGTCTGTGAGTGAGTGTTGGTGGGTGGTCTTACTTTGGAAGAGTATGATAAGTGATATTCCCACGACATGAGAATCCTCTTTTCACAAGTCTTGGCATTCCAGGCGAGCATATTTGTGGCAGATTTCACACGGCTATTCCTGTTGTGCCATGGCTGATCTAAAGAGTTGAAGGATGTGTCACTTCCTGTTCTTTGCAGGATATTTACAGGAAGTGGTGCAACTCACAGTCTATGATCACCAACCAAGGTTAGGCCTCTTTGGAATTATTTGACGGACAATATAACAGCAGACTGGTAATACTTGTTAGTGTGTGACTACTCTGATAGATTGCTGAACATCTAATGTACAAGATGGACCATGGATTTAACATCTTTCTAATGTCGAGACATGTGGATTATAATATGTTCTACTCTTATCCCAGTAGTAGTAATGCAGCAACTGGCATATTTTGGCTCTGGCTTTGATATAGTGAAATACTGCCCTGCTGTCCAGTTACGTAACCGTGGTCTAAAATCATTCAACCCTGACATGTTCCAGATGGTGCATCTCATCTCACTGAAGTGGATCAGGAAAGCTAGTGGCTCCTGCCAATACACACACACACACACACACACACACCACCTCCACTACCACCACAAACATTGCAGTCACATGTGATGACTACGGCCACATTCAATTTGAACCCTCCCCTCTGTCTTGAGCAGAGGAAGAGCAGACCAGCTGAAGTTGTTTCAAGCAGTTGCTGATTCATCTGGCATAAGAGGGACTTGTTATGATAAATAAAAACACTTAAATTAGTGTATCTGCCAGGTCATGGTGCACACTGGTTTGTTTACAACTTGGGCGATTAAAAAACTCTTACAGGAGTAGCCAATCAGGAGTGCCACAGTCTAGACATTTTCAACATGGTTTAGTGCATCTGAAAGCTGGTAGGAGAAAGATACAGCTATATGTGGTTGAGGAGACCAGTGGTGGAGGGGTTAGGGTTAGGAAGGAAAGACTCGTAGAGGTTACATGGTCAGACACAGAGTCACACCGAACGCCAAAGAAGCAGCGAGGAGAAACATTCTCCTAACTCTCCCCTGAGGTGGGCAGATAATAACACAGTCTCAGGGATGATTGCAGGGTAGCCTAGAGTCGGTCTGGAACAGTAAACAGTGCAGAGTCTCATTTGAGCATTCCAGAAACATCCTGGGATCGTTGGAAGGGATGACCATGTTTGCATTCTTTCTTTGGAGCGTCGGTGCTAACAGTGCAGCCTGTGATCTCGGTCTCGCCATAGGTGAGAATGATACGAGGTTTTGGGGGTGGGGGGGGTGGGAGGGGCGGGGGGGGGGGGGGCGGGGGGGGGGGCGGGGGGGGGGCGGGGGGGCTGGTGAGCAAGCACACACTGGACGTGCGCTTCATCATCTATACAGGAGTTCCTACAGTTGGAGCCAGGAGTTTTCCCAAACCACAAATTTCACCATTGCTGTTTGTCCAGAGAATGTTGTGCCCTCACTGTAGAAGTTGGGATGGGAGAGACAAGCATTAATGTTCAATAAGGGTTTTCTGCCGACACAATAAACAATATGGAACGTTTTTTAGTTCTGACTTTATTGCCCACAACGTCTGTCCAGAGTAATAAACAAAAGGACTTTTCATGTTGTCAACTTCAAGAGCTATTCTAATGAGTTTGTTCCATTTGGCATCATGTATCATTTGGACTTGATTCATCCTAAAATAGTTGTTTTCCCCCTAATTAGTCCCCTAGCAGTCTTAAAAATAGTGTACTGGCTGAAATAAACAATGGTTTTCATTGAGCCTCCAGAAGGAGGCCCAGTGTCTCTGCAGACAAGGTCAGCAACAAGCAACAACCATTAACATATTTCATGGCTGAATCACAGTCATTTTTAGTGACACAATGGCAGCTGGAATCCTACTACAAATAATGGATCTTCTATTCAGCTTTACCACAATCTTGTGACCTCAAAGCCAATTGAGTAATAGACCAACTTCCAAAAGGCTTGACTCAATAGGTAGTGGCAGTGTCCTTTGACATTCTTTACTGTAAATTTAGCCATTAAAGTACTTCTCTACTTTCTCTAGATCTTTCTCTAGATATCTAGAGCAAGAAATAAAATCCATATGTCCACAGCATTCTTTTTGGCTGCCCCTTAGCTAGCCATTCTAAAATTGCTAACCATGGAATTGACATCACTTCCAAACCCTTCTCTGGGCTCATGTAGATGGAAACCCCCTCAGAGAGAGGGAGAGAGAGAGAGAGAGAGAGAGAGAGAGAGAGAGAGAGAGAGAGAGAGAGAGAGAGAGAGAGAGAGAGAGAGAGAGAGAGAGAGAGAGAGAGAGAGAGAGAGAGAGAGAGAGAGAGAGAGAGAGAGGAGAGAATGATAGAGATGTGTGTGAGTGGTCTCTCTTTTCCCTTCTCTCTATATTGCTCTATCTCTCTTTCTCTCTCGCTCTCTCCAGAGGCCATAGCAACTGATCTGATACTATGTGCCGGATCAGCAATGGCAGCTCTGAACTATTTGCTGGGGGGCGCACATGTCGGGCGCAAACGAATGATTGGCATTCTGGTGACCTCCCAGGCTGTTTTAGGACACTGTGGTGTGGTGGTTGCTGTGTCATTCAGACATCCAGTCTGTGGCACGTTGTCTCTGGACAAGTGACTACAACCTCTAAAGGACATACAGCACAACTTAAGACTAATAGTTGTATAGTCCTGCTAACTAATGACGTGTGACTCACTTGTTTGCTCTCTCAGTTATTCTCTGAATTATCAGTTTAAAAAGCATGTGAAAGCTACAATATCATTTTTATGCTACTGTAGAGCTCTTTTGTGTTTTTGGACAGACCATACATCTCAGACATGTTTGTGGAGATAGGAAGCCAGATTAATGGGGAAAAGAGGGAGAAAGAGGAACATAATCACTGTGACATTATCCTGCAACAGTGATTGAGACATTTTTGTGTGAGAACAGATGCCAAATATAAATATTCCTTTATTTATTTATTTACAAATATAGACAGGGTCATAAGTCACAGCGTAATTTCAAGTTAACATCCTGCAGATTCCTGTGAAATAAAATATAAGGTTTTTCTTCAAGCATAAACAAACACTACTTAAAGGATTACTTTTGGAGATTGAATTTTTCTTTTTTTCACTGCAAGTGGTTCTGACACTACATTCTGATCTCAAGAGGAAAGAGTTTCAGATATCTTGGCTGAGTAAATAGGTTGATAATCCGGTTTCCAACAGAGAGCCAGAAGAATACTCGATACTTTAGGTCCTACGTTGAAATGTTTCAACAATTAGAGAAGAATTTCCCTAATTGTGAAGGTATTGGTCTCACTAGAAGCTAAAAATGACCAAGATTTCACAAATGCACTCCCACAGGCACATACACCCACACACGTCACTTGACGAGCAAGCACACACCTGCAACAGCAGTGTGGTCTGATCTCAGACTGTTGGGAATCTGATGTTATGACTCATTGTCTGCTATCTGTCAACTAGAAAATTGACTGGAAATTCCCTGTAGTGAACAGGTGGAGACAATCTCCAAATACCTCACAGTAGTAAATGTCGTAATAGTGACCTCCTAGTTCCACTTAACTAAATTAAAGACATTTAAGTTTATAGGAAGGTAATACAGGTAGGCTAAATAAACAATGCGAGTGTCTTCTTGAATATTGATCCCTGAATCCTTGAATGCATCAAGCAAAGCAACCGAGACCAGTCATGCTGGGAAATATGAACACGTGGGAACGGCCTTTTGTCACTGGCCTCACAGAACTGAATACCATTTGAACACATTCCATCTTATCCCTAGCTATTGTCTCCCTCTGACTAAAGACGCAATGAGGGATGTGAGAGCCGTGAAGAGGTCCAACCCTATCCTGTTACATTCCACACCAATCCTACCTTATCAAATTACTCCCTTCTCCATTCTGTCCCTCTCTTTCCCACACTATTCAACACCATAGCATTAGATCCCGTCTCAACCCCCCCCCCCCCCCCCTCCCCACCACAACCCAGAGTTTGTCTCTGCTACGTTGTAGTTTGCTATTTCTCAAGTCCAGTTTCAGTTGTGGTCCCCTCGTTCCCTCCCGGCCTCAGTACAGAGGCCCAGTCGTCTGGATGGTCGCCTGCTCTTCCTGCTCTCTCAGAGGGACTCATTTAGAGGAGTAACGTACAGGCTGGTTAGTCTCTCCCACTCAGACTCAGGGAGAGGCTCAAAGCCATCATGAAGTCAAAACAAATCGTACTCCAAAATGCAAGTTCACTGACCTTTTTTTGAGTTGCATTTCCATAGTGCGCTTCACCAAGTCAGCTGTAGTGTCATGATTCTTTAAACAGTGGTTCATTTGTACCAATAATCAGAATTGGGTATTATATTTGGTTCCAAAGGGATTTGGTTTATGAAGCATTGTTCTTAAAAAACCCTGGACACCACCCCACACAAATTATAACCTGTGGGCTAACTTTGAACTAAATGAGGTCCAAATGCGCAGTCGGGAATCTTTATGGCCTGTGATTTTGGACATCCATCTCATGTACAGGGCTTCTTCAATGCCCATCATTTCAAAGGACCACACTTACATTCCTTTAGAAGTTCACAGGAAGTGTTCCACAATGGGGGCACATGGCCAGAGGCATAGCGAACCGACAGAGACAGGGTGGGGGTGGGGGTCAGAGGCCACCAGGGGTGTGGTGTTGGAGGAAGTAGAGGGGAGGTGTTAAATGACAAGCTAAAGGGTGACCACTGTCTACAGTAGAGAGGGGAACTCAAAAAAGACTGCAGCATGCCAAGTAGTCTCTTTGCAGTTGGCCAAACAGACGACCTGTCTCCGTCTTTAAAAATGTCTGTTTAAGAATACTCTCCCAAGACATGTCTGGAATGTGTGCTTAATTATTGAGGAGAGAGTTACTACCAGAGAAAACATACCATAGGAAATTTGGATTTTCTAACTAATAAGGTGGAATTATTTGTCCGTCCTGACTTGTTTATCATTTGTTTGTTTTTGTTCCATTCCTCCTTCTCACCCTGGTGGCTAATGTAATGTGGTTTCAACCTGTGGTTATGTATGTGATCTGTGTGGATCGCTTGTTCAGTGGCCTCCAGCTTCAAGAGCTGATCCAGTTAGAGAGTAGGTGACGAGCATCACTCTGTTTCTGGTGTCCATTACTAAGACAGTTATGTTACACAGACAGATTTAGTCTATTACACAGACACAGCTTCGGGGTCTAAACAACATCTAGGCTATTTGTGGAACAGTCTGAGATGAAAATGGCCAGATCTGTAATCCATGATAGCTGTTAGGTCCACAGGTAATAAATAGCTTGAGTTGGCCTTTGGTCTTCAAAGATAAACATGTGGCCTGTCATATAGATACACTTTTACCCGGTAGGCATACTATTGTTGTTGACGATTTCAGTAAAAAGGACCCTGGGCAGTTCACTGCTTATTGAGGACAAAATGGATGCATTCATCAGGCAGCCTGACCTCGTGTCTCATACCAAAGGACATTGGTCCCCTACATATTTGAGATTCGTACCCACAGTCAAGCAGGTGCTTCTGTTTGGCATTCCTTACCCCTCTGCATCATGCAGTGCTTTGAGCACAAAGCCTCTCTATGTCCTGGTCACGGGGAAGACTTGGGCTGCGGATTCCACTGGACAGCTGCCCGTCTCCCACCGCCCCCACTCATCATCTACTGTCCTGCATACGATAGTCTCCAAAGTTTTAGAACTTCAAATGCGAATCTTAGTTATGTCTGGGATAAAAAGAGGAGCCTGAAACCAACAGGAGAGAAAACTATCTGGAAAAGACTGAAAAGCTGCTGAAAGCACTTGCACGTTTCACTATCCTTCTAAATAAAGGTGGCTATATGTCCATTTTCAAGAATAGTAAACCACCTTACATTAATTCCCAAATCCTCGTGGTTGCAACTGGTACTACAACCTTTCAGTTAAACCTCCTCCCCCTTGGAACCGTGTGGTTTTACGCTTTTGATCCCCGAGGGACCTCGCGCTTTACATTCCGCGCATTCCAAACTTAGTCCCCTCCTCGGTTACTTATTATCGCTGCCTGCGAGCTGAACAACCATTTCAGTGTTGAGCATTGAGCGCCCACAAACAGAACTAGAACAGGCAGTAGAAGGATGAGAACGGTTTAAATAAACGTGGATCACTTTTGGAAGTATTTCGAATAAAGAAACTTATTGTTGGGATGAGAGCGTGAACTGGTAAGAAAGGCTATTTTATCCCGAAATAATATGCAAACTTTCCGAAAACACGTACTCACTTTGTGACTTTAAAATCTATTTACCAACACCATGATAACATTCTCTATGTTTGTTTATATGAACCTATTTCTTTTGTATCCGATAACTCTTCTATGAAGTTATTTTCTAGAACTATGCTCTTGCTCCCCCGTGAGAAAGGAATTTCGCCGCACTTTTGTCTGCCGCAGTAACACCATTAAAACACCACGTTTTCAGTGTCGCTGTGAAGGCTGTAATGATATGATGCGACTTGTAGAGAACCCCACAGCACATTTTTTTTTACATAGATTTATAGAAAATAATACTAGCTGATTATACAACACATCCTTTATTTATGGATTTGTATTTTATTTAAGTAGAATATTTTGGAGCAGACTATATCCTAATATTTTGATCTATTGACCTCCTCTATGCACAAACAGTGTCACAGATAAATTACTATCCTATTCTGCAGTTAAGTAATTTGCACATATATAAAATTATGCTTATTCACATTCTCCTTCTCCTCTCATCCTAGGTTCAAGGCCATCCAGAACCCCTATTGATCCTGAGCTTTGATTGAACACTGATAACAGAACGACATGGCGTCCACCGAGGAGCCGTCTGGAACGGTCCTGCACCGCCTTATCCAGGAGCAGCTTCGCTACGGCAACCCCACAGATGCCCGCACCCTCCTGGCCATCCAGCAGCAGGCCCTGCGTGGAGGAGGAAGTGGGCCCGGGAGCGGAGGAGAGGCGTCCGGCAGCCCCCGCTCCTCCCTGGAGAGCCTCTCCCAGGAGGAGCCCCAGTTCCCCCAGCTGTCTGCTCGCCAGGAGCCTCAAGGCCAGGAGCACCAGGGGGACTACCAGCACTCAGAGAGCAGCTACCATCTCTACCAGCTCCACGGGGAGGAGCTGCCCAGCTACGAGCAGGCTAAGGCCCACTCCCAGTACCTGGCATCCCACTGGGCTGCCTCCATGGACCCCCAGAAGGGGCATCACGATGGGGGCTTCCACGAGGAGGGGGATCTGATGGAGGTTAAGCGCGGGCACGTGCGGTCGCTCAGTGAGCGTCTCATGCAGCTTTCCTTGGAGAGGAACAGCAACAAGTCTGAGGCCATCAAGAGCTCTTCTCACAGCTACCCGGAGCTGGGCTACTATGACCCACAGACACTCCCCATCACTGGGCCAGGCCAGGACAAACGTAACCCGCCTCCAGAGTACTCAGGCCCCATCCAGGCCCAGGGATTTGTACCCATCCTTGCCCAGGAGCCCCAGTGTGTCTACAGGGACATGCCCCAGCCCCTCCTAACTCAGCAGCACAGGTACTGACTTGTGTTGCTTTTTGTTGTGCCAGTAACAACTTTTATTGAAGCCCAGCATGTGGGCGTCTCTTTGCACGGAACCACTTCCTGCAGTGTGACATTGTGTTTCACATTCCAGAGTCAATGCGTTCTGTTCGAATCACACCACTTAAAATTGCTTTCACCCTTGCAAGCCAAATCATGGGTGGAGTAGGTGACGAGTCGTGCTCCTGGTTATGATTGGGATGTGGATGTATTGACAGTTAGCTGTTCCTTCCCCAGGTATGCGGTGACTGTCCAACAGCCAGAGGCCTGCTACAGCATGTTCACCAGCCTGCCCCCTGCTGGCCTGGAGGAGCCCAACCAGGTGGAGCTGCTGCTGATGGAGAACGAGAGGCTGAGGCAGGAGCTGGACAGCCACAGAGAGAAGGCAGGCAGAATCCAGAAGGTAAAGGACCGCAAGACTATCTTTTTAGGCCTTAAATGGGTAGCACACCAAGGGCAACTTCACAGTGGGACGCCATCTGGAATGCTTTTTTTAGTATCGGAGGGTAGACATACAAAGATTCAGCTCATCCACCAATAGTAAACGACTGTAGTCGCTTGTGCCTAGAATGCCACTTGTCTTGGAAACACAAGCCCAGTAACAGTTGGCCCTCAGACATCCATCACAGGCACACTTCCTTGCCTGTACTGGGGAGCGGACTCAACAGCTGCCACCCGCACAGCACACACACTCAGGCATACACACACACACACACACACACAGATCACATAGAGGCCACAGACTCCTTCTGTGTCCTCACCCCCTGTATTGTGTAGTTGGCCAGGGTGTCGTATGTGTGAGGCCATAGATTTTTGGCCTAATCCAGGCCGTGCCAGACAGCAGTCGATGGGGTCGTGACCCTGTTCCAGCTGACGCATGCTCGGAGTGCTCAGAAAGAGAGGGAGAGGGAAGGAGAGAGATGCTGCTGGTCATGGCAGGTGGCAGGGCACTTGTTCCAAATGAAAGGCCTCTATTGTTTGTTCATCCAACGGCATTTTCATCAACATGCTTCTCCATTTTACCTTTCAACTTCTGTTCTGTCTCTCTTTTTTCAACTTCAAATGCCTTCAAATGCCAGGTTTCTTTCCAAAGGCATTCATAAGACACCTCTTTTCCATATTTCTCAGGGTTTTAGATGTGATTGATTGAACCCTCCCCCATTTCACCACAAATGCCGTAGAAGAAAAAAAAAACGTTTTCCTCAACGGTAGTCACGTCACTCGGTTCTTGCGTTCCCTCAGCCTTAAAGAATGATAATTACTGGGGTTGGAAAGTTTCCCCGTCGGGCCGCAGCCCTGAGTAAACATGCCTGAGTGGCTGCTGTAATGGTGGGCGTCTACGAGCTGTTTCCACAGCCCAGGCATGTACACCTCTCTCACTGTGGCAGCCAGCCCAGACCTCTGTGTGAGTGTTTATGTGAGTGTGCGACTCTCTTTGTGTGTGCCTGCCTTTGTGTGTGTGTGTGTGTGTGTGATCATCCCCTTGTGTGTGCCCACACCTGGAGCTGTGGCGTTTAGCTCTAAGGAATGCAGATATAAATCAGTCACACGGGGAGTGGTGTTGTCCTGAATTCCTTGGTATTATATGCATACCAGTATGTAGGTTGTGTGTACATTGTAAACTCCACACAGTAGGCCCTGTCCATGCCCACATATTTACTCTACTGGTATGTTTAAATCCATATGGAGTATTTATGTACTTTATCTATATGAGTCCAAGTGAGCCAAGCCTCCTGACGTGTGTTAACCCCCTCCCCTCTGTCTCTCCAGTTGGAACAGGAGATCCAGCGGATCTCAGAGGCCTACAAGACCCTGATGCAGGGCAGCAGTAAGAGGGAGAACCTGGAGCAGACTCTGAGGAGCAGGCTGGTGGCTGAGATCAGGAGGCTGCAAGACTTCAATAGAGACCTGAGAGGTATGGACTACAAATATCACAAGTCCTCATTTGCTGAACCCTACCAGTCAGCCCTCTTTGGAGTTTACACCTCAGCCGACTGAGGCCCTGTTTCCTCGATGTTAAAAACAAAACTAATTCTCATACTGAACTTGAACCCATCTGCTTTACAGAAAACCTGGAAAATGCCAGAACCCATGCGGCCAAAGAGGTCAAAGCTGCTGACCACAACCAGCACATCATGGCAAAACTTTTAGAGCAAAGTACGTATGCTACCCTACTTTGAATCTTACAGTCTTCAGTACTCACCCCAGCCCATGACCAGCATTGTAGATAGGATTGGACCATAGCATGGAGTGCTCTGTAGCTAAGCACTTCCTGTATGTAGGAATGCCAGTTGCGCAACGTGGACTTATTAACTCGGCTGAATAATAGGAAGTTCAAGCCTGCTTTGGAAGGAGGAAAAAGAGGAACTATAAATTACAACACCATGGGGGTAAAACCAGGATCCTGGGTTGTTGGTTTGATTTATGTTGTCCATTTAAGTAGGGCTCTGTTTCAAAACTAAAGGTGGGAAGTTGTCCGGCCTTGGTAGAGGAATGCTCTGTATTAAGTGGGTCAAAGGCATAAGGCCAGCTCCCCCTCTTCCTCTGTGGCATTCCACGAGTGCTTGGGTAAATGAAGAACATCAGCCATGATGGCGGAATTCTGGGACTAACTTGTCAGGGAAATGGCGGTGGATGGCAGTATTCACCATTCTTGAGGGACCCTAGGTTTAAAAACGAAGGCCTATTTCTTTCCTTAGATCAGTCTAGCAGTCTTTCCAGATGCATTTTGGCACATTATGGGACGGAAATCCACGTGGCCAACCCTGTTGATAGTTCTAACTTCCTGCCCACCTCCCTCTTTGCCCCCCCTGCAGACGAGGAGCAGTACGTGGAGCGCCAGCGGGCGGAGCGTGAGCTGCAGCGCCTCCGGGCGACCGCCGAGGAGCAGGGTGCCCGGGCGGAGCAGCTGGAGGAGGCGCTGGAGGCGGCCCGGGGGCGGGGCCGGCAGCTGGAGGAGGAGCTGCGCAGGAAGCGGGCCTACGTGGAGAAGGTCGAGCGTCTGCAGAGTGCCCTGGCCCAGCTGCAGGCCACCTGCGAGAAGAGGGAGGGCCTGGAGATGAGGCTGCGCACGCGGCTGGAGCAAGAACTGAAGAGCATGAGAGCCCAACAGGTAGGAGAGAGACGGCCCGATTCGCTCGGGAGGGCTGGGGGACACTTCATCCTCATCGCCCTGGACGAGCCTCCCGGAATCCCCCCGGTCGCCCGGTGATTAACTGTTGAGCCGTCTCTCTACAGAGGCAGTCCCAGCCCCCAGGGGTGACGGTGGGCTCTCTGCAGGAGCGCCTGAGGGAGCGGGAGGAGCACATCCTGGCCCTGGAGGCAGACACGGTGCGCTGGGAGCAGAAGTATCTGGAGGAGAGCACCATGAGACAGTTTGCCATGGACGTGGCCGCCACCGCCGCCGCCCAGAGGTGAGGGAGCCCCCCCCCCCCCCCCTGCGCGCCCCGCCCCAGATGCTTCAGATCCCGCCTCCTCTTCCTCCTCCTGCCTGTGTCTTAACCCTCTCCTGTTTGTCTCCCTCACAGAGACACCACCATCATCAACCACTCTCCGTGTCACTCGTCTAACAACAGCTTCAATGAGGACCTGCCCGTCGCTGACCACAGAAACCAGGAAATGGAGAGCAGGTGTGTAGCTACCTCATCACTTCTAGTATCAATCGTGGTCAGAGCCCGGGTTTACAGCGCATCTGAATCCCAAAGCATGAATGACTCAATCACCCGAATTCATCACTCGTGGTGGAAGTCTATATCTGTCTAATCTGGCGACCGTGTTTCTCTGCTGGTTAGGATCCGGGCTCTGTACGTCCAGATCCTGGAGAAGGATGCCGTCATCAAGATCCTGCACCAACGTCTGCTCCAGGACCAGGGCAGGAGGCAGGGCATGTGCCCCCGCTCAGACCTGGCCCAGAAGGATGCCTCCACCCTGCGTGCCGCCACCTCCACCCCAGCCATCAGCACTGCCAAGTTCACCAGCAAGAATGCAGGTAAAGACCCTGTCATTTTCATCATTAGTAGTAGTAGTACTTTGTATTGTGTTGTAGAAGGAAGTACATCTATCAATGAGTCAAGTGCCAGACTAAGTGTTTTATCTAATGTTGCCCTGCAGGTAAGAGTCTGTCAGATGACCAGACGGCTTCCCCACTTCGCTTCTCTGCTCTGCCTGACCCTGGCCAGGACCAGCAGGATGGAGCTACAGCTAAGGAACCAGCCACCAGCGACAAGCTCAGCACTGGTGAGTTATCGGATGGACACACACACACACACACACACGCAAAAAAACAGGCTAAAGATTATGTTGAAAGCTGTTGCTCATTGATTTGCCATGCCCCCAAAAGATCAGCCAATCAGGGATAGAGTTTGGCAGGTCGTAGTTCACCGGCGGCCTGCTGGAATGTACTTAGTTGCATTCAGCCAGCCTGTGTATTGACCACACTCATTTACCAGGAATAGATCATCTGAATATAGAACATCAGGATGTACACTGAGGTTAGATAAAGTGTTCTTTAACTGTGACTATTCCTTCATTCATACATTAATCATTGTCCATTTTTTCCACAGAAAATGCAGTGCAACAAAAGTCACGTCCAAACCCCTTCAAAGGACTGGATGACTTGGAGGCTGAAGCTGTGGAAATCTTCATTTAAGGAACTTAAAGACTTGTGAATGTGGATTAGATGTGACAGGGGTGACGTCCCTGTAACGAGCAGTGGAAGGAAGCTGAGAAACTCCAGAACGTTCATAGATCAACAAACTCACAAAAAGAGTGACAAGACGGGAATGTTGTAGAATGAGAGGAAATTGTGTGAAAAAGGACTGGTTTCACATTTAGAAGGGAGCTGTGCTCTCTCTCTAGCTTTCTCTTTGACCTGGACTAATGCAGGCATGCGGTCTGGTTGTGAGATAAAAATGTGAAACTTTTGAGGTACTTGGACAGTATTTTGGATTGCAATTGGGCAACATATTGTCAAGAGTGTATGCCAAAGTATTTATATTTGCTGCTTTCTCACATAACTATGATTAACTTAAAAACTCCCATCCATGGAGTTCAGGAACTTTTTCTTACATCTGGTTGTCACATTCCCCAAATATTAACTTAAAGCCCCATGGTATTTCAAATTGATCTTAAGATCGAATCTTTTGTGGACTCATGACTAGCATTCCCTCCCATCTCTAAAATGTTACATTGACTAGCCACATTCCTGTTTCATGGAATTTGTCTGTTTGGAAAGAATCCCATTTCTTTATAATTTGATTGAAGAAAACGCAAAACAGTCATGATTTGCATTTTTCTCCCTGAACTCACTCAAGGAACCTCTGGAGCTGGTTCTACCGGGGTTCAGATCTGAGTGAGCTGTTTTCATCCCAGTTTCTACGATTTGAATGGCCTTTTCCATGTGTGAGAGTGTACAGTTATTTTCATCCGTTTTCTTTTTATGAATGTGTGTGTTTGTGTGTGTGTCCTAATATGATGTGTCTGCTGGTCAGATATCACCATGGGGATAAAGCTACAAGCTACAGTTGGGTTGTTGTTTCCTGTAGGCTTTGGATGAACTAACAGGTTAATGATTATATATTTTATACAGATGTTTGTATTATTTTAGATACAGTATGTAGTGCTCTGTGCAGGATGCCAAAGATTTGATGTGTGTTGTAAGTTATGTTCAGACAATCAGATATGTTAAGCTGTCAGACCGAAGTGTTGACCTCAAGACATTTCTGTGAACTCCTAACAATATGAAGGTTGTGAATTTGAATTCAGTCAACATTTCATAAAGCAATAAAATATTCTAATATATAAAGAAAGACTTTCCACCTTTGTTCTTTGAAGTAAGTAAGTACAACTCCACAGATTTTTGCTGTTCTAAGCCTCCAGTGTCAGAGCTATGTTGACAAACATCAAAACTTTTCTCGTCCTCTTTCCAGTTACTCCTTTCCTCTTAACACAATCACTCCACCTGTAGAGAGTGAGTCCTCGTTAATAAATGCCAGAGATGCATTCTTTGGACTCAGATTTCCTCAGTGGTGAGCTCTCCTGTTCCTCCTGCCGACTGTTAAGAGCATGCTCGACATTGATAGCATTCTTAACTGAACTGAGGACAATATGCATCACAAAGGCTGGTTTCTCTCAGATTAACATCTGATCCTAGTTATAAATTCCTGTGACCTGAAACACGCAGTACACCTAGTGTTCCTCTCATTACAAGCATAACTCGTATTGTATCTGTCCCTATCTAAGTAGCCAGTCTGTTGGTGAGGTTACACTGAATTGATGAGGGTGTCTTTGGCCGCTGTCATGCGATGTTCATGAGATTCCTCTCAAAGCGAGGAGAGCTCCAGACAAGCTATTGACTTCACCGGTTCTCCAACTGGCCTATGCCTGTTCCCACAATGAGACTTGACAGCCCAGGGACGATGACAATGACAGAGAATGTGCTGGGGTCATCAGGGCTGGGGTGGGGGTGAGGGGGCAGAGCTTACATGCCTCAGCTTCAGGAATCTGACCACTGGGACACTGTATGTGTAAGCATGTGTATACTGTATACAGTATCCCCATCACATGTGTGGGTGAATGGCTAGTTTGATCCACCAGACGATGTTATGGGAAAATACATAAACCATAGTGTCTGTTATTCGTACAAATGTAGAGCTAGACACAATTTTATGGACACCTTACATACTTTTTGTTTTGTGCAAAGTCCTTTCCTGCTCTGTATCAACCTTGAAACACTGTCGTCCGTTTTTCTTCTTTTTCTATCTCTCTTCTTGCCCCCCCCCTCCCCTTTTCTCTGTCTCTCCCTCTCCTCCCGGAGACACAGGCACTGTGGTTTTATAATTAGATGGGTTAGATGGGATTAGAAGTTAAAACACCTCAACAAGCATGGACTTGGCAGACAACAACTTATATAAGGGAAGGAAATTAGATGGCGAGATACAGATAGGAAGGACTGTATGGGAACACAGCAACTAGCGGTATGTGCTGCAATCAATCTTACTTATGAACTGTGAGTGTTTATCTTTCTCCCTGACTGACAGGATTTTGAGGAACGGCCAACATTCCTTCTCATTCTGAAAGGCGGCTGGCGTGTTCCAACCAAGAATCCCTCTGCCAGAATTTATATGATAAAGAAGGATGGAACGTTAGTAGGTTCAGAGGTCAAATTCCGCAATGGGCTAGCGTGTCAGGAAACGTTGAGGGAAATGATTTGTTGAAAGTTTTTAGCTATTGCTCAACCACACGAAAGCTTCTATGTCGACCTTGATCGTCATGAAAGACATGTATGTGTCCATGTGCAAATCGCAGAAACTGTTTTGTCACCATTTCTGCCTGTGTAACATTTATTGGCCCTGTGGCATTTGTGGTTTTAACAACACTTTCCTAATAGTCTTGAAAGAGAGGCTTTGAACTCCCAGCACTAACAATAAACAATCATGGGGAACACAGATATGTAGGGAGTGGGAAGTTACACAAACCAACAAACACTTCTTTCAAGTCAATCCTCATCAGTCTGGTACGAAAGGAGTATTGCCGTCGACACCGAGAGCTTTCTTGCAAGGGTGTTTGGAGGAGCAACTCAGCTATCAATCATCTGTATTTAATATGTTCAAACACAAAGTATTAGTAGAGCTCATATTTTGAATTCATCCCAGCACCAATGTTGTGGTTGTTCAGTGAGGTCGAGATTGATCAGGTCTCCAGCGGACAAACTTTTCCAGCATTGATTAATGGACACATGGAATAACTTTCAGACCCTGGGCAGCTCCAGCCAACAGGGCTTCTGAAAGCACCCACAGGGACAGTAAATCGAATGGGCGTCATTTGTTTCCCTAGTCGTCAACCCATAACATATTTTGGTTGTTGGTCATGTATGTGTAATGTGTTTTGGCTCTGGGTCCAAGTGGAGTTAACAAACAGGTCTTATTAGCCAGTTGAATCTATAACTGTGAAGAAGCCTTCAGGCTGAGGTTGTTCACAGGCTTTAAAAAAAAATTGAATTTGTTTTTCAGTGCGAAAGGTTTCATGCACGCCTCAGAAGAACAGGCAGAAGGGACACTTGGTGTCGCAGTCGCCTCTATTGACTGTGATTCAAGGCTGGAGTCTGTTGATGACAACCTTTTGAAATCCATCTGAATTCAAACCTTGTCCACTTCATACTATACACAATGTTTCATTGAAAAATACACAAAGTAAAACCATGTCATACTTGTCAATGTTTCACCTCAACTGGAACAGGTCTAGTTTTACCCCAGCTCATTCGGTTCTGAAAACTGTAAGGCAGTGTTGTTAGACATTGGGAAGGAACCTCAGTGTTGATTCCTGTGTGTTTTGTTCTTCCACTTCCTCGTGGGACCCACCTCACTGACATCATATCCTGGCTACGCATAATGACATACTGTTCAGCCCTGGTTCAACATCATTGAAAGTCAACATGTGTGTCGTGTCAAAGCTGTGAGGGCAAGAAGCTTATTTTACCATTAGTCATACGTGCCAAACGATATGAGACAACTGCAGTACAACCAAGAAACTAGTTATAATATTCAGACACAACCTGTGAGTCCTAGAATGATCATTTATGCCAAACTGACAGCTCATTCCATTCCAGTCCTCCATCGACTCGAGTCTCTCAGGATCAGTGGGTCAACTAGAAATGTGGCCAGTGGCATCTTAAAGGTAAATACTGCCACCTGATGGTGCTGCTCAGTCACTGCTCAGTCAGCCTCCCATTGTGTATCTAGTGTATTTGTGTAATCCATTACACTCTACTCTAACCCTAACCTTGCATGTGACAAACATTTTTTTGTATAAATATCAGGGCAAACACATTGAATTGCAATAATACTTGGTCATAACTGAACAAATGCATTGTTTAACTAAAATGTAATCATCAAGTCATTTCATGTGGTCAATTCTGGTTTGTGAAAAGCCTCAAAAGAAGAATTTCCACTGACCGCCACAAGCCTAACTAATCACTGGATACCTTATTTGTTCAGTGTCTTCCAATTTGGTTTACATGAAGTCAGAGTCATGAGCTTTTTTACAAAATATTTTATTTGAGAGTTTTGGAAATTCTATTTACTTGTTTCTATAAATACATTATGCAATGTAATTTTTTTAGAATTAATAGTAAAATTATAAATATATAAATTGAATAATGATCTATTTAAGGAATCTACACATATTTCAGATAATCCACATACCAAAATACATTTTTTTGACAAGGATGTCTATAAAACATATTATCCATGGCTGGTCTATTTCACCAAATGAATTGCATTTTGTTTTCCCTTTTTAGAAATGTCACAGTGCAAACATCAATAGAACGTAATCAATGTAATGCAATGAAAAGGTTAATTGCTAAAAGGATGTCAATACTGTGCTTTGAAGAGCTGGTTCCTGGGCTGCACAGCCTTCCTCTGACTCTCATACATGTTGAAATAAGATGTTAAGAGGTCGTCCATTTTGTAACCCTTAACGAAAAACAAGAGACAAACAAATGGATGACAGTGCGTCTTGATTTAAACATCATGCTGGTTAATGTGAAGATTCTTGTTGAGGGTGAACTACGAGGACGATTGGCCAGCCACTCACCAGTGACGTCTCACAGAGAATCGTGTTTCCTCTCACCAGGTTACCGACCGTCATGTGGAAGAAGGTGTTGCCGCTGGACCAGTTGGTTATGCGGTTGAAAGGATATAAGACCAGCAACTCCTGAGATTTACACAAAGAAAAACATCTGGTCACATCATGTTGGAACTAACTAAGGACTCATGTAGTTGATTCATCAGCTAAGGGAAATGAAACTGCACCTTGGTTTGGGGGTTTATGAAGTTGACACCCTGCTTGCTGATAGCTATCACCACAATGCTGGGGTAACTTGGCTCGGATGTTTGCTGTGAAGCAAGACAATGAGTTATCAGATGGAACAGCCTTCGGAATTAAAGACAGACATATCACATTGGACCTTCTGTAACTGAATGATCTGACCTAGCTGTCTCTTAGTCTGGCCTCACCCACCTTCACTTCGAAGAAAACACAACCAAAGGTTGGCCAGCTGGAGATGATTCGAAGGAAGGCCAGTCTGGCCTCGTCCGTGGTGATCCCAGCCTGCTTGTTATAGGACGAGACGATGTGCTGCAGGGGAGAACAGGACAGAAAGCTGGGTTCAGGATGAGGACCGGGAGCAAGAAGTTGCTTCACCTAGCTACTTCGGAACACTTTTGGGATGGTCGAAGTACTGAACCTTCTTCCACTCCTCGGGGGACATGGACTTCAGCTGGTCAGCTGGAACCAGCTCCTTCAGCATCCTGGGGATCATCACAAACTGAGACTTGTCTATGTCCACTTTGATCCTGAACAGCAGCCCAGCCAGGCTGATCATGTCCTCCTTGGTGCACTTGTGGTAGCCTCTCAGGTACTTGGGCAACTCCTGAGGGCAGGAGAAACAACAGTGTGAATGTGGTGGGAGCTTCCCAGGTTTGTGATTCCTGACTTTTTAAGATGTATGATTTTGTGAGGTGAATCTTTGAAAGAGAAGCTGTTGCTCATAGACCTAGGTAAGGCTATCCAGGTACGTGGGACTCACCTGTGGGAAGTGGAAGTTGAGGTCGGCTATCAGGTCCCTTCCTGGGACGACGTTGAACCATAGTTTCCTCATGAAGATAACTAGATAAGGTGCTGTGGCTGGAGTTCCTGTCAATCCATGTAAAGGCAAAACCATGACACATGAAACCATGATGGTGGGGGAGTAGTTATTGAATTACTGACTATCTATTTGGTCAATGTACATTACCCTCTTTGGATTTCTTTGTTTTCTTTGGTTGCTCAGTGGTTGGTCTCAAACTGTCAAAGAAGTACTGTTGCTCGGTCAAGCCCACAACCTAAATTCACCACAAAGTAAACCAAAACATATATTCACATACCTAACCAGGACAAATTGTATACAATGGCATATATTTAAGGACACAGTACTTTGTCAAGGCTTTCCATTCCCCCCACCTTGTTTGTTGTTTTCATGAAGAGACCGTAACCGTCTGAAGAGCTCAGTCTCAGGCGGCTGGCGATCGTTCGACAGAGGTCTCGAATCCTTGTGGTTGACTCCACTTCAAACAGCTAAATGTTTACAGATGTGTTACGTCAACGTTTTAACACCTTTACCCTGGAACTCTTATGTTGTAAGAAGATGATAAAAAGGTGGTTGTTTTAAGGCAAACTTTACCTCGGCTGTTTCATTGGGGAAGTGCACTTTATGGAAGATCTGGCTGCTGTTCTGCCGGATGGCGTCAACCTCCACCTGATGCGGGGGCAGCTTCCTGGGCTCCATCCTACAACAAACACAGTCCGGTCTCAAACATAGCTTTGTCTTTCCTGAAATCTGCATTTAGTTTTGCCACAGGAAGATACAGTTATCCATAGCAATTCAAAAGAACATAATGGAGCCCAGGCTGGTTGGTAGCCAGTTGACATTGAATGTGCGCTCTTCTAAAGCTTATTATTCTAGGGTCCACAGTAGTGTTCTCACCTGAGCATGGCCTGCAGTCTCTGCAGACATTCCGCAGCCAGGGGTTCTCTCGGGCGGGACTCCAGGAACACCTGGGTGTGTTTCAGCAGGGTCTGGCTAGGGGGGAACAGACCTGTACACAGCCAGATTAGCTGCCAGCCGTAGTCTGTACTCAACCTATGAGAGGAGGGAGGAGAGAGAGTACCATGACAGAGAGAGAAAGAGATAAAGAGAGAGATAGAGAGAAGAGAGAGAGAGAGAGAGAGAGAGAGAGAGAGAGAGAGAGAGAGAGAGAGAGAGAGAGAGAGAGAGAGAGAGAGAGAGAGAGAGAGAGAGAGAGAGAGAGAGAGAGAGAGAGAGAGAGAGAGAGAGAGAGAGAGAGAGAGACAGCAGACTTCATCACTTCACCACTCGTATCAGCTAGTTATTATAGGAACACCTCTGACCAAAAGGAGAATGTACAAAAAACATTTCATTCCCACTGCGAAATTCAAACAAGGCCACATAGACTGTTTGCTCTGCAAACCTGCTCTGAGTTATTTATGGATTGTTTGCATGAATTTGACTGAATTTTAAAGAAGAACAGCCATAACACAGTACCTGCTACTGTTGTTGGTCATCTGCCTCATAATCTGACAGTAGATCTCATCTTGTAGTTCCACATATTGTGTGGCCGGCCCAAAGATCTGGTCGGTGAGCTCGACGGCGCTGCGTACGTGTTTGTTGGGGTAGTCTCCCATGTACTTCAGGATAGGTGCGCTTGTCGTTAAGGACAACGATAAAACAGTTGCTACTGTACATTGTTGAGTACATACTCTACAATAAGAAGACAGGAGTAAAAACATTGAACCATTTTGTTAATGAAGGATATCGATGAAGGCTGTGCAGGCCATGTGACTGAGGTCGGAGTTGTCTTCCAGGCTCCTCAGCAGAGGCTGTTTGAGGGGCTCTCTGGAGCTGGCCCACAACTTTTCCTTCCTTCTGACCTGACCTGACCGACCCACCTCCTTGCCTGGCTGCCTGGAAAACATCCACACAAGTTGCATAAGAACTTGATAGTTGGGATGAACGCATTAGGGTTGGAAAGAACGGCCTTTCCATGACAAGATGGCAGTTCTAACTACCTGAAGTACTCGAAGGAGAATTCCTTCAGAGAGATGGGCGCCACTGCCTCTTCTCGCTCCAGAACGTTCTTAGTCTTCCTCTGGTCTTGATTTAGGTGTAACCGATTCTGGGGATTCAATTAAGAAGAAGCACTTTATCAGAAACCTCACCAGAGGGCGGTATTGCTCTGTCAAAGTCCACAGGCCGGGAACCGTTGCGTGCCAGTCTGCCTACCAGGGTGTCCTCGCTGGGCTTGGTGAGAGTTGGCAGCACCTGGATGGCATTGGTGGCGATGGCCCCGGTGTTGGCCGTGCCCTCATTGGTGGCCTTGATCCAGCCGTGCTCAGAGGAGTACTCCCCATCCTTCACTATGACCAGCAGGTCCCCTCGCTTGCAGCTCAGGAAGGTGGGGTCGTCTGCCAAATGAAGAAGAACCCGTGAGAATGGACTCTCATTAGACTCCCAGAAGCCTGAGCGTGGCGTATGATCTCAGCTTGATTCACATCACCCCGATGAGCATGAGCAAAAGCGACTTGCAGGCGTGCGAGGTGAGGTGAGGTCAGAGGGGTCATACCAGGTCTGTGGACATCCTGCAGGGCCACTGCGTACACAGAGCGCTCCTTTAGACCATCCAGGTACATCTGGACCAGCTCGGCCATCTCCCCCGCCAGGGCACAGCTCAGGAGATAGAGCCCCTGCATTGTGTCCAGACTCAAAGACTGACTTCCAGTCACACTGTCACTGGGGAACACACAGAGCAATGGGTTTCTTGTTGTACTGACAGTATACTGACTATAGTTGTGTACAGGTGGCTTTTTGGAGGGTACAGCTCAGTGGTTTAAGCATACTGAGAGGTCTCAGGTTCCCCCCTGTAATGTAAGGCGCTTTGGATAAAAGTGTCCGCTTAATAAATACATAATAAGAACAAAAATGGGTGGCTGGCAAAGGTTCAACCAAACTGCCGTATGTACCTTGTTATGTTGGCAGCAGTCACTTCAGGGTAGGTCATCTCTAAGAGCTGCTTGTTTTTGTCGTCCTGGAATGAGACTCCCTTCCAGTTGATGGCCACGATAAAGCTGCTCTTGGGTAATGATGGTCCTGTGATTGAACAGAGAGCCAAGAACACAATCCAGGTACAATCATCAGACAATCCAGAACAATGTTTGAACCTGACATCTAGCCAGGGAGCATGCGATGGGAAAATGTGTCCAAACTTTTGACTGGTACTGTACGTTGAAAAACAACTTCTATGCAAACATGTCTGTAGCGAAAACCCCTGGAAGACTCACCTGAGATCATCGTGACTTCATAGAACTTGGAGAAATAGATAGGCCACTTCTGACGGGCACTGTCAACCACATCAGCCATAGCTCTCTCTTTCCTCTCCTTTCCCTTTACATATGAACCCTGTCAAAGAGATTGATGTATTTGTCATATGCACAGTATAACAAAGGTCATTCTGGGCAATGACATTCGACTTACGACAAGGCAGGGTAACATCCAAGTACAATGCATAAAAATGTCAAAATGCAAATATGGGCAAAAAAGCCAAACAACAGCACCAGCAAAAGATTTAGCCAAAGTACAAATTTATACAAAACACAACAACAACACTAGCAGTGAAGATTCCACCGGCAGCAGGACACCACATGTTGCATGAGAAGCCAGGGTCCGTGCAACCGTCCTAAAATCATCCTCAAATTGAATCGTCCTCTCATAGTTGGCAGAGGACGACATCAGTGCACTAGATGGGCGAGGGTGGTACCTGTAAGTGTGCAGCGTTAATCATCTGAATCCACTTGGTCTGAGACTTGGTTTCTATCAGGGTGATAGGGATGCAGTCCTCCACCACCTTCCTGGCATTCTCAATGCTGTTTTCAGACCCAAATTGTGCGTAGTAGTGCATTGCAGCCAGCTGGACAAAATCATCTTCCTGAATAAAAAAAAAAACAGATGTCATATCCTGTAGGAGCAGGGTGCAACGACATGGTGCTCTGCTACGGTCCGACACACCATCCCTCCCCACAGCAGGGTTACTGACCTTCTCAGATCTGTACTTTTTCGACTTGAGGCCCCTGATGACCTGTCGGTAGATGATGTCGGTGCTGACGAGGTCCCACATGCTGTTGTGCCAGGGCGTGAACAGCTCCTTCTGGAAGAACAACTTCCACAGGGTGGGCTGGCCCTCGTCGCCCTTCCTCCGCACTTCGTGCTCGCACTGAGAGATAGCGTCCATCACGTGCTTCCCGTCGCAGCCCAGGGACCACAGCTGGGGACCGCCACGGGAAAACAGAAAGACGTCATACTCTAGTCATCCCCAGAGCCGCTCTGCGTGAACTTACATGAGCTCGGGAAAGTGTTCGAGTGACAGCTAGGTGGCATCTGTACTCCTTCACCTTGTCGTAGATGTCGATGTAGATGGAGAACCCGTAGGTGTCTTTCAGGTTGATCTTCTTGGCTACTTGCTGACACAGCTCTGCAGACGTGCAGGCCGAGTCCACAGTCAGGCTGACGGTGGAGCCGTTCATCAGGGACACGGACATCGGAACGGCCTGCTTGGTTTTGGCTGCCTTTTCACAGGAAGACAAAAACACGTTTTCACCAATGCTTTTGACAACTGGCAAACGGCCTGCGGTATGCTGTATGAAGGACTGCGCCTGATTTCTATCCGGCACTGTTCCGTAACTCGGATTTCGCCCTTTGCCAGTGTGTTTCACCTGTAGCTCGATATAACAGGGAGGTTCTTTTCTCTCCCCGTTGGCCACGACGCGTCGCAGGCGTTCCGCGCAGTACGGCCCGTAGCTCTTGTGCCCACAGCGGATGAACGCCTCCAAATACTGCACCGTAGACCAGAGTAGACAGTCAATGATTAACAAGGACAAATAAACGACCAGATTACAAAAAAGACAGCGATGATGTGTGAGTTGTTTCAGGGCAGCGTACACGTTGTCTAAATAGTTGTCTTGGCAGAGGAATACAACCAACTTTTGTTCCCTGTTGTACACAGGTGGTACCTTCAATAGGCGCTCGGTAGGGGGGAAGACTCCCAGACAGATGGACATCAGGATCCAGCCTCGAAGACAGCTACGCTGGTTCTTGTTTTTTACCAGCTGCTTGCAGATTTGACTGTAGATCTCGTCCCTGCCAAGAACAGAAAAGACTCAACCCTCATTGGCTGGCAGTAGATTCCTCTTTTTTTTAATCTATGTTCACTGATCATTGTTTCAGTACAGCAGGAATGTTGTGGACTTCTTGTTACCTGATATTTGGTCTGGAAATGGCGTAGCCAACGATCACGTGCAGTTGCTCCAAGGATGACATTGGTCGATCTAGAGTGGGACCTTCACCAACTAGAATGTCGCTTCCATCCTCCTCTATTTCTGACTGGTGAGGAGAAAGATACACAATTTGCAAGTGAACACAGGATGGGTATAGCCCAGTGGAGGATCCTTTGACTGCAGATCAAGAGGTTTCAAGTTCTGCCTGTAAGTCTATGTGGCTGTAAGCGGGGGCCCCTGGGAGACACCGTGTCCAGCTGCTTTAGATGTTTCCCATTCAAATGAATGGGTCATTATCAGGCTTCTGTAGTGCTTGATGACAATCTATTCATTTGAATCAGGTGTTTCGGAAACACAGTGCCAAAGGAAGACGTTACATGAACACTAATGATGAATATTGCATTTGATGTGGAAGAAACGCCTCACCTCTTCAACAATGGTGGACTGTTTCCTGTTCAATAGTGTTGCTTCGGATTTCCTCCTGTTCTTTCTCAGTACTTTCTGTAGGGACAAAAAGAGTGTATCTCGCTAGCAGAACGCAGGTCTGCTTGGTAAAAACCCCAGAAATGAGATAGTCCTTCAAAGAAATGTTTTATATAGATCAACTAGTCAGTACCTGGTCCAGTCCCACCAGGTTGCTGAGCCTTCTTCCCTGCCTTAGTGAATACTGAGGGAAGGGGCTGGTCACGGTGTTGAGGCGCTCCTCTGAGAGTTTTTTAGGCTCCGGGAGGTCGCCCATGAACCTCAAGATGATCCACCACACCGTGAGACAGGCCTGGGGGATAGAGGGAGTGGGTGGAAGGGATGGAGGGAAAATAGAAGGGGAAGTTTGGTCAGTGAAATAAAATGGGGAGGGAATAAATAAAGATAAAGGCTGGGATGTGAATGGAGAGACGGGAGAGAAGACGGATGACCATGCTGTGCTCACCAGGGCATCTCCCTCGTCCTCGTGGTGGAGCAGGGGCTGCCGGAGCCTCTGGGTGATGTGGCTGTTGCTGGCTGAACCCTGGAAGTGCGTGGCACAGAACTTGAAGAAGGAATATTCGTCATCTTCATTGTCGTCTTCTTCGTCATCCGAATCGTAGTCCTCTACAGGTAGTTTCAGAGGGCCAGGGTCGGGCGCTGGGCCCAGCTCTGGGGCCTCCCTGATAGTCACCAAGGGCACTGTCTTCTCTGGCTTGGTCTCCTTCTTCTCAGGCTTGGTCTCCTTCTTCTCTGACTTGGTCTCCTTCTTGTCCTTGTCCTCCTCTTTTTTCTCCTCATTCTAAAGAAGAAAGAATGAAAGAAAAAGAAAAAAAGGATAGAAAGAGAAGTGAGACTCAAACAACGATCAGTGCGTCCTGCATCTTTTCCGCGGTGGTTCTGGGCTCACCTCAACCACGTCTGAAGAAATACACTCCTGTTTGGCCTGGGAAACAACCATGGGTAGGAACTCGAACATGTTGTCCACGATCGCCTGTTCATCCATAGGCTCAGGGCTGCTCGATGCCTGCTGGGATTGGCTGAGAACCTCCTCAAGCCTTCTCTGCAGCTCCAGGGCTTCCTGCTCCTGAGCCTGGCGCTCCTGGGCGGAGAGGAAGGCCTGACACACAACACAGAACAAATCTTACTGCAGATGCACGGACAGACCAACTTGGCTCGTTCATTTCCGTTCTTTCGGAAGAACGTCTCTGTAGTCAAGATTCTCCAAACTTACGTCGGTCCGGATCTTGTTGGCCCTCTTCCTGGCTAGCATGCCTCTGGCGTGGGCCTGCAGGAGCGTCACAGCTTGCCGCTGGCGTTTGAAGCTCTGTCTGGCCAGGTAGCCTCGCACCCCAGCCTGCATGGAGACAGCAGCCTCCTGCTTCTTCTGGAACTCCAACTGGGCCTTCCGGCCGCGGATCCTGGATATCAGGCGCTCAAAGCCGCATAGAATCTGAACCCAAAGTGAGAAAAGCGGATAGGAAGAGCATATAAGCGAAAGGAAACCTAACTCACACTGTGACGGGTCTAATCATTGCTTCACCGAGGACTTGTGTGTTGTGAATTCTTTTGGAAAAGGAAGATTTTAACATGAATTTAAAAACGTATTTTTTCTTGGGAGTCCAAAGTGTTGGATGTTACCTTGCGGTAGATTTTCCGCACTCTGTAAGCTCTCCAGTGCGTCTGTACAACCAGAGCTGCTCTTCTCTTGTTCACAAAACTCTTTCTACAAGAGGAGTCAACACACATGGGATTTATTCGTACCCCAACATCTACTATACATTCGTACATGCATACACTTTGATGACAGCTGGATTCAGCTAACCTCATTTTGTCATTGTCTCCACTACCCCTGTCCCCTACCTGTCCCTGTGGCCCAACATGACCCTCTGGATGATGAGGGCCTTCCTGTTGAACTCTTGCGCTCTCTCCTGCTCCAGGAAAGAGTCGTGGGCATCCTGTGGAGAGACAGGAGAGAGGTTTATTAAAAGGCTACCCACCTGACATATGCACATGTTGCTGACTCATGCACGCTGACAATTTACGATGACTCAGCATTCAATATTTTGAGTTTGGATTTGTGTTTAAGATTGAGGATACAAACTTAGTTTCTTAGGAGTATGTGACTGTTGAGAATGTTCTAGACAGGTAGGATTAGAAACACTGCACCTTTAGGAAGATTTTGGTCCTGCCAATCCTCCATCCGTCATCTCCAGTGATGACAGCCCTGCAGATGGCATCACAGCAGGCTGCCACTGTCTCCTGGGGGACAGAGGAAGGAAGGAACAGGGACTGGTTACCACCAAGAATACCACAACATACAATAAAAATAGCGATGGTTGTGGCGGGCATTGTAGAGATAACGTTCATCGTCATCATTTCACCATCATTTGTCACAATGTGTGTTTAAGTTGGGCCACGTGTCTCACAGTTTTGGGGTCACAGACAGTGGTGTTCAGCAGCACCCTGTAGCGCTGCAGGAAGTCCTTGAAGGAGTGGCGGATGGGAAATCCTAGTTTGCGGATCCTGATGGTGTCCATCATGCCAGAGTAACGCAGCTGGCGCATGCACAGCTCCCGGTCAAAGCTCTGAGGCACACAGAGTCACTAGTCAACTTGAGCCAGCAGTAATGTGATGCCAATGGTGGTGAAATTCAGCCCTAGTAATAATACAGCAACCACACTAAGAGCATTTAGCAGAGCGTGCGTATTCCCAGTATTTCCTTACCTGTGATTGCTTGTCGTTGTTGGGTTTGAAGCAGCGGATGAAGAAGGGCTGGCAGACGGACAAGGCCTTCATGAGGGCGTCGAGGGACATGCGGAACTTGCCGCTCAGCGTGGTCACCTGTTTCCTGCCGTCGCTCTGGGCCTGCAGGGGCAGATGAGAGACAGACCACGGTTAGGGGACCGAAGCAGGACAAAAACCTGAACGGATCAGCAACCGCCCACTGAAAGATTGAGAAGCATCACTCATTTATGAATAGAGTCATTGGAGAGTTGACATGGCACATTGTTTGTTCTAACAGTCGTGACATTCCTTACCCTCAGAGAGCTCCTGGGAGTTAGGATGACCATGTGGTTGTTGGAGCTCTTGGCTCCATTTCTATTGAGCTCAGTCTCAAAGATCAATCGAAGGAGCTTGTTGGTGGATGTGTTTATAAGCTTGATGATGTCAGAGCTGACAGTATCTCTGTTCTTTTCCAAGAAGCCTACAGAATCAGAATGGGTTTTAATCACCATGAAAATTTGCATAGACAAGGAATTTGCTTTGGCAGGAAGGTGCATACATGAAACATATAGGAATCTTAAAAATTGTAATATGAGGTCTAACTATACTGAGGAAATAACTATACAGGGAAATAACACCCCAGGAAACTGGTTATGCTGGCTCAGCTCCTTTTAAACAAGTCTATACTGGATCACACTGTATGAGTTAGACACTCACTCAGGCATTGCCTGAAATGTGACACATGTTATTGATCTTGTTGAGGAACGTGAATCCTGATGTTTCCGGGGTACCTTTGGAGTTGTAGTAAACGACCCCAGCAAAATGGCTGATCCCAAACTCGACATCATGAGCACTTTTGGAGGAGAGGTAGACGTTGCTTCTCCCATGAACTGTGTTCATCTTGTTCAGCATGGTAGCATCAGTCCCCTGTGAATAAACAAACACTCAAAGCTATCAACGCCCTGACCCATACTGACAGATATGAAGAAACCTGGCACATGATTATCGATGATAACCGTACCTTGGGAAAGTGGCTCTCCTCGTCGATCAGGGAGAGTAAATTAAGAGATTTCCCTGCCAGCAGGTCCAGAGTGTGCTGGTTGTCACTGAAGGAGATGTTCTTCCAGACAATGTCCTCCTTAAAATACTCTTCCTGCTCTTCTTTGAACAAGTGGCTCACAAAGAATTGCTGCAGCTGCTCATTGGCAAAGTTAATGCATAACTGCTCAAAGCTGGCAAGAAAGAAAATTAAGTGAGACAGGAAAGGGGTTAGTTGACATATTGGGCTTAGCTATTTGCAAGAAATTGAGTGAAACAGTTGAATTGCAAACCTGTTTGAGTCAAAATTCTCAAAGCCAAAGATATCCAGTAGGCCAATGGATTGGCGGACATATTTCGGACCGTTGGTCGGGATCTTGTGGATAGTATTGTTGATTTTCCCAACAATCCATATGAACAGCTTGCCATAAATCGCCTACAGAAATGATGACACACTTTTTGAACATCACTTGGTACGAGGATTTTTTTCCGCTTTACACACTGACGGTCAATTCTGAGCCCTGTTACCTTGACGAAGGCGTCCCTGCAATCCGAGGCCTGTTCAGAGCTGAGGGATTTGGACACCCGTTCCCTATTGGTCAAGAAGGAGCGATGGGTCAGACTCACTCCTAGAGCTGTACTCTGCACCTGGAGGGAACAGACAGGGAATAGACACACAGTATCAACACACTGTAAGCAACATTTACAGTTGTACTGTATGGCGTTGACATGACAGATGCCAACCTCTAGTAATTTGGCTGCCATGGTAAAGTTGTCTGATGTCCTTATCTCACTGCTTTCCATGTTGTTCAAGTAGGTGGCTGGTTAGAGACAATAAGGAAACAAGTCTTATTCAAACATCTCCCTTCGAAATGATACTCGATGAAACACAGCGTCATCTCATTCATTATTCCCACGCAAGCCACAGGCCTTCCAGAGAAAGAGCCACCTTCGAAGTTAACGTTGCCCAGGTGGAGGAGGGCAGCCAGGAGCTTGAGGACCTCCAAGCACTGGCTCTCTGTGAAGGTGAGGATCTTCATAGCAGAGCGCATACGGGCATAGTCTTTGGCATCGTCACGCCCCTCACAAACAATACAGTCACCCTACAGAAGAGGTATCAGAATCAGAATCAGAATCAGAATCAGAAGGGATTTTATTCACCATGAATGTTTGCACAAACAAGGAATTTACTTTGGCAGGGAGGTGCATACATTAAACATATAAGAATATTGAAACTTAAATATGTGGTATAACTATACAAAAGGAGCAAAGTCTAGCTAATACTAAGGGGGTCTAGCTAATACTAAGGGGAACAAAAAATAAAATAGAAGTCAGAATTTACAATCTAACCTAAAAAAAAACAGAGAGAGAGATCAAAGGTTACTATCATCGTCGTAGAGATAAAAGGGTTTGTGATTGCGCTGTCTTCAGGTAAAAGCATGTGGGATGGTCATTTATGGTGTTTGGTGAGTAATTGTTGAAATACCTTTGTGAGGAAATTGAAATCTGTGGCGTTGCCTAAAGACAGTGTCTTCTTCTGCTCTGCTGACATCCCAGCCAACATGCAGTAAAATATGTGATAGTTTCGCTCTTGCGAAGCCTGAGGAAGTTGACATGACAATCAGAGCTACAAATATTCAGCCATTCCAGGAAAACACACATTTTCCTACTTTCCTGAAACCACACGTTTACAGGATATTGTTTACACAGCTGAGCAATTGCATAAAGCAACACGCCTAATGATAGTCGAATGATCTAAACTGTATGAAATATAATAACAATAAAGACTGAGCCACTAATATCTACCTGATGGCAGACACGAGACTTCTCCAGCAAGTACTGCTCCATGCGGGCTCCTTCAATCACCCCGTCTTTGTTGAAGAAGATCTCAACGTACTTCCCAAAGCGGCTTGAGTTGTCATTGCGAATTGTTTTGGCATTTCCAAATGCTGAGGAAACCAAACATATTTCTACTACGACTATTGGCTTTTTACAAAAAGACATGTGTGGAAGATTTAAATCGTCAGTACCTTCCAATATGGGGTTGGCCTCCAGTATTTGCTGCTCGATCCATGAGTGCTGTCCACTCACTGCTGCCAGGAACTGGAGCATCAGCTTGGTGCTCTCTGTCTTCCCCGCCCCTGACTCCCCACTGAGAGAGAGAGACAAGGAGAGAAAGAGAGAGAACAAGAGAGAAAGCGAGAGAAAAAGAGACAAGAAGAGACCCGTGTTTACCTGTGTAACCTTGAGACATCCATCCTCCGAGACTATGAACAAATGAAACTCTCTTCGGGCTGCTTCGGGGCCTACCTGACGATGCAGCACTGGTCGCGTTTGTAGCGGCGCATGTTGAAGTAGCAGGTGTCGGCGATGGCGAACACGTGGGGGGGCAGCTCGCCAAGCCTGCGGCCGTGGTACAGCCTCACCTGGTCAGCTGTGTACAGCGGCAACTCCTGATACGGGTTCACCGCCACCAGAACCGAGCCCGTGTAGGTCTACCGAAAACGGACCGAAGATAACAAATACTCCATAAACAAACGTATAAACCAATTCTTCCCATGTACATTTGATCTATGGGTAAATGGTTGTCAATGACATGATCTTGTACATGGTATGGTTAAACTCTAGTGCACCCCTGTGATGTAACACACTGTCCAAAGCCTGTGTCGGATATGTTCAATGTAAGTACAAGTACTGTTTCTGGGGAAGCAAAGCGATCCTCACAGTGGAGATCTGAGTGGATAAGTGGACTCACATAGATGATGCCCTGCCTGTGGCGGACCATCAGGTTCCTGAGGAGGCCGGCTTCGTTGAGGTCTCCCAGACGGATCATGTCCTCCACCCCCTCCACGGACGTGGGGTGCATGACCCTGACGACGGCCTCCCCCCCCTTGGGCACTCTGTGCTCCTGGAGGAACAGAGAAACACTGACATGACACATGGTTCAGCATCACAAACCAGACTGAGGGACCATACGGAGGAGAACACCCTCTTGGGAGTCGTATAATCAAACCGTGATCACCTTTCCCTCATCGTCGACTAGCACCTGTTGGCCAGTTTTGGTCACCTTGACCCTGGCTCCGATGGTCACCCCGATATTGGACTCCAGCCAAACCCATTCTCCCTTAAAAGAAGAAGAACTAACAGTCAGGGTCAAGGTACGTCAGTCAACGGGAAACTAGATTTGAAGTCAAGTACATACTAATTGTTTATCACATTCTTTCCTTATTACTGTCAGAAGTATATTTAACTTCCTGGTGAAGAAAAGTATTCAGACAATGATAAACATAGCTGAAAACATTTCAATCTGGTTAATTAATAAAGACATGATAATGATATTATGAATCCTACCTTTTTCAGCATTGCCAAATTTCTATTCTCCTATTCGTTGGTCATGCAATTTGAGAACAGGTATTAGTTAACAAATGAATATGTCACTGTGTGAACAATAAAACTTGTAGTCACAATGGAGTCAAACTGGTTCATGACATCTTATTCCCATGATTATTCTTCATCTACCAACAAACCCATTCCCCATATTACCAGTATAAACAAAGGCATCAACATTCAAGGAAACAGTTGGAGAGCTTATTTTACCTTCTAAATTATTTACTGACGTCCTTCATTGAAACCTCCGTTCCTGAGCTGTATTGGGCTCATGAAAACTCACTTGAACAGTAGGCTCCAACCAGGAAACAGATCAAACTTTAGACACATCTTTTTTATGGCACTTTGACTTTGATCTGTCGAACTTTCCCATCTCCAGCGACCAGTTGCAGAGCCCCTCCCTCTCCTTATCTGTTACTGGATCGTTTCATGATATTTTGTGTCAGGGTGTCTTCTCTTACAATTATATTTGTGAAACGTCCAATACTGTAAACTTACATATTTGGTCAGGGGAACAATTCGCTACCACTGTGTGTGGAATCCCTCAAAGATAAGGAGACATTGGCAAGTCAACATTTTGAACTGTGCCACAAAATACGACAAAAATGTTTTTTTTAATCATTTTTGATTACTGTGTCTTAACTTCAGATACTGAAATACATGTGAGCTGACTCGAAAGTTATGTCATGAGTAAAGCTCTGTTATAAAACAATGGGCCTGGCCTTTGGACCTGAGGGTTGAAATCAGTTTTCCAATTACATAATCCAGTAATAAAGCCGTAAATACAGATACAGTTTGGGATCTTATTACTGAGATGGGTCCACTGTCTACGTCACAACACCAACATAATGTCAAATCGGATAATTCCTTAGTGTCTAGAATAGTGAGTTTCCAGGGACAACATACTTTGGAGTGTATAAAGGGCATGCAGTGTAAATGATAAGCTGCTGTTTAGCTGTTTGACGAGAGATTCCCGATATACGACTTGCGTGTGGTGGCTTGTGGTTTGTTCCGATAAGGGGATTGTAAATGAATTTTAATTTCCGAGATGTTGTGTAGGGAAACAATGTCCGACGTCCAATGACGTGTAGGAACAACAGGGGAATACATTCCACCTAATACTGTAAATCTTAATGAAATAATAAACTGACTTTAGCTGGATTTATTATTATTATTAATTTTCCAGTATTCTAGTGTGTTCACCGTGTGTAATCAAAGACCTGTATTTAAACCATGGGCTGATATAGTTCCCAGTGATATGGACTCTTTGTCATTAACAAGAAGTGATTACAATCATCATCATCACTATTCAGCTGATCAACAGGCGACATGTTGGAGCCAGACTGGGTGGATTCAACATGGGAGGGACCACGATATGTACAGTCACCCCTATCTGGTAATAGCTCCTTGAATGACTTCTCGCATAAATATGACCATCGGGCTGTCATGGCAACGTTGTCCAATAAAGTGGGAGGAAGTTACCAGTTGATTGTAATCTAACCTCTCAAATGATTACTGCTGGGCTTCGTGTATAGAGAGCTGATCTGGGGAGCGTACGGCCCAGCCTTCCTTCTACCTGCTATCAGCCAGCAAATATTCTTAAAGGGTGTGACTGAGGAAGAGGCCAGCAAGGTCTTATCAACTTAACTCCACATACACACAACTCATACCAGCAAGATGTTTTTATGGTAAATCCTTGCTATAATAAATGTGACTGTGGTGATAAGGTTTGTTTTTTGTTTTGTCATGGTTACACATATCATTGTCATATTGCCATCCTTGTTGCCTAACCTATGTAAAACATCCAAACATTGTCCAAATCACAATTTCAAAGTGTTTCATTAAGTATAAATGATCAACTTTGATTTTGAAATTGCGAGTTTAAATCTGTGTGGAACTGTGCAGAAGCCACAAACGTGCTTTATTGTTTAATATTAGATACAAAGAGTGGGCTTTTGAAGTAACTGTTGGAAGACCGAAGAAATTCAGTGAAGCAGGTTATTTTATTCCAAAAGGGACAGGAACATTAAGAACTCACAAATGAATGTTTCAATCTGGGGGGGAGCTGTTACATCACATTGAGATCCATGTTTCCAGTTGGACAGAAATAACATGTCAACTCCAACACACACCACAGCGCTCCTCCGTCCCTATTGGAAACCTCTAGAACCAGTGTCCTCGATACAGTAGAACTGCCATGTACAGACCTTTAAAGCACACTACTTACAGCACACAACACAAACACAATAAGGTGCCTTAAATGAGAACATTTGGCTGTTTGCCCTCAGTCTTGCCCCTATCAACGTTGCAAAAACCCATATCCCTGAAACAAATCTATTTCTCCTAAATTAGGTTCTAGCTGTTACAACAACAGAAAAAGAATTCTACATTGACTAGTCATTTGCTAAAATAATAGACATTGGATGTGCGGATATAGCGGCCAAGGTCTTTAGTTAAACAGAGAGTTAAAAGATCACCCACGTTGTGAAACCGTAATTAAGATATAGTAGAGTGTCTAGCTCCTATAGCCTGTGTACAGAGCACATATTGGGCAGTCAACAAGCACATGAAAAGGTAAGGCAAGCAAAAACACAAAAACAAAGGCACGCTTTAAACTGTTGAATCTCTGGATTTGAGGGTATACTATACGTTGTCAATACTGTACAATAACTATTGTTAACTTGGGTGAATGGTCTTTGACAGATGTGCGTGTAACCCTACCACTGGCATCTATAATCGAATGTGTGATTTTAACAAACTGATATCAAGGTAAAGAGTAGCACACATGGTTTCTATCTAGGACAGGTCACTTTGACACCATAGGAGACTTAAGAGCGTAGTGCTTTGAGTTAAGATGAAGGTCTAAAGTTGACAGGCAGTCCACAAAAGCAAAAAACAACCCCAAGCAATTTACAAATCAATGTAAACGCATTTTTAAAATGCATAAAATAATGCCTCACAATTAAAATCACAGGAGCATTGTCAGTGGCATTGTTCAGGTCATTACGTTACTGCTAAAACAACAACATACAACCACATCGTACAGTCACACGGCTGGCTTCCACGTAGATTCAACGGATGTCTTGAGTCTGCTACGTATGTCAGATCAGTGTTCTGTATCACTGAGCTCAGCTATCTAAATGTACATGGTGGTAGTTACTGCTTTTGGTTCATATGCAACATTTATCTGGAGTTTGTGATACGGTTAGGATGACGTAAACAAGAACGTAATTAATTATATAACTGCTTCGACTTTTCAAGCAACATTCAATAGCACATTGAATGAAAGGACTAGGTACTTTTTTTCTTTTTTTTAACATTCAAACCAATTTAGTAAAAAATGGTGGCCTGTTGTCCCATACTTCACATCCTAAAATAAAATAAAAATCACTTTCAATACAGATTTTCTTCTCCCAGTGAAATTTAGGCCAGAATTCAGTCTGGGAAAACCAGCCTTGAGGGTTAAACTGAAAATAGTTTAAGATTTTAATTATCACACATACACTGTGTATCTATTATCTAAGAAAAATGACCTCATAAAGGTCTTGACTGCTAAATGAATGTCTGAATTCATGGCATAGTTGTGGCTCTGGATTAGAGTGAAATGAACCCAGAGCAGCCAGCCCCTGGAGCTGTACTGTCTGGAGGCACTTGGCTGCTCAGAGGAACTTAAGACCACAAGCTAGGCCAATGAAAGAAACATCTTAGCTTTGCTAATCCGTAAAAATAAAAGAATGTGCAAATTCCACTAAAGGTCTAAAAATAGGCTCTGTGTGTGTGTGTGTGTGTGTGCGGGCTTCAGGGCACATGTAGACATTCATGATCCATTCCTTGTGGGCTTCTTGAGCACGGCGCTGTACTTCATGGGCCCGTCGGTCACCAGCTGAACGTCCACCAGGGTGAAGATGCCGATCTCCTGAGGAGAACACGGGGACACAGGACTCATGAAGCACACCGCTGGTGCTGCCGGGTGAGGACGTCCACAGGTGAGTGATGCCAGCCCGATCACCGCGACGCCAACACAACCCCCATTTTTTATGTTTATAATGTCAAATTGTATGATCATAATTTTTATGTATTTGAACTTTTGATATTGGTAGTGTAATGTTAGATATTGGTAGTGTAATGTATGTTTCAAATGTTTGATGTTCGTATGCAAGTCTTATATGTGGACCCCACTAAAAGTAGCTCTGTCTTAGGGTAGAGCTAATGGGGATCCTTCTAAATAAAACAAACAAAACAAAACATACCCCAAATGTTTTAAACACATAAATAAGGGAATCAAATACACATCCAGGAAGTCCATCGAGGATGACGGTCGACGGCACAGCTCCCTCTGGGGTCTTACCTGCTGTACTGGGGCCTTGTCCTGGTCCTCAGGGGCCCACACCAGGGTCATCTCAGCCCGCTTGCCCACCTTGTTGAAGTGGAACTTCTCCAGGCCCTCCATAGCCTGTAGGGGCGAAACCAATGAAACTCCCAATCTGAAACTTGCTGCACGACAATCTCTCGTTCCTCGAGAACGTGTCCCGGCTCGCCGGATTTTTATGGCAGCCAGACATGTCCAGACATTGCCCGGTAGGCGTGGTGGATTACGAAGTTCTTGAACATTCCCTCACCTTGCAGTAGATGCGTTTTTGCACCCCGTAGCGCAGCACCAGCACGTCGAAGGCCTGGTCCAGTACACCCATCACCATGGCCTCAGAGTCAAGAGGGCCGCTCTCCTGGAGGGGAGAGTAAGGGGAAGAGAGAGAGAGAGGAGAGAAACAGAGAGAGTGAGAGAGAGAGAAAGAGAGAGAGAGGCAGAGAGAGAGAGTTCATCACACCTCCGTCAACACCATCACATCCTGTCTGCCCTGAGCATCGACCCTAAAGCTCTAATGGAGATGTAGATATTTTGGACAACAGAACGCATTTTGGTATTATTGCTGAAACCGTAGGAGCCCTCAAACCGTCAAGACTCGCTCGCTTCTGACTTGACACAATCTGTCGTGGTGTGTCGCGGGGCTGAGGGGCTGGTTACCTTGACGAAGACCCCGAAGAAGAGCTCAGAGCTGAGCTCCTGTACTCTCTTGGAGGCTGTCTTCCTGTCGTTACAGTGGGATGCCTGCTTGTTCACCTCCTCCCCTGTCAGCTCCAACTGGGGCCCGCAACCTTCACACACACACGTCATTTCGAGGGATGTAGTACACAACAAAAAATATACATTTTTGACAAATGACTTACGCACAGAGAACTGGCCATCGATGATATCTTAAAAGAACACAAAGCCTGCTGGCTTGGTTTTCCCTGAACAACTACAAGGACCAGAGGAGCAGTAGGCGTGACAACATCAGCGGCACTCAAATCCTCCGGCCTCTGAACAATCCATGCGCCCACACCAGGAGGGACAGGGACTGTGAGGCACGCATTGTCCTCTCCTACAGCGCTACTCTGCAGCACGCTGACAACTCAAACAGACTGCCCCACAAGGGAGCCCGGCACACTGTCCTCAATGTACCCCTGGAGCACAACTAAACCTTTGTATCCCTCTCACACCCTTTCTGCCTCTGTGTGTCTGCGGTCTGCGAGGTTCACCCACCAAGCGACGCGGCCAGCAGGCGGTGGACGATGACGTCGGCGTAGCGTCTGATGGGGGAGGTGAAGTGGGTGTAGAAGGGCACGTTGAGGGCGTAGTGCTTGAACAGGGGCTCCTCCTTCAGAACGCCTGTACAGAAGTACACAGCCATCTGGGGGGGGGGGGGGGCGGGGGGGCGGGGTCAGAAACAGACTGGTCAAAACAGAAGGTCGGAAACATGACTGAGCCATATTTAGATTGGGGGGGGGGGGGGGGGGGGGGTTGGGGTATCGAAACTAGAACAGGGGTTGGGGTGATGATGGCAGTGTGGAGAGGTCAGGGGTCGAGGTCTCTCTCTCGGTTCACCTGCATGGGTCTGGAGCACATGTGGGTGATGACCTCCTTCCTGGCCACTGTGTATTCATCATCTCCCAGGGTGGAATGCAGACTTTTCTGTGGGGCGCAAACCAGGACAAGGTTTACGCAACACTAATAAGAACCATCGTCATAATGCGGCTCCGAAAAACACTTAAAAGTCAGAGACAGATTAGATAGATACAGATCGAATCAACTTGATGGTCCACTCACGTGGAGAGCTCCGGCCGAGGAGAAGTCGATACTGAGGCCCATCTGGTCGCAGAACTCCTGCAGGTCGTCCACCATCTTGCTCTGTGGCGGAGGATGGCGTCGCAGCAAGGCCTTCTGGGGGAAGGCGCGGTAGATCTGGTGGGCAGTGGCCATGTTGGCCAGCAGCATGAACTCCTCCACCAACCTGGGAAACGAAGAAGAAAGAAAAAAAAAAAAAAAGGAGGGGGGGGGGGGGGGTGGAAACAGAAGGGATGGAACCAAACTGTTTGCTTGATGGACAAAGAGCTTTCCAGCACCCATAATTGTGTTTTAGCAACTCGGGTGTTTTGGTCAAATTAGCTTGCTTGGTCTTGTGGATAGTGTAGGAGGTCAGGAGACTTCAGGCTGATCGAGGCTGGCGGAGACTCACTTGTTGCTGTCTCTGTACTGGTAGACGTAACATCCCTGAGGCATGCCCGTCTCTCTGTCGAGAGTGAAAGACAGCTTCAGCTGGAAAGACAAAAACAGAAAAACATCTCAGCTTCAATTCATTGGCGTTCCACCTGGAAGCAGAATGAGCTCCAAAAAACGTTTCTTTGTAAACCAGCACGACGCGCGTGCAGGCAGTGTCCTGTGAGTCTGAGTCGGCGGGCCCCCTGCATCCGTGTTCTCCACTGACCTGGTCCAGCCGCAGGGCGCCCCCCTCGAAGCGCTGGGCGCGGAGCCGCTTGGCGATGGCGTGCAGGTTGAGCACGGCCTGGTGGATCTCGTCGACGGGGTGGTCGGGGGCGATGGGCGGAAGCTCATCGGGAGAGAACAGCTTGTCCGGCGCCTCGATCATGCTCTGGGCGTGGTCGTAGCTCAGCTTGACGCAGGAGCGGATTACCGTGCGGCCGAACCACTCGCTCAGGATCTAGAGGAGGAGGGGGGGGTGAGTGTCATGTGACGTGTGCTGGCGTATCCGTGTGCTGTCGGAGTGGAGGTTCTGGTACCTTCCCCTCAGGGGTGATCTTCCAGATGACAGAGAAGGTGAGCCGGTCAGTTAGAGGGTTCAAGCTGCACAGCTCCTCACACAGCAGCCTGGGCAGCATGGGGATGACCTGAGAGAGGGCCCATTCAATGTCTAACTTTATCGACCTGTCACAGGCATTGGTTGTTGATGTTTTATTTATTATTTGAAACTTCCAGAAAGAAAAAAAAACATTGAAGAAAACAGGGAATAGAAGTGCGTGAAGACCTTCTGGACCAGGTAAACACTGGTGGCTCTTCGGCCGGCGATGAAATCCAGAGCGTTGCCCTCTTCTACAAAATAACTCACATCTGCGATGTGAACGCCCAGCTCGAAATTACCTGAGAGAGGTTGGGGGAGGGGGGGGGGGGTCAGGAAATGGAAATGTCATTTTGTGAAACAAGGCCCATCACGTTAACACTGGCAGCTTGTGTGGCGGTGACGCACCATCTGGGAGAGGTCTGCAGGACAGGGCGTCATCCAGATCCCTGGCGGTAGCAGGGTCGATGGTGAAAATGCACTCCTTCCTGAACAGGGAACAACAGCTCAGTGTGAGGGTGTCGGCCGGGAACAGGCTGTGTCAGATGGGCCTCTCTAGCTGTTCCCCTGGAGCTTTTGAGTCAAGGACAGGGCTTCACTGTCTAAGTTCAGCCAAAACTGTTCTGGTTTGACCTCGATTTATTAATATCGTTGAATATGCCTATGTTGAGAGTGTGTAGGTAGGTTGAGTGTGTGTGTGTGTGTAGAGTGAGTGTGTGTGTTGAGTCAGTGTGTGTGTGTGTTGAGTCAGTGTGTGTGTGTGTTGAGTCAGTGTGTGTGTGTGTTGAGTCAGTGTGTGTGTGTGTGTTGAGTCAGTGTGTGTGTGTGTTGAGTCAGTGTGTGTGTGCGTTGAGTCAGTGTGTGTGTGCGTTGAGTCAGTGTGTGTGTGTGTGTTGAGTCAGTGTGTGTGTGTGTGTGTGTGTGTTGAGTCAGTGTGTGCGTGTGTGTTGAGTCAGTGTGTGCGTGTGTGTGTTGAGTCAGTGTGTGTGGGTGTTGAGTCAGTGTGTGTGTGTGTTGAGTCAGTGTGTGTGTGTGTGTGTTGAGTCAGTGTGTGTGTGCGTTGAGTCAGTGTGTGTGTGCGTTGAGTCAGTGTGTGTGTGTGTGTGTGTGTTGAGTCAGTGTGTGTGTGTGTGTTGAGTCAGTGTGTGTGTGTGTGTGTTGAGTCAGTGTGTGTGTGCGTTGAGTCAGTGTGTGTGTGTGTTGAGTCAGTGTGTGTGTGTGTGTTGAGTCAGTGTGTGTGTGCGTTGAGTCAGTGTGTGTGTGTGTGTGTGTGTTGAGTCAGTGTGTGTGTGTGTGTTGAGTCAGTGTGTGTGTGTGTGTGTTGAGTCAGTGTGTGTGTGCGTTGAGTCAGTGTGTGTGTGTGTTGAGTCAGTGTGTGTGTGTGTGTGTGTTGAGTCAGTGTGTTGAGTCAGTGTGTGTGTGTGTTGAGTCAGTGTGTGTGTGTGTTGAGTCAGTGTGTGTGTGTGTGTGTGTTGAGTGAGCCCTTCTCACCGCAGGTCTCTCCTCCTGCGCAGCTCCTCAGGGGGGATGGCCCAGGGCAGGGTCTGAGGCAGGCAGCCCAGGACCTCGTGGGAGAACTCTGAGAAGTCCACGTCGTACTCCGTCAGGATGCCCTCTGTCTCTGGCTCGATCTCCCCTGCCTGGCCCAACGTCTTAGCCAGGCGGCTGACGGACATTCATCCACACACACACACACACACACACACACACACAAACACACACACACACACAATTTGAGACACTAGTCTGAAAACCTCATCTGCAAAGACAAACCACTACCGAGTGAACATGAGAACTTAGCGATAAGCGGAATATGGTGGTCCTGAATCTCCACTAGTGAACGTAGATGTGGACCTACCCTTCGGCAAAGTTGCTGTCATCTGGCCAGTGGGTGATGCGGCAGATGAACAGGATGTTGGCGTAGTCTCCAGGGCGGGATACAAAGTCATGGGGACAGTCTGCCAGGGGGACATTTATACGAGGTACGCGGTGGTCTACAGGGGCGAACATGGCGAAGGGTTTGTCTGGGAGGAACTTGAGGAAGCCTGTTGCTGCCCTCGAGTGCTTTTGTTCAACTATGTACACCACCTGGAAGATAAGACGTGACATGGAAATAAATTAGACAAGGAGAGTTTTCTGCTAGCTATCTAGAGAATGACACCTATTTTGAGGGTCGCAAACACTGGTTCTCACGAAATAGTGTACCTTGGCAGTCCTTTGAAGTATCTCTCTAGTGGAATTAGGCTTGGAGGGCACATCTTGGTTTACACCTTCTGCCCCTGGAGATCATAAAGGCAAAAAAAAATCATGACGACTCTAAAAGGATAAAGCGTTGGATCCTTCTCTGTCCAGAACATCCAAGCTTTCTCGTGTGAAGAGAAGCCCTGTACCTTTAGCATTGAGGCTGACGTTCTCAGCCCTTTTAACCATCTCCTCCTGGTCACTGTACTGGTCCTCTATGATGACATCGGGGCTGGGAGGGTTTTTCTTCCCTGGTCTTTGGGTCTTCCCAGCTGAGGCCTCTGGCTCGCTGGCACCCTCACAGTCAGTGTCCGACCTCACCACCTGGGCAGTCAAAGGATCATCGACGTGGTTATTTAGGCGACAACTGTGGACACACTGAAGGCAGGAGCTGAAGGAGAGCTCACCTTCCACTGCTCTCGGGGGAGCAGCTGCACCACCACCACATCTCCGTTCAAGCACCTGTTCCTGGCCACGATCCCATCCAGGAAGATGTCTCGCGGGCTGTCCTGTGAGGACAAATGGATCTCATTGTAACAGTTGCATTATGTATACCAACTGATCAAAATAATGTAGGAAAATGTTTTTATGGCACTGAAAACTAAGTAAGAAACTTTGGTTGACAATAGGGTCTCCTCACTGGTGATGGGATGAAAGCTTCGTGGTACTTCTTAGGGTTGATTCTTATTGGTCCCTGGAAGGAAAAAGGGATGTAAGTGGATTTTCTTTGTCACATAAACACATTTGCCAGCAAGTGTCACAGGGGGTAGGCATGTCACGCATCAGTATTGCTTTCCCCCAATTCTGCCCACACCAGGGTTCAAACTCGGGCTCTCAAGTACAAACGCAACAACGACCTCTATAAAACAGTGTTCAAACCAGCTACGCCACCAAAAAGCTATCTCTTTGATGGCGCGGGTGGGCAAGCATTCATAATGAGGACGAGTGAGTTTGACCAATCCCAAGTCGGTTACAGAAGCACATCACGTTCCTGTGCCCGTAGACGGAGCCTGTGAGAGCGTTACCTGGATGAGCTCTCCCCTCTTCAGAGCGTGGGAGACATCCTCAGCAGACATGTAGGGTTCAAACACCTGCTTCTTACCGCCTCTTCCTCCCCTGTTCTTCTTACCCTTGTCAGCCAGGGAATTAGAATTTGGGGCTGAAAATAAGGATAATTATTAAGACATTATTAAGGTAATGTGTCCATCGTTGTCATCAGTAAGCAGCACATACAAAAAAAAAAGAAATGGCTTGTTTTAATATACACATATTGATAGCCAAGCAATTTGGTAAGCACAAATGAGGAACAGTGTTCAGTTTACCTTGTGGTTGCATGTGATTTGGTTTATGTGGGGACTTTGTCATTTCTGGATTCATATCTGAATGGAGGAGCCCATCTCTTTCCTCGTCCATATTGTTCTTAGGTACGTTCTTCTTCTTAGATTTCTTCTTCTCATGCTCTTTCCCACCTGAACCGGCTTGGCGGCCAACCCTGTCTCTTGCATCATTGCTACCCTGGTTACTAGTGGGCTCTTTTGAGGGTTGGTCTTTGTTCCTCCTCTGCTGATGCTGGGAGTTTCTGTGTTTGATGGAACCAATCTCCTCGCCAGACTCTACGTCTCCATCTTGACTGGTGGCGGTGTCCCTCCTCTCCCCACGCCAAAACCCATCAGAGACCCCTTCCTTTCTCTCAGAGTCCTGCCTGGCTCCCCGGCTGTTAACCTTGTCCATGTACAGAGACAGGGAGCTCTCTTCCCCCTTACCTTTCCAGGAAGAAGGGGAAAAGTCAGAGGAGTCTGAACATTCTATTTGAGCCAGGTCGTTTTTTCGCTGTGGTATGTCTTGTCTGTCACTGTGGGCCTTGATTGGGGTGGTTGGCACAGTATCTTCCCCTTGAAACTGTGACTGCTGTGCATACTGTTCCAGGTAGGATCTAAATTTGCTGCTGCGGTGCTGGCTGAGAAGGCGGGCATAGCCATCTTTCTGACGAGGTGTGGTGTTTTGGGTCTGGCCACGTTTGGTATCCCGAGCCCGGTTGGGCCCTTTGGTTTGACGAGGTGTGTCCATTTGGTTATCTTGTTGAACCTGAAAACACGAGTGAGGCCAAATAAATAACACATAGTTGGTTTGTAGTTCAAAATCAACTTGAGCTAGACACATAGGTTAGCTAACAAAACAACAATCAGTAACTTCAACACATCGTGAACATGTGTCTGACTTGACAGATAATTACACATATCACACCATTCAAATACATTACTTTTCTTGCTATCAAGTCAGCTAGTTAGCTAACGTAGCTAGTGCTAACCATGGAGTGGCATTTTATAACTGTTTTATAGCTAGTCTAGCTCAAGCTACGTTAACCCTGCTACTATTCAACTGTCCTTTAAATTCGGTGATGTATTACCTGATATGTTGTAAGCTTGTTCAGTAGTAGCTAGCTTAATAGATTTGCTAAACGCTGGCTAGCTTGATAAGTAATTAGCTAAATTTGAGAGCTAGCTAGCTAACACTAAACTAGTCTCTGTCTCAGTGACTTGACAGTCACCAGTCTGTGTAGACTTCTAGCTGGCCAGCTACTGTAGGTCTGTTCGTTTGGTTGTCGGTTACACAGTCAGGCTGAAGTTGCATAAGCTAAAACAGCTTAACAAGTCGTTTTCACATGATACATGTTAATAAAATACGGTGTTATTGCACTACTCAACCAACGAGTAAATCTCGTATAGTTAAAATACGTCTTCAAAAAGGAAATGTTCTGTTTAGTGCAGTAATCCAGTCGACCGCGCGACAGCCCATAGAACGTAAACGAGTGTACGAAACAAAACGTTTCTGAAAAGGAAGTTGACATAGTTAGTAAGAAATGTGATTGGTCCACAGAAACGGATGTGCAGCTGTTTTTCAATTCCAATCGTCTCAGTAGCCACATGTGATATAACAAGCAAGCATGCATGCATAAGTAGCTAATTCTTATCGAGAAAATAAAACACATGGCGAAGTCAAGCAAAGTAAGATCGACATTTACAGATAATACAAAAAGTGAACTATGAAGCTATTGGGACCTCTAAAGCTTGTCTCAGTGCCATGTGGCCAATTGAGTGCTACATGGCTAACGTTAGCCATACAGATATGCTATAATGTATTTAACTGGTTACTCACCGCTTATGAATTTAAGCATCGGCAGTGAGATTGTGTAGCTCAAGACTATTGACTGAGTAGCCTTGTATAATGAACTCTGTTTAATCCACTTTAGGCAACTGCCAAGACAAAAGCATCCAGAACGACCACTGTCAAGAATGCCAGTGAAGAAAATGACATTGGTGAGTATCATATTTTGTGCAAATAATCTGTTCTCTATTTGAATGTAGGTACAATTTATTAAAATGTTTGAATTCACAACACAAATTTCAGATGTTCAGGCAGTCTGTCCATCCCCAGTGTCAGGAGATGCAACTCCCACTGCTGACGTCCAAGCTGATTCAGAAAATGAGGTGACCGCTGGAAAAGGTACCAAAACTTGTTTTCACGTTGTCCAACATTACTGGATAATTATTTAGACCGCACACATACAGTTTCCAATAAACTAAGGATATTCTGTAGGTTCTGTGGAGGAGCAGAGTGACACCACCCCTGCAGCAGCAGCTGCTGCTTCAGAGTCCACAGCATCCGTGACGGTGACGTGGGAGCCAGAGACTGAGATGGCAGACGGCGAGACCTATGGGGACCAAGAGAATGACCAAAAGGACCAAGACGAGAACGAAAAAGGTAGTAGTTGTCATATTATAGGAATGTATTTCTTCTTTAAATACATCGTGTTTATAACCAACAACATCTCCAGTTATTGCAGTTAAGTCTGGAAAAAGGAAACCCGAATCCACAGTTGCTGCCTCTCCATCAAAAAAAATTAAGCTCCTAAATGATGGTAAATGATGAAATCCACAATAATGTTGGTATTTATCTCTTGCCTAAATTTTGGCTGATTAATGCATTTGTGTACTAACTTGGATACTGGTTCTTTTTAGGCTTTTGTCTTTTTGTTGGCAGTTTGAACACCTCTAAAACATATGATGAGGTCAAAAATTCTCTAGCAAATTACCTTTCAGCACAGAGTATTTTGATTCAAGACATAAGGCTGCATCATTCACGGTGAGTGTCTCCTGTCTTATTCTTAACTTACTTTTCCCTCTACATAATTATGGTATCACGCATGATCCCACAGAGTTAAGAAATATGATGTTACTCTCATTCACAATCCAGAGATTGCAATCCTGAGATGTGAATGCCTAGAAATGTAGTTTGTCATCCTTGGGCTACATCTTGGGCCACAATGTTTTTTAACCACATTTCCATATTATATCCAGGAAATTTGCATACATAGACTTTCCCACAGAGGAAGACTTATCTAAAGCTTTGAAGCTGAATGGAGAGAAGATACTGGACAAGCCAATGAGGATTGACAAGGCAAAAGTCAAAGAAATCATACCAAAAGGTATTGGCTCATTTCACTGGTTCCAAACTCTTGGAATAATTGTTTGGTCTAATAATGGCATTTCCGATTGTTGTTAGAGTGGTACACTGTCAGGAAATGTTTTACCAAATTGGTGTTTTGTTTTGTCATAGCAAAACATGCCAAGACGTTGTTTGTGAAGGAAATCCCATTTTCAGCAACAAAGGAGGACCTAAAGATAGTCTTTGATGAGGCAGTGGACATTAGGTTTCTTGGTGGCGGTGATGGTCCAAATAAAGGGTAAGACAATTCATCTGTTGAAAGAGGTCTAAAGAACCTTTAAACTGCACTATAACAATTCTAACACTAATTCAAAAAGCACAACCACAAAGCTAAAATAATGTCGTCCTTTATTTAACAGAATTGCATTTATGGATTTTAAAACGGAGTCCATAGCTGAGAAAGTTCTGAAGGCAAAACAAGGGACTGTCATCGGTGGTCGTGCTATCATTATCGACTTTTTAGGAGAAAAGAGTGCCCAAATGTCTAAACAAGTTCCAGGTATATATACTACTCTTTACTTGGAGAAGCAAGCCATGTTGAAAGTTGGATATCTTGGCTCTTAACTGTTTGTTTACAAATCAGCTATGTTTTTTACACAGCTGAGGCTACTCCAACAAACACTTTGATGGTGAAAAACCTGTCATACAAAGTGAAAGAAGATTCCCTGAAGAAAGTCTTTAAGAAAGCAGTCAGTGTCAAAATACCAAGGATTCATGGCAAGAAAAGAGGGTAAAAGAGGACTTTTGTACTACAGTAGAAAGAAATATTAATTTATCACCTCATTCACCAATTTTTCTTGTCTTTCTAGATTTGCTTTAATAAAGTTTGAAAGTGTCGATGATGCCAGGGATGCCATCCAATATTTACAGAGTACAGAGATCAATGGGAGAGCAATCAGAATAGAATTTGACAAGTTAATACAAGTTCATGAGGGTGAAAAAGGTAATGTCTTACTTTTAAAACATGCACATTGGGTTTGGGTGGGTTCTGGATATAGACTAATCGTGAACTGAAAACAATCCCTTAGTATAATTTGTAAAGTGTTATTTAATAATTACTTGTTTTTGTTGTTAATGTGTTATTCTCAACATTGTGCTTGGTGTGGTAGTTCTTTCGAAGACATTGGTCATCCGGGGTCTTGCAAAGGAGACTAGCAAGGAAACTTTGGAAAGTGCCTTTGAAGGAGCAATAGGTGCCCGCATCGTCACAAACAAAGAGGGGGTTTCCAAGGGGTAAGTGACAGGAGAAAAGATCACAAGATATCAAATCTATGTTGCTGTTGACCTTTCCCCCAATATGTTCTGTATTTCGTATATGTTCATATCTTCCTTTCAGATTTGGGTTTGTAGACTTTGAGAACCCTGAAGACTGCAAGTCTGCTAAGGATGCCATGGAGGACTGTGAAATAGACGGGAGCAAAGTGGCTATCGATTATGCCTTAGTCACCCGAGGGGCTGTCAGAGGAGGGTTTAGAGGTCAACCCAAGGTGCGTGGAGCTGCAGGCAGTGGAAGACGGGGAGGTCCTGGGGGAGGCAAGTTAACCTCAGTAAATCATTTCAAAAGCATTAATGGAGGCTTAAGTCATATTTTCATTTAAAAAGTAAATTATAACAACTGCCTGTTTGTTTACCTTTTGGAGTACATTGTGCTGTGTTTCAGGGAGAGGAGGTGATTCAGGAACGAAGCTTAAAAGTGGAAAACATCAAAAGAGAAAAGTTCAAGGATGACAAGATCTTCAGGAGACTGCTCTACTATAATTTATAAAAAATAACAAATAGTTTTGTCATGAGTACCCCAGCCCCCTTCAGTTCACTCAAAGAAATGATTAGGCTGGTTGATTTTAATCGTTGTTTTGGGGGGTTTGTTAACTGAATAATTGCAGAAATATTTTCTTTTACCACAAAATGTAATCATAGTCATTGATTTGATTGGATTTTGTAATCTGTAAAGACAGATGGATGTAGGGTAATAAAATGACCCTTATGATTTGTACTAAGGTTTGTAAAACTCGTATTCATCAAAGAATAACGTAAAAGCATGCATTTTTTTAGAACCTTTGTGACCAATGTAGATCTTAGATTTTCGCGATAAAAGGTTGACACAAGTTTGATAAGCAAACGGGCAGAGATGAGAGGACTACTGACAGAAGTTAACTTGAACCAACAATCAGATTCGGTAATATAGCCTACGCTTCGCGGAGGTAAGATTGGGCTATTTATTTGCTGCCTCCAGATCTATTGAATTGCGCTTCCTTAATGGGTCACAGCATCTCGCATCTCATTGGTAAAAAGAAATTGGGATGAAATAAAGGAAAATGTGTCCTCTAATGACCTCACATCCTGTTTTTCACTTCCTTTTCAATGGTGGTGGACCAATTTCGGTCGATCGGAACCCCGCGCGGAATAGACTCCAGCACATTGTCAATATTGCACACGCGCGTGTTCCATTGGGCACATTCCAGATCGCTCATGTAAAGGTGCGGAAGACTTGTGAAATTGATTTTTTCTACTGTTTTACCAAATTATAACCAACAATATGTATCATTTGTAAGACTAAAAGGCCGTTGTATTCTGGTAAGTACCGATTTCTTTACAATTGCGCAAATAAATGAATTGCACATAGTTTTATAATAGTAAAAAAAACTGCAGACGTGGGGATGTTTGCGCGATAGCCTACTGTCAAGACATTTTTATGGATTTCCTATTATAACTTTTTTGATTTTATACGGTCATTTTGAATTCAGTTTCAAAGAATTGTATTTGCAGGTGGTTGAATTGTGGTTATACAGAGTTGAAGAAATTTTGTGTCTCCAATTTGCTACAGTGTGTCTCCATGTAACCCAAGCCTACTGAGGCATTTGGTTTATGAAAACAGCTGGATCAGCACCAGTTTGTCGACATTAGCTTCAAGCAGTGGAAGAGAAATACATTCATGTTCACATGAACAGTACATTATGAAGTAAATGTGATATTTTTTATGATGTAATGTTGGAAGTCCATTGCTTATCAAAGCAGGGTAGTAGACAAGGTGTTTGTGACCAGTTATCTGACTACACCCAGTCAAGCCAAGGTTGCCTGTTGACGAGTACAGTAAGAATCCATAACTTTCCAAAGGATTCCATATGAAAGGACAAAGGTGGCACTGAGTATTATTTACTACAAATAAGACTCTAAACTGCAGTGGTTCAGAAACATTCACACCAGTTGTAAACCAATCTGGTGGATCATGTTTTATTTAGTTTATTATGGTCTTGGAAAGATTGCTTGTAGTTGAATGGGATGTTACAGTAAAATGGCATAGGGAACAATGTTGACAGCTAATGCTAAAGTTGGTAGAATTCAGCATAGGTACCAAGATCGTCAATAATTATAATATTTTAACTAAACCTAAAAAGACCAGAATGTCTTATGCTTTACATGCTGTAAGACCCTCTAAATACAGACTGTAAGAAATGCATGACTAATTAAATGACCGAAACTATCTCTGAAAGGGAAAGAATGTGGAGAAGATCTCGGTCAGCAAGAGGAATGATGGGTCATTTACCATAGGTCAGGGAAGGGGGGGGGGGGGGGTACAAGGGTCCTGTTTAGCACCAGGGAAGTTGTGGTCAAAACACAGTTGTATGCCCTCTCCTATATGGTAAGAACATCTTTAGTCTAGACAGGTTGACGCACACCCAGGGATGAAAATAAGGATCTGCTCAAACACCACTATTTGCTTCAATTAGTCTTGAATGCTTATCTTTAGCTTATCTTAATTTTATTGCTGTTAGCCACTGACAGTTTAGGTCTTTCCAGTTGTATCCCCAGGGTAAACTCCTGACCTCCCTGCTTGACATGTGAGCTTTTTTGGTTATGCATTAAGCTAGTGTTGTTCTTGTTGCAACATCTTTATTGGCCCGACAGGGTTAATGTGTTCCGTGATAGCCTAACATCATGATTTGATGATGTTAACAAGCAAAAATGCCAATATTATCCCAAAAGTCTGTCAACATCTGTACATTTTTAAAAGACTGATTGTTTTCAGTTTGGCCTTTTCAAGACGTCTAACAGGATGGATAACAAAGAGTTGAAGATCATCAATCAGGGCACGGAAGATGAAATGGTGAGCCAACAAACCAACAACAATCTGAATTCTTCATGTTTTGCAACAACAACAAAAAACTTCCACATGGCTTTGAGTCTGGAATCACTGAGGCGACGGAGTATTCCCCTCGAGTGAAGTACAGAACTTTCAGTTCTAAGAGATTTGCCTGGTCATCTTGCGATTCAATTGTAAACTTGCAACAAGAGTACCTTATCTATAAACCTAAGCCCTTAACAGCGCAGCATCTTGGAGGTGTCCACACTCAGTCACAGCACAGCACATTTCCCATTACTGACTAACCTGTGTCCATCATTATCCTGTAGGAGGTGTGGGGGTACCGGCCGTGCCCCTGGAAGATGGTCTTGATGGGGGTGGGGGCGCTGTGCTCTGGGGGGCTGCTGTTACTGCTGCTCTACTGGCTCCCTGAGTGGGGAGTCAAAGGGACCTGCACACACACCTCCATCCGAGAGGCACACACACTCCTACTCCGGTCCACGGTAGGATACAGTACTCACACCTACACACATACACACCTACACACGAGAGATTGAGTCCCAGGTTGTAGGTCTAGAACGCTTGCATTGGTTATCAGCCCGTTGATGATGTAATTGTTCTGTTAAAGGACGAGTTCAGGCGCTGGTTTCGGAGCACGGTGCGTGAGATGCTGTCTCCAGGAAGGAGGCCTTTTGATAACCTGGAACCCCCAAACGCTGCCCACATCCCCAACGGTGACCAAGCCTACAGCGCCTCTCAGGAAGAGAGTCACCAGAAAGACGTCCATCGGCAGCATTTTCAGGTAACAGGATGGCATGCTGACCCTCCTCAACAGAAGAAGCCATTCAGCAACGTGTGTATCAAGGGGACTGAAACAATATGCTGTCAGTGTTCTTTATTGAGCTCTGAATGTCCTCACTACATTGTTTCTCTCTTTTTTTCTTTCTCTCAGATTCGCTACTTCACCCTCCACAGCACAAAATACTATTGGAATGATCTGACACAGAATTTTGAAGTGTATAAGTAAGAGTGCCATTATAAATCATCCAAATCAGAGTTATATTTATGAAGTGTGCTTTGAATTCCTCTGACCACATTCCAAATCAAATTGCTCTTCATCAAGTGGATGTGAAAAGTAGTTTGTGTGTGCATTGCTCGTCTAGAGGCTTGGAGGATATTGGGGTGAGCTGCTCCAGTATCCACTCTGACCACAGCTCAGGTATCGACAAACTGCTGCAGAACTACAGGTACACACACACACACACGCACACATAGGCACATACTCCAGGTTACAAGTGGTGATATGCTAATTGCTTCCTTCTACTTTCTACAGGAGATTGTTTTTTGAGGTCAATGAAATTGCAGTGAGGGTGCCCTCAGTGTTCAAGCTCTTAATAAAAGAGGTAGGTCGTATTTGCAATATCTTACATCCTTATTAAATATGTTTTATAAAAACCATCCTTTAAGAGTGGATAGTCTGATTTGTGAAAGATGAATAATGTCCTTTTTGAAACGGTTTTCTTATCCTCTCCCCAGGTGCTGAATCCGTTCTACATCTTCCAGCTCTTCAGTGTGATTCTGTGGAGCTCAGAGGAGTACTACTACTATGCAGCGGCCATTGTCTTCATGTCTGTCATCTCAATAGCCACCTCACTGTATACCGTCAAAAAGGTGGGTAGGCAGGCATCCAAACATGTTCACAGGACCACGGTTGACCTTCTTAGCTGTTCCAGACGATTTATGTGTGATTCTGTTGCGTATTTGTCCGAATACCAGCAATACGTGATGCTTCACGACATGGTGGCGTCCCACAGCATCGTACGCGTCTCTGTGTGCAGAGGAAGCAAAGGTACATCACAGATCTGATAAGAGCGGTCATGGTAATTATTACCTACTGCATCACCGGTAAAATACATTTCCTTCTTCCTCCTTTACTCTAAGTCGTCGCGTTCTGCTGGCCCGCGATACCGTCCATTCCATTTCTGCTCATGTAATGTGTCCGCATGAGGTCATCGCTCCGCACGCATACTGTCACGGTCGGTTAGCGAATACATCGCCGTTTCAGCGGACGGAGATTCAAAATAAGAGCTGTGCCGGTGTTGTGTTGAACAGAGATCGAGGAGGCCATGTCCACAGACCTGGTCCCCGGTGATGTCATCGCCATCCCAACCAATGGGATGATCATGCCGTGTGACGCTGTCCTGGTCCAAGGCACCTGCATCGTCAATGAGAGCATGCTCACAGGTGGGACACTCCAGATGGCCTCCCGTCCCAAACGCTGTGTAAACATCCTCGTGATATTATCATAGTGAGGTCTTGTATTTTCATATTGTATGTGCGTGTGTGTCATCCATCTCCAGGAGAGAGTGTTCCTGTCACCAAGACCAGCCTGCCTAGCTCAGGGGACGAGGGAGCTGGCATCTACAACACAGAGGAGCATAAGAGACACACACTCTTCTGTGGCACACACATCATCCAGACACGCTTCTACACCGGAGAACTGGTCAAAGCAGTGGTGGTCAGGACAGGTAAGAGACACGTGTGTGTGTGTGTGTTTGCATAAATCAGGTATCTGGGTCTTTCAGAAACCACAACAGGTCCAACCTTGTGTTTTTTTCTCCCATGTGCTCTATGTTAGGCTTCAGTACAGAGAAGGGAATGCTGGTACGCTCCATCTTGTACCCCAAACCTACAGACTTCAAGCTGTACAGAGACGCCTACCTATTCCTGCTGTGTCTGGTGGGCGTGGCTTGTATCGGCTTTGTCTACACTGTCGTCCTGAGCATCATAAATAAGGTGAGTCTTCTCCAACGGGTCCATGAGGTCTTGTTTATTTCAGTTGTCCGCCATCTCCTTTGCCTGTGGGAGGTATTCGGCTGGATGACGGAGGCGGCCATTTTGTGTGTATTTAGTTGTCAGTCAGAAGTGTGGATGTACTCGTCTTCTTCGCTTCTCAGGTTCCCGCCAAAACCATTGTGGTGGAGTCTCTGGATATCATCACCATCACCGTGCCCCCTGCTCTGCCAGCAGCCATGACAGCTGGTATAGTGTACGCCCAGCGTCGCCTGAAGAACGCCGGCATCTTCTGCATCAGTCCCCAGAGGATCAACATGTGCGGGCAGCTTAACCTGGTCTGCTTCGACAAGGTATCAGCATGAGTGTGTGTGTGTGTGTGATTGTCTCCACCGCACTGCTTTCTCACCTAAGCTAAACATGCATGTCTTTGCAACGTTGCAGACGGGCACGCTCACTGAGGACGGCCTGGACCTCTGGGGGATTCAGACTGTTGAAGAGGGCAGGTGAGAGGCCCTCATCATGCCTCTTTCTTTCTAACTCTCTCTCTCTCTCTCTCTCTCTCTCTCTCTCTCTCTCTCTCTCTCATTATTTCTGTCTCTCATTATTTCTTTCTCATTCTCTCTCTCATATGGTACTCTCTCTTCTCCCTCCTCTCATAGGTTGACAGGTTATGTTTGTTGATTTTTCTCTCCCGCCTCCAGCTTCTCACCTCCAGAAGACGACCCTGCCAACGAAGGCCTGGTCAAGACTGCGTTCGTGGCCGGCATGGCCTGCTGCCACTCTCTGACCAAGATCGAAGGAGAGCTCTCCGGAGATCCGCTGGACCTCAAGATGTTCAACGCCACCGGCTGGGTCAGTCTCAGTCCGCCTGTCTCAGTCCTGTCACGGCAAGACGTGGGGACCTTCTCCTACTGGGCACGACAGGCTGACTCGCATTCAGTCGAGCACTCATAGCGTCCCTCTGGACACCAGTCAGCCCGTTGCCCTGCCACATGCGCAGACTGTCGCCTAGGAAACCCCTTCTTTTGGACGTTGTAGCATGTCTGGAAAGCCTGCCAAGGGACCGTGTTAATGGAAGGAGCCATGTTTTAACGTCAGTGTGTTTGGAACATTTAGATCCTGGAGGAGCCTACCGAGGAGGAGACTGCCCTCCACAATCCCATAATGCCCACTGTGGTTCGGCCGCCCAGGCAGGGCGCCCCCGGGGCCGGCCAGAGTGCCAGCCCGTCCCAGAACATGGTACGGCTTTCACACGCCGCTCACGCCGCTGCCCAGCCAAGCCGTCTGTTGCTCGTACCGTCAACCGTCTGAATATAGAGCATGCGTGTAACTGTTGTGGTGAAGGATGAAATCCAATCCTCTTTGTCTTTGTTGCTTTTCAGGAGCTCTCTGAGCTGACGGTAAGTGAACTGTTGTCACATCTACATTTCAGTTCCTTGTTGGACCTCACTGTTGGAATGTGATTGGGGCAGTGAGGGCAATACAGCCCTATCACTGATCAAGCATGTGGCTTGAGTAGATCATTGATGAGTTCCAAAGAAGGAGAGATGGGGGGGGGGAGGGGAGAATGGAGGTGTTTTAAAGGAGACATTTGCATTCAGCAGACGTTCTTATCCAGGGTGACTTACAGTAAGTACAGGGACATTCCCCCGAGGCAAGTAGGGTGAAGTGCCTTACCCAAGGACACAACGTCATTTGCACGGCCGGAAATCGAACCCCCAGACAGTGCCTCCCGTGACAGATGGACATGGTGGTTGACCCTGTAGAATCTCTCTCCTCTTGCAGGCGTACGAGATCGGCATCGTGCGCCAGTTCCCGTTCTCCTCGGCCCTGCAGAGGATGAGCGTGGTGGTGCGCAGGCTGGGGGAGAAGCGCATGGACGCCTACCTCAAGGGGGCGCCAGAGGTTGTAGCCAGCCTCTGCAAACAGGACACAGGTCAGCATGGATACACCCTACATAGATGCCAGCTGCATAACAGCAGCCTTCAATTGCTTCCCGTCTCTGCAGCATATTTAATGGCATATTATCTTGAGGAATGGATTTCTTCATGAAATTTAAAAGAATCATGCTATTTCTCTCCCCAGTGCCGGAAAGCTTCACAGAGACTCTGGAGTCCTACACCAGACAGGGGTTTAGGGTCATTGCCTTGGCACATCGTCAGCTGGAGGCCAAGTTATCCTGGCACAAAGTCCAGAGCCTGAACAGGTGTGGGGAGTCTAACCCTCTGCGGAGGGACCGGAGTTACCATATACAAGCATATACTGTACCCCCAGCGGAGGCGGAAGTAACACTTTTTGTTTGTTTTTGTTGTCGTTCCTGCCAGGGACCTGATCGAGAACAACATGGAGTTCCTGGGCCTCATCATCATGCAGAACAAGCTGAAGGAGGCAACGGCCGGGGTTCTGGAGGAGCTGCGGCGAGCTGACATCCGCATGGTGATGGTCACAGGTGCTGTGCACACACGCTGTCCACCTCACACTGTCTTGTGTTCACTTTCACACCTTCAGGTGTGCAGTTCACAGGTTTGTTTGATATATATATATATTTTGGAAGGAGAACAATAGATCGAACTGTGTCGTCCCCCCCCCCCCCGTTCTCTCTTTCTTTCACCCTTTCTCTCTGTCTCTCTCTGTCTCTCTCTCTGTCTCTCTCTGTCTGTAGGTGATAATATGCTGACAGCCGTGTCGGTGGCTAGAGACTGTGGGATGATAGCCCCTCACGAGAGGGTGATCATAGCGGCTGCAGCGCCCCCCAGAGACGCCCAGCCTGCCAGGATCAGCTGGCAGTACACCGACGACTGCGCTGAGCAGCTCACTCACAAAGACAGCCAGGTAGGTGATGAGCGCCAGCGTGCCGTCTGTCAGTCTCCTCCCATCCCCCACGAGTGGTCATGGGTCCCCTCTGCCTCCCAGCCGGTGGACGTGAGTCTGGAGGAGCATGCTTGCAGTGAGCAGCCCAGGCAGGGCTTCCACTTTGCCATGAGCGGACGGTCCTTCGCTGTCATCACCGAGTACTTCCCCGACCTGCTCCAGAAGGTACAGCCACTGCCCAACGCCCTCGAGATTTGCTCTTACTTACACAACTCTGGCTGTGGCAACCCAGTATCATGCCTCCGTGTGCTCTTCGAGACAAGAGCACGATTGCACGACCCTTTCCATCCTACACAGGAAATATTTGAACCCATGCATTTTAAAAGGGAACATTTCTCTGTCTCCTTTGGCTTTTTAGCAAACCAAACCATTTACCACAGTAAATGTTCCACAGTAAATGTACCACAGTTCATTTTTTAACAACAAAAAACACTGGACAATCGTGCTCTGGGACACCATTCCATAAACATGGTTTGTGTCTATGAGCATGAAAAAAGCTTGATGCTGGGTGAATGTGTGGAGAGAGAAAAAAGCTTGTGCTGTAATTCCCTGTGTATCCACTTGGGGGCTGTGCTGTAGCTGCTCCTGCACACCGCCGTGTTTGCCCGCATGGCCCCCGACCAGAAGACCCAACTAGTGGAAGTTCTACAAAGTCTGGAGTAAGTCTCCCCATACCGATAAACTCACGCACCACATATATGGACTCTCGATGGACACTGGTACATTTGCCATTCTTTAAAGAGGACACGGTTAGTGGTTATCGGCAGGTCTATAAGTAAGTCAGCGCTCTGTTCTGTCCATAGCTATACCGTGGGGATGTGTGGTGATGGTGCCAATGACTGTGGTGTGAGTATATGTCTATCAGTCTGTGTCATCCTTGTCCATCGCATCGTCCATTGTAAACCTCCTGTCTTGACCGACCCTTTAAATAACCCCCCCCCCCCCCCCTCAGGCCCTGAAGAGAGCTCACAGTGGAATCTCCCTGTCAGAGCTGGAGGCGTCGGTGGCCTCCCCCTTCACCTCCTCCACCTCCAACATCTCCTGCGTGCCCAACCTCATCAGGTAGACCCCCCCGCCCCCATCACCTCCAACATGGAGGAGATTTCCACGCACGGAAAACGGAACATCCATTTGAAACGTGTCACGCAAATGAAATCCTCATTCCAGATTGTTATGTACGACTGATTGTGGGAGATAAATCGTGATGCTCGTTTGTTCCTCCGCAGGGAGGGCCGAGCAGCTCTCATCACCTCCTTCTGTGTGTTTAAGTTCATGGCCCTGTACAGTATGATCCAGTACATTAGCGTCACCCTCCTCTACTCGGTGAGTTCCGTCCCCGGCCCTGCCAGGTGTGTCGGTCTCGAGTCGACCGGCTGGGTCTGGGTAAAAACGTCTCCCTTTTCCTCCTCTTAGGTCCTCAGCAACTTGGGAGACTTCCAGTTCCTCTTCATCGATGTCGCCATCATTCTGATCATTGCCTTTACAAGTAAATCTGGTCTTCCAATGCGGTGTCATGAGTGATTACTGCTACACAGCCATGGTCACAGACATGAATACCGATCTGTGTGTGTGTGTCCAGTGAGTCTGAACCCGGCGTGGAAGGAGCTGGTGTCTCGTCGCCCTCCGTCCAGCCTGATCTCTGGGCCGCTGCTGTTCTCCGTGCTGACCCAGATCCTCACCTGCCTGGCCTTCCAGGTGCTGGCCTTCCTCTGGGTCCGGGGCCAGAGCTGGTACGAGGTGTGGACCCCCCTCTCAGAGTGAGTCTCCTCCGCCCTCGTTTGTGGAAGTCGGAGAGAGTAGACGAAGGGGGCGAGGAGAGACCTCGGGGAGGGATTCTGAAGGGAGGTGGATCAACATCAGAGGGAGAGACCCATGTCCGGGTGTGTATTAAGGATAAACTTGATGGTTGATCCCTCTCTCGATTGTCTCCTCAACAGTGCTTGCAATGTGTCCAGTAATAATGTCTCCCATGGCCCCAACATCACGTTGCCCCACGACCACAAGAACATCAGGAACTACGAGAACACCACACTCTTCTACGTGTCCTCCTTCCAGTACTTGACTGTGGCCATCATCTTCTCCAAGGGCAAGCCTTTCAGACAGCCCAGCTACAAAAACTGTAAGCTCCTCGAAACGTTCCGTCAGGCTCCTCAGCCCGGTACTTTTCCGCATACCGTCATGTGACCGCCCATTGACCCTTGACCCCCTCAGGGCCGTTCATGCTGTCCTGTCTTGGGCTGTACATCTTTCTCTGCCTCATCATGCTGTATCCTGTTGCGGCCATCGACAACTTCCTGGAGGTACGTGGTGATCCGAAATGGATAAAGCTGATGATGTCATGGGGGGGGGGGGGGGGGTGATGTGTGACCAATGTCATGTCTCAGACGCAGTTACGTAACGAGTCCTCATCCCATTGCTGTCTCTCCCCTTAGATTGTGTGTGTTCCTCATGCGTGGCGCATGACAGTGGTGGTCATTGTCATTTTGAATACAGCTGTGTCTTTCCTGTTGGAGGTATGTCACAGGGAGATCTCTCTGAAATGTGCAATATGTACCAGTGCATTTAGACTTTTCTGTGTGAGCTTCTTTTTTTATTTTATCCACTGTACCACAAATTCTCCCTTGCTTTGAGTGATCATGCATGAAGAAATTTGAGATCAAACCGCTCAGATCAATTTAAAACAGCCAATGACAAAGAATCAATTCTGAATCAGCATTGAATCCATTTGATTCACATGTGTGTTGACGGCTACTTTTTGCTGTGAGTGATATTCATTGTTTTTGCGGGTCACCTGATCACCCACGCCACGATGTATGATTAGCAGCAATCTTGTTTCACTCCGCCCCTGCTGAAATCTCCTGTAGACCTTGGTCCTTGACATCATCTTATGGAGGCTGGTGTTCAGCCGTGACAAGCTGGGGGGCAGCCATGACATGGCCTCTGCCACTCACTCACCTCAGGTTGGAAAGCTTCACCCTCTTTCTCCCTCTTCCTTTCTTTCAGCATTTATTTGTTTACTTTCTCTTCACTGTCGGCTGCCTCTCTTCTGAGCGAGTGTTGCTATTTAAGCCTTGCCATAAACTAAGATCTTTTCCTTCTGCCTTGTTGCGCTCAACCGTCCTCTGCGTTGCCCTGCGAGGTATGACGCGTTAACAAATGAGCTTTGCTTTGTTTACTTCCTGGTTAGTTCATCATCAATGCGGTGAACGTTACTTACATTCATTCATTGCACAGTCTGTATGAATGGAGCAAAAAGAACCAAGCACACAGCAAACTAAATGAACCACATTGCTGTGTAGGATTTCTGAATTACTGTCGTGTGTGTGTGTGTGTGTTATTTGAACCCAGTCGGTCAACGACCGGTGGGGCTCGGCGATCCTCTCCTGGCTGTTTTGTCGGAAGAAGACCCCGAGAGCTCGCTACATGCACCTGGCCCAAGAACTGCAGGACCATCCTGACTGGCCCCCCAAGCCCTCCACACTCACCTATGCCCCCAGCGCCCCCCACATCGCCGTCAGCCTGTGAGGCACAGCCAGTCCTCGTGCCGTAAAATGGTATTGCTCCTCCTACATCAACATACCGAGACAGGGATCTGACATTTCTTTGTACAATACAGAACTCAAAGGTCATCATATAGAATTGGTTTCTGCATCCATCTAGTTTCCCCCCACTCTGATCCAGGGTTGTACAGTGTGAGCTGAACATCCAATAACCTAACTAGAATCTTCCACACCGTGAACTAATGCATCGTCTCAAACCAGCACCTGATCCACAACCACAAGCAAGTGACTTATTCCATAAGAGTCCTTTCCGCCAGTAACACCCTACCACAGAGTGACTGTCCAGCGAGCCTCGCAAGGCCAGCGTCCTCCACCACTCTGACATCTCACCCCTCACTGAACCATCACCGTGCCTCACCCCACCACAACTGTGACTACTGAAGCATTCCTAGAGTGGAGCAGTTCAGCCCGCTGCTCGCCTACTGCCTTCTGAGCCAACCGGGACCAAGAGAGGCACACGAGCACCAGAGGAAGCTGGCTGTCGTTCCTGCTGGATCCCGTCAATGTTATTTACGTCTTAAGGACCCTGGGGTATTCTACTAACTCTTCCTGACTTGTTTTGATTGCTGCTAATGAAATATCAATAAAGAAAGGGAAGGTTTATTGTGACGATAATGACCGGGGAAGCAGTGGGATGGATATCTGTCGACACACACCAGAATGATGCCTTTTGTAAGACTTTTGTTTTTAATTGTCAGCGGTACTACTGCATTTGATATGGCCTTCCAATGCATTAATAATATGTTGCTGTATCTCTCAGTCAGAATTGTTAACATTTTCTGATTATTGTCATTCTTCCTGTGGAAGATAGAGGTACGAGAGAAACCCATGAAAAACGTGAACACTGGTGCCTTGTGCTTGTGTGTGCGCACATATGTTTCTGTGTGTGAGTGTGTGTGTGTGAGAGAGGGAGAAAGAAAGAAAGAATCCAGTATTTTTCCATGTCCTTCCTTTGAATGCATTATCTTCTGTTTAAATGCTGAGTATCCAACAAATTGACCAACACATTTTCACATAATTATTACTGATTCCAAAATGTTAATCATATCATTCAACATTCTAATGCATTGCATGTGATAGAACTGCTGCTTTTATCAAAGGGAATCGTTTGTAAATGTAGAAAATGTATGATTGTGTTTTGTATTCTTTTAAAGTAACTGACCATTAACACCCAAACTTTATATAACATTTGTACATGTTACTTTGTTTAAAATGTATTTATCAATTGCTTTGTCTGGCAGGAGTTTTGGTCAAATTATATGAACTTATTTGATAACATGTTATTTTAACAAAGTGTAATACCCCCTGAACCACCAACTAAATTAAACCTTACATTTTTAACATTATTAGCTTTCCCTTTCTACTCTGAGGTAAACTCACTGAACAGGGATTTCGGGAAAACATCCTTCGTATTTGGTCTTTGGAGAAAAGAGCATTCTCAGATTCCCAAGACAGTCATTACATTTCCAGATATAATCTGGATATTAAGGCAGTCCTGCCTGCTTCATGGGGGGCTGACCTCGGTCACACTTTTTCAGCCTCAGTCTCACTGATCAATTATGAGCTCCCCCAGCCTCCTCACTGCCTGGCATATGGGCGCTTTAAAGCGCGAGAGTGGAGGAGAATGAGGGGTATCATTTCATGTGGAGATCAGGGCCCATGGCTGTGAATGGGTGGATTTAGGGGGACCCTGAATAAGAGAGGGGGTTCCAGGCTATGCCAGTGAATGGAATTTCCCTGAGATCAGGGAAGAGGAGCCTGTTTGAGAATATTCATGATCAGGATGAGGAGGCGTCATGAATTGATGTGTGGATCCTACTTGTGTTGGATGATCTTTTTCGTAAACAGTGATATATTGGAATGGGGGGACCTCTTGCTTTGGATCCATGTTTGCAGTGTCCTTACCAGATAGTGTTGCCTCTCCTCGCGGCAATATGGGTTGGTTGTTGTCTTTTCCTGGATTCCTTTTGTATCCGTAAAGTAACAGATGGAGGGAATGAACGTAAAGGCCCAAACAAACAGGCTTTATTTCTCACAGTTAGTTGATCATCAAGAAAAGCTCTTTTCAAGCTTGTGCTGGTTATTCGGGCTATTCTGACCGATCTGGTCTCCATCGGGTTTCTTTAAAAAAAAGTTGTCCAGGACCTGAGCTTTTTTGTCATGTGAATACTTCCCTCTCTCAGTCTCTCTGTTATCACAGACTCTGACCTTTGGGCCTGCTTGTTGAATAGCTTGTAGGATTTGGAAAAAAGATTGGGGGGACTGTTTTATGTAAACACATTTAGGAAATACACTGCCTTCTTGTAACTGGGCAGTAGTACCTTAGCGCAAGGGCCTATCCCCAGCGTTAGTGAGTCATCCGCAGCTCTTCCACAGGATCTGTGAGACACTCATAAGACCATCTCCTTGATTAATAGTCTGGCCACAAGGCCAACCCGATGCTCACTTACGGTTCGACCCATTGTACCGATGACACAAAGACGCCCATGTCTGGTAAAAGGCCTGCGACGGTCTGTACCCAGGCAGAAGGAGACAAAGCCTGCCTCCTCCCTCCTGTCCCCTTAGCATGGCTTCTTCCCTCATCCTTTATGGCCTCCCCTGTCTTCCTCCGTTATCAGGGGGATACGGTTGAATGGGCTCTGTGGTTGGTCAATAAATTCAGTGATTCAGGGGGTGGACAGTTGCAGCCGTGTTAGCGTTTGTTCGCAGGCTTGTTGGAGGGATGGGCCCCGCCCCAGGCCTTATTGTGTCCGCCGGTCCCTCGACAGGTTAGAAGTCAATGGAGAGCCTTGTGTGGAGGCGGCCGGGGCAGGGACGGGGCCGCCTCTCACACGGCGTTCACATAAGGGGGAGGACAGGCTCAGATCGCAGGGGACACTTGTTAGTGTGGGGCCACACAGCCATGTAGACCTGACCCCCCCACCCTCTCCCCAAGGGGCTCATGTAAGATTCAGCTTTTACTCTACCAGTGGTTAAGGCCCGAGCTGTACTGAGGTAAGGTGATCTGCACTTAGGGGCCAGGAAAGACCTTGGTACATAATAGTTCCGCAGTGTATCTTACACTCAATGTGTAGCCATCAGGGTCACAATAAAATGAGGTCAGATCTTGATTTGACAACCAATTGCACTAAACTAAGCCAATGCTTGTAACAAACTCGGATCCAGTACTGAAACTTTTTCCACTGAACTTTAAATTCGAATTTTTTTACATTTCCCCAAAATTCTATTCAAAGACATTACGTTCTTTCTTCTTGCGTTGATGGACAGGTATAAGTCTCTAGAATGGAAGCGGCCCAGAAGGCCGTGAGAACAACTTACGCAGAAGTTGTCTTTCCCTTGGCTTGATGCTGCACATGGGAACAAACAGCCGAGCTGAAGCACTGGCGAAGAACGAGAGGAGAAAGAGGCATACATATAGAAACTGACAAACAGACCAGGGTTTTAGGAGACAGAGCGCTGACAGCAAAAGCCTGTCGGGGGACTCAGGGACTGTTGGACTTAAAGGCATGACTGAGGCCTAACTGTCATGAGAAGATGAGGGTTTCCATGACCACCCAGGAGCCACACAGCAAGCATGTGAGCAGGGGAGGCCTTGGGGGCCGGGGCCGGAGCCAAGGCTGGGGGATCACATGCACTAACCAGGGATTATGTGCATAAGTGATGAGCACTAAGCCGGCAGGTGAAGGAGGGAGGCCCTGGGACAAGGACCACGGCATCCCTCAGGACAGCTTCCCCCAAGAGAGTGCTGTGAGGCTGAGCTACCGTGTGAAGGGGGCTCAGTCAGAGGTCCTCCAGTGCTGAAAGGGCAGCCCCCGAGGATGCTTTCACTGGGTAAGTGGCCAAAATAGGGGTCTTGTGAGTCATCTTGACTGGCAAGAATGGCCATCTTCACAATCATAAATCCCAGTGCAAACACACTCATGGATATGGACTTGGGTAAGGGCAAGAAAGCAATTCAGTAGAGTCTTTGGACTGACTTTGGCTGGGTCCCGACTTTTGAGGGTCAACAACATATGCCACAGTAGTTCAAATGTCCTGTGTAAAATCATGTAGCTTGTGGCATATTATCAACAGCCTCGAAATTAGCAGTTTTAAACAAACAAGTATTAGGGGTTATTTATGTGGTGTGGTACTGTTCCCTTGATAGCCGTGTCCTAACAGGAATGTGTTTGAACGCTGACTGCACAAAGAAATCAAATACCCATGTTCCATAGAAAGAAAGACATCACAGTTAACCAACCTCCCCCAACACCTTTTCAGGACCATGGTATTCCTCAACATATTAACATGTAAATACACTTAGATACTTTGACAATGCGCTCAAATGCATATAATCTACATGTTAACTAGTACTTTAAGGAGATTCCACCGATTGAATGTGGTTTAGAAACACTTTCATGTCTGGGTTTTAAAAATTAAATGTGAGGCCTCTCTCTGAATCCCTAAAAGAGTTTTTCAATTTGACGAGGGAGAAGGGAGACCCACATACCCTTTGTAAAGAGAGACCCTGAGTTCAATAAGACTTCAGTCTCATTGCCTTTGCTCCAAGTTGAAGGTCTAAACGCTGGCTTTTTAAGACAGAGCCCCAGTACGGTGACAGATGGCAGGTTGTTATAGTCCCGGGAATTGTGGAATACCAGTTGCTATGGTCCCTTTCCCCCGTCCAACTTCCCCTTCCAGAGCCCTAAACAGCATCCCTCCTGTTCAGTGACTTGGAAGAATGGGACTTGAAAATGCTCAGGTTGTTGTTGACAAACATGGGATTTTGATGTACTGCCTTAATCTCCGATCCCCTTTATCCCCCAGTTCGCATTGCTCTCTCAGTATCTGATTACCATAGGATGGAGGGAGGGGGGCAGGGGGGGCAGCAAAGAAAACACCACACCCATTGAATAAACTAGAGAACACAAACCTCGTTTTTTTCAGCCTCCTCTTATCTCCTCCAGGGTTTAATCTTATGCCCTCAATCCTTTGCATCCCTACCTTCAGTAAATTCGACCATATTTTTGGCTTGGGTGGTCGTCAGGACAACCAGTTATTTCCCATCCACGAGTCCTCCCTCCTCCCCCCTCCATCCCCTCCTCTTTTTTTTGTCTGGATAAAACAAAGCAGAGCCTGAATGGGCTCTGAGGTAGGTAAATGTATTCAGTGACATCAGCCAGGACGATTCTATTCTGTCCGGATTCCTGTACCACTTGTTTCCAGCCTTGTCTGGGGGCTGGACACTCTGTTGGTGCCATTGTCCCACGTGTATTCCACACAGGCCTGCAATTAATGGAAGCCTTGTCTAAGGCTTCTGGAGCAGAAACTGCTGCTGGGGTGGGGGACAAAAGGCGGGCGGGCGGGCGGGCCCATGGCAGGGAGTTGCTATGGGAGGCCCCCCTCCTCAGGAGGGGCTCAAAGGAAGGAGGTGGGGAGAAGACTCGGAGCCCTGGGTGAGATGTTTAAGTGATCCCCCCCTCTGTCTCTCCCCATCTGGGCCTGAACGCTCACACTCTGCCAGCTAAAAGGTAGCATTCCCAGATTTGGTCATTCCACAGCCCTTTTGCTTTGACGTGACAGCAGTGCAACTGGGTTGGGGGCTAGTAGGCTAAGGGGTGGATGGGGGGAAGGGAGGGGACACATATTCCAAACCAGGTAAGGACTTAGAGATGGCATGGCTGCTATCCCTGGCAAGTGGACATTCCTAAGGAAGAATATTAGGTGTGGGGTAGTTATGCTGTTATTTTAAGATGAACAATAATGTACAACAATCAGGTTGATGTGTACCCACTGAGGAGAATGTTGTTTGAGGTTGCATGTGTTTCAAAATAAGCTATACATCCTGGTGAAATATTTGCCCTAGGTCACAAGTCAGTCTAATCTTTGACAGTCTGGAACTCCTCCCGCCCTCAGCATCCTTCTGTGGATGGTGGTTATCAGACACTGCTGGTCTTCGATAGCTTTCTAAGCCCGCTTGGCCGACCCTGCACCTCTGTTCTCTTCCATACGCTGGGGTTCCCACACTGATACAGATCTGGAGTGTGCCATAAAGCATAGTTATAGATCACTGCCACAATAAAGCGCTGTCTCTGCTCCGCCAGCAGGCTCATTGAGAACAGGACTGATAAAGGGTCAGGATGAGGCCTCTCCTCCAATCCTGCACCTTTCCCTCGTCCCTTGGACGGCCAGAGCCAACTGAAGATGTTTCCGATTATAAGTCGGAAAGTAAATCAAAGTGTAACACATAAATGTGCTCGCGCTCCCCTCCCTAATGGTTTATGTAGTCCCCCAAGGGAGGTTCAGAAGAGAGGGGGTTGTGTGAAAAGGGGAGCGTGTTTAGGAGGTAATGAGGCAAGTAGATAAACTGGGATCAGAAGAAGGGCATTGCAGTTTTCAACCATACTTACAGACAGTTTAATGCCTGTTTCACCTACAATTAAAACTGAATTGTTTTTATACACTGGGTTTTATTCCACAAACCCCTTACTGTTAGCGCTACTTTGCAGACCATAGGAAGTATATGGAGCAGACCCTGACCTGGCTTTTGGGGTCATTTCACCTCTGAGGTTTAAGGAGCTTTAGAATGGAGACATGAAGGCATCTGAAGTCTATCAAGAGAAGGGGAAAAGTCTGAGTGATAACCTTGATCTGCACCAGATGGAGATAGTTCTGATGGAACAGAGTTGTCAAAAAAGCTCACAGCAGGTCCCATTAGACGTATTGACGTCTTCTCTTTGTTCTAAAGACGGAGAAAATTGAAATAGTACTGTTGAAAGGTGATCTCTGAAAGGCAAATAGCATAAATGAAGAGAAAATCGAGAAACGACCACAGAATTTATGTATTGTGTCTATCGGCATAATCTGACACGAAATAATCACTGTCACATTGACTGCAGTTATTCTGTAAGAAAAAAAAATATTACAAAAAGGTGAAATGCCAATAACATAATTAGAATTTTAAAATAACATTAAATTATGTTACATTCATTAAATAAAGTAGTATAATTTTGTTTTTCAATTTATATATTTTATAGAAAGAGCGCCGTGGATCCATATTAAGGTTCCATACATTCAACCTAGCAGCCAATAGACGTCTTTCTTGCACGAGCCAACCGTCTCCCGTCAGCAGCAAGCGCGCGGTCATTGGTAGAAAGTTGCAGTGAGAATAAATTTTGGTGAAGTTTCACACGAGCCATTCGCGTGGAGCTCCGCTATATAAATAAGACCGGGACAATTTTGACGTTGCGTTACAAACCAGCAAGGTGTTTTGCCAACTCTGCAAAGTTTCTGTGGCCCACATTGTGATGTCTTGTTGTGATGCTAAGTAAATAGGGAAGATAAACTGGATAGCCAACTTCATTACATTTTTACGTTTTTGTATATTTGGCTTGTTTTGGGATATTTTACCTCGAAATCCAAGATGCCTGCCGATACATTTGGAAAAGCATCCCCATCATCTGTTGCTGCCACCCCGGCGAGCGTTAATGGTACTCCGGATAAACCCAGAACTGCCTCTGAGCACCGAAAGGTAGGGTATATCAACGGATTATTGTAACAAACTTAGTTTCAAACGTTTTTTTGTAATGACCACAAGTTCCATATAAATGGTGTTTAATTCATGTTTGTTTTCCTCTTTAAGTCCTCAAAGCCTATAATGGAGAAGAGACGACGAGCACGAATAAACGACAGCCTGGGTCAGCTAAAAACTCTTATTCTAGAGGCATTAAAGAAGGACGTAAGTGCAAAAATGACCAAATCTATAATATCCTTGACTTTGAACGCCTAACGACACATCCATACCCAGCAAGGCCACTGCCTATACTGGGGTGGAATTTTAAAGGTAGCCTAAGCATGAAGTCACGGCCAACCTGGTTGATTTAAAGGGGGAATGTGTTTTATCAATTTTAGAGCTCCAGAAATTCGAAGCTTGAGAAGGCGGACATTCTTGAGATGACAGTGAAACACCTAAGGAACATACAGCGTCTGCAAATGACTGGTATGAGTTTCTTACGGACCATTGATTTATAATTTCATAATATCTGATATAGCCTAATCTAATAATATAATGAGCATGATGATGACTGCTGTAATCTAACGCTAATTGCTTTCCTTCACAGCTGCTGTTAACATAGATCCATCCTTAATGGGCAAGTACAGAGCGGGTTTTAGCGAGTGCATTGGTGAAGTCACTCATTTTCTGTCGACGTGTGAAGGCGTAAACACCGAGGTCAGGACAAGACTTCTCAGTCACTTGGCCGGCTGCGTGTCGCAGATCAACCCGGTGAATTACGCAACTCAGCGCCTGATTCCCACATATCCTCCGCAACCGGCGCTTTCCCAAGCCATTGCACATATTCCGAGTGCGACACCACAGTTGAATGGATTGCCCTGCAAAAGTGTCTCACCTGTCAGCATCCACCCGGAGGCGTTTAAGTTATACAGTGGCCTCCAAATTGTACCGGCGACAACCGATGGACATTTTGCTTTCCTTATTCCCGGCGCAGCTCTGGCGTCCTTAAATGCGCAAAGCGGCCATCCAGCACTTGCCGTGGCGATGTCACCTGGAGCTCCCTCGGTCACTCTAGACTCGGTGTGGAGACCATGGTAGCGTCCCGACGCGCCATTAGACGTGAAAGACATTACACTTGTTTTAGAAGAACATTTTACGTTTTTTGAGGCCTCTAGGCTATTGTATATATTTTGTACAGTTTATGCGTTTTCCATTAAGAAATCAAGAGTAATGTTTACATAAAGTTCAAGTAATTGATAAAACATGTTGTGACTGAGATGTATATGTTTTTCATTGGTGATTTTCATTTGATATCGTTGTACTATGAGATCGATTGCATTGTTCAATCATTAATGCTATCCTTTTGGATCAATAAATTGTTATTGAAACTTTCAAAACTTCAGCTAACCTACTTTCAAAATTGTTACACCATATTCTTGACTGAAAGATGTGTTATAGACCTCAGCAGAAGGTGTAAAAGGGTTCCCATTGAAACCCGTAGCAGTCAAGGAAGTTAGAAGTTATCATGTGTATTTCACACAGGCCTGTACCTTAATGTGCACTAAATAACACCTGTTTGGAGACCAGCTGTGTGTATGGAATACTTTTTCTCACCTTCAAAATGTGAATTCAGAAAATATTAAATATACTGTATGAATATAAATATGTTGGTCATGGAATCAAGGTTTCAAGTCATTGATCTAAAGGTGTGTGACCCCATGTAAAGCAATCTGATATGATGTTTCCTCATGTGGAGGTATTCCCACTTCTGAGTTCATATTGATTTATTGATGAGACATCATGAGATTTAGGCATGGACATTACACCCACCCACCCATGCCCTCGCTCCATGAAGAGGTATCTCCCTCTTAATCCACCTTGAATACATCAGTCAGTAACAGGGAAACCTCCGTCTGGGAATAAATAGCTCCCAGATGAGGTGGGTAACCTGAGAGGGGGCCGTGAGAATGACTCTGCCCTTCAGATGCACTTCCAGCTCCGGGAGGGAGGTAGGCAGTCAGCCCGACACGTGCAAGCTTGTCTGCCTGACAGGGAAACAAACATACTGGAGGACAGAGCTGTGTCTGTTTATGCTGGTCTGAGAGGAAGGTTATACAGAGAGCATACGGGGATTGTCCACTCCAATTTCAAAGTTTATTTGGGTTGCCAGATTGAGTTCCCAGTTCCCACCTAGGTTGAGAAGAAGAAAAAAAAAAAAAAAAAAAGCACAGTTTACCAGATATGTAGCACCTGTTGCAACTGTGAACAAACCAGACTGGAACTCAAACTGTGTGGTCTGAAAACATGGTAAATCGTGTATTTCTTTCTCAAATCAACTTTGTTAAGGAGTTGTTAAGGGGAAATATTCCTTAAGTCTCGTAATTCAATTCCAGTGATCCTATTTTCACACAGGAAGTGTAGACTATGTTTGCACATGGGATCTGAGTGGCTTAGCTTAGTAGGCAGGAGCCAGCGCTGTCCACTTAGCAGTGAGTCAGAGGACTGACAGCCCCAGTGTGTGTCCAGTGTGAGGTGCTCACAGTGGGACGTGAGGGGGGGCTTGACTAGAGGTCACAGGTGCCTGTCAGTCGATTCAATAAGACAGGTCAGCTCAAACAGCTTGCTGCCCCAAACAGTGTCCCAGCACCAGCACCACACCCACTCCAGGATGTTTGCATTCATGACATGATATATTTTCGAGGAGTTACAAGTTGTAACTAAAATAATGTCAATAATTGTTTGCATTGGTAGATTTTACCACTTCACACATCTGAAAATAGATTTTGTCTACAAAAATTTAAAATTATTGCGTATGCAAAACTAAATATGACAGTCAATTAAGTATTTCTCTGTTTTGACCAAATTTCAGCAGCCTGGTGTGGGAGCACTAAAAGCCAAATAGTGCCTCCCCTATCAGGACAGGGCTTTTAGAGGAGCCACTGAAATACAAAAACAAAGGCTGTCCCCTCAGCAACTCAATGGCTCCTCTCTTTGTGGCCTTCTCAGTCTTCATAAAAGACCTTCCTCTTGTTTATCCAGGAAGAGGTTTAATGGTGCGAAGGGAGAAGTAGGGTGGGGGGCATGCTGTCACTTTCACCATGCTAAAGGATCATTGTTGTGTGCTCCTGGAGGCTTTAAAAGGCTTTAAGAAAACTCAGGCATCAGGCAACGTCCCTCAAAAAACATAGAGGACCGTTTGAAAGCTCCAAAACAGGTTGGTGCTTTCCTCAGCTCCTCTCGGGGTCTTCCATGGCTATGGGTCTGATACTTGAGGTATAAAGTGGGGAACGTTGAATGGGTTTGGATAGAGAAAGTTCATTCACTGATAAATACCCCCAGTGTTCACCAGTGTCAGTCACCCTCTGTAGCCCTTGTTGTTCTGCTCGTCCTTCCTGCCTGTTTCCTCCATTCCCGCCTTCTTCTCCCATCCCCCCAGTTTGATGTATTTTTTCCCCCCATATTTTGTAAAGGCTAGGCCGAGTTAGTTCAGGCCAGGCCCCTTAGTGTGATCCATGATTGATGAGTCATTCTTCACAAAGTCGGTGACACACTGACAGGAACCCCGCTATGGGAGTCCCTATCTTACTGACGTGTACCGGAAATCTCTGCCGGGACTGCCTTTGTGGTAAACCGGCCTCGTATTGTTCTTGGAGATGGAACAATGATTTCAGGGGGTTCAGCAGTTCCTCCTTAAATACCAGGCTGGTGATAGGCACAGATACACTTGAACCCTGTTGTGAGTCAACATTCTTGTCTCAAAACAAGAGGCTCAGTTCATTCCAAATCTCTTTCAATTTGATTCATTTGACTGTTAAGGTTGTTGCTATGTTGTTCGTAAAACACAACATACTTCAGTCTTCGGGGTGAACCGAAAGTCAATGTGACAATATTACATTGAAGCGGTCTGATTTATTGTTGCCAAGCCATGTAGAATAATGGTTGTATCCAAAAACCTCACCGTAATTCATCCCTCGCTATCGGGACATCAAAGATGTTGTTGGGTTAGGTGTCTCTAGGTTTTATTCAGTCTGCTCCTTGCCATGCTTGGCTTTTTGCCCATAAGGACTTATGAACAGGACCATAAAGATACACTTTCACTGCAGGTGTCCCTTCAAAGTAAGACGTCCCCATAACTTCTGGTGGTTCAGTTACGGCCTCTGCCTTTTGGTCTGCCCAGACAGACAGGGTAGAAAGGCCATGCGGGTAGCATCTGGGGAAGGAGTTGAGCCTCAGCTGATAGAGATTACAGAGAGTTCTCATGCGTGATACGTCTTGGAGAAAATGGTTGGTTTGTCAGGGGTTGGATGGAGCTGGTGGAAGCTGGTTTGTGAAGTCTAACGCCTGACAAGATATGAGACATGAGCCACTGAAGCACGTCCTGTGGGATTGAGTTCCTGAATCTCACTTTGTTCTCACACATGTTGGATTGCTCTAGATTTCTTAAAGAGGCCTGGACTCCTTCTACTGGGGTTTTGTCACCATTAATCTTATTGTAATTAGAGGAATTGAGTTGTTGGAGAGGGGAGATTAGTTGTCTCGTTAGGAAGAATGAAGTCCTAAATGTATTTCAGCACCTCCTCATTAGAATCAAGGATACACAATGAAGCAGTGGTAATGTGAATATTAAAAGCTCTCCATCTGGAGTGTTGCAAACAAAACCAGGATCACAGTTTTAAAAGCAAGGTCCCTCCAGCGCAGCTCTGTTGATTCTTCCCCAATAATTGTAATTTGATGATAAGGAGCTTATAGCCCCTTGTTATCCCCAATACAGATGACTATACAAGGCGCAGTGCACCAATAAGGTAGGAGATTACCAGTTTGGGTGATGTCTTCTCGACCACTTAACATCTGCACCAGGTCAGCTGTACTAATTTGGTCAGAGACACTCATTTAGCCCTCTCTAGGGGGTCTGGGCACATGGAGGAATAAACACTGACCCTCGTTTTCCAGGACAGAGTGCCAAATGGCCCATTTGTGCTTAAGGGATGTGGGTCACAGTGTCACTGTGTGTGTTCTCTTCTCCTCCTTCTTGTCATTTGAGAAAGAGACCTAATAGCTAGCTGTGGTAGCCTTCGGCTGAACGTATAGCTCATTCCTTTAGAAATGACTATGTGAATTTCTTAAATTCATTGAATGTTATGAATAATATGTTATGAACAATATTCATAACATTGACACGGGCCTCCAAAATGGGCACACTATAGCTGTCCGATATATCATTTTGTTTGGATTCCATTTTAATCAATGACGAGTTTATGTTTATGACAGCAGACACTGCAAAAGGAGGAGTCAGTCTCGGGTAGGTTAAAACTGGTTCGGTTGTTTCAGTCTCAAATGACCAGTGGGAGCCTTGCTCCCTCAGCCTGTGGATCTCTAATGACCCTTGCCCTTTGTCCCCCTAGACCTCACTATGCCCTCACAAACTCTCTCTTCTCCCTCGCTGTTGAAAACTCTGTGGGAAACCTCCCGGTGCATTGTGTTGTCTGGACATTGTGTGTCTCCCCTAGATAATTCCCTCCCAACCCCCACAGCCCAGATCTTCAAGCCTGGTCCCCCTGCCCAGCCGACGAGGGCTGGTGTGAAGTATGGTGTCCAGGGCTAACTGGAGTGGAGCAGAGCGCTGGAATCTGGCTGGGAGGTTAAAGACAGCCTTTTATCCACCCTCACAGGACACGGCCAACACCCTGCTGCTGTAAATCTGCCCTCTGATTCCTCTGCATTCTAGAGAGTGTCAGTGATGGATATTGATGGGTGAATAGGTAGTGACGAGAACTCTATTACACTCCAGGAGAGTAAGGAAAAACAGAGAGGGGGGATTTGTGTGTATGAGTGAGTAAGAGGGGGGGTGAGAGAGATAAAGTGTGTGTGTGTGTGTGTGTGTGTGTGTGTGTGTGTGTGTGTGTGTGTGTGTGTGTGTGTGTGTGTGTGTGTGTGTGTGTGTGTGTAAAAGAGAAATCCTAATCTCGCCACTTGACCTGCTCTCTGGACATCAGCCAATTATAGTGGTGGTGTGCAGCTTGTGTTTATGTATACAGACTAATGGTCTGTGAGTTCTTAACAATCAGGGTTTAATAATTGCAATGCCATGGCAATGTCTACATCAACATAGTAACAGTGTAACTGCTAATTACATGTTTTTTACTGAATGGATTGTATTGCTATGTATAGTAATCAATGACAAGCCAAAGATCACTGAATTGTGTAATATTTATTTGTTGTGATATTCATAGTAGGCCACCAGTACGTGTTCCTGTGTCATCAGTTTGAAAGCAGCTTTTACTGTCATTCAGCAACTCTGTATTCCAGTCTGTTTTCAAAACACACATTTTTATTGTATTTTCATTGTTTTTATGATGTGGCCTCCATTGTGTTTGATTGGTAACAGATTTTAAAGTGGTACCTCCATTACTTGAATTGGCTGACGAGGGATTTTGGATCTAAGATCCTTCTACCCCAGTGTGCTCATTAGCTGACAAGCCTATGTATGGTAACAATATTTTCATCCTTGAATTTGTGTTTGCCCCCTAGTTTTGGCCAGAGGAGGATTACCAAAACTAGCCCTCCAAGCTTTGGAAGCCACTACTATGTCATTTGAATTGTGATGTCATTCAACTCAGACCAAGGACCCAATTGACCCAACGACCCCTGACCCTTGTAAACTTTGGGGTTAGAGTGCCGTATTCAAGGTGTTGCCATCTGTGTGCCTCACTTTGTCCCTCCCTCCCTCCTCCCCCTTCTATCTCTCCTTTCTCCCCCTGTCCCACCATCCCGTCCAGTGTTCGGAGGCAGTGGACTGTGAAGACATGTCTCTGGAGACGACTTGTTTGTCCCATCAACTTCTAAAACCTGAATAAAAGAGTGAAGGCATTGTAAGCACCTGCATAACTACTTGTGCTCTGTAAAAAAAAAACACAAAACAATTATCCTAACTTACTATTATAATCTTTTTTTTTAAATCCATGCCGAGAAATTCTTTTGATAAGTGTTATAAAATCTAGTTTATTGACAGAACAGAATACCCTTCATGATATACATTTGATTGTTATAAAATCTGGGAGAAGCCAAATAGGAGCTTGTTTGATTTACAGAAAGCTGGAGTCATCTGCTGGAAAGATCAACCACTGCAGCATTGGGTAAATAATTTAGTTGACTATATTCAATTCGGTAGTGACGCTGTTTTTAAAACTTAAAGGCTGAACTTTGAACCTGACATGAATAAGTTCATTCACCTCTCTTATCTCCTTGCTGAGTTCACAAAATTCTGCAGGGGTTGCTGGTTATCAGCTGTTGCTATGCAGGTCTGTTTGTCATATTGACAGTTACTCTCAAGAAGATACTTCATCAAAGTGGAGTCATACAGAAAACATTTCACCTGGCTAGAACTCCTCGCACTTTAAAAAGCATTGATATTTTTGTCACACCACTCAAACAAAGTAATTTATTGATATTGTATTCGAAAGTACATCAATAACTTGCATGAAAAAGGATGCATATATATGACATGGTATAAACTAACTGAATAACTAAAACCCATCAATTCAAAGTCAAAATGCCAAAGTACAAGCTACACAGTTATGGTGCTGTTACTACATTGTGAAGTTTCATTCTTAAAAATGTACTCAGCTGTACGGCCATCATCCTCATATAACTGAACCTTGAGCTTCAAAGGGGAACATTTATCAACCTTACACTTGATGATCAAAGTGTCATTATCATTGTGGAGGGTGCAATGGCTGGGCTGTGGGCTCCTCTGCATGGGACACACTAACTGGTCCCTGTGTACGGAAGCCAGACTTTGTCCCCTCAGAGGCACAGGGCCTGCACAAAGCAACTTACTGGGATCTTCCACATATCTGTGGTTTTCTCCCATCCAGTCGTGCATGTATTGTATGTTACAGTCACAATTCCACGGGTTCCCGTGTAACCTGATCATGTTTTCGGACAGGAAATAGTCCAGCAGGCCCAGAGGGAGATTCTGAAGGTTGTTCTGTGAGAGGTACAGCTGCTCCAGAAGAACCTGGTGCTCAAACAGCCGGGGCTTAATGGAGCTCAGGTTGTTGTTCTGTAAGTGGACCACCTTGATGCCACTCAACTCCATGAAGATCTCCTCAGGAAGCGAGGTGAGCTGGTTGTCAGAAAGGTCGACCCCCTGCAGGGCTGTGAGGTTCCGGAACAAGTCCACTGGAAGCTCATGCAGCCGGTTGGAGGATAGGTGGAGCTGAGTGAGAGCTGTCAGGCTGGTGAACGGGGTGAATGACAGCTCAGATAACTTGTTGTTGTTGAGATTCAGCTCTTTCAAGCTGAAAGGAAAGGTTCTGTGACTCACATTTGTGATTAAGTTTCCACGAAGACTCAGCACCTCTAACTTGGTTAAATGTGAAAAGATGCCATGGGGGAGGTCTGATATCTTGTTTCCATCCAGGTAGAGCTCTCTCATCTGAGATACATTGTGAAAAGAGTCTGGCGAGAGGCCAGTGATTTGATTGTAGCCCAGTATCAGGGTGGCCAGCTGGGTGAGGCCTGTGAGAAGCTCTCTATCCACTCTTGTTAGTGCATTCTGGGACAGGTCTAGGGAGCGGAGACTGGTGAGGTTCTGGAAGAGGAGACCGGGGAGGTGGGAGATTAGGTTTCCCTTCAGCTGCAGTGTTTCCAGGTTCTGAAGAGAATCAAAGATGCCAGGAGTCACAGTCGGGAACCTGTTGAAATTGAGCAGGAGTCTGGTGAGGTTGACCTGTTTCCTGAACGTGCCCGGGTACAAATGTTCCAGCCAAGAGTTGCCACTGATCTCCAACTCCTCCAGTCCTGGCAAGGGATCGAATGCCCTGACCGAGACCTCTCGAAGGACGTTGTTGAGGAAGACCAGCTTGGCCAGTCTGGGGTTCTCCTGAAAGGAGTTTGTGTCCAAGTAAGTCAGTCCTGTTGTCATGACAACCAGCTCCCTCACCTGCGAGAGGTTCCTGGGCATTGTTAACATGCGCTCTTCAGAACAGATGGCTCTAGTTGGTGTGAAACACTGGCATCGTGCAGGACAATGTGTTTCAGACATTGTGTGGTCCTGGTAACAGAGCTTTAGCATCAGACAAAGTGTGATGCCAATGTTTCTGTCCATTTTAACCATTTTTACTGTAGAAAAGTAATTATGTGTGGTTAGATTCAATAAGTAATTTGACTGAACCTAACACATCAATGACAAATCTAAGACCTTTTATTTGACTGCGGATATGACAGCAAAGTTTATCTTATAAATCTCAGAAATGTTGTTTACAGTAAAACATGTATTTGGACTAAACATAAAAAATGAGCAGATTCTTATTTTGTGATTCCAATAAAACTTTACAAAATACCTTCGTTGTCAGAAAGGTCCCAGCTAAAAGAATGGAGAAAAAAAACAAGTTTCGAAATCCGTCAATCACATTGAGTACAACACACTCTGCAACATGTCACAGAGAAGAGGCCTAATTTCAGGAAGACAAAGCCTTCTGTCATTGGTTAGTCTGAGTATGTAATTAAATCATTGGTTCACGACAGAGAGGGTGGTTCCAAAACCATTTGACTTCGTGAACACGTAAGTGGAGTTACAAGTTGGCAGAGACTGTGCATTGGCCTACAGTAGACGATTGGATAAGGTGTATACATGTGATATAGTTCGTAACATGTTTATAAATTAATAAAACAATATACAATTAACATAAACGTTAATTACATTTTTGTGTTTGTTAATATTGGTAGAATGTTAACATTTGATACTGTGTGCAGGTGCACTGTGTATGTTTCTGAAAATATGGAAAATCGTAGTGAGAAACTGTAGTGTTGATAGGGTCATTGATATTTTAAGGGTAACATAACAGATTGCATTTTGGACATTATTGTAACAAAATTCACAGATTGATTTGTGTTAAGTTTATAATGCATATGAAAATGTCATCATAGGCTACTATGATGATATGCTTACTATAACATTAGTATGCAGCATGCAAATTTGACCCTTACTCTATATTTGACATCCTGATGTGGAACTGTCTTATAAACATAGACTGCACCAAAAAATGTTTTATGATGTTGACATGATTGGACCTTGAGAATATGTTGTTATTCTTGTACTTTTCCATCATCAGCAGAATTATGTAACATTGTAGTTGAGATGATGTTTTGGATGCTGTCATCATTGCACTGGTAATAATACAGAGCCTTAGGCACTAACCCTGAACTACTATTAGATCAGTGGACTTCTGGTTCTTGTTGTACTGACTAAATTAACTATTTGTCCGTCGCCTTGGATACAAGTGTCTGCTAAATGAATAACTACAAATGTATTGTTTCATTGTTATCTTCTTAACATCGTAGAATTTAAGAATTTTCGTAGAAAAAGAATGAATGGCAAATTTACAACTGGATCATACAATCCTTAAATGTAAAATAAGCTATGCATTCAGTGACTGTTGCCTTGTAAAACCCTCACTCAAAGTATTGTTTTTATATCACTGCTAATGCGAGCCTATAGGATTCATAGACAGGCCTAAACTAAGTAAAACAAACTGTCCACGGGGTGGCATAGCTCTATTCCAGGACCCTCCCAAGGTGAGACTGAAAAGATGCTGGCGCAATATACACCTTTCCTCGACAGCAAAAGTCGTCACTTGAAATATTGTGCCACGGTTCTTGTCTTCATTTCACCTGAAGCACGCGTAGTAGACTAATTTATCTCGTCAGTATTTAACTTTTTATACCCACTTATCATTTGTTTAATTTTATATTTTTCTGTGTTGTGAGAAGATGGCTAACGCGGGACTGCAGCTCCTCGGTTTTTCTTTGGCTTTCGTTGGCTTTATTGGATTAATAGCATCCACTGTCATGGCCGAATGGAAGATGTCGTCGTATGCAGGAGACAACATTATAACGGCTCAAGCCATATATGAAGGGTTATGGAAGTCCTGCGTCTCACAGAGCACCGGTCAAGTCCAGTGCAAAGTGTACGACTCACTTCTCCATCTACCAGGTATTTTACCACATATCTCAAACTTTTATACCAATTATATCTCAAACTTTTATTTTAATGTTACTATATTAATTACAGAGATGTGAAAACATAAAACACTAACAGACAAATTATGTAGCAACAACAACTATAAATTGGGGCACGTATGGATGGGGCACATATATGTTTTAAAACTGGTAACATTTACAATTTCACATTCAACCAAATTCAAAAGAATTTGACTCCCACCTCTGTGATCCCCTCCCCTGCCTCCAGAGAAGACTGGTGCATGTAGGAACAGGTCTGTGAATGCCAGAAATGACCAAACTTGTTACTCATGGTAGCAATGAAGCCTTAGCTCCAGCAACACCCAAGCTGACCTTATCGCTACTTTTGTAGTTTGTTTTGTTGAATTGTGGGGGTTGAACTGTTGGAGGTTGGATACTCATGACATCAACTTTATATGAAGTTGAGGAGAGTCCAAAATATACTGCTTCTAAACTCCCTGTGGTATTCTAAAAACCTGACTTCTAGATTACTGCCAGTGTGTTTAGGACTTTGCTTTATACACTAATGATGACACTGAAACTTGTGTTGGTGTTGTTCTTGCTATTATTTCAAGTCATGGTTCAGGGCACGCGAGGCCTGATGCTCGTCTCCATCGTGATCTGCCTCATCTCCATGCTGGTGGCCGTCGTGGGCATGAAGTGTACCACTATTCTGGAGGACCAGAAGCAGCAGAAGAACAAGGTGGCCATGGTTGGAGGAATCATGTTTATCATCTCAGGTCAGGACTCAGTCTACAGCAGCTCACTATCCTGAGGGACTAGTCATTAAAGTCAGAAACTCAAGATGTATCAAATCATTCAAGCGGCCTTGTTTCACATTCAGATGATTCAGCGTAATTTCGATACTGACATTATTCATATCATGTTTCCCAGGTCTGTTTGCTCTAGTGGGTACGTCCTGGTATGGACACAGAATAGCTCAGGAATTCTATGACCCCTTCACTCCCACCAATGCCAGGTGAGGTCATCCCTTCATGCTGGATTGAACACCTGTCATACTCAGGAATACACTGTGTGTATACTCTCACAATGATGAATCTTCTCCTTCTGTAATCTCTATCTTTCAAAGACAAATGTGTTTCCTGTTAATTGCATTACATGCCTGAAGTAGTTTCAGCTTTGAACCATACATGTAATCTCACTCATTCAAGCTACGTGTCTGCAGATATGAGTTTGGCGCGGCTCTCTTTGTGGGCTGGGGTGCTGCCTGCCTGATTATCATAGGTGGAGCCTTCCTGTGCTGCAACTGCTCCAGTGGGGGGCCAACAAAGTCTCCCCATTACCCTCCATCCCGCCCTGGACCTGCATCTGGAACTGACCGTGTTTAGAACCAGGAAGGTTTTTCTTCCCCAATACATTCCTTTTAACTTGGAATATTACATTAACTGTGTTTGTCGTTACGTGACGATTTTAACTAGGTGATATGTGCAGTCTGACTAAATATTTGTAATGGATATATGATAGTAATGAGCAAGGATGCTATCTTGGAAACAGATGCAAAACTTACATTTGGTGTTTTGAATGAGATCTGTGTAAGAAAATATTTTTTGATTTTTTATAATATGCTTTTATAATGGTTTACAAAAAAGATTATGTATTATGTGCCTTGACTTTTACATACATTGTTCAAATACTTATATTACAATAAATTGTCCCATTGATCAGATGGGACTGAAAGGAGTCAGATGGCTGAGGGGTTAGGGAATTGGGCTAGTATTCAGCAGGTTGCCGGTTTGATCCATGGCTGTGCCAAATTACATTGTGTCCTTGGGCAAGGCACTTTACCCTACTTGCCTCAGGGTAATGTCCCTGTAATTACTGTAAGTCACTCTGGATAAGAGCGTCTGCTGAATGACTAAATGTAATGATCATTGGTGTAATGATATGATTGGGGCAGTAGGGATAGACTGATGTTATATGAATATATATTTTTTAAGTTAGAAAATGCTTTTATCCAAGCAACATATAAATAGTGTTTTCAGACAGTACAGCAGAAGATCAAGGATCAGAAGTGCATAGTTATAAAAGTATTTAGGTTGTCAGAGTCAAGGAACTGTCTGTATTTACTTGGCACAGCGCAAGGTTACCATATCTCAGCTATAAGGCACGGTGAACAAAAATATCTCAACAACAATAGTGCATAGTACAGTGCAGCAAAATCAACAACATATCAAAGTGCAACATCAAACAAATTTGTTTTCACAGTGTGGTGTCATTTCCACATGACTTGAGGTGCTACTATAGCTAGTTCCTGGCCAAACAGACCTTGTATATAGTGTCTCAGAGGTTAAATATGAGTACTTGAGGCATTCATGAAAGTTATCCTGACAAGAAAGGATCAATCTCTTAATTTTCAATTGATACAAACAAATGAAGTCCATATTTAGAATGCATACCCAGTAATGATGTTAAGAAGGAAAATGTGTAGCCTCAGGTATATAAAAAGTACACCCAGCCACCAAAACTGCTAGGGAGTGGCAATTTCTAAAGGCATTCCTCAGAATGTCCTCATGTCTTCACTTGCCCTGAGAACACCTCTGGGTTTAGTCATGATCCCATTGATTCACCGTTTTGCATATACACAACTTTACTCTATAACTTTGTAACACTTATTTGTGTCAAACAATAACTTTGAATACATCAATTACAAAACTTTGAAAACTGAAGATTTTAAGCCTGTAGCAAAAACAATTCCCACGTGATTCAACATTGCACCGATTTACTGTATATAGAAATGACACATTGAAAATACATTTGACGGTTTTAGCACTTCAACACGCAGTTTACTGGATGTTACAGCGCTATTTAAAAGCTTCCCTTTCCACCACTGGGTGGAGACAAAAGTTCATTGATTCAGGGCATGTATTTTACACTTAAGAACACTAGAGGTCGATAGAAGAAACATTTTGTCGAATGGAAGTATTCCTTGGAAAGTAGTCTATGAGGAGGAGGAGGGTGTTTGTTTTTAACTCTCCAAGAAGTCAAGCCATAGCTTGCACTGGCAAGTTTATACTTGAGAAGAACTGGAAGTAACTTCTATGGGGAGGAAGTTGTGTCAGGCAGTTTGAGATTGTGCAACATTCTTCCTTGGTACATCACACAATGCAATTTTATTTGGAAAGCTTAATGTGACTGTTTTTACAATCTTCATGTTGAGGCTGGAAAGACAAGCTTCCATACTGATTAAATATATTGACAGAGCAGCAACACAAGGGTTCCGCATTGTAGCCCGGTTATATATTTCCAAGCTCAGTAATGCAATCAGGCTTAGTGGTTCTGCCTCGGGCACATACAGACATTTGAAATGGATGTTGCTGTATCTGTAACAAGTCAACCAACATTGATGGCAAACAGCCAGTTTAATCTTATACCCTCTCACTTCAATAGAGGGACATGAACTCAAATGCTTCAATGTTTCTAGGTTACACATATTTCTGCATCCTAGCCTGTCTTTAACTGACATAATTTCAAATTGAATGTCCAAGCCCTATAAAGGACAAGTACATTTAGGAATCCAATCTGAGACATGAATTCTGAACTGCACATCTCAGATTATTTCTATAGGTGGCATTCATCTCATTCCACCTGCCATTCCACCTACACCCCCGAGCCAGTATTGATGACCCTGGTCTTGCTGGGGAACTTTGGTGGGATCAACACATTAGTTGCTTATCCAGGGAAGCTCAAACGGACCTCACCTGAGCACTGAACTCTTCTAATCAGTAGGGCTATGGAGGCCTAAAGCCACATCAGGGAGGTGGTGTTTGCTGTGGTGCAGGGCGTGAGGGGGTTCAACAAGGCATGAAAAATACGCTCTGATTCCCTGCTGCAAAACTCATTAGCCCATTAGGGAGGGGGAGGTCAAATGGATGTGCTGCCAAGGAATCTGTGACATTCTAATCTTGATCGCTCCTCCCAGGGCTCTGATTGGTCCCAGCTATCCGATAGGTAGACCACAGAGGCCAGGATAAAATTGAGCCTGAGGGAAGGAGGGGCAGCCAGTTGGATGCCTGACTAGAAAAGTAATTTGTAATGAAGCCCTGCTTTTACCAAATTCTGATACAGAGCTCTCTCTGGACAGTGGTCCAGGAACAATTAGTCTCTGGGTGAGCATACAGTATGCCCTTCAACCCCTTTTGTAGGATAGAGAATAAAGATTATTGCCAGTGTGCCGTTTATTTTAGTTGGACAGGTTTACAAACCTGGCAACTTTCCAATGAGATCCAGTCTCCTCTCTGGGTCCTAATACCACCTGGGCCTCTAGAAAAGCACTTGTTGCTTACCGCCAGTTTCCTATACACAGATTAAGACGAGTCTTAAACAAAGAAAAAAACTCTATGAAGTTCTTCATTGAAATTGTTTTCAATGAAGGCTAGGCTTAATCCATATTTGGTCAATTAAAACTGAGTGTTCAGCATGCTATTCACTTACTGTAGGTTTAGGTAAGAGGACCCAATGCCAGGCAGTAACATCACAATACTGTATCAAATGTTCAATCTGACTAGTGTTGTGCAGGATGAAGTCATTTAGTCATTAAATATAAAGGATGTTATTTTCAGATCCAGTTCCTATCGCACAATTGTATCTTCTCTGTCATTATTTTTATCTGCAGATTAGATGAGAGTGCCCATGTTATGGTGATACACCTTCCCATTTTTGGTCTGTTGCCTTTTCATCATTGGTGAGGGACTGCTTTGATGAGAGGATCGCATTTCAAAATCCGACAGACACCAAGCAACATCTAAATCCCTCACAGTTTGCTTATTAGGCTGGAAGAGGTGATGATAAGGTGGCAATATCCTATTTGTGGAGAGAAGACAGCAGGTCAGAGCAGGACAGGCGTTCCTGACTAACATATCACTTTGCATTACTGCAGGATCTCCACAGAGCTGTTTTTGGTTCCCTTCACCGTGCAATGTAAATACCAATAATCTACCAGCTGAGCCAGCTCCTTATATCTACAGCAGTAACTTTGCTGATGTCACAGACTTGGATAGCTTACTTAAGGATAAAGACCTGGACCAGTCTTTTTGTTCAATGAAGAAACACATCTCACAGTTCCCTAACCCTCCTCAACACTAAGAACACCAATTGGATAAACACGTTATGTCAGGATATGTGTATCCTGTTGGCCTACTTGTCCATTTGATGGAGCGTTCATGCAAAGCATCTGTCTTTACTGTTTGTCAATGAAGAAATACCTCTGTTAAATTTCTCTGACAAGGTCAATTCTTCTTGTTGCTTAATCATCATCTTGATCCTGTTGTTTGTCACAAATGTCCCTATACAATGCAAGTGGACTTTAATGAGACAAGTTCATTATCATCTGAAGCTGTAAATTCAAATTACTTTAACCTGTGTGCATGTGTTTTGCGTGCATGTGCATGCACATGTGTATCTGAAAAGCCTGTTCACTGCAGATGTGCTTGCTTCATTACCAACAGTGAACCCTGCAGACCCGAACAAGCTACCGGAGCACCCGTCTACACACACGCCACAAATACAGGTGGTTTCCGTGGCAACGCATGTGTCCAGAATCATTTTACCGTTGTTCTTTATCTGCGTGTGGATCATTTCTCCATCCTCTCATGTCAGAAAAAGATTTTTGAAAGGATTTTACCCAATCACCTTAATCAGCAAGTTAGCACAGTGGGTTTCACAAGGATCTCATTAAAACTATCAACTCGGATGAACTAGGGTGTCCCGTCGATTGTGCATAAAAGAATGATGGGATGATTTCCTCCAAGAACAGATGAAATGAACAGTTACATCTACATGGTAAAAAGTGTAATGCATCTGACACATGGTTCATATGTTGATTATTGGACACAGAGCCATCTGATGAACCACTTTATCTAAAGTGAATCAAAAGTTTTCTTTACTAAATGCTTAAGATTTGCTGTATCCATTAAGGGTTATTCCTCTCGAAAACAAACAAGCTCTCAGGCTCTGATAACTGTACATGAAATACATGTATGTTGTTTAAAGATAAGCGCGCACAGTTATCTCATAATGACCACATCAATTATCTGAGAAGTGGGTCAACCTAAGTTCCTTTTCAGAGGAAAAACAAACGCTTCAGAGATCCTTTATTGCGTTAACGAAACAAAATGTACAACATGTACTGGAAAAGATGATGTAAACCCTATTCTGCCATAAACCTCAAGTCAATCATTTACCAAGGCAACAGTAAGATAATAAAGAAAGTGTAATCTCAATAGTAAACATCACTACTTGGTCACAAACAGGTTAACGGTGACAGAACTACGTCAGTTCCAGTGAGATCTGGAGCTACGTTTACACACGGGAAAGCTTAGGGCAGCTAAGTTCATGCTGTGCGGAATGTGAACATCATGTACCCAACTGATTCAATTTACAGGCGACGTGTGGAGAGCAGCATTGTGTGTACATGATGTGGGAACAGAGAGGAGACAACACAGGAAGCCACCTGCGAACTGCATCTGATTTATGAAATGATAAACCCCATCATCTCTAAGAGTTGGTCTCAGTCTCTATCTTTTTTTGTTCTCACAGCATGAGCTCTTCGATTGCACTGCTGGACTCCATCTAACCATCAGGTAAGTATTCATCTATCCAGTCTACAAGACTGAAGTTTGAGTTTTCTGAATCTCATGTAGCGCATGTAGCGCTCCTCTTGGCCTTTTTGTGTCATGCAACATGAATAAATTCCATAGACCCCCCGACACACCATCAACACAAACACACACACTTTTTCTTGTCCTTTCTGAGGAACACACACACAGACATACACAAAAAACCCCAGTAAGACAGCCTAGGCGAACAGCAGGTGAATATTGAGCTGGGCCTTTCAGCATCGACTGCACACCCCAGAGAGTCTCTGTTGCCAGGGCCAATCTCAGGCAATAATCCACGGGTCAACAAGTGTGTGGCCAGGAATGAGTCATCTCTATGGAAAATCAAAGAGGCAACTCTGTTTGCAGCCTGGTACATTGCTTGGCATCCAGACCATCAGGATACATCTCAACAATTAATGAACTGTGTTTTCAGAGAGAAAGAGTAGGAAAGAAAGAAAGAAAGAAAGAAAGAAAGAAAGAAAGAAAGAAAGAAAGAAAGAAAGAAAGAAAGAAAGAAAGAAAGAAAGAAGGAAAGAAAGAAAGAAAGAAAGAAAGAAAGAAAGAAATTGGGCAAGATTTAAAATTGTGAGAGTTAGTTTATGAATACTTCTGGTGTGATAGTTGTGGATCAGTGCTGCTTTTCTCTGGCACAGGACGCCCTGGCTGTAAAAAGATGGTGGACTGATTGATATTTACTTGTTTCAGCAGTGCAAGAAACAGTTACTGAGTAACTTCTAGTGATTGTTCTCATAATAACCTAATGATGTTAACTTTGGTCAGACAGTGCACTCTCTAACGAGTGGGAAGGCATAACCTCTAATCTCATTTACATCAGTTGTGTGTAATAGACATCCCAAATTAATTTATTTGGCAAACTGGTTCCTTTGGAGTTTTCTCTGATGTTATGGGTGCCAGAACTAAAAGATCATGTGTTACTGATGAATCCTGTGGTAACTGATGAATAGTGAATGGAGTTTGTAAGGGTGAGGGGAGTGTCCGTGTTATGTAACCTATATTGTCCAATCGCATTCACAGTACTGCGTTCCCATGGGAACAGTGGCCAGCTATAGAAAACCACTGTGCTATGTACACAGCTGATTCCTTATGGGGAACACTGAGTCACATGTCTTGCCTGTTAATGAACTTAAAGGACAACAGGAAACTAACCCAGATTAGTTTACAGTCATTAAGGAACCCTTCACAGTGTTTTTGTAATATTAACAACACAAACAAAAGTGTGTAGTTAAAAGTTTGGACCCCTAGAAAACATGTTTTGAAGTTTGAGGCCTCTCGTTGGATGTTCAGATCTACACTTTTTTGTCACATCTCAGAAGAGTCCAGCACTGTGACAGCAACACTGAACTCTACCTTTGCTCTCCGTGCTGTCCATTGATTCCTTGCATCATGCCTCTATGTTAAAAGGTAATTCTGTAGGAGACAGACTATACATGCCTGTGTCACTTTCATTCAAGTCCATCATTCCTAATTGACCTTTCTGTTAAACTTGCATTCAGCTATACATGAGAACATGATATGTTATCCATAATTGGCCTTTGAGATCGAAAAGTTATTTTGAGATCTTAATATTTCCATCTGGAGATAAGCGAGTGTTTGAGACGTATACATTCCATATGCAAACAGCATGATAACATCAACAGTATGGTCCTAGAGGAGATCTCTTATTTGTTATTATCTTCCGATATTCTCTCCCTTTCCCTCAGCATGACTATTTTGCTTTGTCTTTCTTCCTCCATCTTATCCTTACTCTGTCACTCTTTCTCTTACTTAATCTCACTCTCACTCTCTCATACACACACACAAACAGGTACACTTTATCCCCCTGCTTTAATTACATTATATTACTATGCGTCTGGACACAGTCCAAACATAGAAGACCGGAATGAAGTTGATGTTATGGTTTTCAGCCTCCTCTAGGGCTGGGTGGAGGAATGTGCTCTCTCAATCCACCCAGATCTCCTGTGACTGTGGCCTGCATGTGAACCGTGTTCTGTAGACATGGATTTAGCCGGACACACATGTCAAGAATGCACAGCGAGGCGTGGATTCTCTCCATGTGCTACACCATGATCAGAGAAAATAAACTTCATGCATTTGAGCTTTAAGAAGCATATTTTTCCTCTGTCTCAACGCCTCTGAAAGTTCTGACTTATAAACCATGCGACCACCTCCAGCATCTATTGTTTATCCACTTAAACTAACTAAAATACAGCACTTCAAAAGTATGGTGGGTTGGTATTTCTTGTTGAGGAATCGAACATCTTAACCAATTCAACTTGAGTGCTTGTACTGTTGGTGCCCCTGAAAAAACGTTTTGTGTCTATCTAAATACCATTCAGCAGCCTCTTTTGCTGTTATACTTGCTTCCTGTTATGTTATTCTACTTCTGTCTTGTCCTTCATCCAGGCAGCGGCACCTTACGCAAACTAATCCATGCAGGGGTCAGAGGAGTTCTTGGAAATCTGTCAAGTGCAGGTGTGAAATACAAGGACAACCAAGAACCCCATTGTGACATGGCAGCAAGCCAAACATGCTCCGGTGATACATCTCAACACCGCTGAAACACAGACCCACACACCTCCGATTGCTGCTTACCAGTGGGTCATGTTACTCCTGCCATTGTGGCTCTATGTGTGTTGGGAAACCAAAGAGATGATCTGGAATTGAATCCCTTGACCATGGAGACCATCTCCAGTGATGAAACAATGCTGCCCTGTCAACATGGTTTGGGCACACTGCTTTCTTTTACCAACAAATCACCCAACAAATATTGAAATAGCAAATATTGAAATAACAACTTTGAGGGATTTGTTTGGGGGTTTGGAGTGGGGAGAAACAGAATTCTGAGCACATCACTTATTCATATATAGGGCCAACACATTTAGATCCAATTGGTTTCTTATGAAGCTCTGTTTGTGAGCACAGTCAACAATGAAGAAATGGGAAGAAACACAGGAAACACTAACTAAACCTAACCTTAACCTAACTCTTTACTTGACAGTGTATTAACTAACCAGGTGTTATGCAACAAATTACAGAAAAGGATGGTCATAAACAAATTCCCATTTGTTCCTTTTGAGTTAAAGTTTGCAAATGATTTTAAATATATTAGAGTGTGTAAACGTATATCAATCATAAATGTACTTATAGACGGTGGTAACAAACCAGATTGTCACCACACAACAATAACATACATAAAATATTGAAGCAAAACAGCAAAATGTGAGAAATAAATTTTAATACAGACAATATCAATCACACAAAGGTTTTGACCAAGACAGAGAAATGCACGTTTAGTCAGCTATCATCATGGCATTACTGGAAAACACCAGTTAGCTGGACAGTCTTTCAGTAACCCACTAACTAGCCAGGTTATAAACTCCACAGGCATTTTCTTGCCAAGTGACCTTCAACTGTGGGAATGTGAGCCTGGTGATGGTTTACACAAGGCAACAGAACAAGGGCCCTACAGACCACCTGCCCCAGCACCATCAGTAGAGTGGTACCTGAAGAGGCAACCGTTTTTAAAATCCTGTACAAAAACGTAACTTTAACATTAAGAAAAATGCATCAACTAAGTTAAAGATTCAAAAGAATGGTAGAATGTAATGATACATTTTCAAAACTCAAGATTAAAGAAAGTAAATATAGCACCATAATGAGGGAACCTGCAAACTCTTTATTTTTTGTATGGTTTGTCAGTTGTAACAGATAGGATACACACATAGGCTACATCAAAATGTGCAAGGTTCCTAAGGTAATGAGCAAAGGACAACCTAACTACCTAATGACAGGTGAGAACCTGTATTGCTGTGGTACAAAACTGAATACTGAGTCAGTCCACTTCCACCCATCCATCATCTGCCGCTTTTCCGGGGGTCGGGTCGCGGGGGCAGCAACCTAAGCAGGGAGGCCCAGACTTCCCTCTCCGCGGCCACTTCCACCAGCTCTTCCCAGTCAGTCCACTTATCATTCTTAAACCTTCAACTTTACAATTCCCACAATTTTCACACATCTTCTGAATATCTGAAAATCTAGTTGAAAGTTAATGGTATATAAATACTGTTCGGGGTCGTTTAATTCTTCCTTTCTATTTCCTACCGTCTTAATGCATCGTTTCGGATAGCAATTTGTGTTGACCCCACAACTCGATGATGAGTCTGTTTTGATGCAGCAGACCACACGCTCTCTCTCGCTCTCTCTCTCTCTATCTGTGTTGCTAACTGATTAACCTTATTTATCGTCATGTGATGCCTTTTATGGCTTTGAAAGGCACTATTAACTTATGTATCAAAGTCAATTTAGGCCTGGTTGTCAGACGTTTTCAAATGAAGATGAATGACAATGAAATGCATTTCTGTTTACATGAATGGACATTCCTCAATGCTACCCATAAAAATCACTTATGGCAGATTTCATTTGTTGTCTAATCCTAGGCGTGTCCTGTGTGAGATGATGTGAGACCTTCACATCTGTCATATATTCCACAGAATTCAAACTTCGCAACATGGATTCAATCGTTCTTCTCATGAACCAGTACAGAAAACGAGAAACTTGTTTGGAGTGATTAAAGGAATCTAGGTTGGTTGACCACAAACTCAACCCACTTGAAAATACGAACAGAGCCTGGAATTAGAACCTAGCCTTTGACCTTGTCCTGTTTGACCTCGAATGATCCTTCAAAGCATTTACAACTCGTAAATCCTGCCTTGTAAGACTTGTTCACAACCAGAGAAACGCACAATTACTTACATACAGATGCAGTTAAGTCTGTGCTGAACCTCCCTTAAATATACAGGTATCTCCCTTGGAAACATCAAACATACAAACTGTCAGACGGAACCAAGAAAATCTTTGAACATCCAGTACCAAGAACGCCTGAGACAGTCCAGGTCCCCTTAGAGAAAACAGAAAAGACAGAAATCTATATTTTTGTGAGACAGTTATGGTTTGAGACCTTCAAGTAAGGACACATTCTTTCTCTGGTAGTTTGGAGACCAGCATTTTAATAGTTTTCATGAGTTCAAAGACCACACCAATAACTGGATTTTTCAATTATTTGCTTAAAGAAAGAACAAGAATGAATAAATGAATGAATAAAGTGAGTTTGGGAGAGTAATCTGGATGTGGCAGATGAGTCCTACGGTCCTGACTGGGTTCATCAGAGCCCGGCCAATCCCCCTCGAGGTGCCTGGTTAACAGAAGAAACTGAGGAGGAAATGGGGAGGGGCTGGAAGTCAAAAGTAGAGACATGTAAGTGGCTGGTGTAGCCGGGGTTGTATTTATAGTTGGCAACTGACTGGCCTGAGTTACACATTGGATTAGCTGATGAGTAATTGAAAAGGTAATCAGTGGTGGAGACAAAGTGGCAGATGGGAGTTGAGGTGTGGTCTTCTCCCAAACCTCAATTGGTTCTTACCCCTTTTATTCATATTTTTAAGTCTATTCTATCCCACTTTATTTATTGTATCTAAATTACAGAAACCTATACCCAGTTGGTGTGCCTCTGGCTACCTTCTCTGGAAGTCCTTCAGTGAACAGGAATGCCAATTATTTATGGAATTCAGAAAGCCAAAGCCATTGTCTGCCCTCACATATACCGGTACATCAACCACACGTATACAGGGTTAGTCCTGAAGGCCATGGTATTTCTATCACTACTGTCTGATATCAGTGAAATGGCTACCCTCATTTAACCCCTTGCCTACGTTCTCAGATGACCTTGTTAGGCTTTAATATGTCAAATCTAATTTATTGTTTTTTTTACTCAGTTGAGTGAGCTCTGGAACACCACCAATACATAATCAAACACATCGCAACAATTCTGCTGCTAAAGAAGACAGTATTTAAGAGCTAAACTCAAAATAAGAATCACTCAGTGAACTTACTGAACCATTTTGGCACATTTTTGTGAGACAATTACTTAAATGTCCTGTAGGGTGGTAAACCATTTACTGTGTATGTGGCCAAGATAAAAACAGCAGTTGTCTGTCTGGTGATAGCAGCATCAAGGTAAACAGTATGACTTGTAAAAAGAGTGACAACGCAAGGGATATGCTTAAAAGTACCTTATTTCGTTTTTATTACCAGTTCGACTATGTCTGTTTCGTGTTTTTCTGTATGATCTTTGAAGGGTTTGTTACTGTCAACAATAAGTCATATACCGGTACTGTGTATCAAGGTTTTGAGCTTCAACAAACTAATGCAGAAGCAATGTGTTGATGTGGGTTACATGGTGATAACTTTATGTATTTGTCAAGAGGATTGGAAATAAAATAATTGACTGGATTCCTCACTGTGAAGCCAGAAGAACTGAAAGTGTAAAACAAATGTATTGGTACTCACATACATAGAGGTTACTATAGGGCTTTCAGACGCTGATGAGTGCTGACATGAACACCGGGCCGTATGTGCTCAGCCATGGTTTGTTTACGTTCACTAAGGCTTGTACCCAGAGTTGGATAAACTGCACCCAGCCATGTGTTTCCTTCATTACTCAAGTCTGAGAACAGCTGGGTCACATGACAACCATCCTTCAAAAGGACGTTGCAGCAGAAACATTAGCTGGGGGTGAAATCAGACAGAGGCAGCGTTATGTGGCCCAAATACAAATGGCCACTTGTATGTTGAGACGGAGAAAGGATGTGATTGGTCCTTTACTTATGATTCGGTAAATAGACTACTAACATCAATGAATGACAACAAGGTCTAACTATTTGCTTGAAAATACATTTTGAATGTTTTAATAATTTAGCATACACTTTTATCCAAATATAAATAGTGCATATAGTCCCAGTTTCCCAGATATGGATTAAGCCTTGCCCTAAAGTAAGAGAAAGGTTCAGTGAAGATCTCCATTGAAAAGGTTTTTAGTCTATGACTAAGCTTAATCAATGTCTGGGAAACTGGACAATAGAGGTTACAGCAGAACATCAAGAATCTGAAGTGCACAGTTTGTGCAGTTCGCTGGTCAGTTAGTTAAGGAACAGTCTCAGCTATGATGGACAGTAATAATACCTCAACTACAATATTGTATAATACAGGGCATCAATAATAAAGTGAATGAAATGGTCAACTGCAGAAGGGTCTTATTACTTTTATTACTTGTATTATTGTTTTTATTGATTTTATGTAAAGCACCTTGAGCTGCAATTCTTGCATGAAATGTGCTATATACATAAAGTCTTATTGTTATATTACAATATAAACACATTTCTTGATAAAATAATCCAAAAACATGACTGATGATGAAAAGACAAGTCCTTGTCCTTTTTGACAATGTTCCCCTTCCAAGGGGTACATACTAAAGAACATAACAATAATCAGATACTTAACCATCCTATGCATGGTAACATGAAGTCCTGGAGTCAGCATTTAGTATCTTTCCACACCACCAGTCCTGTGTTTACATTCCACATGACATTCAAACAATGTCTGGCCAGTTTCCTACAAGGCTCTGTGGTGTTCTCCTGGACATAATTACCTTCCAATATTTTGACTGAAGCCTCACAAACGGAAAAAAACTACTGTGTGCAACACACAGCAGTGAAGGTGTTGTTGGAACTTAGCTGCGTCACCCTTAGCTAGTAAAAGGGCAACTGACAGAGCAGGGTTCATCTCCAGCCTGCAATACCAGATGGCAAGTCACCTCAGATGACAGTGAACAGCCATACGAAATTACAAAGTTGCATTCCACCCTCCTTCCTCCCTGAAGACCCCTTCCATATGTAAGGAAGACAAATTAGAATACAATTAATCTTTTTAACCAATTACTCAGAACAGAATGGTGCAGCAAGTCAAAAACCAAAAACAAAAGTTCATCTTTATGTTGGTTTTATGTTTTTCTTTATAATAATTTTTTGGAAACATCAGCAAGATATCATCTGTATGCCTTCATAAAGTTAACAGTCAACAAAGCACTTCACACGATAATCCCTTATTTATGCCTATGAGTCAGTGCCATGTCAAACACTCAAACTGCAGATGCACTCCAGATGACTTTGAGTATTGTGAGTTGAAACATTATCACCTAACAGTTGTGAATGTGGTGATCTTGTGGAACACTTCCATCATTGACAGTCTACACACCCCAGCAGTCAACAACAATAGAAGTGTAAGCTCCACATCACAAACCAAGAGAACCAATGTACCTCTAGTATGGGAGATTACAACAGTGGTTCTCATACTGTGTGACGACAATAATGTCATGACAACAGTATCAGAATTATATTTACACACCAGTTGCCTGCTAGCCATACTTAAATACATGTATCATTGTTAATGATCTGATATGTATAACAAATGAAAACAGCACTTGGTTCATCAAGTAGAATCAGCACATTATTTTTTTTACAACATTCCTATATAAAGGGACAGACACAGGCTCCTTACTGTAGTGTCATTTAAAAAAATCTGACTGATGCTTACTAAAGAAATATAGACTATGTAAATGTATTATGCAATATTGTGTGAATGTGTGTTTTTTGTGTCTCCACAGTCATTCTGAGTTTGTGTTTATGACACATTTTATGTAACATATTAATATGCACATATAATGTAGTCAGAACCTCTGCTTAGAGCCGGCTTTTGAATCTTGAACTAACCAGTGGGTCTCCTGAGGACAGGATCTATAGAGTTCTAAGTTCAGTTCATGGAGATTAATGTATTTACAGTATTTCCCACATGGTGCATGTCTATGTATGCCTTGGGGCACCTACAGGACAAATTTTGTGATGTTGAAACATGGTTCCTGTTAGCAAAGACAGTTATCTGACCACAAACAGTCTGAAATACTTGTGCTGACAGCTTCATGGTTGAAATCAATTACAGTTATCCAGTGTAACATTGTAACTGGTGCTAAATAGACACAGGTGGTCAAAGTCACAGTCAACTAATAGTACTAAAAGAAACCGTAAAGAATGTACTGAATGCAATGCCCATACAGAAATATTTGAAGCACTGCGATATGGAATAGTTTAGTTTAGTTCATTTTGTTTATTTTTACAGGCACATTAATCAATGTTTTCAGTAAAAGTGCCGGTTTTAGCCAGCCGGCTACTTTTCAACCGCAGTCCCTGGGAATACAAAATTATATTTTTTAATGAAGCTACTCAAAGATTTATAATATGATGACATTGGGTCTATGTTAAACAGATGCCATACTGGTTAAAGCATTATTTAATTCTAGTCATTGCTATCTGTGAAGACTGAGTTGTTGTTTTTCCTGGTGTTGACCCCTGTCATACGTGGGCTGTAGATAGAAGCCTGTGACTAAAGTCAAGAGATATAGTTGATGTTGAATACTGTGTTCCAGTAGCTTAGGTACCAACACTTCAGTGTTCAGATCTATATTAACGACTTTTCCTGGCTTGTCTGAGAATTTACCTACCATTAAAACAAAAGGGTAGAAATGTGTTATTGTTATGTATTGCTTGTGTAAGAGTTTGAGTTCACTCACAAAGACATTTTAGAATACAAAACAAAAATGGCTAATTGTCGTCAATGCAGCATTGACTGACAAAACTTCCACAGTCGTAACATTGAGTGTGTCTCAGGTCTGAATGCAGAATAATGTATTCTCAACCCCTTGTGTGTGGGATTGAGAATGCTTATCTCAGAAAGGATTCTCAGATCTGCCCAGTGTGCAGCTTTCAGTTAATAAGGCTGCTGAATGCTGTGGTGACGAGGTGAAGGCAACTGCAGTAGGACATCAATGATTATCAACTATTATCTGGTGCTGTTTAACCCTTGTGTTATCTTTGGGTCATTCTGACCCATCCCACCGTCATATTGCGACAACTTTACAACATACAAAAAGAAAATGAAGCCTTTTCTTTTAACCGTCGGGTTGTCTCAGAATCCCCACATCGCGAAGGAAAAAAAAAAAATGCTTTTTATTTGTTTTTGTGTGAGGTAAAATTGGGTAAACACGTCATGTGACCCAAAGGCAGCACAAGGGTTAAGACACCAACTGTTTGTATGTGTGTACGTGTGTGTGAGTGTGTGTGTGTGTGTGTGTGTTTGTGAGAACCCAAGTACATTATGTTTCAAAAGGATGTGAACACGAACAAACCACAGAAACTTTAACCACGATAGATAACATTGAAGAAAACAAGACTAATATAGAGCTCATAGTTTCCATGGTCACCTAAACACCTTTGTCGTATTACAACAGTTAAACTATATAAGGTTGTAGATGCTGCTGCTCATACAGAACTGCCCTCCACTCATTTTTACAATAGGTAGACACTGTATTTAGATAATGTTACTGTGGATTCAAAGTCATACATTTCACCAGATTATCAAGATTACTTTAAAAACACCATTCCTGCAACTTTCCTACTTCAGTTTAGACACGTTAAACTCCTAATGTAACCCATCCCTGTGACCCAAAAACCCGACCCTTCAACCCAACACTATGAATAATGGTAGCCACGCACCAAGAATAACAGAGGTGTTGCTACTGAAAGTAACCCAGTAACCAGACAAACTGACCTATTGTAATCATTATTCAGTATCTGGATTAGAAGACCCAACAGAAGATGATGAGGAATTCATCCCAAAAGAATTCAAAAGTTATTTGTATGATCTTATATGGTCGTATGCAAAGGCATTATTGCGTGTGGTAAATGCAATGTCAACTATATTCACAAATTTGAATTTGAGTTATTAATACACATGTTTCTGTCAATTCATTTAAGGCAATTATTGCTATTGTAATTTTTAATTCTGAAAAATCCATGAGCAGATGAGTTGCTACCTATCCGCGAGGTAGCAACATGTTTTACATAAACCTCTTCGAACAATAATTGTATGACTGACCGTTAATAAAGAAACGACATGACACTTAATGGTCATAATGGCAAGTTACATTGTTGCATGCCATCGCGCTGAATTGTTAAATAGTTTTAACCTGTGGAAACTGTAGGCAGCGCAACACTGTGCTCGTGTCCATCTGCAACAAACCTGCTCTAGGAAAGGTTCCATCGACCAAACATGAACAAATCAATGCGAGGACAAAAAGATAATGACAAGCATCCGTGACTATCGTAATTTCAATGTTGAAGTTTGCCAAATAGAGCCAAGTTCAGAAATGCATTAGTGCGCAGCAATGGACAAGCTGACTTCGCGAACTAGTATCTCCATGGTTTAAGAGGTCAGGTGACCTTGCTTTTGGACAAATCTATTTGAAAGGGTAATCGATTCACATATAGAATTGAGTTAATTTCACAAAAATATAACAAAGTACTGAATGGTTAACATTTTATTATTCTAAGTACATTTACATATGAGCTGTTTGTTATATGTATATCTTATCCAAAATATGTACAACGTACAATCAAAATAATCAAGCAGCACCCCTGTTACCTCGAAAATGGTATGGCTTCCTGGTAGAATTCCGAGAATTAAGCCCTTGAGTTTCTTAGAACTGGATTCTCAGAACTGGTGATGAACGAAGTTTCCAGGAAAGTTTTACAAGGTGACTTTTTTCATATTTTTAAACATTTCGCCAGCAGTTGCATGTGGTGGTAGACGTTAGTGGTGATATATGCGGCAATTCATCTTGTGCTCGACATTTCAGCGATGATTATGACAAACGTGAATCCGTAGTTCGTGTGAAAATGTTTTTAAATACGATTTAGCTGTACTAGAGGCTAGTAGACTTTTATTTTTTCCGCCCAAGGCGGAGATACTTGAAGAGCGACTCGGAAGTTCGCCATGTCTGAACTAAAATATCGATTTGACCGACTAGGGAGTAATTTTCTCGTTTTGGACACATTTATTTGTATATTATCATATCGGACACATTTAGAAACTTTAAAGTATAGGCTACACTTTCAGTAAATAAGTGAAGTGAATGCTGTTGACGATTTAAATGGGTGGTTCTGTTAAATGAATGTTAATAACTTTTACAATGTTACAAAAACATTTTTGGTACTCGTCATTTGAACAACATGGCACAGGCTCTGTGGCAATAAGTTGAGCAACAGGACAAGCCTGTCTGTTCAGATCCCTTGAGCTTGAACTAGCCTCACACAGCACTGTGTGCATTTTTTCCAGTTGCCTAAAACTTTGTTATTTTCTATGCTTATTAGGAATCATTACCTACTTGTGTAACATTGTGTTGTACTGCGTTGCCATTTTAACATGGATCATCCAGGTGATGCGCTATATGCTATTTTAGCCTATACTTGTTAATCAAATATTTTATTACGTTTATAGCCTGTTCATGTTCAATCCCTCATGAAATAAGAGATCCTATGTTTTCTACTTTAACGTAAAGTAATGTAATGTTTTTAGTTGAGAGTAGGACGGTATAGCCTGTACTTTAAATGTCATTGGATAAATAGGGTAGCTGATGTCGTGGAATAGGAAACCTTTTTAGAAGCAACATAATCTATTGCACACAAGACGGAATGTACTAAATGCGAGACACGTTGTGCGAACAAGCCATATCGAGATGGCCACCGTTATACCTCCTCGGAGGTGGCTATTCTGTATTCCCCACCACACAAACACACACACACGCGCACACACACACACACACACACACACAAATCTTAATATTCTGAACGAGTTTATGAAATACCTTGAGACATATTGAGCATTCCGCCTGTATTGGCACAATGGCGCCGCCTATTGGGCAGCAAAGACACTCAGACTGAAATGGTAATTAAATTACAGTATAATTGAATTCAAACATGATCTATAGCCTACTATAGGGGGCCGCTAAAGTTTTTTTTTTTTTTTTTTCGTTTACGTAGAACGGGGCTGCAAAAACCGGCAACTAGTCACCCTCTTGTAGGTTTTGACCCAAACCCATTTGTAACTAACCTGATTCAATTTGACATCTACTTAATTGTTAAAATCAGGTGCCATTGATTAGAGTTACAGCTAAAACCTATAGGACTATAGGTCAACCCTGCCCTAGAAAAAATGAAATTTCTGCTTTGTGTTTCTGTTGGCATGCGTGTCTGTTAGTAATAACTCCATCTTGAATTGATGTTTACCTCCAGATTCAGACAGCATGGCCTCCACGGCAGAAGGCTGCATACAATTCACCCGCCATGCAGGCGATATCCTCCTTAACTTCAACCGTCTACGCAGTAGAAACATCTTGACCGATGTCACCATTCAGGTGGATGGACAGTGTTTCAGAGCTCACAAGACTGTATTGGTGGCCTGCAGGTATAGACTCAGTTCATATCCAACTGATCATTTAGTCTGAAACCATTTTCAGATACTCCACCATGCATGCTCAGAGACTCCAAATGAAGCAATTTAGTTTATGATTCACATTTAACTGACGTGTACACATTCTTCATTAACTTGTGAATTCACTTTTGAGAAGTGGATTTTAAAAAGCATGTTGTTTCCCCCTTCATAGTGGCCTCTTCTACTCTGTATTCACGGACTCTCAAAAGGGCAACCTCAGCGCCATCAGCTTGGACCCCAAAGTGGATCCTGAGGGCTTTGCCGTCCTGCTGGAGTTTATGTACACGTCCTGCCTAACTCTGAAAGAGAGTCTGGTCCTGGCCACCATGAACACTGCAGCATACCTCCAGATGGACCACGTGGTGGACACCTGTCGCAGGTTCATCAAGTCCAGGTGGATGATGATGATCTTGATACCGTAGCTCATTGGTTTACACCAAGCTCCAGGATTTGTTGTACTAAATGGTTGTTTATCCTCTCACCCCTAGGGGTCTGTCTCTGAGTTTGCAGACTGAAGATGTACAGGACAGCCTGATGCATGCGTCTGAGGATGGGCCTGGATCTAAGACCGTTCTTGGCACAGAGACGTGCCCCAGGTCCAACCACACATTCGCCCCTCCTCTCAGAGACTCGAGGGCCTACAGCCCCAGTGTGTTCAGTGGGATCAATGCCTCTGGCAGCTCCTACCATGTGTACGGACATCTGCCCATCCCTTTAGGAAAACTGTCTGAAGCCTGCAAAATCAGCGACCTTCCCAAAGGGGGCACCCTACCTCTGAACCTATGCTCTCAGGTCTATGAGGGCACCGAGGCCGCCACCACAACTACGACCACCATCATCCACCACCCTCTGTCATCTCACTCATCCTCCTCTCCTGTCATCTGCAATTTGGGAGCCCTCCGGGGCCTCCAGGCACCTGCATCCTCCATGGAAGATTGTACCCAGCACCCACAGCCCAGCCCCCACAGCATGTCCCCAGGCTGTGGTAAAGGGGTGATCTGCAGCCCGCAGAGCCCCCACCGGTCCGACTGCCACCCCAACTCTCCCACCGAGTCCAGCAGCAGCAAGAACGCGGCCCTGTCTGTTACCCAGCCCCGCGGCTGCAAGGAGGAGCCCAAGGCCCACAACTGGAAGAAGTACAAGTTCATTGTGATGAACCAGACCTCTGAGGAAAAGGAAGAGGAGGCCGAGGGAGGCAGGACAGAGGCTAGGGGCTGCTCACCTCCAATGGGCCCTTACTTGACCAGCGAACTAGATGGACACATGGATGTTCAGTCTGGCAATATGGGCAGTGAGCATGATAAAGAGCTTTCTGTCCCCCAGGCTGGCCATCACATCAGCAGCATCAACAGGTTAGCCCCAATGCCCCACTTGCCAGCATGGGAACACTGTTGGATTCTTGCAGGATCACCCTGCTCACCTTTTGTATCTCTCTTTCTGTCAGCCATCTGAGATGCTCCACCTGTGGCTCTGATACACCTCATCACCGGGACATGTGTCTGCGCTCCCCTGGCTCTTACAGTGGGGAGGAGACCAGCGAGAGGCACTCTGAGTACTCTGATTCAAGCTGTGGTGAGTAGGAGCTCATGACAAGTTGCTGTTATGCATGTTGTATTACCAGTATGAAGCTGTAATTTTTGGGACTTTATTTCGAGTCAAGTCCCTGATGGATGTTCTGTCACCTTTTCAGAGAACGGTACCTACTTTTGCAACGAGTGTGACTCCAAATTCTCTGAGTCTGATTCTTTGAAAGACCACATGCTCCAGGCCCACAGTGACAAGCCTTACAAGTGTGACCATTGTCAAGCGGCCTTCCGCTACAAGGGGAATCTGGCCAGCCACAAGACTGTCCACACAGGTAAACGTGAACGCCTTGCATTGTGGCATTTCAACCACCAGATACATTACTATTGAATAGTTTTAGGGCTGTCAAGTGTCTAATAGTGTCTTTGTTGCATATTCAAGGTGAAAAGCCTTATCGCTGCAACATCTGTGGGGCTCAGTTCAACCGCCCAGCCAACCTGAAGACCCACACCCGCATCCACTCTGGAGAGAAGCCGTACAAGTGTGAGACGTGCTGTGCTCGCTTTGTACAGGTATGAAAACATTTGCTGCTGTGTAAAAAAAAAAAAAAAAAAAAGAATGAATTATACTTTCATCGAGAGGCCATTTTCTCAAAGTCTCTTGTTTTCTTAGGTGGCCCATCTGCGTGCCCACGTTTTGATTCACACGGGAGAAAAGCCATACCCTTGTGAGATCTGTGGAACACACTTTCGCCATCTTCAGACATTGAAGAGTCACCTGCGCATTCACACAGGAGAAAAGCCTTATCATGTAAGCGCTTGTCTGTCCCATCTTCATGGCCCAGTCTCGGTGACTAAATCTGACCTGACCATTTCCTCAGTAATCTCTTCCTCCCTATGACTCAACTGGTTATACATAGCCCTAAGTCTAGAGGTCTAATAAGCCAGCAATGGTCTTGCACTGATTATATCCCAATCAACTAATTGACCTTGATTGGAGAAACAATTTAAAGGAATTGTAATTGGGTTGTGTTAGAATTCGAACTTTCTCCTCGTGTAGTTGCCTATACTTAGTTTGTGGCCTCAGTTATCCTACTTTGTCTTCGGTTTTGTGTGTGTGTGTGTGTGTGTGTGTGTGTGTATTCAAAAATGTCATCCACCAAACCCAATTCTTTCCTTTTCTACCCCTCTGCAGTGTGAGAAATGTGACCTCCACTTCAGACACAAGAGCCAGCTGAGGCTCCATCTGAGACAAAAGCACGGTGCAGTCACCAATACCAAGACTCAGACCCGGAGACCCAACACTGACCTCCTGGCCGGCTTGGCCAAAGCTTGCTGAGACTTTTGAATCGCAGTCCAGGCTGTTGGTCAATATCAAGCTGTCTTTGTACCGTATAATCTGAGAATTAGGTTGGCTTTATATGTACTTCAGATATGGAAGTACAGCTGTTTTGTAATTTTTGTATGTTTGTAAATAAGTTCAAACAGAAGTATGTATGTATATAAGATTTTAAAATGTTCAAAACTTCATAGATTTTCATTAAATGTACCTGGACATCTTTTTATTGTAATACTACGGCAAACCTATTATTTCAGTTATGTAATTTTCAGGAAATGTGAATTTCAAAACCTCAACTGTACATCATTTTGAAATTATCATTCAAATTAAGTAAACTGTTTCATTGGTACATTGTTATATTTGGTTATGAATTTTGATTGTATAAGCTAATGAACTATACTTTTTGGTTTATCATAGTTTGTGAATATAAAATATAATATATCTTTACAGATTGCCCTCTGCTGGCAGAGAATTATAATTTACAGAAAGGTACTTCTGTGTTGTCTGCTATATCTTGTCAGTAAGCTAGGGTTTGTGTTGACATCACATTGTGTAATAGTAATGAGCACCCTTGTAGCTATGTATGCAATGTATTCAAGGTGCCTTACTTTAAGCTACTTTTGTGCAGTATATCAGTACTGTAATTTCTTTTTCCTGCGCTTTTTGTCAAGTTTAAAATGCTGTAAATACACCTAGTCTCGAGCTGCGTCCTCAGGAATGTTATGAAAGGATCTTTGTTACTGCAGAGCTTAATGTAGAGGATATTAATAAAATGAATGTTTGGTGAAAATAAGTATGTTGTGTACTTGCTACCCAGTGAAGAATCCTTAGTAAATTGTCTTTAAGTTGTTCTCAACATTGGCAGGTGGTCAGGGATGCACCTAAATAAAAGCCTCTTCTCAAAATGAGTCATACTGTTATAGAATAGAATAACCTAACCTTGCTACACCAAGGAATCACTGACCAACACACTCTGGGGTTTTCACTCTGACATCTTTCCAGGTCCCAACCATTCCAACAAATTCCACACGCCCAGATCTGTGACCTTTGGCCTGCCCTCCTTAACTTTGAACGGGATTGTGTTTGGAGGACAATATGCCATCCCTGAACATATACAACAGAGCTTGGTCATTTTTATATGCTTCAATAGAGGTTGACCATGTCAAGGTAGGGTGACACGTACAGGTTGTATGCTGTATGCGGGCTCTGTTTCACCTTTCACCTCACTTTTCCCTTTACATGCACCACCATGCCTGCCTTACAGAGACAGTCATTGAGGCGAGCTATTGTTACTAAAGGTTGTCAAAACTAGTGGTAGCTAGTAAAATAAATATCATTGTAGTCATAGTGGAACACATTATGAATAGGTCTGCATTGGTAAGGCACTCTGCTGTAGAACGTGGCATCGATCTGGCCTGCCCTCTGCTGGTCAACAACAGCTCTTTACTTCCTCTGCATTACTTCCTCGCCCATAAGGTAACCTTTATCTAATCATTATTGAATAGATGAAAATATGCTTCTCTACACATCACTGTTACTCATGTCATATCCTTGACTTAAGAGAATCCAAATGGACTGGGAAAAAGGTGTGTATTGAATCACAGTAAAAGAGAATTAAGAATGTACACAAGTAGGAGAGTCGTTCATGTGCTTTCTGTATATTTTATATCCTCGATCACATTAAATACATTTCAGATTTGTCAAAACTGGTCCTTTTTTGATCATCAATGATTTAACATAAGTAGGTAGCAAAAAGGTCAGAGCAGATCGTTGCGCCTCTTCAACACACATTGTGATAAGTCTTTTGGTTCAACACACACTAACTCAGCATGACACAGAGTAGTCCCAAGGGAGCCTTAAAGATTGAAAATAGATATACCAACACATACCTACATAAATGTGATCAAACATTTGGCGTTGTCTTTTATGTATCTGCTTCCCCTACTGTCTTTGAATGTGTCAGGAGATCTCCGGGGGAGATTTCAATGATTTGATATTTCACCCAAGAGGAGACAAGTTGAATGTAATTTATTAGACATAGTGAGAGCCTGTGAGCTATAGTGTCACTGTGTCTTGAGGAGTCTGCACAGCTCTCTGGATTTAAAAAGCAGGCTTCCTTCCTGTGTCTTTGTATTGCAGAAAACAGCCAACTGGTCTGTGAAAAAATGTGTTTGCCTTGAAGCTAGATCAAGTTGTGATACTGCACAGAACAATAAATGCTATTACTGTTCAAGTAAAGTACTGTATTCCTGTATTTCTAGGAGAAATAAGTGCCACATCAAGCGCATTCCTACATAGGTACTACTTTTTCCTAAGGTTTCCAACTACTATGACAGGTTTGGCTATGGATATCCCACCACCACGGTGACCTTCCTCCACTCTAACCATAATGATCCTGGATAACAAGCAGAGACTTGTCGAAATCATCATTATTCTACCTCAAACTCACAATTATCTTCATACATTCTGTACACAGACATACATAAAAATGGAAAAGGTAATATGACTGGACCAATGAACTGACTAGCATAGTGTAAATGTGGTTGATAAAAAGGAAACTAAAAGTTGACAGCAAATGGTAGAGTTATTGGCAGTTGGAAGTCAACCTTCCTTGTCCAGGATGGCTTTTACATCAGAAAACACCTGAGAGCGAGAGACAAAGAGAAAGAAAAGAGGGAGAGAGGGAGAGAGGTGGAGACTTTGTTTCAAGAAAAAATCCAACAGAACGGAAAAATCCCCAAATCCACCTGAACAGAAACAGACTCCTTAACAGTCTCCCATGCTGCTCTCACCTCGTCCACACCGCGGGAGGCGTCCACGGTGCGCACCTTGCCCTGCTTCTCATACTGGTCGATGATAGGCCGGGTCGACTGCAGGTAGGTCTGGATCCTGCAACAGCAGAGGAGAGAAGGAAAGGCAAATGAACGGGGCCAGCTAGCCCACAGGGCACGCTCCAGCTCGGAAGACACTCAAAATGGGTCACAAACTGGGGCTACGGTGTGCCTCGAGCGTGAAGGACAGCCGTGGCGAGCTAGCTAGGAAAGAGAGGAGGTCGTGGGGGGAGGACGATGACTCACCGCTTCTCCAGGCTGTCTCTGTTGTCGTCCGTGCGCCCGCTGCTCTTGCCCCTCTCGAGACACCGGTCGATGCAAACCTGCAGACAACATCACACTCCGCCATCACTGACCTGCAATTGGTGACATGTGGAAAAGGACACTGAAAATCCCTTGTCCAAGACATTGTCCCTCTCTGAGACGACAAACCCCTACATGTTGTAGCTCCTTGACCCAATGACAATAGAAGAGAGCACGGAACGGAACTGTGGAAGAAATCGGCGGAAATGACCTTGTTGCTGCAGTCGAAAAAGAGCACGAATTTGACGTCCGCCTTTCCGTCCATGACGGTGGTCCATCCCTGTAGGTTGTCTTCGTTTCGGGGAAAGCCGTCGATGAGGAAGCGGAACTTCTTATCGTCTACCTGTATGGTCTCCTCCATAGCCTGAGCACAAGAGTGAGGAAAAGCATCAACGCCAGCCTTGAGCATTACCCTTACACTGGGGAAACACAAGGTTTGATAGGGAACATGATGTGACTGGGAACCTCCATAGCTTAACATCAAGCAAACATCCCTGCAACAAGGATAAGCAGACATTTGAGGATGACATTTGAATGCCAACACACACATTTTAGAAAGCAGTACCTGAAGTTGTTGCATACCTTCCGAAGTAGGTTAATGGTGATCTCAACGGGGACAATTTTGCCCTCTTTGATGTAGCTGTCGATGAGCTGTCCAAACTCGGAGCCCTCTCGGCCCCGTTCTGCTCTGAGCAGGTCCCCCGCTGACAAGTGGGTGTAGCTGTAATTCTGGAGTGAGAAGGAGGTTTGAATGAGTCTCATCAGAGTCTTAGACTCAAATGATTATAAGGCCACTGTCCTGTTGCCACACCGCTTGGACATGGAAAAAGTATATTGCCATTTGACCATATTAAAATGTCTGTTGAGACTGAAAAATGTGAGCCAGCACATTGTTGCCTGTGCCCTTTGACTCATCAGCTGGTTGAGGTTGGGTCTGTGTCATACGGAATGTCTGAATGAATGGAGACTTAGGAGTGCTATTCAGGTTTAAGCACCAAGCAGGTGGCAAACAGGATGCTTGCTCAATATTTAGCGACATCTGAACGGCACAAAGTTCGAGAAAGCGGCTTTGTTTGTTTGTTTGTTGGTGACACAACTGTCGAATAACCTGTTCTACTTTAAGTAAATATAGCTCCACTTGGTGAGAGATCATTATCATACTGTAATGTGGTGTGTACCTGGTATAGACGTTCAAGAATTTCCCCTTATTGATTAATTTGTAAGACTGTCAGCACAGCACAATGCATCATAGAAAATAAAGATACTATTTTCACCATAATACCAGTTCGAAAGTGCCATTTGATCCAACTGTTTGCTTGATTTTCTTTAACTTGGAGACTTTTATGACACATCATATGCAATGCTTATGGGCATTGTACATTGATTATCCAAAATGATCAAATTAATATTAACAGTGTTTGATTTATTATTAACTATTCATCATGAACATCCCTTCTATTTGCTGAGAGGCACTAATCACACCACAAACTAGTTTGTGCCTGGTATGAAGCCAAAACAAACGCAGGTACACAACACAATTGCTGTCATCCATTTGCTTTTAACAGGGAAAGAATAAACAGTCTGCTAGCTAAGACAAGAGTGCCACATACACGTTGTTGTTGGTGGTGTGTGTTACTATTAATCATCACAACGAGGAAGACCTTTGTTCCAAGTATGTTAAAGGTTAATGCTGTGTCATGCCTCAAGACTACTCTATGGTGATTTTATCAGTAATTGTTATCAGTATTATGGAGTACACTATTGACATAATAAAATTAAATGTCATTATCGTGTAAGCTGTCTTTACCAGCTGTACAAAGATGACTAGGGCATTTAAAGATCCAAAGCTTCTTCAGCCTTCTGCGATAGTATTGATAATGGACATATTTAGTTAGCTAGGTAGCTTTGGTTTGGCTCAATTGCTTTGTAAATTGTAGGACGCTATGCATTACACTGCAAGGGTTCATTTTAGAGGACAACCGGAAGTTAGCAGAAATATTCAACCCCTTTGGATAGATGCCTGAGAGAATAAGAGAAAGAGAAGTTCGTCATTTAGGTAACGTGTGTGTCTTTGTAACCACACGGTGTATAATATGGTTATTTTCATTGTTCTGCCTCCTACCTCTACGATTCTGGCGCACTGAGTTCCTTTCCCAGCGCCAGGCCCGCCCAACACGAACACAACCTGAGGTTTCATCATCGATGCGACCCTGCTCACAACGTTAGGCACCTTCTGAGATAAGGTTCTCAGTAAACAAAAAATCATAAACCAAAACTAGAAGACAACACAAAATACAAAGGCTAAACGACTCAGTTGCGAGTCCTAAAACTGGTTGAATGACCGGTGAGTGCGTGTCATACGGAAGTCCGCCGAGGATGTAACACCACATCCGCTAATGACGTGCCGCTTTCAACCAATGGAAAAACAGAGGGCATGATCATAGGTTGTAAATCACGCCCACATGCACTTGTTTTTTCAATGCAGGGGTCGGGTGATGCCTCTCCCTGCTGGTAGCTAACTGTCTATCTTCACAGCATCAGCACCTGCCCAAAGTGGACAGCGACAGTGTCCTTCTAGAAAAAAAGATGTGCCACTAAACAGGAAAGAAAGGAATTGTATTCATTCAGTCGATTATAAATACACGGATAGTAAACTACTTGCCGGCATGAAAAGGAATGATTGAACGTCTGGGTAGGCTATTATTGTCTTTTTGCATTTTTATGTACCTCGCTTCCTCTCACCATTCACGATGCACCATTCATGCATCTCCTGGACAATTGATCTTAAAGGGACTACACTTGAGTAAGAACATTGAAATGTAGACTGTTTCAGGTTAAAACCCGAGATACATTTTTTGCTAATGCATGTTTAATGTATTTCTGGGGTTTAAGAAGTCTTATGAGCCATAGGCTGGATTAGCCAATGATAACATATTGCCTTGCCTGGTGCTATAAGGGCGCCTAAAAAATATAGGTTTATGCAAGCCATCTAAACAAAGGCACCCGAACACAACTGACAAACCTGCTTCTCCGTCGCCACTGACATGACAACGCAGAGCCGAAGGACCAGGATCAAGGGGCACCGACCTGCAGCCGGACGCGTGGACTCAAAGAGGAAGGGGGACGCCGAAGCAACGGCAGGGAAGCAGCCCAGGGGAGGCCGAATCGCAGTTACTGGGGACAAGCACCAAGGGCAGTGCGGCACTGAACAGACGTATCGGGGGAAGGCTGCGGGGAGCTGTTCAGTCTACCCTTCCCTCACTTTCCACGGCGTTCTTCACTTCTTACCGTCCCATTTTTCCACGAAAAACGCTTGAAAACAATCGCTGTGGCTGTTTTTATATTTGATCGAATGTTCGGCTTTATGTTTGTTTTCAAAATGCTGCCTCTATTCGTTTTGCCTACAACCAAGCATTTGAGCGCATTTATGATGGGCAATTAAAAGATTGATCTGCTCCTCAGACTGAGTGGAATTCGAAAGGGACTGATGTCCATACTGGCCAGGTCTCATTTGCTCCCTCTGATTCTGCTTACTCTGCTACTTGTCAGCACCATGGGCTGCATTCAGAGCATCGCATGTAAGCCGCGTATCAGACGGGAGAACATTGTTGTGTACGAGGTATCAGCCTCTATTGATCAGTGTCCAACTGTCATTGAGGAGAACTCGCCCATCGTGCTACGTTACAAGACACCTTACTTCAGGGCCTCCGCAGGGATCGTGATGCCTCCGGTGCCCCGTAATGAGACTTGGGTGGTGGGCTGGATCCAGGCTTGTACACAGATGGAGTTCTACAATACATATGGTGACATTGGCATGTAAGTTCTGAGTAGTTAGAGTCATCTGTCAAGTTGGTGCCACTCAGTCTGCCTGTCTTTCTTTATCTTTCTCTCCTTCTCTCTCTTCCCTCAAAGTCTTGTCAGTCACACACACAAGGGATTGAGTTCAATTGCATGTGATAATGTTTGAAAATAGAAAACAGGCAGTGAGTACGTGGTTTGGTTTAATGTTTTCTCTTGATTTGATGGTGCCGCCGTCCCTTGCCTCAGGTCTAGCTGGGAGTTACCAGAGCTCCGTGAAGGCCGGGTCAAGGCTATCAGTGACTCTGATGGGGTCAGCTACCCCTGGTACGGCAACACCACCGAGACCGTCACCCTGACAGGGCCCACCTCCAAGCCTTCAAGACTGACAGTCAGCATGAATGACAACTTCTACCCCAGTGTGACCTGGGCTGTGCCCATCAGCAACAGCAACACGCCCATGTTGTCTCACATCACCAGAGACCAGAGCTTCATCACATGGCTAGTGGCTATGAACTCGATCACTAAGGTAACCTACTGTCCTTTCTCTCTTTTCACTTTTTTCCCCCTGCAGTTATTCATTTTTTTTCACTTTTCAAAACACATTTTCCAGACCTGTTTCCAAAAGATGACTTTCAATCCTCGATGTGTTCCCGCAGGAGCGTATTGTGTTGCAGACGGTGCGGTGGAGGATGCGGGTGGACATTGCCGTGGACCCTGACATGCCCCTGGGCTCCCGGGCCTCTCTGGTCGGTCGGCCACACCAGGAGCAGCCCCACATCCTCAACTACCAGGAGCCAATCCCCCCTAACGCCCTGGGCCGGCCCAACGCCAATGACGCCCAGGTGTTGATGTGGAGGCCCCGGAGAGGGGCGCCCTTAGTGGTCATACCGCCAAAATAAGGTCAAAAGTACTGCACCTCCAGAGAAACTGTGAATTAATTAAATATTTAAGGTTTAGCCAACGACAAAGGCGGAATGAACTTCCCGCAAGTGTAGTTCCCTTACCTCCAGTCAGTCATGTTGACTATCCAGTGGGGTTTCTACAGAACTGGAAGTGCCACGGTGAAGTGTCGGGCATTAACCAAGACAGATTGGTGTTGGAGATGGAACTGCATCAGAGTTTTTTAATGAGCCAGACTATTTTTGTTCTGCCTCACTTGTGCACTCAAGTTCCATAGCTTCCGAATAGAAGCCAAATTAGTGGTCTTACCTGTTGTTGGACTTGGTCTCTGCTGTGCTATCTGAGTTTCAATGCTGAGGACCATAAAGAGAACTGCATCCCGCATCCAACTGTAGATTTTATTGCATGAGAGAGAAAACTGTCTGTGAGAGGCTGAAAAGCTGATAAGACAAGGACATTGAATGTCCAATTTTCACAGGCCATGATATCCTGCAAGCTGTAAAACCCTCCTCAGTGCCAATTATGGACATGGCCTTTAAATCTCATATGTCAAAAGGCTCCATAAAAAAAATATGTCAATAGAGACTTATATTATATAAACACACTTAAAGTTTAAGATCAACTTGCACAGTCAGATTGTATTAAGAGCATCCACTTGGGATAAAGGTCTGAAAAGATGTGGGGGCCTTTGTCATCTTTTTTTAGACTGATCTCTTGATAAGTGCTGCAGCTCTGTCATCATCCTAGTGAAAAGTCTACAAGTATATTGCCTTACAGGTCTTGGATTCATGGTCATGGAAATTATTTGGCATAGGGTTGTATCATGGAAAGGCAAATGATTGGATTGGAACAGGGCCACCTTGTACCATGACAGTGATCAGGACCAGAGGGTTCATACCAAGGGTGTGTGTATGTGGAGGGGGGGGCACCCACCCCTACCATACAACACATGTCACATGACTCATCATCCATCTGTGCTTCTCTACAGGTTCAGTCCTCACCTTTCCATCTGTCTTCTCTTTCTAGTTTCCTGCTCTCTCATCCCCTTCCCAATCCCTGCATCCATCCAAACACCAAGAGGACAGAGGTCTAATGGATAAGAAAACACAAGCGGGTGAAATACGTATAGCTGTTCTTTCCTTTTCCCGAAACTTATTTTTCCTTATCATTTATAATTAGGTTTATCCTTCTTGGGGGAAAGCTACTTAGTTCCCTAACACACAAAGAAATTAGAATAGAGTGTGTCAACAAAACCAATACGAGAACCTCACTAGTGTTGGGTTGCCATAGTGACAGGTTTGGTTCATCAGAGTTCAGTTAAACAGGAACCAGACAAAACAAAAACATTCACAAGCAATCATTTTATGACTCAACTCCATCCATCCGTCTCACTTTGAAGTTAAGAAGCATAGTACTTGTTTTAGACAACAGTTTCATTTATTTATGTTTTCATTTGAAATATATTTTCCCCAACAGTAATTGGATGTGCTCTTTTGATATGAGTGGGCAGATAATGAGTAGGAAGGGCAGAAAACAAGTTTGTGCCTAATCGTTTGCATCAGTCATTGAAAAAAAGGACATCTAGGATCTTCTCACATCCTTACAGTGCCCTCCTCTTTGCAGCAAATATGCATTACCTTATAGCTCTGCTAGCTGCAGCTACACATGCAAAACTGAACAGAATTTAATATTTTATGGAGCACCAAGGCCTCATTAATGCCCCTTAATACTCATTTAACACACTTTTACTATCATACCCCTTTCCCAAACATAATTTATAGATATATGATTTAATATATTATTGAAATGATTAAGACAGTAACATTGGCAGTGATTTGTTTTCATTCTCAACGGTCCCTGCAATACCTACATGTATGCCACAAAGCTTTATTGATTGCTATCAAAGGTGAAGGGTTATTGGTAGGCTTAGCCCTTCATATAGTGTGAGCTCTTGTAACAGCTTTAGATTCATCTGACTACATCTCTGTGTGTGTTAGTGTCTCATAAACACAAATACAAAACAGAATTTAAACATTTCCACTTACATGCAATGTTAATTCACATTTCTCACCCATCTCCCCACTTTTAACCAGGTTTTGTGTTGTTGTGTACAAGGCCAGATTAGTACCCCAAAGGGCCCCTGGGTACTGAAGCTCATGCATCCTCCCCTCCCACCAGATCATAATACATACATTTATATACTTCATTTTATTACAACTTTTATTGTATTCTAATTGGTTAATCATCAAGATCGAAGGCTAAGCAAGCCTTGTGTAGATGCTTTTATTTAGCCCCCCAAAAAGAAATTATAATAATAATTATCCGATCACGGAGGGCGCCTACGGGCCCCTGGGCACGTGCCCAGATTGCCCATATGGTAGATCCAGCATTGATCGTGTGGGTGTCAGTTGCACAAAGGTCACATCATTTCTCCATGTAGAGTACATAAGAGGAGACTGCACAGAACTCCCCCAAAAAGCATTCCCATTGATCAGAAATCTTGAAGTTATGTTCCAGTCTGCTTGGCTCTGTCGTGTGACAGAGCGATAGCAATGTGCTGTACCCGTACAGGACCCAGCGGCTTCCTACTGCTCAGTCCTTCTCCTCCACCGAGGTGAATGTCTGTAGCACATTCATATGTCCTTCTGCTCCATCTTTAATCCTGTACGGTTTGCAGTGTTGAACAATTTCCTTAATTTTGAAAACTTTTTCGCCTTTCTCTATATTGCCTTCACATGCTCCCTATGCTCTGGGTTGGTCAGCTGTGGGTCTCCCCCTCCCAACGCTCCCCCTGATTCAGAGGGGCTTGGAAGAGGGCTCATAGCCATAGAGGAAGGTGGCAGCAATGACAAGAATGGCGCCCAGGAAGAACACACTGAGAAGGGAAAGAAGAAATTTGTTTTTACATTTTACCTGGCTATCATCTTTTAATAATTAATATGTAGATAGACAGTATTGGGACATCTTGGTGTTGTCTTTTTACAAACTAGGTTAGGGTCAATGTTAGTGTTTTATTTGTCCCTTACTATGTTACAGCTTTTCAACCCACTCAATACCTGTAATGCCATAGTACCGCTTTGTCAGTGTGCAAGTGCCCATGTGTGTATACCTGGTGGGGTCAAAGTCGTGCAACCAGAAGTAAGAGATGAGGGTTGAGAGGATGATTGAGAGGGATGTGGCAAACCCTTTCAGGATATTGTCTGCATACTTAATGACAGCTGCTATGACCAGTCCTCCAAGAGCCTGACACACAGCACACAAATGAGGCAACAATCAACTAAGAAATCATATTCATGCATAATCCGTTTACCAACAGACGGGAGGGGTATGACATGTGTTTAACGGACCAACCTGTAAGGCCACAACTGTGCAGGTGAGGCTGTTGTAGCCTTGGAACATCCCGGACTCCTGCACCCTCTCTCCATCGTACACAAACACGCCAAAGAGACCAAACACCAAACCAAACACGCCTGTACAGGATCGAGATAACATTTCTTACTACAATTTGTTTATAACAATGGTTAGGGTTATGTTTGCATAAGCAAGAACTCAAATTGAGTTCAAAAGTTCAGTTTATGCTAAGAAACGTCACAGCTTTAGCAGTACGAGAGGAAGTTTGACAACACAAAAGCGTGAGACACACAGGGCAACTGCTGCTGACCTAGTTGGATGTTTCGGATCCAAACGCTCTGTTTGGTCTCCTTGAGGATCTTTTCAAAGTAGACTCCCGCAAAGCCGCTGGAGACACAGGCGACCAGGACGGCCACCACCCCCACAAACTGGGAGCCTGCAGACAAAACCTTCTGCTCTGGACTTACCAGAGACTCTGTAGGCCACTGCAAACCCACACGCATAGCCACAACAACAGAATTACATTGCAGGTGCAGCAACTCATAACATTGGAAAATGTGCAAACCGGGGTGAGAGGTTTGCTTTGTTAACAGTACAGTGCATCACCTGTACGAGAGCGATTCCAGCCATGAGGATGAGCAGGGACAGCCACTGGTAGAGGCCCAGATTCTTCCCCAGCATGGACACAGAGAACAGGGCCGTGGTCAGGATCTTCAGCTGGTAGGTCACCTGGTAGGTGGCTGCGTCCAGGTTGGAAAGGGCGACGTACAGCAGGTTGTTCTGGAGCGTGTAGATCCCAGAGGGGATCGCCAGCTTCAACGTGTCCATGGGCTTGTTCAAGATCTCCTCCTTCATCACGCGATTCAGAGCCCGCACACTGAAGCCTGAGAGCGAGAGATAGAGAGAGATCGTGTGAGAGGAGACTCTCCCCGCCCAAGCAGGCAGACAGACAGACAATCACCAAGGCTCACTGTGTTCCTTGAAGACAAGCAAGGTGCAGAGGAGGATTTTGAGCAGTTCGGCGGAGACAACGGCGGAGGAGGCCAGGTACAGCGGGCCCTCGACCTGCAGCTTGCGGGAGAAGCGCATGGTCAGGACCAGGGAAGTCGTCTGGAAGACCAGCACCCCTAGGGACAGGTACTTCAGCCTGGGGGAAGATGCAGGTGGCAACATGGATGCGACGGAAGAGGCCTCCTTCGAGGCAGGGGCCAAGACCAAGGCAGAAAACCCAGACTGTAGGGGAAACAATAACAGACTAAGGAAGACAGACATTTCATAGTTGCGAAACTAACAATTCTAAATCAAACAGTTGATGAGCAAACAATTTAAAAACATTAGACAGATAAGGTATGTGATCCATGTAAACTTTTGTCCTCATTCTCTACTAAACCAATGGTTCCTCTGACTGAAATTCAGAGAAAATTCATATACATATAAAATGGTTAGCAAAGTGGTTAGACAGAACCTACTTAACGCAGTTAAGAGCTTGTCCTGAATTGAACATTAGATTTACAATGTAGTCATTTTTCACAGATACTTAAATCCAAAGCGAAATGTGGAAAGTGCATATAGAAAATACAGGAGAAGAACAATGATCAAGTGAATGGTTCAATTAACATACTTTAATGTTAATTGTTCAGATTTAAAGGTGCTGCAGATAAGCAAAAAAAAAGTACTAAGTTATGGATCGTCTTCTTAGTATAAGTAGCATAGACATTCATTCAGTACTCCCACAGTACACATTCAGCCGAGCACCAATACATTCTCATTCACTTCATCTTCAGTTTCTAAACAACTTTTCTCAATATTCACTGCTTCTATGAGAAGTCTAGTACATTTAGCACCACCGCAAATCCCCAAACAGACAGCAAAACAGACAAACCATAATTAGAGGGTTGAGATGTCACTCCTGAATTTGTGTCACCTTCCCCAGTGGCACTCCTGTCCTGCTGCAGAGGGACTGGAAGCCGGATGGGAAAAGGATATGCTTCTATAGTAAGGTTCAAGCTATTTGCCATCAGGTAACACCCACGCATTGACTTAGGTTTGTTTACGTAAGCTATTCTACAGTTATTGTCTCCAATCCCTCACAGTCTGTTCACTTTTTTTCCTCAAGGATTGGGTGGCAAGCAAGCTATATCGTTGAGTGAACATCATCCCATTTTCACAACAACATGGCCCATTTTCAGTGTTCCCAGGAGGCCTTCCTAGTTGACAGGTCACAACAAAGAACCCCTTTTGGTACAATAAGGCTTCTCCAGGAAAATAAAAACGCACAGTGAGAGGTACTGTCAATATTAACTGACAGCTGTCGGGAGCAACTTTCATTTTCATGTGAACACTTTGCAGTGCCATAAAGTAAACGTGAGCTCATAGACTTTAGAACATAAACAGGAAAATGGGCCGTGCATGCTCTCCTTTGGGTTTTCAACAGGAGTGAGCAGGTTTCGCCGTGTTAGTGAGGAGAGAACAGAGGTGTGGTGTGTGGGGCACACTGCTCTCCTTGTGGACTCTCTGACTGCTGCTGGGTCACTGACACACAAGCCCTCTGTGTGTGCGTGTCTCCAAGGGAGGAGCACACCAAGTAGTAGAAGATGTTATTCCTGGGAGTGTCCCACATACTTACACACACAGCCAGAGGCAAAGTCAAAGGTATCTTGCCTAGTTGCCTGCTCCTCGTGGACTGAAAGAATTCCTCATCCATTCACACAAACTCACTCAGTCTTTTGAAAATGATCATCAATCCATCTCTCTCGACTTAACCCAGCTCAGAGCCAGCCATGGAATTATCTCTGATTGTGTTAACACACACACACACACACACACATAAAAAACTGTGCTGGAGGGGGAGGGGGGGTTGTAGTGTAGCACATAAGCTTGATAATCAAGCATGTAGGCCTAATTTGTGCTGAACATGGTGCAGGGAAAAGGATAATTTGCTACCTGATATGGGGCCATTGTTGCTGTTCTTGTCATACCCTCTCTTCCACTTCAACCTGTAGTGAGTCTCACTTTCCCTGACCACACCTTTTCTCCACCACACCTGCATTCAACCTAATAATTAGGCTCTCCACCTGCTTGCTTGCTAACTATATGGCCTTGCTGATCCTCCTCTTCGGAAAAGCAGGTTTTTCCATTGTATGTTTAACCGGAAATATATGCAGCTAAAGCCACTTGCTATTTATGGTGGATAACTTGAAGAATTGATTTTCTTTGTTATGTTTCGTTGTTATATTTGTTCAGTGTTCTGATGTAACAGACTAATTCCAACTTTATGTCTTGCCACCGGTTGGGTTGATGGCACCATTCACAACTGTCTTTTTAAGTTCTGGTTCCCTTTGATAGTTTCCTGTACAAACCATCTTCACTGTTTTGCCTTAAAAATACCCACACAAGGAAATTACTCATTTTTCATTACTTCAGGTTACTACAGTGCACTCATAAATTCTTCAGAACCTATTCAGCGTTTTAAGTTAGCTAAAATGTTCTATTGCAGTACAAAAGAAAGTTAAAAAGGTTTAAGAGGTTTTTGAACATAGAATGTTCAGTAAAATGTAACATTCTACCATCAAGGTAAACATGGTTTAAAGTACCCATATAAAAGTGCACAAAAGTGATCAGATCATTTGGAACTAATTGGCTTGTCAGTGGCACAAATGCTGCATGCCACGAGTGCAGACCAAACGACACACCTCCTTCATCTCAAAGGAGTATCCTAAACCCACTCTCATTGTCCAGTCCACACCTGTTGATGATGTGGACCCTTAAAAGAGTTGGTTAATATTTAACTTTTTCCAAACATTCTGAAGACGCAAAAAGTATCGTAGCAAACTTGAGGCACGAGCTGGAGAATGTCAGACACGTGACTTTTTCTTGATTCCTTGTTATCAAAGCCATTAAAGCAAGCCGTCAGATCACAATGGTAAATACTTGTTTCACTTTATGTGAATAAAGTTATGCTTTGTTTTTGACTTCCAGAGGCACAAGGAGGTAAACGAGTCATGTCGGGTGATTTACATGATCATGTGTACAGTGTAACACAAAGATGAAGCCTTGTCATCAGTCCCTGTCTGCAATGAAACAATGTGCAACACAAAAAAATGGCACTGTCGGTCTTGTATACATTAGGCTACAGTAGTAGGCCTATACATCTTTATACATTTGAGTGTAGGCCTACATGAACAGTATAAGATACATTATGCATTTACCTGTATGATTTAATCACGGAACGGACGTGGTCTTGAATTAAAGAAACTATAGATGGATAGTCCTCTGTGTTTTCCTCCAAACTTATACTGTATAAGCCGCTCCTCTACTGTCGTTTCAGTGTTTGTCTTTTCTTCAGTACTACTTCAGCAATTAGGCTACTGAGACAGCGTTTCTGCGAAGTTGTTCAACCGCTACAGTTCAATTCAAGACTTGTCATTCCTTTCACAAGTTATATCTGCACAGTGTCTTTTCAGACTTGTAGAAGTGGGTCCGTCTTTGTCGACACCTGCAGGGTGGGAGGGGCGCTTAAAAAGTCGAGTTGAAATACTTTTGAGAATTTAGTTACCTTCCGAAGAGGTGTATACATTATTCGTATGTCAATGAAGTGTGCATTAGTTTTAAAATATTTGCATATTGTATTGGCTCGAGGTTTTTGCCATGTACATTTCCTGGTGCAATTCATGGCACCAGTGACAATACTGCAGCACAGACATAGGCGGCGATATATCTTAAGACGAGATCTGCAGTTTTTTTACACGTGCTTCCTGTACAGTGTATCTTGGTTTCTAGTTTGTATTAGCTGAATCTTTCTATATTAGGGAAATGGTTCGTAAATTGAAATATCATGAGCAGAAGCTTTTGAAGAAAGTCGATTTCATCAACTGGGAAGTAGACAACAACCTACACGAGGTGAAAGTGTTGCGAAAGTATCATATCGAGAAGAGAGAAGATTACACAAAGTGAGCATGCGGACTTTTTCCACATTTTTACTGTATAGCTAGCTCGTAAGTTGACGTTTAGCTAGCAAACTTGTAGTCGTTTGGCGATATATTTTTCATTTTGTTACAATCGATTGTGTTTAAGCTGCCATTTGTGCATGGTCCTTGGTCTCAGTAACAGTGAGAAACGTTAGCTGGCTGGTTTTCTCTAGCGTGATCTATTCGTTTTCAGTGTAATCACATATCGGTAAAACCTCAAGGGGAATGTTTATGAAGCTGGATATTGATGACGTATTGATGTCGTGACACATTGAGAGCAATACATGTCTCTATCCAGTACTTGGAAGTCATTTAATTAATTTCTCTCCCTTAGGTACAACAAGTTGAGTCGTAATATCAGAGAGCTTGCCCAGAAGATCCGTGATATAGATGAGAAGGATGGATTCAGAGCCCATAGTACATCTTTACTGCTGGAGAAATTGTGAGTCTCACAATGGGGAAGGATAAAAAGATGTTCTCTTGCCAAGAATGGCGGTGTTGACAACCAACCAATAATAATTATTTAAATTAATCTCTGTTCTAAGATATGGCACCGGCCTGATCCCAACCAAACAGAACTTGGCTCTCACAGAGAAGGTTACAGCTTCTTCGTTCTGCAGGTAAATCAGTCCGTGTTGTTTCAAAGTTAGGGAAATACAGTCCTAAAAGTCCGGGAGAAACAATATGTCATTACCACGCTTAATAACACCTCTGTGAAGCCCGCAGTGCTGACATACTTTATGATCACATTTACATACATAAGTCACAAATGGTTTCAGTTCATGAAAATGATTTGGTCAAAGGTGGTCAAGCCTGTAACCATCTCTCTACAGTATTATAGTTGGAGGCATTGACATTGCTCGTACAATCTTTGCTCTTTCCTCTCCAATTGACCCTTCCATGTTCATGGTTTCAAGGAGGCGGCTGCCCACCATAATGGTAAGCCTACGTATGGCCCAGAACCTGAAGACCGCCATTACATTTATTGAGCAGGGACGTATCCTTTATTGGCAGATTGACAATGATGAGGGTTGTAACCCTCAAGTACACTTGACAAGGGAAGTTGTCTGGTGTCGCAAGTTTGTGGGTTGTTGTGTTCTTGACTGTGTTTCTCAGATGTGCGAGTAGGACCAGAAATTGTCACAGACTCAGCCTTCCTTGTCACAAGGTGAGTGGTCTGACCGCTTAAACTGCTTGAGGGTTTAGGTTGGTTGAGGGGCAGTTCTATGGGTGTATGTGAAGCCCTCTGTGACATGCTTGCGTGTAAAAAGGGCTTTACAAATACATTTGATTTGACCTGCTGTATTTCTATTTTTGCAGTTTTAATACATAAACTATTGTGTCTTTACTTTCAGAAATATGGAAGACTTTGTTACTTGGGTTGACTCTTCCAAGATCAAACAGCATGTCATGAACTACAACGAAGAGGTCAGAGGAGGCAATTTTTCCTTCACTTTTTTCTATTTATACTATAGAGTTATTCTTACTCAAGTGAAGATTTTGTATTGTGTTAAGTAGCTCACATGTTAATTTGACATAAATACCAATGCTTATATATCCTAGCAGATTCCTTGTAAGCAAGAAAACATTAGCATATTGCATAATTATTGACTAACATTTACAAAGGTAAATGTTGAAACCCAGTTTTGGGCTGCTCTCACGTATGACATTGTTTTTCAGAGGGATGACTTTGATCTTGTGGTGTAGACCTGCTAACTAGCGGCTCATTCATCATAATGAAGAGTGGAGGAATGTGAAAAGGCTTCTAAGTTCAAGTATGAACAGCTTTGGATATTTGAGAGTGGGTTTAGGAATGAAGATCACAGAAATATTCAGATTGCATACAGTTATGTATATATGGTACAAATCTGGAAAAGAATGAAGTGGTTGAATACATAATTTAATTGTCAACAGTTACATTTTATGTAAATTTTGTAAACAATAAACTTTTTGGTATAAGAAATTGGTTCATACATAAGACCATTGCATATATGAATTAACTTTCACAGCATAGCTTTGAAAGGAATTTCCATCCTATCATGTAAACATAGATAATGCTTAGTCATGTATCCCTTTTATGCTCCAGCAAATGGGAAACATCCAAACACTGCGTACCCAGATCCCACCTCCCTTCAGTCATTTAAAGCAGCCTCTCAATCCAGCTCCTCTGGGACCCCCTGCCCTGCCTTTTTGAGATGTTTCCCCTATTGCAACACATCTGATTCAAATTGGGTCATTACCAAGCACAGCAGAAGCCTGGTAACAACTCATTCATTTCAATCAGGTGTGTTGGAGGAGAGAAACGCATAAAACATGCAGAGCAAGGGGTCCCAAGGACCTGGATTTAGATAGGCTGACCTAAACCATAAGGCAGTATTTGAATTCATATACACAAGACCAGGGGCCTGTTCCATAAAATGAGTTTACCGACTAAACCAGGCTTGTCAGGGAAAGTAACTAACATAAGCCTGGCTTATTCAGTAAACACGCTTTATTTAACAGGCTCCAGAGACAAGACATGACAGTTAAAAACAAAAGAAATATGTCCCTTCTATCCCAACATACATTGCCACACCTTCTCCCAGACATCCACTTAGGAACTTGTGTTTTACTGTTAACAAATCAAACCAGTTGGTTAGAATGTCCCTTCTCTCAGTCCATCAAAGCCACCAGAAACGGATGTAGACAACAAGTGTGACAAAAAAGACTCCCACTGCTGCTATCTTGGCATAGGTGGAACGGGTGTTGAGGTATTTGGCATCACTGCGGTATTTCTTTGAGAGGCTGGACAGGTTGCTGGCTTTAGAGTCGAGAGCTGAATTGACAAAATTATAATTTTAGAACGCGACACTGATCGGTAGTGCCTAAATGCAGTAATCGATTGAGAAGCAATCAATCTTGCAATAAATCTCTCAAACGAGGATGGTTTTATTAGTTTGTTGGGTCCTTGGGGATGCTTGTATGCCTGAACATTGAGTTACCTGACAAGGCTTCTCCTCGCTGTAGAACCTCTTCAATGTTCGCAACCATGATCCTCTGCACGTCCTGCAGCTCTGTGTCTGATGCCGCCCAGGTTCCTCCTGGACCTGCTGTCAATGTACGACTTCTTGGTCTTCTGGATATATGTGTCTAAAGACAGGATATGAGATGGTTTGCATCCAAATAGTCTAGGGTTTTCTTAAGGATATGAGAACTTAGAACAGGGGAGTGTCTAAATACAGTTTGATTCTTTAATTATGATCTAAAGACTGAGCTGTTAAGAGAAAGGACGCTCACCAAACTCAATGAAAGAGTATGGCCGAGAAACCGTGGGGACCTTTTTTCCATACTGATCGTGGAACTCTGCTTGAAGTTCTTCCAGATATCCAAAAACCATCCTCTTGGGAAACACAGCTTCACACAACGCCAGGTAGCACACACCATGTTCTATCACATAGCTGAGGACACAAATACACGTTAGGAGTGACACTAATGCCATTTCACACTTTTTTTGTGAAACTTGAACATGTGGATACTCTATAGGGCATATGGGAAGATCTACATCTCCAGCCAATCTGTCTTTATACACCACTAAGATGAGAGGTGGGTGAATTGACACTGGATATATATTTTTTTTTTAAACGTGTTGCTATATTTGGCAATTCATTTGTATCTATGAATGGGGGTTCATTGTAGGGTATTGAATGGAGTAACTTGCTGAAAAGTCACAGCCCCAGCCTCCAGGGTACAGCGGTTGGGACTTTGAGCGTTGAGTTTGCGAAACAGCTGCTTTGCCTGGTTCTGGTACTGCTGCATGTCTCTTCCTGACTGACGAGAAATCAAGGTTCAGTGGCCTAACATTCTTGAACATTTTGTGATTTACTATAATGAATATACAATCTTAACAAAAAATGTCTGAATTAGACACCGTTTTGTTCAGTAAGTAAATGACCTAGATTGTCCGCAAACAATGTAAAACAAGTAAGCAACTATTGTTGGTATATCTGTGATACTACTAGCTAGTAGCTAGTTAACACTGGTAAAGTAGCTAGCTAGTTTTTTTATTCAAACCTGTTCGTCCTCTTGCATCGACGCGGCAAGCAGTAGTCCGTCCGCCACACGAGCAATCATTGTCAGTAAAACCATTTTGGTATGACTATGTAGCTTGTATTTCTTCAAAGACTGCAGTTTGTGTCAACACTAATTATCCAGCTACGTTGCAAACTCCAATCTTGAGCAACCTCTCAAACTTGATGATGCAGGTGAGCTGGCCGGAAATCCTTGTTGCGCCGTATATTACTGTCCGACTACAATCCCCTTATTCAGTGAAACTTTGTGGAAAGCCAACTCTAGCGGATAACATTCCCCCCCAAAAAATATTGTATCAAAGGTTATAAACAAAATATAAACAATAATACAAACAAAATGTTGAATGTGTATCAGTATTTTTGTATGTTGTTTTTTTTAATGATGAGCAACGATTGTAGGAAAAGACCCTTATTCTCGATCTTGTTTATTTTCTGGGATCTGCCTGCATAGACTACTTTCAAATTCATCCAACCGGACCAGACTGGGTGCCAGACGGATAGCACATCTCGATTGCTAATGCCTGTTCTCTCTATATGAAATGCAGATGCAGCCCCCGATGTGGGCGACCGTCTGTCTCATTTGAACCTGGAAAAAATCTTCAAACAACAAAATCCACTGTAAGCCTGCGAAACCATGGGCAGGTCCTGTACTAAATGGTAATTTTGAAAAATTATATTAGGCACTGTGTTTGTTCGTTTGTACCTCGGTGGATACACCGCCGGCTCTTTGTAGAATAGAATCGCTGCTCTCTTTGCTCCTCTTTTGTTGTTGTTATGAAGGCTATTTGTGAGCAAATACATTCCGATCCTTTTTATGTATATTTTTATTTGGTCTCTGATTTGTGATGAATAAGTAGGTGATGCAATGGAAACGGATGACGGCTAGGCTAAATGCAGATTGGCTATGTTTGCTTCGTAAGGGAAGAACTCGGCGTGTAATCTTGAATTCGTCGATTTAGTTTTAGTATCGTATGTTGGCTACAACTCTGCAACAGATACACATTTATTAGGGGATGCTGAGACATGACATCCAGTTGATCAGCTGACACCGCAGCTGGACTCAGCTGTGCGTTGTGATCACTGCGCTCAGTCCCAGAGACAGAAGGACTGGCCATAATCAGGTCAGAGTAGCGTTTACAAAATTATGGAAATGTGAACACTTCGTGTTCTATTTTAAGGTCTGAAATAATAGCCACAGCGTGTGCATTTCAGTCATTAGTAGGCCTACATACAAAGGAAAACTTGTAGACGTAGTATGTACGAAGCATAATTTGTTCTATCGGAAATACAGTGACACAAAATTTCCACATTCCCTGGTCGCGGCCCAATAACCTAACCGGCTCAAAAGAGATTAACCGGCGCTTTGGCACCGTGGGCATCGCCAGTGCTATTGAATAGCCTATTGTGTGAGATGCAGCTGGCATTATCGTGTGTTGTGATTGGGTTACCAGGCCGTGCATTGGTAAATTGCAGGCCGTTCGAAGCCAAATTCAAAAACTCACCGACTATCCCTTCGTCATACGACTTGTTACCTCTCTGGGAGACGTATTTTAACCATGTCCCCAAATCACACAGATTTTCACTACTTTACCAACTTTACTTGCTTGCTTTACCTCACCACATCTTCTTTATCAATGCTTCTCTCTACATCCTCCAGGTCAGCCTGTGATGCGCGTGGTTGAGGAGAGTTGATAAGGAGATGGGCTGCACCTCAGCCAAACAGGTGTCGGCGGTGCCCAGTGGAGAAGAGGGCCGGAGTAAAGCCTACAGTAACGGGGACCTTCTCTCTGGTCAGTATCACACATGGGAAGTACCATCATCTATTTACTGGCACTTTCAGCCAATGCTGCAGTATATACCTCATTCTTCTGATAATTTTTGGTTACATACCAGAAGGCCTATAGTTGATGCATTGTTTATTGTAGACCTGCAAAATCAGAAGGAGGTACTTAATTCTTGTTCTGTTAAAAATAATAGTTTGGTCATAATTGTGATACCATCACCAGTCACTGTATCGGGCCATCTGTGCAGTCATGTCTCTCACCTGTGGTTCGCAATTTCCTTTCAACCATCATTTGAGGCGTGTTTGTGTCTATGTGAGAAAATGCATAATGAGAGAGAGGATGTGACAGGTCGTGTCTGCTTGCCAACTACTGTGAAAAGAGGATTTTCTTTGAACTGTGAGAATTCAAGCACATATTTATTGTATCAAGTGTTGAACTGAGAGAACTGTTGACCTGGATTCTGTTGATTACAGAACGTCTCTAACTGTGCCACCCCCAAGCACCCCCCACCCTCACTGTTGGACTGGTCCATTAATAGAGAGAAGTGTTTGTGGTAAAGCTGTGCGTCTCACCCTCATCCTTCACTCTCCTACAGATGAGTACAAGATGAAAGGAGTGGAGAAGGTGAAGTACATCAGCGGAGAGGAGGGAGGCGGGAACAACTGCCACCAGGACAGCACAGTAAGACGGATTTCTGCTTCTGATTCTCAATGTGTTCGCTTTTGATGTGGGGAAAGACAACCCACCCCAGGAATAGAGGCCGAGCCCCATTTATGTGAACTAATTAAACGTCGCTTTAGGTAAAAGCATCTGCTAAATGAATAAAATGTGATAACATGTCTAATGTGGTTTCGGGTTTGTGAGTCAGTCATACTGCTTCGTCATGTTCAAGCTCATCTTCTGTCCCGTGTTTCAGGAGAAGAGTGCCCTGCTCAGTAGAGGCCAATATACAGACAACACAGGATCAAACGGCAACGGAAAGATACAGTGAGTGTGACTCAGTCGGTAGTTGTGCTATTTCTGCTGTTGCTGTCTGCTAATATGCATTCTCATTGTCAGTGCCATATTGACTAGCATATTGTTGACATCATCAGTATTTATAATCATATTTAAACTGATTTGGCATACCAATAACTTGTTCTACACATGACTAACTTTTTTTATCACAATCTTTTTACAGTATCCATTCCTCAGAGAGCCAACAAGAGTTTTTTAGGATGTTAGATGAGAAAATAGAAAAGGTGAGGTCTTCTCAGGCATACCAGTCGAACACAGATCACATGAATCTCTGAGTCTCATATTAACATTCAGATATTCCACATTCTCTTCCCTCTCCAAAATGGGGATCAGGAGTAAGAATGTTAGATACTGAACAAAGACAAGACACCTTGTACATTTTGTTTTGAGAGGTGCTTTATATGTAAAGTTTACTTCCTTACTTACAGGGTCGGGACTACTGCTCAGAAGAGGAGGATATGACATAGCTCCCCCTTCCCAGAGAGAAGACAAGGGATGTTCAGTGTCATGGACAGACTTCACCACACAACCTTTCTCCCAGTGACATTGTTCCTATTGGAACAGCCCATGTATGGGATGTTGGGAGGCTGGAGATGAACATATTAACCTGACCTAAAGCACCTTTTTTCTGCCCTTTGCCTACAAACCAACCTGCCACACTGCCCAGTACTGATGAGCCCTAAGGAACGATGTTTCCTTCCCAATGACTTCAGACTGTCAAATAATGTTGTATTATCACCAGTCGCACTCTGCGTGAGAGTCTGACATGTTTACCCTTGTAGTAGTTACTACTCTAATCGTGTGCGCTCCTTAAAAGGGACTATGACAATGGGAACATAACATTCATTATGACACGATCTGTTGACTGAGACCAATGTTGCCAGTTCTACTGGTTTAAAGGAATAGTCACCCTGTGTTTGTATGTTGACCAGAGTATTGGAGGTTAAAGTGATGCTGTTTGGAATGATACAGACTCTACCCAGTGTCAGACCATCACAGATGGACTAGTACAGGAAAAAAGCAACTTCTCTCATCAGTTTATTTTTTGTAAAGTGTCACTACAGGTGGGAAACTGCTGTCTGCTAAGTTTTCAATGTCTGACTTCTTAACGTGTTCCCTACTAATATAAGGGGACAACATCCTGCATTCCAAGACACTTTTCTTTTTTCCAGTATTAACATGTTTCTTCAAGTATCTTCATACAGCGTGTCTTTGTGTCTTCCTTCACCATGTAGAGTATTCTTGTTTAATGTTATTACTCAGGGTTGAGGTGTTTAGTCATGGTCTTTTGTAGCCAAGTTTTCCTCTTCATTAGACATCCATCATCATACATATACAGACTCATCTGAAAGTAAGAATACTTCTTGTTCTCCATATGTTTTTACAGCAGTTCTACACAGAATACACTGTAAAGTGTTCATAGTATGGGTCTCACGTGTTGTCATTGTGTTTTATTTTAATGTTCAACTTTTGTTTTTCTAATAAATAAAAACGAGTATTTCAGTGTTTTTGTGTGAAATGGTGGAATACTCATCTTAAATTTCAAGCAGAACATGTACAGCAGTAATCTCAAAAGTAATTTAACACATTTTATGCTGTACTCCACAAAAACACACCACTCAATCAAATAAGGTCAGGAATACAAAATAGAGGAAGCAGCATCCACTCTGTAAAATGACAATACTCAATGTCTGCAAGTCCATATTAATATCGGTAAATAACGGGTAAACTTCTTCCGATTATTCATGAATTTCTGTTTTTCACACCTACCCCAAACCAACAGAGTCCTACACCAAACCAACAGAGTCCTACCCCAAACCAACAGAGTCCTACCCCAAACCAACAGAGTCCTACACCAAACCAACAGAGTCCTACCCCAAACCAACAGAGTCCTACACCAAACCAACAGAACCTCACATAATGTCCCCTGATCACCCCTCTGAAACACCACATCTGTTCATTTACCAGGTGGGAGGTTGATGGTTGTACATACGCGTCCTGGGTTTCTCAGAATGTTCCCCTCTACCGTTTCCCCATCCATGGCTCCTGACGCCTTTTGCGGTGCTGCCGGCGGCCCAGATCCTGGATGCCCACGGGAGGATCTGGGGTCAGCAGGCCGTCACTCATCCTCTGGTAAACCAGGCTGGAGTCAGATGCCACCACACACAGCAGCATAGGGCTGCCCCGGCCCAACACTGTCCGCACACTGGAGATAGAGAACACAGTGAGAAGATGTGAGGTCGCAGGTAGCAAAAGAGAGCTGGAAGGGGCAGGGCCTTTTGTATACCGACTCATTGCAGAGAAACATTAACGATTATGAAATACCTTTAAGATGTTAAGTATACTGGATGAAACCAACACTGGATGAAGACAACCTGAAAGAGAAACTACCAATCATTTTTATTTCACCTTCTGTGGCTCAGAATCCTGTGTGCAGGTAGAGGGAGCACGCTCTGTATTGGTGCCCCCTCCTTCTCCCTCCCCTCCAGCAATACCAACTGCAACTCAGAACATTCAACGCCTGACACCTCCTTCCACTGACGCACTGTTGGACAGAGATTATTACAGAGTGCATTGATACATTGGTAGTCTGGTAGATAAACGAGTACAAAATTACGTTTGATTGTTAATGCAAGATTCTGTTCTTGGGCACTCACCTTCAGTCAGATCCAGGTAAACTAGAAAGGCTGCATACACTTGAGCTGAGTCCCCAATCTCCAATTTCGTCAAATGCTGATACTGATGACAAACAACACACAGCTTCTGAATTATCAGCACAGTCGTGTACTACCTAGCTTGCTTGCTAATGTTGACAGTCATTATATTTTAATACTCGCCATTGGGTGCTGTAGAAACCAGTTGGAAGGAATTGGTTTCTCAACGTAACTTTCCTCTGACTCATTTGTCCCCTTTGACATTGGAACGACTACAACTGATCAGAAATATATCCAGAACACGTTAAACTTTCGAACAGAGACATGCTGCTACCTGCATGAGTGTAAGTGCTGCTCTTATTGGCCAGCTGAGGTGCTCAAACATCTAAAATCCGTGTGGACACTGTAAAACGATTTAAGTTCCAGGAATTGCCTCTGTGAATTAGGGTTGGTGTGTGGAGGAAATTACTTATGACAATGTTTTATCCTTTATAAGAATTATCGAATGTAAATTGTTAAAGAAATATTTTAGACCAGGAATGTCGTTTTGAGTTGACGTTTGTTTTTATTATTTAGATCATATTATTCAGATGGCATAAATGCTCATTGTATTTTTCTTTGCATGATTAAACATTGTATAATCTGACGAACTATACAATTATCGTATTATTTATGCCTAACCTACATTAATAATTGGAGTACGGTCTGTTAGCCAACAACAAGCTATGGGCTTGGTGCCGCACCTCACACCTGCATTTTGACCTCTCATTCATTCCAAGACATTCACTCTCACACAACTGCAGCAGTCGGGCTGAGAGAGATAGGTGAAGTACGGGGAATAATGCATTTAGGATTTTTGTGTATCGGACTTTTTTTGTCGACTCTAACTTGGAGATTCCCTTTCACCTGCTCAGAGGACTTGATTATTGATCCACAGAAACCTGCCCACTCCGAGTCTACCTTGCAGAAGCCTAAAGTATTAATAACAGTTCTTGCACGAAATGCAGAACACAGCCTTCCCTATTTCTTGGGCTGCATTGACAGGTTGGATTATCCTAAGGATCGTATCGCAATCTGGTAAAAAAGAAAAAAGAACAGAAACAGAAGGGAAAAAAAATCTGTTTTCCCTCAAAGCTCAATTTATCTAATTTCACATAGGCCTGCTAATATGTGTATGGGTGGGCCTGAAACCCAATATGTAAACTACTCCAGTAATGGACGTAATTCAATCAAATGACGCTTGATTAATGTGCCTTTTAAACTTTATATGTGCCTTTTGTTAAACAAATATCTATGTCATTGACTGTGGTTGTAATTATAATTGTCGGTTTTGATGAAAGGACAAAGTAAATGCTTTGTGTATGCAACAAATGTTATGAGCCATGCAGTCCTTTTCAGAAAGTGTCCTGATTTCAACCTACTGAGAAAAGTAAACAAGGACATTTGAGCATAGAGGGAGAGACATGATGTGGAGTATCATATCAATGTGAATAACTGCAGCAAGGAGTCCGAATAAGGAACTCTGTGCTGATATACCCGTAGGCTGTCATTCTTGCAAAACCAATAAGATGAACAGTCAAGTATGAAACGTTAAAGGTGTTGATGCTGTGGAACCTTCTGATACTCCAGGGCTGCAGCAGACCACAGTGTGGACAACACCACTGCCATGCTCCAGGAGTGGCTGAAGGAGGTCCAGAGCCAGTACCATTCTGTGGAGTGGAGACCAATGGAGAAACCGAGGTAAGCGCATACTATTAAAGACATTGTATGGATCAACTTTATTAAATTATTGTCTAACTGTACACAATTGTCCCTCCTGTCTTTATCCCACAGCTTCTATGATGATGAGTTGGGGCCAAAGCACTGGCCGATATCCCGGTTAACCCACGTGATGAAGCTGAAGCAGGCTGCACTCAGATCAGCCAGGGGACAATGGGCTGATTATATACTGGTGAGATTGCTATTACAGTCTCACACAGAAACGTCCCTTTAAATGTCATCAGGAGTCATGGGGGGACTTTAACCAAGAATCACAAATCAATTTTGGGACTGATGAAAATTCTTTCTTCATTACCCAGTTTGTGGACAGTGATAACTTGCTGACAAACAAGTGGGTGCTGAGTGATATGATAGCAGAAAACCTGACTTTGGTGGCCCCCATGTTGGAGTCCAGAGTTCTCTACTCCAACTTCTGGTGTGGAATGACTCCCCAGGTATTTACCTGCCTGTTGCCCGTCGTTGTTGGTCGAATGTTTTTTCACGATCATCCAATGATTTTGATCGATAAAGTTTTGAATCTCATAATTATTTCTCATGTATAAGAATAATGCACAACTCTTTTCTTTGCAGTTCTCGCTCTTTTACTGTCCTCTTTCCATACATTTTATCTGTCCTGTCAGGGTTACTACAAGCGGACTCCAGAGTACATCCCTATCCGCAAGTGGAAACGCCAGGGCTGCTTCCCTGTTCCCATGGTGCACTCCACATACCTGCTGGACCTGCGACGCAGCGCCAGCCGCTCCCTGGCCTTCCACCCTCCCCACCCCCTCTACACCTACCCCCTTGATGACATCATGGCCTTTGCATTTTCTGCGCGTCAGGCTGGTCAGCACATGGGCATCCATACTGTACATTGCCAACTGCATTACGCATAGACTAACCTGGTCACGCCACAGACATGTACACACAATTACTTTCCCCTTGCTGTGATCCACAGATGTGCAGATGTACTTATGCAACAGAGAGCACTATGGCTACCTGCCACTGCCCCTCAAGCAACACCAGAGTCTGGAGGAGGAGGTGGAGAGTTTCACCCACACCCTGACTGAAGCTCTGAGTCGGTTTCATTCATTATTTGTTCATTTGCCCTCCTCTTCTGTCAGCTGCTATATTTCTCTCTCTTTATTCAGCCCTTATACAGGACTGGCTCTGTTTGGTTCCTCTCACTTTCACAGTCCTGTCAGAATTCTCACTCTTCCGTTATAGTTCTGTCTCTCTGTCTCTCTACCTGTATATCTCTTTCCATCTCTGCATTCAACTATGAATGAAATGAAAACATAGTTTTCACATTCAACTATGACTTCCCTTTGAAACCATGCATGGGAAATGTCCTATCAAATATCTTTTATGATATTTATTAATCGCAGTATAATCAGGATTCATATAAGCACAGAATTTCCTTGCATTCCACCAGTTGACTACACCCTAGAGCCTTCTCAGTATGTCCACTACAAGCCTAAAAATCTGGGAAAACTGGGATTTGACCAGGTAAACTATATCTATTGATAGTCATTCATTCCAACTAATTAAAAACGAAAAAACACATCTAGGCAAACTGTTCTACTGCCTTACAGATCTTCCTGATAAATCTGAAACGTCGTTTGGATAGGCGTGAGCGAATGCTGAGCACCCTCGCTGTGTTAGGCATTGATGCCACACTTACAGAGGCGGTGGATGGCAAGTACGACACCACAGCCACCAATAACACACAATATCAAACGCACCACAGTCTAAGCCTATCCAGGGAGGAAACATTACACTCATTAGACCATCTTCACAGTGGTTGAAACTGAGTGGCCCGAGGCTTCTTTAAAAGTCTGTATGCTTGCATTTGTTTTTGTTGAATTGTTTCTGTTTATCCTCTCTCGCTCTCACTGTCTCTCAGAGCCCTAAACTCCTCTCAGCTGCAAGCGATGGGTATAGACATGTTGCCAGGGTATAAAGATCCCTATTCGGGGCGCGTGCTGACAAGGGGGGAGATCGGCTGCTTCCTCAGCCACTACAACATTTGGACACAGGTGAACATTGGTTTTACACATCTGAAAACCCTATCCACAGCCTACAGCTACATAACCCAACATCCATTTAAACTAATTACAATCAAATACAATTGCATTCCTCACAGAGCTGTTCTGTGTTAGTTTCTTTTTTGTAGTCTAGTTATATTGAGTTAAATACTGTACATTCTTGTTTACATCGATCAAAGTTGACATTGTTAATATTTCATATTATTAAATTAATTAATGTTGAGAAAAATATAATCAGGTGAATAAGACAGTAATCTTTAGTTTCAATGTTACCCGATGTATATATCTAGGTGGTGGAGCAGGGACTGCAGCGTGTGCTGGTTCTGGAGGATGATGTAAGGTTCGAGCCCAGATTCCGGAGCCAGCTGTTGGGCATCATGGAGAATGTGGAGCATGCGTCGCTGGATTGGGATCTGATGTGAGGGTCACTCGTACCTTCTGACATTACTTTGTACAGCTATGGTTTACACATTTCAAAGCCATCCATATGCTCTTTCTCTCATTGGGCCGGTCTGGCAGCTATGTGGGCCGTAAGCGGCTGCAGGTGAAGCAGCCTGAGCGCTGGGTGGAGGGGGTCACTAACCTGGTGCACCCTGATTACTCCTACTGGACACTGGGCTACACCCTGTCACTGAAGGGTGCTAAGAGACTCCTGGAGACCCGGCCCCTTGGCAAGATGCTGCCTGTGGATGAGTTCCTGCCCATCATGTTCAACAAGCACCCCAAGTAAGTTTCTGCCCATAGACAGTCAATATGAATGAACCCCAGCAATTCTTTTTGCCCTTTGTTGCATCCATGTTTTTGTTGTAAACGTTTGTAAACGGTTGTAAATGCTGTGTTTCCTCAGTGAGGAGTACTTGGCTCAGTTTGAGAGGAGGGACCTGCAGGTGTTCTCAGTGGAGCCTCTGCTGCTCTTCCCTACACACTACACCGGGGAACCTGGCTACTTCAGCGACACGGAGACCTCCACCATCTGGGACGACGAGGCGGTGGCCACCGACTGGGACCGCCAGAACGCCCAGCGGAGAAGCGAGCAGGACAGCCAGGCTCCCGTCACCCCTGGAACCTTGGATGGCGAGGATGTGGCCGCGACCTCGGCCGTCAACAACCGAGATGAACTTTGATGAGGAAGGACACACACATACAACCTTCACATTAAAAAGATATCTTTCAATGCACTTGTCTGAAGGCCTGATCTATTTTTGGTTTTGAGTATGCAATTCATGAGTGAATAAATGTGTGTATTTACCGAACTTAATGTCTGTATGAGTTGTGTACAACATACAAATAGTACGAGTTCTGCCTGTTTGCTGTGTATGAGTCACATAATGCAAGATAGAAATTATAGCTTGAAGTTCTGAGTTTGAGTCAAGCTGTTGGACAAGTAAAATAATGAAAGATGGATGACGGACAAAATGTCATTAGAACAGCCCTAACCCTCTTCACACAAACAACCAAAACATTCAACTTAAGAATTGTATTTATTTAAAAAAGCGCCGGCAGTTTGATATCAAGCAAACAATGAAACACATTTTTTGTAGTGTTCCATATCCCCCCCTCCCCAAAATAACTATGAGCTATGAAAAAGATAATTAAACCACACAAATTATAGTTGTAATAAATTAATCAAAATAACAGAAACAAAACACACTTGTACTTGGGTGTTGCACAGGTAATATGGAAATCCCAGGTTTTAGTTCAAGACACCTGAGAGCATAAATATTAAACAGTACGTTGGAGCAAGTATTAAATTAGTTCCAGTTCCTCTTATAGACAAAACGCTTGAGTAAGAGGATAGAAAATTGCATCATTAATGTAAGAATTAGGCATCAATCTAAAAAAGTATGTTCTGTACAAACAATGTGCATATTTGAATTAGTGGAGGGTGAAAAACCACAGCAGTTTGTGCCTCCAGCAAGGCAGCGCAGCATAGGAAAGTCTTGGAAATGTGTGTACCCAAAGCCAGATATAGTGGTTTGCAACACAAATGGCCTATTGAATATCCAGACAGGTGTAAATATATTGCAGTAGGTCCAAAACAGAGCAAAGCACAGAACAACGTTGCATACATGGGAATGTGCTGGAAGAACAGAAATTATATCCCTGGCTGGATGTTGTATCAGTTGAGGATCAAAAGTATCCAATATCCAAGGCTCAATGGCTTTGGGATCATCTCTAAAGGTAGGACTGGATTCATTGACATGCCCTATTGCAAATGGAGCTGCTACCAACAGGAGACAACAATCTAAATATAAATCCTGAGGTAAAACATTTGCTATGGTGAAATCCTTACTTTGATGAGTCAACAAGGGCAAACACAAACCCATTTGTAAAGTGAGATCGAAGGACACGTATATATTTACTAGGTCATGTGTAGTTGTGGTTTGACAGTTTAATAGTCCATTTATGTCAAGATAACTGCCAGCAGTTACCAACAGAACTGTCAACAGACTTTCAAGATCCTTGAAGAATGTACTCGCTGGAGGAGTACATTCTTATCCCAATACAATAAGCAGTGGTCTACAAATGCAGGAAAGTGACCAATTAAATCAGACTCATTGGTCACCAATGAATGTTGGTCTGGAATAAGACAAGGGAAGACATTTGAGTATGAGGAGGTGCCATAAGATCTGCACAATAACATGCCCTGACTTTTATCACCCCATGTGTCTACAGTGTCATGTAGATATGAATCATGGGATCTTGGAAATCCACCAATCTAGGGAATAAAGGGCCTGGGGTGACTTTTGACGCACAGTCTTACCATTTGACAGTTGTGAAACAAAGCTTTTCGGGAAGTAAATACAGTGTGTTCCAATGAAGTATGAAAAAAGCAAGATACATAGTTAAGTCATTACAATGAGGAGAGGACCTTAATGACCATAAAAGCAAAAACATCTATAAAATCTAAATAATACATAAAGCAAAGCTATCTGCATCACGCTTTCTAAAGCAACTGGCAATGAGAGATGCACACATTGCATCAAATTCCACAGTGTCCACTTGAAGCACATCAACACAGTGCAATTTTTTACTAGCCAAATAGAATGATCAACAACACCTGTAAGAAAAAGTGCCATATTGCATATATGTGTATTTGTAAATGTGCCAACATTGGCATATACCTGTAGAAATTATCTGACTGTAAACATGGTGCAAAAGAAGTCTGAAATAGTTTAAGGCTTTGAGTTTCCTGAAGTGTTGTTCACTGAGATAAAGTAATTAAGAGTCCATAAAATGGACACAGTGGGAAGAGCAACATTTTTCTTTCTCTAACAAAAACGTAAATAAGACACGCGCACAAAACCTCACAAGCAGCACTATCCTATCCAAGCATATACTCTGTCACCCCTAATATAAGGACTACAATTCATCACAAGTATTACTCGTGCTAATAGTATTTTTTAAAGATATCTCTAGAATAAAAGCTTAAAGCTTATTAAACATTTGCATCGGTCTCTGACATACTACTACATTTATGGTGTGCCAGCATTTCATTGATGAAGAAAAGAAGGAGACTTCTGGATTAGTGTGGTCCATTGGTCTCAACAATGGAAGTGACCAGCATTCACAATGATAGTATTGGAGGACATATTGCAAAACTGGATGTTTTGAAACATAACTATGGCAACTAATTAAACTGAAAGGAAAAACTATAATAATAATAATGGAATGTGCAAACTCTAAAACTTAAACATGGATTTAGCCAAGCTGCTAAAAGCCTCTAGTCATCTCTGCCTCACTACCTCACAAGGGCCACTATCAAGGAAGGTACTGTGTGCACATTAAAAGATCTCATACCATATTTCTAATGACATCAAAATATTGGAAAAAACATTTGGCTGACGCGTGTGTATGTGTGTTGTGTGGACAAATCCCTGCATTTGAGAGCTTTCTGTTAAAGTTTTGAGAGAATGAGGTTGTGTGGTGAAAACGAGGTCAGGTGAGACAAGATCTCTTCTTTCTGAGGTTGGATGGGGGGATGGGGCCGACTCTTCGGCCCTCCTGCCAGGTCCTGTGGGGTGAGTGATGGTGAATGAGTGGAACAGGGGCGTGGCAGGTGCACAGGTAAGGACTACTCTGTATGACCAGAGCAGACCTCAGGTCCCAGGACCAGGCTCAAGCCTCCTCCTACTGACCCAGAGAGGGGCTGGAGCCCCCCCTGCCCTCCAGAGCAGCTCTTACGCCCCAACATAGACGGCTGGAAGTCGGGGTGGCGGCGGGCATGCTTGATCAGATGGTCGCTGCGCATGAAGCGCTTATCGCACAGTGGGCACAAGAAGCGCTTTTCTCCGGTGTGGGTGCGAGTGTGACGCGCCAGCTCGTCCGAGCGGGCAAACTTCTTGTCACAGTCTGGCCAGGTGCAGGGGAAGGGCCTCTCACCTGGAGCAGAGAACAGAACATTGGAGAGAAACATTCACCACAATATTCACAACCACCCCAAAGTACATTTTCTACATTTTATATTTAAAACTTGTATACGTTTACCTTATACACCTTCCAGCCATAGTAAATTCCTTGTTTGTGCAAACTTACTTGGCGAATAAAGCTTATGCTGATTTTGTCAAGATTCACCGTGTTCTATACAGACATGGCTGGCACCTTCAGTGATGCATGCATTTGAATACTGATTCTAAGGTTGGGCTAAGCATCTGTTTCAATTCAATTGATTGGAAACATTGCATTTTGATTTAAATGTTAAAGGTTTTGATTGTACATGGCTCAATAGGAGCTTGGTAGTCTTTCTAGTGGAAATGGGGTTCTATAATGCCAGCCATTTTAGATCAGCCCCATTCAACTCCCTCAGTAAGACACTACACTAGACACCCATACAATTATGCATCCAGCCCCATGTCAATGGATGTAAAGAAATATATTAGCCATTTAATAACATGGCAAATCAACAGCATAAGATGGCTATTGCAACCTACTACATTTGGTTGAGGAGACAGGATTAAGTTTTCTGGTGAGCCGGGAGGAGGTTTTCCAGTATAATCACATAATGAAGGGGTTAGAAAACCCAAGCTGCAGTACTACAAGGGCATACACAAGGGGGTGTCATGGGGTGTGTTCAGGAACATAAATCCAGCCCACGTTTTGTAGCAGTTTCAACTCCCCTGCTCCTCCGAGGGCGTTCCTGGTAGTGAGACCTAGCCGTTTCCTGTCCCTTAATCCGATCGCGCCTGTGCATTGACCCTGAACATAACCGTTCTTATGATAAACGATGGACCCCAGAACTACCTGTTATTAGTCCAAATCCCCGACATCAATATGAAATGTGCGAGTTGGCTAATCGTCGTCTTACCTAGTTTTATAAAAGATCTACGATTGCTTATGACGAACATCTAAGCACTAGACCAGTGAGAGACGGCCTGTAATGGAAGAAGCTCGAGCAACCTGAACATGTAGCTTACTACGGAAATATTACGTTTCACTTAATATGCAAATCTAGCCTGGATGTAGATGTTCGTCACAGTGCATTTTGTCCTGCCCCATTCTTTTGTTCATTTACTTCTTTGTTGTGAGCCCTCTGTTGGATACTTTTCCCCTCTTTGTTAGGGCGAGTTATTGTACTAACTCGCGGGTTAACGGCTGATTGCCTCCCACCCATCCAACAACGTACGCATGAATACAAAATAATGCTCTTTACACGACGTGTAGATTGTAATCTATTGTGAGTAGGGACCAAGTACAGGCGTAAGTTCTAACCAAACTACGAGTTCTGGATGAAAGAAAGATGAAAAAAATTGAGACGTATTAATAAATGCTCAAAAAGAACACCAAACTATTAGAAACGAAACTGTACCTGTGTGAGTTCTGATGTGCGCTTTCAGATGAGATGATTTCCCGTAAACTCTGTCACATCCTATGAAAGTACACTGATGTCGTTTCACAGGGGACCGGGGCAGCCCTCCTCCCCATTGCTGCTGAGTGGCATTGTACTGTCCAGGAATTGGAGTGGCAGTGGGGGTCATAGTGGGGGTAGTTGAGTCAGACAACGTGGTGTAGCCGCTTTCCCCGCACGAGGAGTTGCTGCTCTCGGAGTAGGCCGACATGGGGCGGAACTTGCCGTGGAGGTCGGTGAGGATTCCAGCAACAGTCATCATGTTGGCCCCTTCAAGTCTTAGCGTCTCACTCACCTCTCTGTCCTCGTTCGACCCTTCAGGCTCCCCGGGAAGCTGGGCCTGTGGACGGGGCTGGGTGGCAGCAGGGGCTACTGGGGTGGGTCGATGTAGGACAGGACCACTAGATATCGACACTAAACATTCAGCGGCGAAGTAATCCGAGTACAAAGATAACGACATTATCGTACGTTGTTAGCCTTCTATTGTCGAAAAAAAAGATGGTCTTGTTGTTTTCAGTCGTGTTAGCGACTGGCTACGGATTTCGACCTCGTTTTGTCAAACAAGCTCGAAAACGGCCCGTTATGGACAATTATTTACCTTCTCAAAGACTGTTGATGAATATAGTCGAAAAATATAAAATAATATCAAACAAAAAGGAAAACGACTCTGGCTAAATGTGAACGTGGCGCCTGCCCAGCATGCGTATCTCACATAGTCCGACGGTTCATTGTGTCTGACTCTGAAAGCCGGTCAAACCCACGCCCCCGGTAGAGCAAAACGCACAAACTGACGTTGCGGACTGACGTGAACGGGCGTGGACTACCCTGGCAGATAGGCAAGATAGTTGTAAAGTGTAATCCAGTGATAGTCTGGGCAGTGACTGATGCAGAAATGTTATGTTCATTTTGACCGTTAGGTCTAAGAATAGGCCTATAGACTACAATTTTGTAAAGGCTATGAAGTGGAATGAGAATTACTATTAGGCCTACACATGATACAGCCCACAGTAGCCTAATTATTGTCCCTGTGGATATTCTTCACCAGGCACTAGAGGTCTCTCTTGTCTTTTAGCTGAAATGTATAGCCTAAAACTTCTATAAAGATTACGTTGGTTTGTTTGAACTTTGATGCAATTTTTTATGTATAGACTTAGAATAGAATTAGAATTTCGAAATACTGTATATTTGTCATTGTGAAACTGCTCATGTCCATAGTCTTTGTTCAATATCAGTATTTGGGACTCATTGAAAGACTCACGGCTGGGTAGTTAGAATTATATCACACAATAGACACTATGGATTCTACAGTGTTTATTTAATTTACTGTCATGTATTTTTGTGTGTGCAAAATTCAATAAAATACAGTATGGTGTTCTGCTCTTTCTTCAGCCATAGGGGGTAATAGAGGGTCTATCCATTCTGCAGGGGCCCAGCCCTGTGTCAAGCGATTGGTTCACTGGATGTTTGTAGCTCCAGCTTGGAGGTATTTCCTGATTGGATGCTGTGAGCAGTATGGGTCAATGTGGCAGTACAAGCGCATGTATTCACTGGCTTTGAACAGTGACTGTTTCACCAAGCTACTTACATGAGGAGTCTTGGAAGCCAGGGCTGCAGAGAATCAAGGCTGCTATGGACATGTCCTTAATTGAATGTCTCTGCCTTATATCGATGGCTTTCATTCTGGATGGTGAGTTGTTTATATAATTTGTACTCATCTGTAAGATATTGTTCACATTTCTCAGTTGATCTATTTAATTTTAAACCTTCTGCCTGCTATTTTCTGAATACGATTTTTTAAATTTGTATTTCAACATCAACACTGAAGCACTAAATGAAAATGAATGTAAATGAAACAATTATTTTGAGTGTTCGCATTAGTAATTTATTCTCTGACGTGTGCATTATGTAGTAGGTAACTGCCTTCAGATGGAGCAACAACTCTGTGATTCCAGTTGTGTTGGTGAGGACAAATCTAAGGAGTAACAATGTTACAAATGTGTTATAGGCCTACCCATTGCTTGCTTGTTCCTAAGACAATACAATATTTCCAATACAGTGTATGCACATAATGTGTGTAACGTAATATACCTTCAATGCCATTTTTAGCCTCCTCTCACAGCTCCTACGAGAGAGGGGTGAGGTACACCTATAGATACAGCACTACAATAACCACCACCCTTGAAGGCTCTCACTCGGGCAGAAATGGACTGGCCTTAGACTGTGTGGTTGATATCGACGTGATCTCTAATTGTCATTTATTAATGCAGGTGAGAGTTTGCATCTTCCAATGACTTATCTTTAAACAGCAGCCTGCTCAAGTCAGTGTTCGTTTGTTATGAACTTTCGTGTTCTCCTTCCAGATAAGGAATCCACAGATAAAACGTATATCACCACAGAAGGAGCATTCAGTACAACGGCTAAAGAGTTTAAGGTAAAGCTGCAGTCAAGAGGTCTCGGCCTTTTATTGTGGAGCCAAATCTTTTCCCCACATTCTTATGGAATGTTCCAACTGTTTTTCCTATGAATGTGACACTCAGATCAGACAACACCATGAGAGGTGAAGGGTCCAGGGGTCTTGGGTGTCTAGGGAGAGACCCAGCTTGTGTTTTTGTTTCCTAGGGAGTCGCTGGAGAGGAGTCGCCTCAAGTTCTCTCTCCGGGAGGGAAAGGTCACAGCCCTTTGTCCACAGGAGGGGGAGCAGGTGTGGACCCTCAATATCCAGAGAGCTCTACTGAGCATGCTCCAGACCTCCCGCACTAACATAAAGCAGGAGACAGTGAAGGAGGTTAGGATCCAACCATCTTTTGAATGAGAGTGCGTCCTGTGCAGTATTTCCTTTTGATGAAGCTTGAATACCACGATTAGTCTTTAAATGAGTCCTACTGTAATCCCATTGGCTCGTTGTTTTCTGTCATTATTGCCTGACATGTCATGCTGTATAGCACAGAGGGTTACTCTGTTCACTAGGTTGCTTTTGTTGTGCTATCTTGTCAGACCGATGTGTACGGAACCTGCTCCAGCAAGTATGAGATGAGAGGGCCTGTGCTGCTGAAGACCAGAGACCTCCAGCAGTGCCAACAGGAGCGTCTGGCAGACTTTTGGCCCCATTCCTCGACTCTGACAGATGACACAGTAAGTTCCTCCGTATCTTCTGTGCTCGGACATGGAGAAGGTCTTTAGCAACATTCTGTTCCTGTTTTCCTTCTCCTGGTTGTGGATTGAAAAGCCACCATTGAGACAGTGGCTTACTGACATTTTAAGTGACAACATCGAACAGACTTGTTGTGAAAAGTCACCGGTCAATATGTTATATCCTATTCCCCAAATTCTGGCCCCTGGTAACATAGATCACAGTTTTACTTTGTGTCCTGTTCCTGTCACATGTTCAGACAGTGGACTCCAAGCTCCAGTGTACCCAGCGCCACGGGCTTACAGTCCTGGAGGAGGTGAACTGCACAGAGGTCGTGTCCCTAGGAACACTGTCAGGGTCGACAGGTGCGGTGAAAACCCAGACAGTGTCCACCCTCATCCTGCTCAGGGCGCAGGAAGGGACACCTTCAGGTGCTGGTGAGCTGAGCATTGATCCTGCATGGCTCTGTGAGTTTACTGTGCTGTTGTCAAAAAGGAGACTAGTATCGTCACCATTGTTACACGTTTGTTATAACTATGCTGTCATACTACAGAGGAAATATACATTGCCATTTTTAGAAGCATATCTCCTGTGCATTTCATACTTATGTCACTACTACTGTTTCATCATCTACTGTACTCAGTACTTCTGTCTTTTATGATGGTTCTTGTGCATATACAGTTACGAACCAAAAACAAGGCTCAGTAACTTGGTTGTTTATGCTCCTTCATCTCCACCTTGTCAGATACCCTGGGACCCGGTGTGCTGACTGACCTCCGGTTTGAAGAGGAAGGGGCGCAGGGGCCCGTCCGAGCCTGGGCCTCCACATCGTTGGAGGCCTCAGATACCGTGAGGAGGCTGTGTGGCCTCACATCTGATCAACGACAGGTACAGCATTATACACTCCCCAAAAAATGCAGAATCGTTCTTGCTTTCATGTACACAATGTGGTTAGCTCCATCGTAATACCTGTCCATGACGGACTGCTTTAATATATACACTTAAACTAGACGTTGAGGAATAAACGTTCTGTTTTATCAGTAAGTACTTTTTCATTTCGGTGTTAGTTATTTGCTTACTTCTCAGGCGCATTCACAAGATAGGTCAGTGACATCAGAGTTTGAGGATTCTATTGACCTGTGTACCCTAGATTTAAGTGAAAAAACCCAGTCTGTTTCCTATGTGCAAAGGGGTTTCCCTAAGTAGGTGTCTCCTGCCAAACCAACGTTTGCTTCCTTGTGTTTACGCATCGTGGTTTACCTTCCCCAGAGGATTTTCCAGATGAACCGATGCTTTTAATTCAGTTTTCACACAGGAGCTTAGTCAAACTCAATCTGGCAACCCACCTTAAAGTCTGTTTAAATGGGACACGCTTAAAAGGCCAACCTGGCAATTCATCAGCCTCTCTCTCTGTCTCCCACTCTCTCTTTCTCTCTCTCCATTTTGTCTAATTTCTCACTTGTGTGTAATATACTTCTGCTTTGTGATCAGAATGACCCTTTCCCTGTCGTATTTTATTTGTACACGCTGTAGCTGTCAGAGCTGTTCCTGCATTTGGCCTTCCAGCTGAGAGACCTGTCCCTCGCTCAGCTCCAGGGTCTCTGGCAGGACGCCTCCTTTAAGTGCCGCAACGACTGGTCAGTCTCTCTCTATAACTTCCACAGTGTTCTCTCAGCCCTTTACTCTGGTTTTCAACCTCCTGTACAGACTGCCTCAGTTCTATTGCTCTATGTAAATAGAGCAGTCCGAATTGAGTTGAATGTAAATGATACAAGCCTAGATAAAGCAGAGGTGGTAAGAGGCTTCTAGAAAGCTTGTTCTTGGTCCCTACTGGGAAAAATACACAACCCTCTGGCGCAGGTCAGACAAAGAGGAGTCTGTGTGTGGGAGAGCTGCCAACTCCTAGCTTTCAATCTGTAGCTCCTCCCAGAGACCACATTACCCAGAAACCACTGAGAGGCCTGAAGCCACTGGGGCCTGTTGTTGACATGTAAACCACATGAGTTGTCACAGCATGTCTGTACACATAGGATGTTCTTGTGTCATTACTGTATGCCTGACACACATGGGTCAAGTACTGTGTATGAAAGTGCAATGATCTCATATGTTGTGTTGATGACGTTGAGGCAGGCAGCCCCTCATGGACGCCCTCCCCGCCTGTGGTTCAGAGGAGTGTATCTTGCTGCTGACAGACCTGATCAGGGACCGGGAGATAGAGCAGGACCAAGCCCACTCCTACCTCTCCACCATGGGCCTCATCCCTCACCCTACACCCCAAATCATCCACTCCATCAATGTAGGACATTGTAAACAGTGATGGAACAAAATCAAGTGTTTGATACCTGTAGAAATACTGTAGATCTGTGCACCTCTGATCCTTGTTCTGCTGCTGTAGGTTTTTTACATGCACTATTTGTACATTGCTTTGGATAAAAGCGTCTGCTAAATTCATCAAATGTAAATCTCAAACCAACGCTATTTGATACAACTGTCTCTGCCCCCAGGCCCTGTTGGATATCCCTGAGGTGAGATCCAAGGCTCTGCTGGCTGGTTCCTCACTGGTCCACCTGCTGTGCTTAAGGTCCTCCTGCAGTCACATCCCCCAGGTCCGCAGCTTCCTGTTGACCCTGGAGGACATCCTGGAAACAGGCTGTGGAGCAGAGGAACCAGCACAGCTCACAGAGGTATCTAAGGAACCCTTATGAGGAACAGGATGTTGATGATGGTGTTGAAGATAAAGATGGTGGTGGAAATGATGATGATGATACTGATGACGATGGCGATGATCATAGAGGACCAGCCATGATGACACCAATTTACAAGAGGACTCCATATAGATTCCATACATGCTTCCCAACAGGTGCTCTATGCATTGAAAGCAGTGGGGAACGCTGGCCTCGCTGCCTCAGCCCTCACCCCCCAGTTAGCCCGCTGTGCTCAGAGTCCCTCTGCAGCCCTGGACCTGAGGCTGGCTGCTATCCAAGCCTTTAGACGCATCCCCTGCCGTGCTGACGTGAGTGACGCTTGTCTCGGTTTGTGATCCAAAACTGAGGCCACACAATGTTGATTTGTCTGTTTTTCTTACTGTGAACGGCGGCAGCAAGGCGTTTCTACACACTGACTTGACCTTGAGGTGAGGTGGAGACTAGAAGGAGAGTGCCTGTGATTGAGAGCCGTTTCCTCCCCAGAGGGGCCCCTTGCTGCAGCTGTACCGCTCCCTCCAGGAGGATGGGGAAGTGAGGATGGCAGCCTACCAGCAGCTCATGCACTGTCCTGACCAGGAAGTGCTGCAGGTGGTGAAGAGAACCCTGATCAAGGAGACCTCCAGCCAAGGTCTGACCTATGAAGACGTCAGGCAGAACACCCACAGGGGTCTCCTATTACTGTGGACAAACATATATGGAGCAAAATGAATAAGGATTGGATTGTCCAATCGTTTCTGTATTTTAATATGCATATGACCAGAAGGGAAGTGACAGTTGTTTGTTGTGTCTAACAAGTGGGCTCCTTTGTGTGGAGTCACCTGACCCACATCTTGAGGACCGAGGACCCCCTGAAGCAAGCCCTGATGGAGGTTCTTCCTGATGACATCATCTCCAGAGACTTTGAGGCAGAACCTTGGAAATACTCCTCTTATTCAGACTATACTGCCGACTCAGGTAATGGAGGCCATATTGGGTCCGTTGGCTGATGACGTGTGTCATAGAAAATTCTAGTGGCACTGTGTAGATTTGAACATAGTCAAAATGGCGGTTTCAATATAATTTATTCAGTTTGCACAAACTTAAGAATGAACAGAGTACTCTGGACCCATCAGAGCGAAGGACACATGCAAGATGCAACCTACAGGTCGTTCGAGAGAGGGTGGCCATTTGTTTTAGCGCCGTTGTTTGTAATGGTTGTAGGAGTGACAAGAGAGTACATTTCTCTGTGGTTTGTGGGCTTTGTTTTCCAGGATTTGGAGTTGCAAACATTGAGGGATCCTTGGTGTTCTCTCCAAAGTCTTTTGTACCCCGCTCTGCAATGGCTAACCTGACTGTCTATGTCCATGGGAGAGCCTGCAACCTGCTGGAGGTGAGGAAACAGAAGATTTCCTGCTCCTGTAATGGTTTCAAGACTAAAGTATTTCATTATTATAGTGATGTGGATTTATGGAACTTTGTTCTCTCTGACGTTCACAGGTGGACCTGCGTGCTGAAAACATTGAACCGTTTTTGAAGCGGATTTTCGGTCACCAGCCATCCTCTTCAGATCAACAACCCACCAATCCTGATGGAGAGGAAGCCGACACCAAGGAGAGGAAGAGAAGGAGGAGAACAGCAGAAGGAAATGAAGAAGAGATAGAAGACAGGAAAAAAAGCGATGAAGATGACAGAGAAAGCCAAGGAGGGACAGACTGTTTATCCAGCATGTACCATTACCTCCACCAAGCCAGGACAATGGTGAGACGCTTAGTTTCTTTGGTGCTTTCTGGCTGGAGACACAACACAGTTTTAGTGGATGATAGTGAGTTCAAAATATAATCTCAAAATGTACAGTGCATTTCTTCAGTTAGTTCATGGCTCTCTTTGTTTTAGTTTGCCGTAGGAAAGCCGGAGGAGGACAGGCCCAGGTGTTGGGTCAGTGTCAAGGTGTTTGGTAACGAGCTGACCATGTTAACCTGTGATGACCTCTACACTCAAGTAAAACAGCTGTCACTCAATATGGCTGGGGTGGGAGTCAAGCTGCTAAAAGTAAGATTGATCAGTTTGAAAGATTTCAATATATTGAAATGTATTTGCCATAGAAGTACCAGCACTGTCCTCCCTCTCTCTCTTTCTCTCTCTCTCTCTCTCTCTCTCTCTCTCTCTCTCTCTCTCTCTCTCTCTCTCTCTCTCTCTCTCTCTCTCTCTCTCTCTCTCTCTCTCTCTCTCTCTCTCTCTCTCTCTCTCTCTCTCTCTCTCTCTCTCCCTTCCTGTCTCTGTCTCTTTCATTTGACACTTCATAACACTATCATACAACCTATCTAGGGTATGTCTTACTACCAAAAAGATTGTGTCATCGTTCCAGAATTACATCATTTATCACCACGCCCATAGGTATCCCAGGTAACAGCAGTGCTCAGGTGAGCTGGACCCAGGAGGAGAGAAGACTTGCTGTGTTGTTGATATTACTATAGTTAATATCTCTCTCTCTCTCCCTCTCTCTCTCTCTCTCTCTCTCTCTCTCTCTCTCTCTCTCTCTCTGTCTCTCTCTCTCTCTCTCTCTCTCTCTCTCTCCGTTGCTGTCTCTGTGTCTTTCATTTGACACTTCATAACACTATCATACAATCTATCTAGGGTATGTCAGACTACCAAAAAGATTGTGTCATCGTTCCAGAATTACATCATTTATCACCACGCCCATAGGTATCCCAGGTAACAGCAGTGCTCAGGTGAGCTGGACCCAGGAGGAGAGCAAACTAGTTGTGTTGGCGATATTACTATAGTTAATATCTCTCTCTCTCTCTCTCTCTCTCTCTCTCTCTCTCTTTATCTCTTTCTCTTTCTGTGGACCAGGGCCAGGAGGTGCAGCTCAACCACAGGGCAGTGCTCCTGACAGAGGAGCTGGTTCTGCCCTCCCTCTCGGGTTTACCCCTCAGGCTTACCATCAACATGACCTCCCTGCTCTCCCTGCGCGTGAAGGGCAGCGCCAACTACAGAGACCCCGCCCACTTCTCCCTGGCGGGCTACATCAAACCTAAGTAGGTTTTTGTCAGCTCTCATTCACAGCCTCAAAAGTTCATGCATCAACAGACAGACACAGGAGACAAACACAGATGCACACAGCCTCACATATTAGCTTATGTTGTAGTGTTTCACCTCCGCCTCTGCACACAGTGCCTACGTGGGCCTCTCAGCCAGGGTGGGGGTGGAGGGGGCCCTGGGTGCGGCTGGGGTGGAGTGGGCGGCAGAGCTGAGGACCTCCAGCAGCCTGGACGGTAGCGTACACCTGCAGGATGGACAGAGCCTCAGGGTGACCCTCAACACACCTGAGGACCTCATGGAGGTCATCTCGCTAAGGTGAGACATGTTCTACCTGTGGAAGTCAAAGCACTTCTCATCACATATAGGTGGGAGATTCCGTTATTCCTTTCTGGTCTTTGATTGTGGAGAATGCATTTTATGTATCAGCCTGTTTAAGAAGATATGTTTTATTCTTGTATGGCACAGTTCCCGATTGTTCCATACTAATGGAGACCATAGAGAGGAAATGAAAGGTCCAAAGAGCCGGGTGGAGAAGACCACCTGTACACCGCCGAAGACATGTGAGTCTCCACTGGCAGATAGATGACACAACTGAACTACTGTAGGCTGGGGACACTATGCTCATCCCCAACTGGAGGCCTGTTTGAGATAGTGGCAGGGAATCAACTTATTACTGTGATAATATGTGTTAACTCGTTCTAAAATTGGAAAAAAGCAAAGTTGTGTGAAGGTCCTTAAAGCAAAGTTTGAGAATCCATGAGCCTGTGAATTGGGGTACCCCCTAATTCAGCTCAACACTACTAGTCACCTGTGACAGCTGTTTGGGTCTCACATGCCATATCTTATCATCGTGTACAGAGTTCCAGTGCATGACACTTTGTGTGTCCCTTCCAGGGTCTAAGATGGTGGGATGGCAGCTGTGCTCCAACATGTCATACCCCATATCTCCCATGGGGATTAGTCTCCCCCCTCCTGGGCCTGCTCACCTCTCTCTCAGACTCCTGAAGCTGGACAAGGGTCTTCACCAGTACCTTCTGGAGGCCTCCTACTCTCTACTCCATCAGGTAGGTGGCCATCCAACCCTTTATGGTATGGGCCTGAGTGATACACTCATATCAGTCTGACTTCTTGTGAGAATCCCATGGTAATGTTGTTTCTCATGGGCTGCATGTTCCAGAGGGGCTCCTGGCTTCCGACAGAGGCCTCTCTCCACCTCCTTCTGGCCACCCCGCAGTCCACCATCCCTAGGGACATCTCTCTGGACCTGGGCCTCAGCCCCCAGAGGCTGGTCCTCAAGCTGACCCACCCCCAGAAGACCATCTACATCCAAGGTAGCTCTGGAGAAACGTACTAAAGTGTTTTTCAGCTGAATAAATCGGTATGCAAATGCAAATATATGACATAAGTGTTGTTGATTCCTGAAGGACAACTGGATCAAGTGAGAAACGTGCAAACCGTAAAGCTGGATCTTCTCATAGACAATGTTCATCATTATTATATAATGGTAGGAAGGTTTTGCTATTTCATTTAAGAACTCACTAAGAATCAGCCACCTTTTCTTGTAGTAGGTGCTACTCCAGTATGCATTTCCCTCCAATAGGGACTGATTGACACCCAGACCGTCCAATTGGAGCAGAGGCTGCGTTATCACCTGGAGGCCAAAATGTCTCCTGACGGACGTCCAATGATTCTCTCAGCTAACGTCACTCGCGGCCTAGGCAGAAAGACCAGCTTATCTGCTGCTCTGAAGAATGTTTTCAAAGAAACTGCTTCTTTCTCTGGTATCATTGGGCCATATTGATTCATTACTGATACTTCCTCAAATGATATAATACACCTTCAGTTTTGATACTACCCTGTTGTTGAAATAGTTGATGGTGTAAAAGTTTGCAAGTGTTTCCAAAAGTCTTGGGCTGATTTGGACTATATGTCCACAGTGGTGTTGGAGCGAAGGCTGGATCAGGAACGCAGGCAGTATTCCGTGGAGGCGGAGCTTTTGCTGCCTGGCGTGGTCGGCAGCAGGATCCTGGGACTGATGGAACAAAAGGGCCCACGGTGGAGCTCCGCGTTGAGGCTCAAATACGGCCTGCGCGGTGAGGGACACCTACCATGCCAAGCACAGTGTCACCCTGACTGGAGCTCCTGTCTACGGCTCTAGATTCAAATTTAAATGCCATTATCGATCAACCTCTACAAAGGCTCGGTGTGTGAAACACTAGCTGTGGTGTGGTGGATGCCATGTCCTTTTTTCATTCGCTGACCTTTGACCTCCATCACAGAAGAGTCTCGTCACCTGCGTCAGGAGTGCTACACCTCCCAAAGCCTGAGGGCCGACAGAGACGCCAACCAGACCTACAGCGTCCGGGCCGAGCACGAGTTCTACTGCTCCAACACGGCCCCTTTCAACCACAAGGTAACCTCCATGAGAAAGACCTCCGTGATGCGGGCTGGGGACAACATGACTTGTGGCAGGCAGACAGACATGTTCTTGTCATGGATTGGTTCTTGTCGGGCTCTCCGCACCTCCAGGTCCTGCTGAGGCATGAGGAAAGTCCCAGCCACACCAGGTCCAGTCTGGATATTAGCTACGGGAAACACTGGGACGAGATCAACAACAAACGTAGACTTCTTATCAGCCAGTCCTTCAGGAACCAGTCGAGACATACTCTCACCAGCTACGCCCTAGAGGTAACAGACAATCCATACCGCTATAGACCTCAACTAACTGCTAGCTGTCTCTACTGTATGCCAGTATTCCCTAACTTTGTAAAGTGAAGTACATCATGATGTGTCTAAATGAATGATACTGTATTGTTCATTCAGCAGTAACAAACACTTGTTAACCACCATCCTCCCCCTGTCTGTTCCTCCAGTTCAGCTTCCAGGTCCCAGAGAAGCATCTGAACTACAAGACCCAGCTGCTCCACTCTCACCTGAGGCAGAGGGGGGCAGAGAGCAGCACACACCTCAAAGTGAACTACAATGACCAGATGCCCCTAGTGGCTGGACTACACTGGAAGGATGCCTCTAAAGCCACGTTGAGGAAATGGGAAGGTAGCACCAGACCCAAGTCTTAACCCATAGCTGTATATCCTACATAAATACAAAAATGCTCGATTTCACAACAAATGTTATTGATCCATGGTACACTGAATGTTTGGTTATGCCAGCCATGTGCACTAATGCATATCTGCCTGCTGCTTGTGCAGGTACGTTTAACATGGACACACCCTGGCTGTACATCTACACCACCCACAAGCTGAGCCAGCCCCAGCGACACACCCTGCAGCTCACCTCAGAGCTCACGGCCCGCAAGTGGCTGACCATCCGCAGCCTGGCCCTGGAAGGGCTCTACACGGCCAGGAGCAAGGAGAGGGAGGCCCGCCTGCACCTCTACTCACCCACCGTCACATACCTCAAAGTAAGGGTACAAGGCTTTGGATCTGTCTGTGGGAACCAGCAAGGTCTGTTTGTAAACCTATCCACCCAAGACACATACACCCACCTTAGACAGAACATGACACATCCCAACATGGTGAGGTGGGGATGTTGACCAGTGGTGTAGTCTTGTATGAACTAGTGCCCATACAGTCAATTGACCCCTTTATCCCAGGTCACTGTACAATATAGTTGGCATATGGAAATGTCCTTGCGGGCATGCACTCTAATGTATCACTACACCACTGATGTAGACGTACCAGCAGATGGCATGGGGTGACTGAGCAGCTGTGTGTGTGTGTGTGTGTTCCTGGGGGTGCCCTTTCCAGGCAGGGGGCTGGGGCATGGTGGGGAAGCAGGGTCTCAAGGCCTCCTGCTCCCTGAGCTCGCTGTGGAGCCCTGGCCTGAGGGGAGACCTCTCTCTGGAGACCACCAAGCACAGCCAGACCCTGCAGATGGCCTCCACCTATGGCAAGCACAACCTGACCCTCACTGCAGCCCTCAACACTCTGGACAAGGTAGGTGGGAGGCTACACTATATTAGCGTCGGAGAATATGTGCCAGTGTGCTCATGGAGCCATGTGTGGAATGTTCCTTAGAATCTGAGGAAGAGGCTGGTGATGATGAAGGTAGTCTTCTCGGAGCCTAAGAGCCCACCTATGGAGCTGGAGTTTGAAGGAGGAGTGGAGGAGCTCTTGAAGGAGAAAAGGATGTATCAGAAGAGAGCCATGCTTCTCCTAAGGTCTGCCTTTCATCTGAACCTGCCTTGCCAATGATACGACCAGAAATGAGGACGATATGATGATAACAACGATTATGACGATTATTATTACAGACAGCCATTCCAGAACTTTCTACAAAGCCTGCAAATCCAGGAAACCTTTACAGTAGATCTCCACAAAGGTCTCTATATCCTTGAGTCCAAAGCCTGTCTCCCTGGCAACAGAGAGGCTATTCATACCCTCACCCTTGGGTACCAGCAACCCCGCCCGTTTGTAAGCTAACAACGTTATCATTACACTACACTCACTTTGTGTTTACTTTGAATCTCTCCCCTCATCCTGGGTGTCCTGTATCTGTAGGTCTGCTCCTCCCTGACTCACCCATTCACCTCTCACACCATTCCTGCTGACTCAGAGGTCTGCATCACCGTGTCCAGCAACCAGGTGGGATGCTAGTCCTAACCCTAACCCTAGCAGATAGGGATTACCTAAGTACTAAGAACTAAATCACTATTGAAGTGCTTGGAAACTGAAAGACATCCTAATATCTCTTCAATATTCCATCCTCCCTCGCAGACCCAGCGAGAGGTGCAGGGTAGGGTTCGAGTGGGAAGGAAGGACAAGCTGACGTTCCTGGGTCTGGTCCAGTCCAGCCTCCCGGACTCAGCCCAACATGGTCTTAGAGTCAGGGCCAGGCTCAGCCAGCTTTTTCAGGTAAACGAGGCTCTGCTTGGTGAATTCTGACAATCCCCATGCATAAAAGGAGCGTGGGTAATGTTGTTTTGCCTGCGTGTTTCCAGCTGCAGCTCCCTTCGTCTGTGGTAATTGAAGGAGATGTGTCCTGGAATACGGACATCAATAGTGGGTTTGATTACCTGGCCAGAGGCAAAGTAGGACTAGGCCGTCAGTCGTGCCAAGTAAGAGGATCTGTTCAACCACTGTGCATCTGCACTGTTTACCTTTGACTCACTGCTTCAGTGGAATCAATAGAATGTTTGTTTCTCCCATCAGTTTTCAGCACAGTTTAATGGGTCATCAGACACAGTCGGCCTGTATTCTTCTCTCAGTCATCCCTTCAAATCCAAGATCCCCAAAACATTAGAGGTTGGTTGCCACTGTGCTTAGCTATATGCTGTGACACATACCTTTGAAGTTTATGTTCATGCTTTCCTATGCATGCTGACTAAATGATGGTTGCTATCTGGTCTCCAGGCTCAGGCCACGGCTGCGATGTTTGGTCTGAACGACAGGGCGAGCGGCGCTCTGAGTGTGAGGGCTGATGGGAAGGACCGGGCCGTGCTGGAGGCCCAGCTGTTCCACTCCCTCCAGAGGGAAACCACAGCCCTGGGACTCCACGTGAACCTGACCCAGAGTCTTCTGCCCACCCCTGCTGAGCTGTGTCTGAACGTGTCCGCCAACATCTCCTCTCACAGGTGAGCGGGCAGTCCTTAGCGAGTTAGCTTCAATCCACTGACCAGTGGATGGACTTTGTGACCGTGTCCGATGTGTTCATGTTTCATCATGCCGCTCATCCCTCTGCTCTCCCTCCAGGCTCTCCATGCTGGGTTCCTACAGGCAGGGCAGGGAGGAGATGTTGGCTCAGGTGACAGGCTCCTTGGAGCACACCCCAGGGCTCCAGGTGGCTGTCTCTGGGGACCTGAGGCACTCCTTGCCCAGCCTCGCAGCTCTGCCCCCGGCTCTGGGGCTGGACGGGGCCCTGGGGCAGTCAGACACACTCACAGAAGGTAATATTCCTGCTGACAGAGGTGACTGTCCTCTTATTAAAACAGGGAAAATGTTGATTGTTGAAAGCACTTAGTTTTGTGTGTGTGTGTTGCAGGACAGCTGCGAGTGAGAGTTGGTGAGGCTGTGTACAGTGTAGAGCTGAATCACCAGGAGGCGCCCATAGACTTCCAGGAGCCTGAGGAGGGAATGCTGGGAAATGAACTTGACGGAGCCCGCGATTGGCTGTGTGCCCGTGCAGGGGAGGAGTCACTGTGTTTGAACATCAACCGCAAGCTGAGAGATCAAGGAAGAGTCAGAGCCCAACTCTCTCACTCTTCCTCCTGGCTTCATGCTTCAGGTGATGAATCTTTCTCTCTTCCTCTCTCCCTATTTCTCTCTCCGTAACTCTCTCTCTCTCTCCCTTTCTCCATCTCTCCCCCCCCCCCCCTCTCTCTCTCTCTTCCTTGCTGTCTCTGTGTCTTTCATTAGACACTTTTAAATAACACAGTCTTCCTACAAAGAAGATTGTCATCGTTCCAGAATTACATCATTTATCTCCACGCCCATAGGTATCCCAGGTAACAGCAGTGCTCAGGTGAGCTGGACCCAGGAGGAGAGCAGACTAGCTGTGTTGGCAGAGTTACAGGCTGGTTCTCAGGCATTGACTGCTGAGTTTGAAGGGGGCAGGAGAGACTTGGCTGCCCCACGATGGGAGCTGTACTCCAGGCTACAGCACAAAATCAAGGCTTTGGTTCAAAGAGGCCTTCCCAGCTCTGTGCAGGCCAACGGACACTACCAGGTGTTCATTTCCTCATCCTCTTCTTCACCTATTCCTTTCTTCAGTCCTTTCTTCCCTTAGTTGGGCATTTGTTCCTTCATTCCACCATGACACATACCCTTTTATTTTCTAGATGGAGATCCAGGAAATGAGTACAGGGTTGTCCATTCAGGTGGAAGATCAGAGAAAAGTTGCCATCCTTGTGGCGGGTGGTAGGAGCAACAGCACTGCTGACCTAGTGCTGTCTCTATGGCAACAGCTGAGGCTCCTCAAAGGCCTCGTTCCACCCTCCTTACAGGTGAGGGCTTGAAACATTTCATTTCACATAAGTAACAGTAGCCAGAACTAGCTGATGTGCAACTCTTCTGAGCTTAGCTCTGTGTCTTCAAATATCTTCCATGACCTTCCCCTGCTCCCTCTTTGGTAAACAAACCACGCCGGTGGGGGTGGTGTTTTCACAGATGAACTGCACAGGAGGCGTTGCTGAAGACCGCCTTTCGGCCCAGTGTTCAGGAAGCGTGGCCGGCCGACCCGTGGAGGTACGAGCCTTTCGCTCCCACAGACCACACAGCAGGCTATGCTACAGCCTGGCGTTAGCTTCCTCTAACCTCAATACACAGGCCAAAGGCTGCTACAGCCCCACAGGTCAGACTGAGCTCAGGGCTAACCTCACTCACTCCTCCAGGCTTCTGCGGTTCACCCTGGGCCTGCCTTTCAACTCTAGCCTCAGGCTTCTGCTCCGGCCTGGGCCTACAAGGTGGGCCCTGGGACTTGGGTTGTCTGCAGGCCCCTGGAGGGGGGACCTGAGTGGTGGACTGAGGCTGGAAGCAGCTGGGCTGTATGGCTGGCATGGGCTGGTTCAGTACGGAAGCCCTAGTGTCTCACACAAGGCTGAGGTCAGAGGTCGGGTGAGGGTGGAGAGCCGGTGTCACCTCTGGGCTGACGTCAGCGGGGTGTGGGACTCCGTCAGCTCCAGTCTGGTGGTGTCGTCCAGGTGTGGGGGGTTGACCAGGGTGGCCTGGGTGAAGGTGTGGGATGGGGCTGCCGCTGGTCAGAGCAGGACCTCGCTGACCGTACTAGGCAGGGCTGGTACAAACGGACTCAAGGGCTCTGTGAGTCTTCAAAACAACCAGGACTCCTTGCACTGTCTGCTCTCCCTGGTACTGAAGAAGCAGAAAGCTGAGCTGGGATGGACCCTCCAGCACCAGTGGGCCTCGTTCTCCCCCACCATCCCAGAAAAGGTGGACGTACACGGGTCAGCTCAGCTCCAGGACGCCTCGCTCTCAGGCAGTGCCAGGGTCTCCCTGGACTCGCGTTCAGCCCAGCTGGAGGTGAACGCGGCCTGGGCCGCCCACCTCTCCATCAGGGCCATCCTCCAGCACAGCCTGGCCACCCTGAAGGACGCTGGGATACCAGAGGACGCCATTGTAAGTGTGTTAGTGGGGTCCAGCCAGGCCCAGGTGGAGCTGGAGAGTGCTGCCTGTGCCGTATTGGCCCACGGGACTCTTCGTAAAGGACAAGGAGAAGGAGAGAAGAGGAGTTGGAGTCTGACTGTCCGTCAACGTTGTGTTTCCCTGAAGGTCAGACAGGAAACATGGGGGCAAAGGTCATCCTGGAACATGTTTCCCAGCCTGAGGAAGGGAGACATCTCATCTTGAGATGACCCTCCGCATTCCTAAACATTCACTAAGCCATTCACACGCTGCAGCCACAAGGCCGCACATTACTTCATCACACTACTTTATCAATGAGTGCTGAAATGTTCATTCAAGAAATGAAGATGAAAGTATTTTCTTCCATTCCTCCTTAAGCAGCCACAGTTCTCACACAATTGTCTATGTCAAATCAGTTACTAACTCTATATCAGTGAAAGGAGGAATGCATTTTTACTTTATTTATGGTATATCACATGCAATCCCTTACCCCAGCTTGTGACAGCTTGTGTCTCTGGCTTCTCCACAGACTCTCCTCCCTCCTCAGTTCTCCATGAATGCCTCTCTGCTCCACGCCGGCTGCTTCACCCGTCTGGACACCCACCTCCATGCTGGGGGTGAGGAGCGGGGGGCCCTGAGCCTAGCCACATCCTGCCATCCCCACCTCAGCCTCAAAGGCTCCGCTCGGCATTCCCTCGGGGCCCTTCGAACCCTGGGCGTCCCCCCTCGCGGTGCCCTAGTCCTGGCTCTCTCAGCCGAGGGCCACCCTGGTGTGGAGCTGGAGCTGGAGCTGGGCCTGTGCTACACCCGGGCTAGCGCAGGGGAGAAAGGTGGATCGGAAATAAAGACAGACCACTCTACCTGGTTTGTCAATGTGACCCACTACTGCCCAGCCCTGCAGGTAAGGCCTGAGGAAAAGTAAACTTCGAGAAGAACTCACTTTTTATCCTCACTTTGTATAACTGTTATCACAATTATCTCCATATCCTTCCAATTAACCCTGGATGTGTCAGTGAGTAATGAGTCGGCCCAAACGTAATACGCTGGCGCAGAATTCTGGCGAAAACAAGCAGATTTTCAAATAGAATGCATTGGTCTGAGGCAAAATGTAAATAAACTTCTCAACTCATATCACGTCTCTAATATTAAAGCGTTAGCCAAAATGCTAAGAATTGAAACGGAAATACTTATCGACCAAAATTACAGCAAGAGACAGGGCCAGGGAGATTTCAGGGATGTCAGTATGAAGGATGTCATCATTTAATCGACCATATTCTGCGTCGAACTGTTGTGGAACATCTTTGGACGCTCCGACATAAGAATAGGAAGGCTAGCAGAATTCCACGTCTTACGTTTGAGCCTGGTAATGAGTTAGATGAAAGTGTTCCACCACATAAAACGAGAACACACTCCACTCCTTTGCAACAGCGAATCCAAACCTCGTCAAGCCTCATTTTTAATGAGTGACAATCTAGAACATTCTTCCATAGATTGTGTGGCCATGTGTGTTCTGTCCAGTGCAAGCCTGGTACCAGGGTCATGTTTGTTTTAACAGCAGAGCTCCCTCTCTCTGATTGAGGCAAGGTTGTGTGATTGACAGGTCTGTGTGGATGCAGCTGGGCCTATGGGTCTGCTTTGTTTACCATCTGAGGTCGGGGGGGGGGGGGTCGAGTTAGAATTGGAAGAATGGATAGGGAGGGTTTGATGTTGTTCAAGTTACAATGTCAATGACTGAACCATAGAAATGTTTAATTGACTTATGTAACATGTTTATTGTTCATTTGTACACACAGTGCATGTTAAATATTGTCATTAAAGACTCAGATTTGTATATACAGAGATCATAGATTATTGGGATTTATCACTGCTGCTCCTCCGTGCATGTGTTTTCACAGGACACTGTCCTCCCTGAGTCGCTGGTTCTCCAAGGCCTCCTGTCTGTGGCCCCCTGCCAGCTGGCCCTATCCTCGGCCTTGAGGGTCGACCACCATGACCTGACCCTGGAGCTGGGCCAGTCCTGCAGGCCCCCTCGCCTCTCTGGGACCCTCACACACTCCTTTCCCAGCTTGCAGATCCGGGGCCTGCCCTTAAGGACCAGCGTGGAGGCGTCGGCCCTGGGGGGTGTCGGCCAGACTGGGGCCCTGCTGATCAAAGCTGGGCCCTGTCACATCAGAGCCAGAGGCACCACGGGGCCCAAAGGAAGGACAAAGTGGTTATGGACCACTGAGTCCGAATGCCCATTCCTACAGGTACCGTTTACCTATTAAATAAATCAAACTATCCTGCAAAGGGTTAAAGCATAACTTACACAAACCACTACTTACGCCCCCCCCCCCCCCCGGTTCGCTCCTCCTCCTGCCCAGACTCTCGGCCTCCCCACCCAGGCCCATCTAAACGGTTCAGTGGAGCAGGATGACCAGAGCGTCTGGACGGCAGCAGTGGATGCAGGTGTGGAAGGGGAGCGGGGTTCCCTGAGCCTGACTGCAGGGGCCAGGCCTGGGCTGAGGCTGGAGGGGAAGCTCAGTCACAACCTGACCGTGCTCGGCACCGTACCAGGCCACGGCAGGCTGCTGGTGACGGGCAGGGCGGGAGCCCAGGGCTACGACACAGAGGCTCAGCTGCAACTGGGCCGGTGTGGTGTGGGAGCCTCTGGGACTGTGATGACAGGCCATCGCCTGCAGGGGGTGCTGGTGTACCACAACAACTGCACTACACTACAGGTGGGCCCAATAATGTAGTTCTATATGCAGTTAGTACAAAGTCGATGTTTTCATTTACACTCTGTTCTTGCCTTATAGGAATGGGGTAGTCCTGGTACTATGACAGCTTCTGGGTCATTGGTCGTCAACGTGACCGTCATTGAGACGCAGGTCTCCATGGCGATGGATGACAAGGAACTGCAGGCTTCAATGGCAGTGAGGACGAGTGAGGTACTTACATACAATGCTACTCCCACAGGCCTTGTGGTGTGTTGAGAGGAAACCTTCCTTTCCACGTTCAAACCCCCCGAACACAGACTGTGGTGTTCACATGCACCAATGTCCCCGTCTCTCTGTGTGTGTGTGTCAGGGACAACAGGAGATGTCTGCTCAGCTCAACCACTCTGTACCCCCGCTGACCAGGGCAGGGCTCCCCGTCAACGCTGCCATCGCAATGCTGTCTGAAAACCATGGCAACGGCTCCTACCACCAACTCCTCCACTGCAGCGTAGGAAGGCAACAGGTAAGGGGTGATGCAGACTGACAGAAGTATTGGTTTTGAAGTGGGGTAATGCTCTTTGTGTTGCGGCTCTCCTTTAGTCATTTGTTAAAGTGGATGTTATTGTTGAAAAACATTTTTTTGCAGTTAACTGAGTTCTTGACCGTAGAGAGGACTGCTTGGATGGCAAGCATGAAGAGCTACCTCAATCACACCGTCAGCTACCTGAGGAACTGGGGGTTTCCTGAGAACAACAGGATCCAGGTTGGATCTTCTACTGAGGCCTATAGACGGAGTTCCAAATAAAACTCGGATTTATCTGTTGGTAACTGTAGTGGAATGTACTGTGTGTTCAGCTCGAGGTCGGTGCTGAGGGGGGAAAGAGCTTGACCCTCCAGTCCCAGTTAGGAGCTCAACAGGCAGGCCTGGGGCTCCAAGTGAGTGGCCTGCCCCTGAACATGGAGCTCCAGGGACACTTGTGGCATAGCTGGCGCTGGCTACAGGAGAGAGGCCTGCCACTGACCATAGAGGTAACATCTTGGCCCTCGTTGTGGATCAGGCAGCTTGCCACCCTTATAGACCAGAACGGATCAGTCAAAGTAAACCCAGATATTTCTCCAGCTGTAAAAATAGTGCTGTGTGTTTCAGGGTGTGACATTAAACTCAAAATCCTTATCATCTGGTCTCCACTCCTTTCCTCCAGGCCTTGTGCTCCATACGGGGGCCCCTGCCCCAGATGCGGTCCAGGGCTCGCCTCTCCTTGGACGGACACAAGCTGCTGGCCTCCAGCCTGAACATTAGTCTGGCTTATGGACGTCTGGCCATGCTTCTCTCTCTGACTCCTCCTGCCTCTTTCCCAACTGGCTGGCAGCAGAGTGTGGACACAACCCTAACTGCACAGCTAACAGGTTCACTGTAGGGCTTTTATGGAAAGAATGACAACAAAATGCTGGTTTGGCCCGCTTCTGTCTTCCACTACTCCTTAGTGTTCGAACTCTCGTCCCTCCACAGGGCCTCTTAAGAGTGTGCTGGCAGACGTCCGCTGTGGTGACAGACAGCTTCGTGTGTCAGGGGACCTGAGGGGCTGGGGGATCCATGGAGGGTCTAGAGAGGCCCGAGTCACACTGCTGCACAGCGTACAGGGACGGGCCAGCCCTGCTCTGCAGGTGGCATCACACACACACACGCACAGTACAGTATCTACATATATTGTACATGGTCTGAATCAGATCTTAACCTGTGTGTTTGTGTGTGTTTGTGTGGTTGTGTGTGTGTGTGTAGGTGGAAGCTTGGGGTAGACTGACTGATTCTCAGCTGAGGTGCTCTATGGCTGTGAACCCAGAGCTCAGCTCCTCTCTGGCCCTCATTGTCCAAGGATATCACCTACAGGACAGGTACACACACACACACACAAGCACACAAACACATGCAAACACCCACATACACACATATGAACATGCGTGTTCATGCACACAAAATATGTAGTGTGCGTTGACATGTGCTTTTGTCTAGTAAGGAGTTAATGGTGAAGGTGGTCCAGAACATTCCAGAGCTGCAGCCCTACCTGCCTGCTCAGCTCAATGCCAGATCTCAGGTAAGCCGACAAGTATGCGTGTCGTTTCTCACAGATGAGGGAGATTCGCTTTCATCTGGAATGAACCGTTCCTTCTCCCGTTGTTGCTAGTTGAACCAGTCCAGCTCCAGTATGAGGGGACTTCTGGAGCTGGCTTCAGGCAGCAGGAGGCTGTGGGCACTGGTGGAGTTAGCTGTCCTGGAGGGGGGCTTCAGACAAGCTGTGGAGCTCAACCACTCCTTCCCACAGGTACTGTACGGCCTCCCCTACCACTTCACCAGAGGGCACCGGCAAGTCCGCTCACTGGTTGCACCCACTGTCATATGAGGCCCAGTGGTCACTCCTCTGGTGTGTCCGTCTCCAGCTGAAGCCCAGGACGGTGGCGGTGAGGACGCTGTATGAAAAGGGGAAGTGGAGCCACCGTCTGCAGCATGGGACAGTGTGGGGAGGCCAGGAGGTCCGTGTGGCAGGGCTCTACTCTGCCCCTCCCCATCTGGAGTTGGGAGATCACTCTCTCAATGGTACTACTGTACACCACCACTCATGATATACACAAGGGTCTCCCTTTTTGGGGTGAAATTTCCCCAGGGCCTGAATTGAACCCGGGCCCCTGCAGTAAGACCTCAGCCCATGTGCCATGTGCTCTACCAAGCCACCAGGGTGCCCCACCAGGGTTTCTACACCAACCAACAACAGTGAAATCCGTGACACTGCCTTGCACTGTACATAATCCTACATCTTTCTTCCCGCGTAGTCCAGATGGCCCATGTTCCCCGGGGGAGCAGTTTAGATGTGACACTGGTCCGTTCTGTCCAAGGCAGCCTGGACAGTGTCCAGCTGGGCTGGAACAGGCACGGACGTCTGGAGCAGGTCAGACTCACCCCGGTCCAGCTACAGTATACCAGGAAGCAGGAAATGGTGTGTGTCTGATAGTGTGTGTCCATCGTTCAGGTCAGGGTTGTGAGCTCGTGGAATGGTACAAGTGAGACCAGTGAGACCAGACTGGAGCTGAAGCAGCCCTTCATCTCCACACTCTCCCAACTCCACCTCCACACTCTCTCTCACAGCTTTGCCAGGGAGCAGAGGAGCACCCAGCAGGTACACACCAGCCGGAATATGGATACACTGTCTCACCAACGCAGACACACACACACACACATGTACAACCACACGTTTCATCGTGTGTGTCCTGTGTACCCAGACGCATCTCTCCTGGGACAATGGAGTGCCCATGAACGTCTCCCTCACCCTGAACAGACAGTGGCAGAACAACTCCAGCAGAGGGCAGGCTTGTGGCCTCTTCTCACCTGGACTGGTACACAGCAGATCGGTCCCCCACAGAAACAGGGAGTGCTAAGTTGTATACATGCCCTCTTCATTTCATCAGTTGTTCCTAATTTGCTTTGTGTGTGTGTGTGTGTGTGTGTATGCATTTGTGTGTGCGTGTTCGACCATCAGGCAGTGGTCACCTCGCCTGTGAACGTTGAGGGCTGTGTCTCCGTGGCCCGGGAGGGGAACTCATATTCCCAGAATGCTGTGCTGAAATGGGGTGACAGGAGTGTCAGACAAGGCATGAAATATCAGGTACTAATTCAGTCAGTCAGCCTCTTCAGTCGGAAATCAGCTGTGACACTGCATCTCATGTTGGGGTCATTCCTGCTTCATTTTATTTCCAAGTTCTCCATCAGGATGTAAAGTAATTAACCCTCTGTGACATTCCGACATGCATCATGTACCTTTCAGACTAGCGAGTACTCATATAACATTCAGGTGAGGGATCTCCACGTTTCCATTCAGCACGTCCCTGTATCTGTGTCTCTACAGAGGGTTCCTGGAGGAACACACGCTCTCCGGCTGGAGGCCGGAGCTGACAAAGTGTCCCCCGGCCCCTGTTCCTCTCACGCTCTCCTGGCCCAGGTCCACACCAACCTCAAGGACAGGATAGAGCACCACCTCCAGCTGGACCTGTGCCCCCCACACCCTGTAAGGCTGACGTTTGCATTTTCACTGGTTGGACTGTATGTCCTTCGTTAAGGCTGCTTGTCATTGTCATTGTCATTTGCCAGTCACTAGCCTGGTCTGGGGACCACAGAGTGAACGTGGGGGCAGAGCTGTTGTACAGTCAAACCCGCCTGTCTGTGACTGGACAGCCCGCCTACTGCAGCTTCACCCTGGGGCTCGTCAACTCCTCCAGCGCCCACTCCACCAACCTCACCCTGTTCACTGAGGTAGGGACGGCTAGGATATAGAGTTTCGTTCAGGTAGCAAAGTAGGTCCATTAACGTGTGTGTGTGTGGCTCTGTGACTGGGTGTGTGTTGCAGTCCACAGTGGGTAACTGGAGTGCAGAGGTGGGGGGCAGTGCCCTCTCCTCCCCCCAGGGCCCTGCGGTCCAGATTCAGGCCAGACTAGACCGCAGTGAGCAGGTGTGGCTGAAAGGGGCACTAGAGGGCCGATGTCTACAGACTGCAGCCGGATACCACAATGGCGAGTGTAGTTTTATCCAAGTACATCTTCTTTATGAAAAAATGAATGCTAACCAATTGTGCAATCTGTGTGTGTGTGTGTGTGTGTGTGTGTGTGTAGCTCAAGGCCCAGATGAAGACATCTCACTGGCTGTGTGTGTGGAGAGCCGGCGAAGATTAACCCTTAAGGCCCTGAGACGAGATGACGGCGCCGAACCAGTGACACTCACGGCTGTCACTCTAGGGATAGCCAATCACAGTCTGATTTTCAGGGCGAAGGGATGTGCAGACGACCTATGGGAAGTGGAGGTAAGAGAATCACAACCAATAGAAAATGACTGACCCTTCTGACAATGCAATGCTTTCGAGCAGGCCTGATGGTTCTACCATTCATCTCCCTAGACTCAGGTCCACCATCTGGGCTCCCTGTTGAGAATCAAGCTGCTGGAGAGAGTTCAGAAGTTACATCATATCCTTGTAGAGTTCAGACAGCAGGTATTCACCACTGGTGTCCTGGACAATCGACTGTTTTATCCAATGTTATTTGCACGCTCAATAGAGATTTCTGAAAGTAACATTAAATTTGCGGTATGTAATGTAAATCTAAGTTGCTACTATCAATCGAGGGATGCTATGTGTTTAAAATCTGAAAGAGGTCAGCATCATTTTTTTACTTGAATTTGGCTCTCCAGTCAAGAGCCAGTAAGTTGCTCCAGGAGCTGAGTGCTGTGCCCCTGAGGCTGACCCAGAGAGCAGAGGCCCTGCTGGGCCAGAGGGAGGGAGGAGCGTGGGCCGTCTGGAGCTCCAGCCACCTGCGCCGCGCCCTGGCCGACAGCCTGCCACGCCTGCTGGTGCTGCTGGAGCACATCTCTCGCCTGGGACAGCAGGAGCTCAAGAGTAAGGCTCCCCAGCCAGGACACTGGGCCGAACTGACCTCATCTCTGTCTTCATGGTGGAGTGTTGATATTTCAGGGGTTCCTCTATGTGTATCTGTGTGCATATGTGAGCACGGGGGGCGGATAACCGTCAGCTCTCTGTCCCTCCTCCCCCAGGACCCCTGGCCACTTTGGCAGGGGCGTACCATGATGTGACAGGCCAGAGGGTGGAGGCTGTATGGCGGGGGGCGGTGGAGATGCGGACAGCTAAACTGGTGGAGCTCCTGTCCCCCGTCCTGAAGAGCCATCAGCTCAGACTGCTGGCCCAGACGGGTCTCCTCGCCCTGGGCACGGGTCTGGACCTGGTGGGTAGCTCTGCTGGTTCTGTCGAGCTACTGGTCTGAGATGCACGGTACATGAAATCTATTTGTAATCATTGTGCCTGTAAAACCTTCCTCTGTGTGTGTGTGTCAGGTAAGCCAGCAGAGTGTCCAGTGGGTTGAGGGGAGACTCGCAGCCTCTCTCGCCGGTCTGAGGAGACGTCTAGCCTCCATCTACAGACTCTCCCCCAGGTACAGTCTCACCCACCCTGCCTCGACCTCGATCCCAACAACACCCGTCGGTGAGTTTCTCATGCCTGTCCCCCCAACCCCCACCCCCCTCTCCCAGACAATGCTCTGTGTCCGTGACCGTGGCCGTGCCCCTGCCGCGGGGCTCCTGGTCCAGAGTGGGGGAGGCCGGGCTGGTGGAGGTGCTGCTGGAGGAGGGTCTCCTCAAGCCCCTGCAGGCCCTCTCCTCCATGAGGCCCGGCGCGGAGCTCTACCGCCTCAAGAGGAGGATCATGGACAGCCCCTTTGGACGTGAGGCCTGCCCTCTCAAGAGCATGGGCTCTTGGAAAGACTCGTTCAGCAGTCATTCAGTCTCTCTCTGTCAATGTCGTGGTCTCTCTGTTTTTGTTCTCTCTCTTTCCCGATATCTCTCTCTCGCTCTGTTTCTGTTCTTTGTCTTTCTCTCTCCCTTCTGTGTTTCTTAATTGTATTTCTATTCCTCTCTCTCTCTCCCCCTCTCTCTCTCTTACTCCACAACTGTCTCTCCTCATTAGATCAAGCTCTCCTGGTGGCAGACCAGTTTGTAGTTACGTTTGATGGCCACCTGTTTGAACTACCAGCCCAGTGCCCACTCCTCCTAGCCCACGATGTCTACGACAGCTCTTTCACTGTGCTGCTGAACACAGACGACTTCCAGCACACCCTGGTGGTGGCGTCCAACAACAGCACCGCCACCATTCATCAGAATGGACAGGTCAGGGTTTTTATCCAAGGGAGTATTGTATCATAAATAAGAATAAAGAAAGATAGATTAACAGTATTTTTTATGTTTATGAAAATAAAGATTTTTGTTTTTCACTAAAATGGCAATCCATGATTAAACTAATAACACTGCAGGTGAAGGTCAACTGTCCCGGAATTCAAACATCCTACAGTGACAACGGATTGGTCATCAAGAAGGACTCAAACCTTGTAGAAGTATCCAATCAAGATGGAATGTCAGTGTCATGTGATCCACTGCTTGGCGTGTGCAGTTTAACTTTAGATGGCTGGTTACATGGTAAGAAAACGATGTATCCTGTGTTTAGTTCATCTATGATATTTGCATGCATCAATGCAAAGCTAATAATACATTAATTGGTGTTTTTCAGGTGTGTCTTCTGGCCTCCTGGGAACCAATGATAATGAAGCAGGAAATGACTTAACTTTTCCTGATGGATTGCAGGCTGACAACATTGCTGACTTTGTACACAGCTGGCAGGTTGGCAAAGACTATTTCTAGAACATGCTCTGTGTGTTTATCTTTCATGTGCTTTCATTTGTATTGAAAAGTATATCTGTGTCTGCAGGTGAGGCCAGAGTGTGGTGGTGAACCGACGTTAGCAGAGCCCTGTGCTAAAATGGCGTCTGACCCAGTAAGCTGTGGTTTCCTCTTCTCCGCCCCTGACTCTCCACTGGGCTCATGCTTTAGAGTGGTGAGTGGTACACTAGTCTCTCACACGCATTACATTTTCATTTGTTCATCAAACAGACATTTTTATCCAAAGTGACATATAAAAACTGCATTTAGGAAGTGCAGCAAATAATCATGGACTAGAAGTGCACAGTTCTAACAGAATGTTCAACCAGGATGTCAAAATGGTTAAAAAAAAGAAGAAAAAAAAAGAATGGCCCCATTCATTTAACATTCCCCCACATTCATAATCGTATCGCATCCTTGTTTCCTCCTCCTTCTCAGGTGGACCCGGCCCAGTTCCTACGGGTGTGTGAGAGGAGCTGTTGTGGGTCTGTCCCAGGCCCTATCAGAGGGCCCTGCAGGCTGGCAGCTGCTTTTGTCCACATCTGCCAGAGAAACTACGTTCCACTGGAGCTCCCTGTTCAGTGCTTCGCACTATAGCCACTGTTTTGTGTTCCATCAAGAGCCAGCATCAGTGCCAACACAAGCTGCGGTACTCTCATGTCCTCGTCTTAGACAGGAGGGTAGCAGATAAGGGGCTAGATGGAATCCAAACCCATGTTGAGAGAGAGCTTGGCCCTGGACTGTGACAAGGTCAGTTTACAGCCCGAGACACACTGTCCCACAGAGATGCCGTATCAGACCACTCCAGAGCTGTACTGCATGAGTGCTTCACTTTTCATTCCTACCATGTTTGTCTGACCATACACAGACCGTTGTTATTCATTGTTTAATGCCTCTGGCTGTGATGTTTTGTTGAGTAGCCAATTGCTATGTGTGGTAGTAATTAAAATAATGATCTGTCACATTCCATCGTTTGCCTAAATACACTGAAAAAAAGGTGTTTTATTTGGAATGAGTAATATAAGTGAAAGGTCAGCAGATAATAAAACAAGAAAAGAATGCAGATATTACACAGATACTATGGTTGAACCTTAATGTGATTGTCTTGAAATTGTTTCTCACTTTTGTAACCATTTGCATATCTAACAATTAATGTATTATGTCCATCAATGACCAGACCATTGAAATAAAAACATGTACTTCTTTGAAGCTACCGCTGGCGTTCTTCTCAAACACCAAAAGCATGTTGCCTCTAAAACAGTCTTCAACCCTGGTCCTCAGGGACCCCCTGTCCTGCACGTTTTAGATGTTTCCCTGCTCCAACACACCTGATTCAAATGAATGGGTCGTTATCTAGTTATGCAGAAGCCTGTTAACGACCATTCGTTTGAATCAGGTGTGTTGGAGCAGGGAAACATCTAAAACATGTAGGGCAGAGGGTCCCTGAGGACCAGGGTTGAAGACCTCTGGTCTAAAAGATAGGTAAAGCACGTTGCCTCTTAAAGATAGGTAAAGCACGTTGCCTCTAAAAGATAGGTAAAGCACATTGCCTCTAAAAGATAGGTATGTAGTTGTCGATCTTGGACTTGTGCCTCTGCGTGACACACTCTGCGATCCAGATGACGTTGCGAGCCTCCTGCTCCTTCAGCCGGACGTAGGAGTAGAACACGCCCAGGTGGAACTGTTGCAGGAAGGCCAGCATGTTCAGCTTCACCTGAGAGAGAGGGCACCAGGAGGGGGGAAACACATCGGGAACTCCCCTTAATGCCATCTGTTGAACCGATTAAACCGTTTCTGTGTGTATTTTAGTTGAGATGTTTTGGGTCACTCATTTCCATTTAGTCAGATCAGGAGCTTGACGGCAACAGAATAAAAAGTACCTCACGCTCAAAGAATCTGTCCTCCAGGGTCTTGGCTTCAGACTCTGCTTCTGCATCATCGAAGATGAGCTTATACTCCTGGGGGATGCATATCAGCTCAGTTACTACAACCATGCAGTCCAAGTACTATTCGTCCTGCATGGATTTGCCAAGTTGAAAACTTGGCTCCCACTTGGCTCCAATATGTATCGACAGATTCATGTTTCAATTCCATAAAGAACTGTGGCTGAGGTGACTGTAGGTTATCACCAGTCTTACATGGTAGTAGTCCGCCACAGCCTTGACTTGTTCGTAGTCCTCTGCCCTGGACAGCATCCGGAGGCCCTCTGGGTGCAGTGTCCCACAGGAGGGGTAGAGGGCGCTTCTCTCCCCCCCACTCAGCTCCGTCCCAAACGAGTTGACTGTGATGATGAAGGCTCGACGGTCAGCCTCAAACTGCAGCATGTGCAAACACGTGTGCACACACATGTGCACACATACACACACGCAGAGACACACACACACACACACAAACACACTGGATACATAACAGGATACACAAAAGTGGTAATACATCATCTTACATAACATCTTTATAGTTGTACAATGCATTTAAATTGGTATATAGTTAACATAGCTTACCACAGACATGTGAAATAGTTAACTTTAAAACATACTTTAATTTTATTTAAAATTACAAAAGTTTGGAACTATGTGTGACTAATTGCGAGTTGAACAGAGGAAGCTACTGATTAGGCCTAATTACAGTACCTCCAGGATAGGACACATAATATCCTCAGTTGCTCCGCCAAGCTCACTGCAAAATGAGTGAAAGGACTCTATATATGCCTGTCCACAAGACAGAAAAGACAAAATAATGTCAGGTTAGGTCACTGTCCTCTCACTTGCTGAGAACCCCTGGTCGTCTTCGAACAGATTTGTGGAAGACCCGGACCTCGGATTCTCTAGAACACCAACTGATCCAGAAAGCTGCTCCATCAGAGCATACTATCACAATGTACGTGCAGCAAAGGTTCAATACATTCGTTTGAGCTGACTTTGACATGGTCACCCTCTTTCTTCACTCCATCACACTTATTGGGACGAATGCAATAAGTCTATATCTATTTCAACTCACTTTGTAGAGTTTGTTCCTGAGGATCTCTGCCCCCATCTCATCCAGCTTAGACTCAGACACAGCATCTTGGAAAAAAGGACCTGCCGAGACCAGCAGACACATGGATGACGGTAAGATAAGTAGAAGACGTAGCATCTATCTATCTCTGATAGAGAAGGTGCATGTTACTTGACAGCATTGACCATATCATACTGCATCCAGCTCCACATTAATTTGTGGGCAGCCCAAGGCCAAACCTATACACATGGTCAGGATCAACACCAGTATGTAGGGCACCACATGGTCTGCAGACATGCTCACCATCCCACCACAGATACACTCAAAACAACCAGTCTGATCACTGTCTGATGAACAAATCTGATCTTCCATTTATCTGGATACTATTTGGTACCAAGTGTCCCTCTAGCCCCTGCCTCAAGTTTTGAGACTGGCTCGTTGTAGGAAAGTAGCATTTACCCAGAGGAGTGTCAACCAGGATGGTCCAGTAGAGCTCAGAGGGAGTACGGGCGATGCCAACAGCTGCCATCTGGTCAAACACACCCAACGGGTGACACCGTGGCAACAGCTCAGATATGTCTCTCTCCCTCAGGACACCAGTAATCAAGAGCACCACATTGTCAATCATGTAGCTATACCTATGGCAACAGAGAAAGAGGGACTCAAAATCCTTCACAACCCAACCTTTTTATCTTTTGCCCACTAACTGTAAGTCAACCCTTAAACTGCCAGTATTTGGTTGATTTAAAAATGGTTTAAGTGATGGAAATGTCTATAGTCATAAAAAGGGATATAGGAGAGAACAGAGGGATGGATTTATTGACTATTTTAAGTGGGCTGTGTTACTAGAAAGAGGGATTAAGCACTGACATGCAACTTACTAAGTAATGTGTAACCCCTTGGGGACTCATAGCTTCCTAATTCTTTACAGAAGCTACAAAAACGTCTCTATATTTGGATGTCTGTTTTATGGGTTCCAAAAAACTCTAGATTGATCTGGAAGTACCTGGTTCAAGTGGAAAGAATGCAGCCAGGTATCTATGAATCACTCCTTATACAATGACAACTAAAGAGAATGCAGGGAGGATGAAGAGGAGTATGACCTTGGAGTGCTTATTAGTTCAGCCCAAACTGGGATTTCTAGATTCCTAGACTTTCCATGTGATTCTTATTAGAAATCGTGCATATTTGACATATTTTGCCATTAAAACTGAACAGTTTTAAATCTAACCAGTCAAAAACAAGTGAAGTGTCCTTTTACATACAGCCTACACACACACACTCTAATTTTGAAACAGAAAACATCTATGATGGATTTGGGAAGTAATACAAGGGGTTTCACTGTGCTGTGATTTACGTTGAATGTTAAGCATGTGTGAAAGAAACCTAATGATTGGGTAATCTGCTAGGTAGTGTGGCAAATTATTATATATCATCATGTATGGATATCATCCATAATTCATTCAGGTCCTTTGGGAGACCTAAACATTTCTTGCACTCAGGGGTGGAATAAGGTCATTGGGAGTGTGTTGTCTTACGTTATGTAATCCAGGAAGATGGACAGTGGTGGAACAGAGTGGGAACGCAGGCTGCGGAACTCTACCAGGAGATTCTCCTTCAGCTTCTGGTCCAAGAGGGACACGGTCAGGTGGTCGCCGCAGGATGACAACAGCCTGCCGTGGTCAGTGCTCTGCAGATGGAGCTTCATGTCTGCAACCACAGAGGAGAAGTTCAGGTCATTTCAGGTGTCGAAAGAATCAGCGTCCACGCATGCCACTGTTACTGGGCATGAATCCACACTGCATCCTGCATGTGAAATGTAGCATGCCAAGGGGCTGAAGATGAATGGGAATAGCTGGAGCAGTGGTTATGTGTCGAGATCATTGCTTCCTGATCTACACACCCATGCAGAAGCCCATACTGGAGTCTGCTACATGGTAAAACAAAATTCAATCCCACGTTCCTGGAGGAGGTCATTAATGTGAGTTTGTGTGTGAGTTATGTCAGACAAGTTCAGGTCACTGACCTGGAACTGACCTGTGTCAGGCTGTCCATAACTCTTTGAATTAAATCCACAACCATGGTTAAAGAGAACACACAAACACGTTTCACTGCATGGGATTTCTTAATACAAAGTACTAATGAACAAAGTTGATGATTTCGTCCAGAGAACAATGTCCGCTCATAAAAAAATCTGATGTAACTCTGGATGACAGGATGTAGTCACAATTGACATCGATACTTACTTACCCTCCAGAGTGTCACATTGTGTCAGGTTATGATAATCGAAACGGGTCAGGATCCCTGACTTCAGTCCTCGTACCAGACCCTCCAGATACCCATGGTCCACATTGAAACCAAGCTCCGGACAAACAGACATCCTCTCAGGCGATGCGTCTCCTTCCAAGGTCGTTCTCGGTGTGTCCGCCAGACACTTTGTGTTATTTGTCAACCTGTCACTCTGGGTGTTTCAGCTTACTTCCTCCTTTACTTCACTGACTGGTCCTCATGGGATCTCTCCTTCCTCTTTGACTCATCTGCTATTATAGTTCTCAAAACATCTGTACAAAAGCCACATTTGCCTTCAGGATATAAGTGCTATTTCAAATCATTGGGGCTACATTGAACTGATGATCTGACAATAATCCTAAACACATCTTAAAGGAACGCTTGTTTAAAACTAGCATTAAATTCAGATGAATCCAAGCAGCTCCACAAACCTGAATCTTCTCCAGATGGACCTCACATCAGCAGACCCCAGTGGATGCAATCAACAGACCCTGGGCTCTAGATGGACTCCATGGTGTATAAAGCATGAAACAATGCGTGTCACCTGACCTCTGGCTCTGTGAGAAGACTTTATGTTAAGCGTATACCAAGAACATATGATCCTCAATGGCCAAAACACTCTGGGACCTCTGAGAGAGTCTCGGCCAAGGCAGGGTGTGAATTACGGGAGGGTTTGGAGGGGGTCTGACCCCCCTAATTAAGACTTGGACCCCCCCAAAACAGGTAAAAACAACAGGCCGGGGGGTCGATACACACCCTGGAGAAGAAGTTGACCCCCCCAATAGGCATTGTATAATTTGTACTCTGGGCCAAGGTACAACAAAGACTAACCATGGTTCTGTTGGGAACTAGAATCATGGTCATTTATCTGACTACAAAGTTGATGCGGAGAAGAAAAAAAAAACACACTAGTAATTTATTTGAAATAGCCTGTAGCCTGACACTGTGGCTTTCTGGCACCTTGCATCGTGCATCAGCTATTACTGTATTACAACTCATAATAGATGCATTCCTGCGTTGTGCATTCATGGTTTGAGAAGTTAGCTATGGCTCCCAAGACACCAGGGATCTGCAGTGAGCAGATGAATTTGGGCCACAATGTGTAGAATCTACTTAAGTCTAAGTAACTTACAATCTGCTGTGGCTGTGTTCTTTGAATTCATGCATATTCCAATCCTCCAATGAGTAATATTTCACCATGTGAGGGAGTGTTGAGAAGTCTCTGAGTACGGCTGTGTGACTGTATGTGTTTTATGCCTATCAGAGAGTAATGCTCTGGACAACTGGATTTTCCACTTGTGATTTGATATGCACTTTCTTTGCTTGTATGCACCTTTTGTATATTTATTAACCGACTGTTTATTTCCATGTTAAACCCTATACGCTTGGATTACAGAGAGAAGTTACTGTACAATGAGCATCCCAGTGCAATATTGTTTTGCCAACAGCTAGACATGAGAGCAGCAATACAATGAGGATAAAAAAGGGATAACATGATACTTATTGAAGAGCAAAAGTGATGCAGGTCTTTGCTACAAGTTATTATGACAACATGAAAACCTGATGCAGAAAAACATATCCACAATGCCTCCATTGTGTCAGTATATAAAAGATTTAATCAAATCCATGTATGTCGCCCTATTTACCATTAATGTCACAGAGGGTTTTAAAGTATCCCACAGATATCAACATCAGCTATCCAACATTAAATCCTTACAAAAGACATAAAAAACTCCCAATTAGCTGTACATATGTAATATACACAAAGTGTGTAGGAGTCAGGTGTGTTGTGTATAAGTGTATATCCTGTGTTCTTGTGTGTTCAGCCTGGTTTGGGATGGATCTGCATGGTAGTCAGAATCTGTTTACCAGTGTTCCTTTCGACATTCATTTTTGGATTGAGACTTAATGGTAGACTTTTTCCACAATCTGACTAACAGTTCTGGTCCTTTTTTAACTTCATTGTTATGCAATATGAATTGGACCGTAGTGATGTCAAAGATTAACAAACTTGTTATAGTCATGAAGGGTTTTGTGTTGTAAACTTAAAATGAAAAGATAATGAGTAGTAGTTTTCCATGTTGATTTAGTCCACCAGCATCAGCCATTTTCTTGACAGTACGAACAGGCTATTTGATTAATATGTTTGCTGACAAAAGTAACTCTAATCTTTACCAGTAAGAATCCCCAAACTTTGAGTGTGCCTGGGGTTCTGTCTGTTCAGGTTTAGTTTGAGGTAGATGTACAGTGGGTGTGAGCACTGTGTGAGCGGATGATTGTAGTTCTTGGCTGTACTCAGATCAGCATCCAGCAAGCAAAGATCTGTGTGTGTCTCTGTGCGTGCGTGTGTTCACTTTTAGTCTGTGGACTTGGAATGAAGAAGTGAGTGTGAGACAGCAGTCTGTGGGTGTGAGACAGCAGTCTGTGGGTGTGTGTCTAGGACTTTTTAGGACAGTGTGGGCTGAGTCTCCAGCAGTGACAGATGGTGTTGAAGAGGCGACAGCGACAGGAAGCACAGGGGTCACAGCAGGCAGTGTGAGGCGAGCAGTTCTCTGTAACTCGAGCACACCGACGAACAGGTGGTGCGGGCTCCAGCTTCAGCTTCTGAAGAGAGGTGGATGGAGAGAGAGAGGGTAAGAAGGACCGAGACGACAGAAAGAGAGAAAAGAGAAAAAAGAGTGAGAAAAAGAGTGAGAGAAAGATAGCTAAGATACAGTATAAACAGACAGACAGGCAGACAGACAGACAGACAGACAGACAGACAGACAGACAGACAGACAGACTGACTGACTGACAGACTGACAGACTGACAGACTGACAGACTGACAGACTGACAGACTGACAGACAGACTGATACAAAGATAGAGCTGTTATTTATACCTGGTGGGAGAAATGCCACACCATGTTGCACTACACTAACTGAAGCCAAATGAAGACTATATGGCACATCACTTCATCAATGACCGGCTCCACACATTTAATACATTTGGAATAGATTTGAAGTGACACCACAATTCCTCAATTATAAAGAACCCTCTGAAGGTCCGGTCAACATGATGTGCCAGATTAACAGACTAGGATCAGTGATAAAGAAAGAGTAACTTATTGGAACAAAAACTTACTGCTACATGGTGACCGTGACCAAGGAAAGTCTGCCTCCTAGCGAAAAGACGCCTGGACTTCCCTTGATTCCAAACTACAGATGCAAATGTCAAACAGGAAGTTAAGGGTTAATTCTCTTTAAATGTTGAAAGTCACTGAAGTTCTGGTAGGACTTTCAGACAAGCTTTATTGACCAACAGGATTCAAAACTGAATTCAGTTATAAAACTGCTTTGCACAGATTACTTTGAGGGTTTATGAGCTAAACCTACAAAAAATATATACTGATCATTCTCATTATGTACACTGTTCCTATTCTTAAAGAACAATATATTTCATGAGAAGCGAATAGGATTTCATACTATGCATTATGTAAGTGTGTCTAATATCAAACATACATTTTTCCTCAAGGCTTTTCCATTCATGCATATTTAACCTTCGCTTGAAATGATATGATTTGATTAGGTAAGTCATCTGAAAAAGATTATAATGTCTATCAAGTTATCCATATACAAGTACACCAATGACGGGAATAATTATTATCTTTATGACTATATGAAAACGTTATGCTGATACTTACCTAAACATAAATAATTGTTTCTCACATATTATGAGAAATCTTTTGACTTGGTGGATGATTTGATAAGGTGTAAGCGTTTACAAAGAATTATGTAAAGATTTCAATCAGTGAGTCAATTTGAGTAGGCCTAATGCGTATTTACTCAAACTGCAACAACCTTTGATTAAGGGACTTATATTTAAATGGTTGGACTCAATTGTAAGCAATGTATGAGAATTGTTTTATTTGTTTCAGCTCTCAACTTGTTTGTAGACCATTATTGCGCCATAATCCTGATCATACTATAAATAATTGCTTGAGTGCAGGTACTGATCATTTCATCAACGAGGATAATTTGTGACATTTGCCTACATTTAAAGGAGCTATATAAATGATACAGCGTGAAAGGCTAATATGTGACCGGTGCGGCGGTGCACGTATTTAAAGGAACTATCAAATAAGTAGACCAAAGGCTATTCTTAAGTATTTAAATGAGGATAGCATTTTTTTATGCATCACAGACAACTAATAGGCTACAGACATTTACCTCACCTGAATCATTCTCATGCTCCTTAATTCGCGTATCCCGCTTCATGTCCTCAGCCAGAATTAGAGGGATAGCCACAAACAGGAGACAAATCCAGAGAAATAATCTATCCATCATCGGTGACGTTGTCGGAAAGCTTTAGGTGAGACAATTGACGAGTTGCACTACTCTTGTTCTCCACACAAAATAAGTACTTTCCTTTGGATTTCGTAAAAAACAACCAATCCTGCAGCTCCGATGCTATTTATGTTGTGAGTTTATGGGGAGGGGGGACAAAGTGGTGAGTGGAGAGGGGAGGGGGTTCAAGTTGCTTACTCCACGCCCACACTTTAAATTAGGCTTTCAAGATTAAAATGTAACAGCTATTTTGTCCATGCCCTATAGGATCATAATTGACAAGCTGGTTCCATTACAAGTATGGTCCACCACAAAAGTTGTGCATTCTGGAAACCGATTGCTGACTATCCTAGTTCCAAAATAAATGAAAATTTGTGTCACAGGCATTGTTCAGTGAAAAACATCACAACATGTCCCACTGTAGTACAGTTTTTAGAAGCAAAGTACTTTGTTCTGTTATTAGGGTACAGTTTGCAACACATCATGTGTTTGGCTTACAGTCGACGCAAGTGATACCCATTTTGTATGAGATTTAATGCTGTTTACATGGACAGTTTGGACCAGACTCCAACTCTTGAACTTGAACTGTTGTCCAACCTTCTGCACTGAACTGTGCTCTGCCTGCTGTAAAGCTCTAACACTGATATGTATGATGTGGAGTTCACTGCCTGTGGGGAGCCATCTAAATGATTTAGAATCCATCGTTTGTCTAGGCAGCCCTTATGTACACAATTTGGGTTGCGATACATCTCTTAAGTCCATTTAATGTATATCAACAGCATGGGTTAGAGTCTGGCCAAACATCAAACGATACACTTAAGGGGTGTACTAAAGCTGTGCTCTCTGGTCCACATTTTCTATTTCATAATGTGAAATTGTTCAGTATTGTAAATCAGTATTTGACTTGCTAGATAGACTGGCTGCAGTTTCTATGTTGTCCTGAGCAAGAGGAATCGTCACTGTAGGTGTGGATTTAAGTAAAGCAGACTCAGCTCAAATCAACAGGGGTTGTCATCACAGATAAAATGTGCAGTAACAACATCCCTCATCAGCAAGCACCAACAAGCCAGCTAAAAGCTAACCGCATACCTGCAAATACATACTGAATTGTTATCGAAGCCTAAAACTAAACAGCAAAGTGGTAGAATGCATGATAGGGATGGCCTCTTATTAAACAAGCAGCTGAAGGCTGGGAGTTGCTTTCATTTCCTTCAAGGTTTCTGTACCCTTATTTCTGAAAATGTTCAATTCACCACTTGGTTACGCCCATGGCTGACACTTGAACAAGCTATGCAAGAAGACATTGTCTTTCCTGGGATAGTAAACTTGGCCACCTGTGTGTCTCCCAAGTTGTTAACGGGGGCCCCTTAGAGGCTCCATTAACATGCCTCGTCGCTTGTTGTTCCCTTCAAGGAGGCTTTTCATTTTGAAGGATGTTTAAAGGATTTATCCCCAACCCCCACCCTTGCCTGTAACCCCACATTGGAATGACAAAAACGTTATGTACTAACTGGTCACAAATGAGCCTTGATGAAAAGCTCAACATCCTTTTCTTTTAATTACGTGAACCTGTCACTGGTGAGACCTATTCCTTGGATCTTCAGGCTCACTTGCCTTAGGTGTTTTGTCTAAATGTATAATGTGTCTCTTTCAGCTGTGTTTCCTCCATTTTGTAGGAGGAAATGATAGAGTCCTTGTCTCTCCTAGGAACTTGTACTTCTTGTAAATTCAGTCTTAGCCTGACACCAAGCTTTTCAATACAAATCAAGAACCTGTCACTTTTTTAAACATAAACCCTTGACAGCCCCATTGTAAGTGTTACATTCACCTGTTTTCATTCTAACCTCAAGTTGGCTAGCGTAAGTTATTAACCTCTTAATTTATTGTTTCAAGGAATGCCTGGCCCGGTGATGGATCATATACTTCAAACATTTGCTCTTGTTTATCTGGAATGGGCTTGGGATAACTAGGCAGAAGGGCTTTCAGGAGCCAAGAGCCTCACTAACACCTCAGTTGCCTCCTGGAACCTTGTCAAGATGCTTACATCCCATTGGTTGATGACATAAATGGTCATATGTTGCCAGCCTACTTGTGTTTGTATGAGAGTTTAACTCCTGTAGATCGCTGCTTCAATTTGATGCTTAAAACTTGGGGAAAGTTCTGAATAACGTTGTTCCTAAAAAGACCAACAACTGATCAGGTTCTGAGGGGGTTAGCCATTGCCAATGTTCCTCTTTTCCAGAATTTCCTGCGATTGGTTGCATTAAAGCAATCAATAAAACACAACCAAATACGACCAGCAATTATGACAGGCCTGATTGGACAGAATTCAAGTAACAAATTATCCAACAAGATCAGGCCATCAATTATCTGTTCACATGGGAACCTCTGAATTTTGATTTAAGGAATCACCCCTCTGTCCAATATCTTTCTTGCAAAGATTTTCAACCCTTCATGTAAAACTGTGCACCATCTTACACTTCACCAACATATGGGGCTTCTCACTCTTGAGGAGAGAACATAACATACTGCTTGGACATTGTGTTACTTTGAAACAAGGCTATGAAAAGAGGTCAGGCACATTCCGATTTAAAATGAAACAGAGGCACCCTGAGGAGTTTGGAAATTAATGTCTCCCGTCAAAGTGAATGCACTGTCGTTTTTTGTGTTCACAAACTCACATCTTGGGAGCAGTTGTTTGGCAGTGATTTTCACACTCTGGTGAGAAAAAAATCCTGACCAGTTTAAGTTTGTATTTACATGTGTGTGTTTCCTTGTGCTCTCTATTTTTCAGTTTCCTATCATCGTCTTCCCTTTGGAGTAGAAGAGTTCGGTTCTCAAACCCATGCAGAGTCTGCAATGTAAAGCATATGGAGTTTGAAATATTTACTTAGTATACGGAAATGATCAGCAAGGTTCTCTATTACACTTGGCCTCATTTCTTTACTGAAAACAGGAAATTGCTGGATGTCTTTTTTTTATATATAAAAGATTTGGTTATGCTGTGCATTGTGCAAGTGAAGCTGCTCACACCCAAAAGAAAACACATTTACAGGAAACTGAGATGTATGGCTATAGGACATGAAATGGTTCTATAGACTTTAAAACTCCACTTTTACTCCTCTTCCCTATACACCCCATGTCCCTTGTCACCCCCAGTATTGGACAATCAAGTCAAGAAATATAATCTGAGAGGAAAATTCAACAAGGATAATAACCAACAGTGTACAGCAACGGATGCTACAAAGAAAAAGTGTAGGACAGTCACAACAGGCAGGACGCATGTGACAGATCAAGCTGAACCAAACAGACAAAACAATCCAGGTCGATGCAACAAGACAGATCTAGGACAAACCGAGGACGTTTTATTTAGATCTGAGGCTCCAATCACAGCTCCGGAATGTGAAATAAAGAACGGTGTAGCAAAGCTCATCTTGGCAGCGCTCTGTTGTGTAAAAAGCGGTTTAGAAGGTGTTGAGAACAGGGAACAGAACCTCCTGTTCCCACTGATTGTATCGCAGGCTGACACAAGAACAAACATGCTTGTATTGCCTCCTTGTGGCCAAATGAGGGAATGATGTGTTATGTGCCTCTCCAAGGTTCTTGAAACGGTGATGTGTGTGTTGCATGTGTGTGCTTGGGCCAAAAAGGTGACATTGGGGACTTTATTGCATGTACTGTTGCATGTAAAGAAAAGGCAGCAAGAAAAAAATCCAACAAATAAACAAATATACATTTTAATACTAAATACCATTTTGTCCTTTTACAATGATGATTTTCAATTACAAACAGCAAGAACGAGCAGCAGTAAAGTATATCAGTTGTCTGTAAATGGGTATGATCAAGAAATTAACTGAGCTTGAATGCATGTTCTTCAAAAATCAGGATGGAGTTCAGGAGGGTCCTGGGCAACCATTGACCACTGGAGAACACCACTGAACCCTGTGACCTTTGACTGTCCGCTGGTCATCGCAGCTGAAGAAATGGGTTCAAGGTCACCATGGCAATTACAGGAAGAAGAAGAATATGCCGTTGACTTTCAAGTTTTTCATGGTCAGTTGGACTGTCAGTTTACTAAAACACCAGACAAAAATACACTAAGAGTACCTTTCCCCACACATTGTTTCTGGACGAGCCTCAAATTTGGTTGATCTTTGGTCAGTGTCTCCATGTCCATCTGTGCTGGTACTGGTTTCAGCACTCCTCTCACTGCTCTCTGTTAATAGTCTGCATGGACTCTCAGGGCTCTCTGGGTGGGGGGAGTCACCACTAAGACAAAGAGCAACATCAACAAACGGTTTATTTCGTGAGCTGAATTCTCATAGATTGATCACCAAACTGTGTAGACTTGGCACACAGATGTGCTTCCCCATTCCCCTATGAACATGGACAGGAGCCATCTAACGGCTTTCTCCTCACCTCACCCTCTGCTCCAGGAGTGCTATGGAGACCTCCCTCTCCTCCAGAGCTCTCCTGAGAAAGTCAATCTCCTTCTGTTTCTCCTGGAGCTCCTTCTGCAACCGGTGGTTGGTCTCCTCCAGGGTTTCACAGAACGCCTGCAGACAGGGAGACAACAATCATCAACACAGGCTGTATTAACTCTTATTTGTTTAGTTGCGAATACACTGCAATTCCCCCACTGTACTGTATTGGAATAAATGTCTGCAACATGGATTATTGGCCCTCTTGCAATTTCCGGAGTTTAACAGGACCGTATGCGTTGTTAGTTACCGGGGCCCTGTTCTGAGAAGCTGTTACATATTGCACAAGAAAGAAGATTTAAGTGGCGTGTTTGTGGAACTTACCCGGCTCTCCTCCAGGCTGTCGAAAGGACCAGGAGGATCATCTAGGCAAAGGAACTGTCTGACCACTGCACTGTTTGTGAAGAATGTGAATTCAGATTTAGTGAGCGGCGCCAGTTTGCCTGCCCACACAGACATGCACACACACACGCACTCTCTCTTTCTAACACACACACACCCTGTAGGTACCTGTTAATAATGTCTTTGTGTGCTATCAGGTTCTGTAGAAAGGTCTGTAGGCCAATTTGTCTCTCTTCTAGAAACTCCATGTCATAGTTATCCTTAAACCAGCGTTTGGGCGGCAGGGACAACCTGAACCTTGGAAACAACTCTTTGAGCTGCACACACACACACACAGAGAAGATTAGTAGCAAATCCACAACAAAACAACTCTGTTGAAAGTATTTTTTAAATTTCCAATCTCACCTTGTCATTGAGCCGAGAGAAGTCTGTATATCTTCTGAAGATCACCCAACTATCTTCTTGATTCTTCTTCACCAGGATCTTATAGACCTGCAAGAAATCCATTGACAAACACACCCACAGTCACACACACACACACAGTTATTGTGTGTGTGTGTGTGTGTGTGTGTCACAGTTCCTGCAGCTTGCCTGGGAGGAGTGAGTAAGACTGTGGAGCAGCTGCCACTGCTAATAGAAGGACACCCTTCAGACTTGTGACTGTGAATCGCCCTATTCCAGTGTAGCACACATACTGATCAGGGACATGAGTTCAACTCCTTAGAAAGGGAGCCTCAAGCCATTCAACACATCACACAATACAAAACGCAACTTAATACCATGTAGCCATGTGTCATTCATGTTCACCCACATGGTCTATGTAGCAAATACAGCAACTGAAACAAAACAGTCTACAGTCTAATTTCTTCAATAAGGAAGTAACCTTGTAGTATATTAAATTCAGCAAAGATACGGTGATACACTAAACTACTCTGAAACAAAGACATCTCGTCATCGGTCTTTCATGTTCTGAAATAACTGATTTGGGATTGGGTCACATGATATGTAGGAGAAACTTCAACCTCCAGAGCAGTGTCCTCTCGTCAAACCTCACCGTGAACTTGGCCCTCTCCTCCATTATCTCATATCCCAGCAGGGTGGGAGTGCTCGGTCGTTCTTCCCAGTCATCTCTGGAGGTCCCATCTTCCTGGACACACCTCTGCTTCCCTCTGCTGGGTCGTCCATGTCCCTCTGTTTGGGGAAGACTAGGACAAGGTAATGTAGCTCCTAAACATCCTGTAGATCTCTCCCAGGTGGTCTTTTCCGTGAGGGAGCTGTCACATGGACTTCCCAAGGGAGAAGTCCTCTTGGGCCAGGAACTGCAGGTAACTGGTTGGGTCTGCTGTTGCATGGGGACTGGCACGGGGACAAAGGGAGTGGCCATCCTCTGTTATCTTGCCTCCTTTGCTGTTTTAAGATTGTTGAAAATCGACCATTAGAATCACTTTAATCTATAAATTGGTTGAGATTAGATAATAGTAATGTCGATACCTGTTTTCCAGGAACTTCAAGATTGTATGAACCGAAGCTGCTGTTGTATCCTGCTCACGGTGGTTACTGTTCCGTAGGAAACAGTTGAAAAAACTGCTAGCGACAACCTTCAGCCCATGTGACGACAGTTTATGTGCAGCACTTCTGCGGTTCTGGGAAGATATTAGGGCAAGCAAATGTAAACAACATCATGTGCTCTGCTCGGCATGGTATTGATGTCACACGTTGGACATTTGTGACACTATGTTACTTCTACTGTCTGCTGCTTTAAAACGTATATTCAAACGGTAGCTAAATCAGTAAAACTTTCATTCGTCATCGTGTAGTTCTACGTTCTTTAAAAAAACAGTCTGTTCGACGTTTGTTTAGTAAGGTCTAGCAGCTGCTTTTCAGGGCGTGCAGACGATTAGGGGAAGTAGATTCGACTGTCAGTCTGCAGACGGAAGTTTGTTGAAGCTAGCTATCGCCCTAACCCAGACAACAAGGATTCAGCTAGCTGTTCTGGTTTGTGTTTGTCCTTTCAATTCAAATAATGCTACGTTTCGAATATGGCAAATGGGTTATGGTCAACAAGTTTAGCTACTAGTCTATAATTGCTAGATAGTTACAACTGAAAGAGAAAATCAGTCACTTAACATTGAGCTTCTACAGTAGTAACGTTATCATTTTAGTGCATGATGCATGTACATGCAGTACCAGACATATGGTTAATATAGCGTTATTGAGCCTGTTGGAAGGATTTTAAGCTACCACCGAATGCATCGTTGTCTGTTGGCGTGATAGACATGAATAGGCTATTTGTAGGCTATTTTCATTCCTATTCATTGTGATGGTTCAATGTGTTCCTTTCTCTGCACACTGCTGTAGGGTCACACCATGTGCCTCCTTGGACAATCCCGTGGCATGAAGCTGTAAAGTGAGGAGGGGGAAAGTACCCCTGTTTGCTACAGAACCACAATGTCCTCTCTGAGTCCTCCTCGATTACCCCTTGCCTCCACCTCCATTTCGGAATACAGTGGTTGTGGTTACATAGCTGCTGCTGCTGCTGTTACAGTTCAGTCTGCTGAGCAGACCCTCTTTGGCTCAGATCGCTATGCCCGGCTCATCTTGGCCCAGATGAACAAGATGCGCCTGCGCGCCGACTTCTGTGACGTCGGACTGAGGGTGGGTGGACGAGTGTTCCGTGTGCACAGGCTGGTCCTGGCTGCCAGCAGCCCCTACTTCACCGCCTTGTTCTCTGGGAGGATGAGCGAGGCTGACAAGGAAGAGGTGCAGATCCTGGGAGTGGAGGCCAAGGTCTTTGAAGTCCTGGTGGAATTCATCTACACAGGTGCCTTCCTCTCGAGCGCTTTTCTTTCTTGGGTTTCTCAGTTTGGCTGAGTGTTGGGTTGAGTCTTGCACTACTGAACACCCTGATCTCCTTCAGGTACAATCAATGTGTCGGTGGAGAACGTTCAGGAATTGATAGTGGCAGCTGACATGCTCCAGCTGTCTGAGGTGGTGTCTATTTGTGGAGAGTTCCTGAAGGGACACCTGGACCCCTCCAACTGTGTGGGAATCTACCAGTTCCTGGAGCAGATAGCTTGTGTGGAAATGCTGGAGTTTACTGAGGACTACATCCATGTCCACTTCCTGGAGGTGCCAGCCTTGTCCTCTATCTCTGCTTCTATCATGTCCAGCCCCCCACGTTCTCTCCTCACTCATCCGTTGGTAGATCCGTGTTTCTTTTAGCTCCACCTCTGCTCTCTTCCCTCTCTGACCCAAATTCTGTTTGTTTTTGTGTGTATGATGACAAATCTGTGGTCATGTAAACAAACAACCCTTGCTAGGTGTGCGTGTCGGATGAGTTCTGGGGCTTGTCCAAGGATCAGCTGGTGAAGCTGCTACGCAGCGAGGAGCTGAGGATCGAGGATGAGTACCAGGTGTTCACCGCCGCCATGGACTGGGTCCTCCAAGATGTGGCCAGAAAGAAGAAGTACGTGGTGGAGGTCCTGGATCCAGTCCGCTTCCCCCTGCTCTCCCCTCAGAGGCTCTTCAAATACATTGAAGGTGAACAGTGGCAGCCATTGTCATGCTGATGACAGCACTTCATGTGTTTACATTTTGGTTCATGCATTTTTGCGTACCTGGTACTGACCTTCGATGGTCTCACCCAAGGCATTTCAGACTTCAGCCTCCGGGTGGCGCTGCAGACTCTGCTGAGGGAATACACCGAAGTCAGCAAGTCTCCCAAGGAGAATAAGATGTACAGTCTGTTACAGCCAGCCAAGATGAGGCCTAGGAGGAAGGCCAGGAAATATCTTTATGCCATTGGTAGAATTATTATTTTTTTAAACAGTATATACCCACCAATGCATATTAACCCCCCCCCCCCAAATGATGTAGAATTGCACACAATGCTGAGGTCTTCAGACAGCACTGTCTCAGTTGTTCTGGATAGGTTCCATGGCCCTAACACTGGTGGCTTCTTATCCCAGGAGGCTACACTCGGCTGCAGGGCGGCCGCTGGAGTGACAGCCGGGCCCTGAGCTGCGTGGAGCGGTTCGACTCCTTCAGTCTCTACTGGACCACCGTGTCCTCCCTGCACCAGGCCCGCAGCGGGCTAGGGGTGGCCGTGCTGGAGGGCATGATCTACGTTGTGGGAGGTGAGCCATGCATTATTGTTAACGCTTCCCAAGCAACACAGGAGGCCGGAAATGAGACGGTGCAATGTTCTGTCTATATCGTAACATATTCATGGCCTTAGGGGAGAAGGACTCCATGATCTTTGACTGCACAGAGAGGTACGACCCAGTGACCAAGCAGTGGGCGGCTGTGGCCTCTCTCAACTTCCCTCGCTGTGGTGTGGGGGTGTGCCCCTGCCACGGGGCGCTCTACGCCCTAGGTAAACCCCTCTTCCCAGCTTAAGGCTGCGATCACATAGTTAAAACCTCATACCCTTCTCATTGTACCTCTTCTCATTTGCCAAAACAAAGAAACCACTATCATCCGTTAACCAATCCGTTGATAGACCGGAACCATGTTTTAAACAGAACATTTGAGTTGAGAAGCCTTTTCATTGGGTAACCGTGGTTCTGATGTCAATGGGTCTGCCTGTGACGGGGTCTCTGCAGGAGGCTGGGTCGGGTCGGAGATCGGGAAGACGATGGAGCGCTACGACCCGGCCGAAAACAAGTGGGAGATCATCGGAAACATGGCCGTTCCCCGCTACTACTTCGGCTGCTGCGAGTTACAGGGTTAGTTTCGCCTCATAGAAGTGGCTGCACTGCCTAACGAGGTCTATCTACATCCACATGCATGCCTGCACCTCTGCATCCCTGAGAGCAACGCTATGAGGTGAAAGGACCGGCTGTCGGGAGCTAACCCAACCGTGACCGCCCTGCAGGATTCATCTACGTGATCGGGGGGATCAGTGACGAGGGGGTGGAGCTGTGCTCGGCGGAGGTATACGACCCCATCTCCAACCGCTGGAGCGCGCTGCCCGTCATGGTGACGCGGCGGGCCTACGTGGGCGTGGCCTGCCTCAACAACTGCATCTACGCCGTGGGAGGCTGGAACGAGGCGCTGGGGTCGCTGGAGACGGTGGAGAAGTACTGCCCGGAGGAGGTGAGGAAGCTGGGCCGGGGTAGTGGCACTAGTCTGCCTCTGCTACAGTCCCAAAAGTTCAAATGGGTCACGGCCTGTTTAGGAGCCATTTAGCTGTTTAGGGGCTTTTACCCCTAGAGATAATTTGGTTGATACAGTTTAAAGTCTGAATATATTATGTATATAGTATGAACTCAGGGTGCCAATGAAAAACAATTATTGGCCATTCTTCTTCTCATGCATTATTTGTGTCTGTATCTCTATGTCTGTATCTCTTTTCTCAGGAAAAGTGGGTTGAGGTGGCCCCCATGGCAGTGGCACGGGCAGGGGTGTCTGTATCAGCAGTCAACGGTCTGCTCTATGCCGTCGGGGGCCGGGCCTCCAGTAGAGACTTCTCAGCACCAGTGACGGTGGACTCTGTGGAGATCTACGACCCTCACCTGGACACCTGGACTGAGATTGGCAACATGATTACCAGCCGCTGTGACGGAGGGGTGGCCGTGCTCTGAGAGCCCCCTGTGGAGCTGTTCCCAAGTCAAATACCAGTCTTTCTACCCACTGTTTCAAACATGGCCTTCACCGGATTTCGGTTTCTGTATGCCAGCCAGTGTAGGATCTACATGTCCACATGATACGTCCCTGGCTCAGAAACAGAAACCCAGCATTTATCAACACCAATAGTTTAGTTAGTCTAGATCAGGGCTATTCAGCCCTGTTCCTGGAGAGCCCCCTTTCTCAAACCCCAGTTGTAACTAACCTGATTCAGCACATCAGTATTAGAATAAGGTGTGCTATTTCAGGATTGGAGCGAAAGTTTACAGAAAAGCTCTCAAGACTTGACCTCTCAAGAGGCTTGGAGAACCCGGATCTAAAGTTAGTCAAGACTCTGTAGGTCTAGATCAATGGATATCAAGAGTACTCTTCGTTATTATTAAGTGCTTGTTTTAACTTTTCACGTCACACATTACTTACTAAGTACATTGAACACTGAGCCAAGTATGACTGGAAAACTGCCAACAAACTGTTCATTTAAACGTGTAATTTCTTCCCTTACAAAAGACACCCACTGGACATTCCAGCATAAAAGTGTATAATTATTTTTCATTGTTTACTTTATCTTATATGGATAAGACAACATTAGTCATTTTAGGATGTATGGTAATTTACTACCATGAGGCATTAGAACTGGTTCTCTATGCCCTAAGGGACTTGAGTATGCTGATTTCCACCATTTCCTTTGTGTATGTGGTATGCTCCAGAATGTACAAGTGGTTGTCCATCTGACTTAATGCTGCTAACGGTACACATTTCGGACACTGCAGTGCGTTTTCAACATTACTTGAGCAAAGGCTCTATGATACTAACAGTATGCTTTTAATGCTAGTTAGCCATTTTAATGTTAAAGGTTTCTGCTGTAAATGAGTTCACAACTAAAAAAAAACTAATGTTGATTGCTAAGGTTATGTCCCACATTACTGTTTGCAATCAGTAATTTTGTTCAGCGTGTCTGTGTCTTTGTCTGCTGCTGATAGGCAACTATGGTTTTGAAATATTTACTGTAAATATCAGTGTTGGTTGGTGTAGCCACCAATTTCAGTCAAGTATGGAACTCTTTTGTCACCTCAAGCACCAACACAGGGTGAGTGTGTTTTAAAATGTCTGCGTTCTATTGATGGACGACCATGTGTTGACTTTTATTAAACGGGACAGATATTTCACTGGTTTATTTTTATTCATGTTTTATCACCTTAAATGATTTAAACAGTATGACAAAAAACATGTCCTGGTCCAAGACAGCAGCCAGGAAAATGTTTCATAAAGTTTATTCATAAACTTCCCCATCAATATCTTTGCCATAAATTAGCACAGTCACACATAATCAGACACAGATGTCTTGGCTTGGTATGTCCAAACATCTGATCCAACATTTTTGGTTTTCACTCCTAGCGCTTTTTAGCATGAGTAACTGTAATTCTTAGAGTTTTCCTCCTCAACTTTTGAGTATTCCAAAGATAGTCAATTCTCAAGTGCCTTGATCTTCTTCTCAGGACAGAACTTCTTCAGAGTCAGTGTGGCCACCAGGGAGAATGTAGCCACCAGAGTGAGTATTGTCCGCATGGCTTTAAACCACCCAGGGTAGCCGGGCAGCAGGGTCAGATCATAGTGCAGGGAGAGGCCCAGTCCCATGACAACGATCAGGGCTCCCTCTGTGATATTGTCCCTACACAACAGAGCCACCCAAGCAAGCAGAGAGGGCACCACACTGTTGCCCAGGTTCATCCAGTCAGGCTGGGCTGGGCTGCCCTCAGGGAGGGCAAAGCCCCAGCGAACCCCCCCTAGAAAGGACACAATGGAAGCCCCATAAACCACCTGAGCAAAGGCTACCTCTGGATAGTAAGACTGGGTCGCAGCCATCAGAAGAGGGGCTGCCAAGAAAGGGGCAAGGCCAGAAAAGCCGAGGTACAGAGCAGGCTTGGGTGCTGTGAAAAGGGCTTTCAAACTGAAGCCATTCTGCCCCTCCACTTTCTCTGGGCCTTCGGGACGCCCCTGGCAGAGATGGGAGGTAGAACAACTCAGAGGCCTGAGGCTACACAGCCTAGTGGAGGCTGGCCAGGAGAGCACTGGTGTAAAGCAAGTTGTGTGGGAACTGGTGTAAGTTCCATGTCTCTTTGCTAAGCAGTTGGGCACTTTGACATCATGATGGAGAGCTCGCCATGCTGGACCCTGGAGACAGGAAAGAGGTTGTGTTAGTAACATAGACTTAATCGATTAGTACTGATAAAAGGTGAAAATCATTTTCCCAGATAACAGACTTAACCTAGTCCTTGATACAACTTGAAACAACTATTTGCTATTAACACTTCTTACCCCTCCATTCAAGTGCCTCCTCAAAACCAATGACATCATTTTCAACCTAAGAGAGATAAGCATGACGAGTCACATCATGTAATATATGAACATTATTGTTATTAGCTTTGTCGTGGTAAAATGCCTCGGACATGTCAGTAGTTTTAAGGATACCTTACTAATCAACCTTTGTCTGCACTTCAAGACAGTTCTAGTATCAGTATGGTAAGGGGGTTGTACCCATAGATATTGGTTGTACCAATGTCGTTACACGGACTAGCTGTATGCTAGCTAAATTTGTTTGCTACCACCACTACTACTACCATCACGAGTGCTAACTAGAAACTACCAACGTAACCCGTTACTAAAAGCTAGTAGTTGACTTAACCACTAACTTGACAAGGTCGTTCACACCTACCCCATAGGCTACGTGTTTGATTTAGCAAGTTATGCTACCCGTGCCATGGAAGTTATGATTCGTGGATCGATTAGTGGGCCTTCAGTGGCAGCGGTGTGTTCAAGAGCGCACAAAGTTCAATGGGTTCTGTTCAGTCTATACAACGTACTAAATATATGACCAGGTTTATATTCTAAATACAGGATCAACACAAAAGTGAACATTTGTATTACAATATCATATAGAGTAGTAGGCTTATATTCCCGATGTGGCCCTGATTATTTAGGAAGCATCTTTATGAAATGAAATACACCTATAAAGCCGTCGTGAATATACCCCTGATGGCTAGGCTAGCTAGTTACGCTTATTTGTAGGCTACTAGTACATCAGACGATTTGGCTACATAGTCCAATCTGTCGGGCTCCAGAAATGTAAATAACTAGCTAACAACAAATGCTATTTTTTAACAAAAGACACATGAAATCGATGAAAGAGAATATTATTACATATTGACCGACTGGTATGTTATTGGGTATTGATCGTTCATAAAGATCATTCTCCTTCGATTAGGTAGGTTTTTTACGTTAGAATCTATTCTAATGATTAAGTTTGTTCGTTTAGGCTGACGTATGCTATTGCTGGATATCAATGGACCGCAAAGCGTGTAGCGTTACGTTCGAATTTGTCATGGGGGTATTTATATAACGGACCATATAGTGATTTTATATATATATATATATATATATATATATTGCTTGTGAACTTGTGTCAGTTTTTTGTCATGGCGTTTGTGCTTTACTCTAACTGGACAACTTTAAAATTAAGCATGAACCGGCGCTGAACCGGCGGATGTACATTGTGCAACCCAGATATTATAAAACGAAGTGCAGAATCCCTGTGTGTGGTGCTTTACAGTAGGTGGCCATTTTGAAACTGTGTTGTTCTTCCAACGTATCAGGTCTGTTTACCTTTGCAGAAAATTGACAGCAATGGTTAGAGGCCGTATTTGCTATCAAATATAACATTATAACACATATATTAGCTACTTTTTATTAACACTATTGGAAATGCATGCACTAGTGTGTCACAATTCATGCAATTTTTCCTATAAACAATATTATCTAGTTAGCTACCACTACTAGCCCATTTTGTTGGCTAGCGACTAGTCACGGTAAGGACTACTGTATTAGTGGGATTTATTGCGCTAGGTAGCTAGCTAAATAGCAGCAGCGTGCATTACTTTTAAGGCTATCACGCTGTCGTTAGCTGGTTGTGGTTGCCATTTGACATGGCAATATAGATCCAAAAGGGAGTTATTAGGTAGGCAGATTGGAGTTTCACTTCCCGTGCCTGATGCATGTCCTCGGTCGTTGTGCCATGGTCATGACATGCACCATTTGGCTAGCTATGACCATCTGACAATAATGTCTCTATGTTATTCACGGTTATCAGGATAAACTATAATAAGTGTATAAAATATTGGGTGAGGATAAAGTTGAGTTTATAATGTAGTATTGTGATTTGGTGTCAGAATCTTCATGTCTTATTATGGTGGCTCTTATTTGTATTTATGGTATGACACACCCTTACTGGACTTTGTTAGAGGCAAGGGAGTAAGGAAGAAGCCTAGCTGTTCATATCAAGGTTATATGTATTGTAAGAATATTTCTGACATGCTAACTCATTGTTGAAACAGGGGAATCGGAAAATAGAATGACATATGATATGTGATATTGCTTGTCTTCAAAAGCATCGTTTTCTTGTTTTTGCCATCCTTTTAAATGTGAGTGTATATTTGGCTCCACTAAATGTGTTACGGAAGTTAAGAGACGTTAACTTTTTCTTATTTTTCTTATAGCTATAAAGTGCTTACCTAAAAGCAGGTGTGCACATGGAGAAATAAAGGACGAGGTTATGTAGGCAATTCCACATGTTAAAGTTCTGCTAAATTAACCCTACATTCTGAGTAATTGATTGTCTTCTAATCTTCCCTTTTTTTTGCAGATCTTCGTCTATAGAAGTCGTTGTTGAAAACTTGGAAAAGTCTGAAAATACTCGGATTAGTAGGGAAAAGCTCAGCCTGTAGGAATACGGAGTGGGTACAGATCAGACACATTGTATCTCCGAACTGCTTTTCTGCTTAAAAAAACGAAAACATTTTCATTTGGTTTTTTGAAGGAGTCCCACTTTATGGAACAATTGTTTTTCAACAAAGGAGTCCCAAATGTTTTAGGACACTCAAGGTTGCTGGCAAGGGATTGCTACTGTTAACTCACTCATCTATGAAATCTGAACTATTGCACCTGCTTACTGCAAACTGACAACCACAGATAAATCCATTGGCAGCAAGCAAATGTAAATGCAAGGCAGATGATGAAAACACAAGACACGGGCCACTGAAGGATGCAGTTGTCTTAAGCACACGTTGAATGGCAACTTCATCATGCATTGTCCTGCAGTATCAAAGTTTCACTGACTACAACTGAAGATGACAGCAATGTAACAGTGGGTTGCACTTCCTTTATTGACATGTGACTTTGAAACTAGGAAGCTGTTTTTCTTCGACTTGGGACAGCTTTTTCACCAGTTTAATGAGGTGAGCTGTGGTATTCGGTGATCTCTGTTGGAAAGTAAAGACTGTCTTGAAACAGATTCTTTTGTGCACGCAGTTGGGCAGAGTAAAAAATGACTCGGTAAGAGGAGGAGGTATACAAGCTAGCACTCTGGTGTAGCTGAACCCGCTGGAACTTCCCTCTCCACTGGACGTGAAGGTGAACCAGTCCTGTTCACTCAGACAGATAAATCAATGCCCCAGCGCTTCCACAGACTGCTCCCTCATTTCACCCAACAACCTGCGTCGGCCTCTCCTATTGGACCCGTCAATCAACTGTGCTTGCCAATCAGTACACTAAACGGCCTGTGGATTTATCCCGTCGGCATTGTGTCTGCCTCTTGAGTTGTAACAAAGGAGTTGGTGAAAAATCTAACTTCAAGACATATTCTGTGGGAGTCCGCAGTCTTGTAAACAATTACAAAACATCCACTTACTTGAGCCACTCGATACTCTTCACAACCTGTCAAATCAGCTGCCCCTCCACCCCCATTCCAAAGTCCTCTGGATCACTGTTCCAGATCATTCCTGCGATCCAGTAACCTGCCTACTAACGCTTCACCCTGGACGACAGGGTCTGCCTCTGGGGAAAGGGGCTGTGCTGTCCTGGAGGAGGGGCTGGCGGCGGGCAACTCTCCATCCGTAGGTGCACTCTGAGGCCAGGGCCAGTGGGTCTGCGGGAGCACATCCAGAGAGGAGGCAGAGGACATCAGAGCCCCTGACTCTGGGGTAATGTCTCCCACTGCCTCACATGACCCGCTGGTTCATACACCTTTTGAGATGCTTAACTGGGAGCGCACACGGAGTCAGTTGTAATGTTCAATGATTTTTCCCCTCAGAGAAGTGGCTACCACTATCATAGTGATTAGAGTTCCCAGACATGAGGTACTGAGGATGCTATTTATTCCCGGACCCTGACAGTGTAGTTAAATGTCATTTTCTTTCAACCCCGGGTTGGTTGTCGCACACACTGGCTTCTCACTTCAATAGTTGAAGCAAATGACAGTAAAGCTGCTCGACACTGAGTTGTTCAACTCTCCCCCTCATCCTTGTCACGCAGCCATCCACCTCACAGGCACAGCTGCAGCAGAAGTTTATCTTTGTTGTTTGGAGGCTAAAAATACCTTGTGGGATATCTCTGGGGAGATGATTCTAACGTTAAGAATCTGGGGAAAAAAGAACGATACTGATCTTTTTATAGAGTTACTGAATGCGATCAGTATCGTAAGGGAAGAATGCAAGTGCATAATATGGCACATATTGGTGTTAAGTTAACTAAAACAACATTTTTCACTTTTAGATCCCTGCCATGAGGTTTGATGCCTCAATCCACTGACCGGAAACACTGGACCTAAATGGCGCAGCATGACTTTGTCCCTGCCTGGCTCAACTTCTCCACACCCCAGCCTGCCAAGGTGAGCCCAGCTTGTGCATCTGACTGGGACTTATGTTGACTGTGTGTGTGTTTTTGTGTGTGTATGTTTTACTGGGGCTGCCTGTACTGTAGGTAAGGTGTGTGTGTGCAGGCCAAAGTGCCTGCATGATCCCTCAAAGGTCATTTGTGGGATCAGGGACAGGTTACCCACACAAACCAATAAAGATCAGGAGAAGGTTGCACATACTCTCCCGGAAAACAAATAAGGGGACTTATTTAGGTCCTTAGTTTGTTAACAAGGCCAGAACATTGAGGTTTTATTAGCTATGATAATTCCTCTGGGTACACATCTTGTCTAACTTCAGGCTCTGAAGTTAATCTACTGCCCAAGCAGAGTGGCTGAAGGAGGAGGAGCTTATTTTAAAGATGTGGTTGGCCTCTCCAGCTAAATGAGATCAGTGTTTATATAAACTGGGTGTAATCTGGCTGTTAGGGTGTATACCAGGTAACCTGTCTGGGTCAAAAGAGACTTCCAGACTGTGCTCCTTCACCTCCTCTCAGGCTCCACTCACAGGGAAGGAAAGGGGGCAAGGAAAGGGGGAAAGGAAAGGGGAAAGAAGGGGTTGAATGTTGGTTGGCTAGGTTAAGAGAATCTTAACAGAAGGCACGTTTGTTATGTCAATCGAAGCCACTCGGGAACAAGATTGTTTACACTCCTTGACACCCCGTTGTTTCCTTCCTACTACCCATAGTCCCCTTCTGCCAGCCTTGAGAAGCATGGCGAGCCCCATCACCACCGGGATGGTCGTGTCTCAGTGAGCCGACGCAGACACAACTCCTCGGACGGCTTCTTTAACAATGGGCCCCTGCGCGCTCCAGCAGGTAACCCCAGACACTAGCAATCGATCACATTCATATTTACAACAGCCCCTTTCTCATTTTTAGGTTTTTACAAACAATATCATGACCGGCTTGACAGTTACCTACAGATTTCAACCTAAATCCCCACAGATATTAAGTGGCTCACAGGCGAGAGATTTAACAGTAGGCTTCCTTCAACCAGAAGTGGTTAACACCACAGCTGGGTTCTTGATAAGTGTTCTCCTTCCTGCTCAGGTGATGGCTGGCAGCAGCCTTCTCTCCTCCTGAGACATGACTCTGTGGACTCAGGGGTGGCGAAGGGGGGGCACGGGGGACTGGCGGGGGGGTCCAGCTGGAAGGAGGCGCCCAGCTGGCACGGCACACCCCGGGGGCCGCAGGACAGTCACCACCACCAGGGACGGCACCCCAAACGAGGGGGAGGGGACAGGGACAGACAGGGGGGGCATCGGCAACGCAACGGCAACTTTCATCCCCGCAAGACCACCGCTTTTCAGGACAAGTTCCCCAAAGAGGAACGCAAGGACAGCAAGGAGGACAAGCTGAAGTTTGTAGAAGAAGACTTTGTAAGTACTTCCACCAGTCCCTGACAGAAGTGTGGTGTGTGTTCTGGCATGGTAGCGTTGACTAGAAAACCAGTGACCACAGATACACAAATCATCATTGTAGAAGCTACAATTATACATTTTTCTTCTGCATGCACCTCCTTCCTACAGCCCTCCCTCAACCCTGAAACAACTGGAAAGCCGGGGACCCAGATGAGAGCCGTGCCTCCCCATGCAGGAGTGTGGGGTTAGTCGTCCACAATTTTTAACTAATCGCTGGGTTTACTTACGTTGTCCCTCACTTCTTAGCCCTTCCCTCCCTCTCCCCCCTCCCCTCCTCCAGTCTGCCTAATTGGCTCGTTTTCCATATTTCTCCAGAGAACCCCCCCAGTGGGAAACAGATGGTGTCTAAAATGCTGGTCATCAAGAAGGTTTCCAAAGAGGACTCCAGCACCGCCTTCTCTGCAGGATTTGCCAGTGCCGGTGCCCTTCCCTCCAACGGTAGCAAAGCACCCATCGCAGGCTCCAGCATCTACAAGAATCTGGTTCCCAAGCCTGTCACCAAGGTAATCGTTGGCTCCAATGATGTCCATTTAGATTGATTAAGCTGGGACAGCCAGAGAAACTCACCCATTGCTCTGTCTCATTGGGACCTGTACATTTTTGTGTCAGAGCGCCCAGTGGAAGCCCAGTGGGAGGGATATCTCCAAACCTGGCCTCCACCTGGCAGGCCGAGACTCTGTCTTCACCAGCCCGGTCTCTGCAGCCAAACCCAGCCACCCAACCAGCACCCCACCACACAACACCCCCAAAGAGGTGAGGGCAGCACAGCTGACCTTCTTTTAGGAAGCAACCCTTCAGAAACTCGGACACAAAAGGAATATGTGCGCATGTGTCCAGCTGTTCAAAACATTACCAGCAGTTCAACACAAAAGCATGGCCTCACCTCTCTCTCTAATCTCTCTCTATCCTTGTCCCTCTCTGTCTCCTGACCTCACAGCAGCATCCCTCCAGCACGACCCCTCCCATAGACATTGCCCCGTCACGCCTGAAGCTGATGCGTCGCGGTCCGGATCGCAAGAGTGAGTTCCTTCGAGCGCTGAAGGACGAGGGCACCGGAGAGCTGACGGGCAGCAGCAGCAGCCCTGGAGAGGTGAGGACCACGACTGACCTGTAGCTGCCCCTGTACACTGCTAAAGCCTCTCTTCCCTTGACTATACAGAGAGTTGTTGGTATTACGGATGTATCCTATCATTGCAAGAAAGACAGGTACATGTCTTCTTGGTTTCCGTAGAGAAAAAGGTTTTCGGTTAATTCAACAAAATTAGACTTGTCGTTTTTAGAATATTGTGTACTGGGTGGGGAGTCATGATGGATAGTGAGCTTTGTGTATGCTGTGACATTCAGGGTGAAAGCAGCACCCCCGAGCCCAGAGGCCACGAGAACGGCCTGTCCCATTCCCTTAGTGACTCAGACACAGAGCACCTGTCAGGCTCCCTGGAGGCAGAACACAGGCGAGTCAGCACACACACACACACACACTCACACCCATACACAATGCTATCTGGCTCAGCTTGCTACTCTATGGTCTAACACACACACACTAAGTTGTATTTATGGCCTATTACAGGTTGTTGAAGGCCATGGGCTGGCAGGAATACCCAGAAAACGATGACAACTTCTTGCCCCTGACTGAGGATGAGCTTAGAGAGTTCCAGACTAAAACGGAACAGGTCTGTCTTTAGGTCCATGTAGACCGTGTTAACATGCCAGGAGGACAGAAACTATCCATCAAACGTGTAACCAAATAACCAGGCTGCTTTCTAACGGTCTGATCTTCCAGATGAAGAGGAACGGTCTGCAGAGGAACGGAGTTCTGGTCCCGAGAGCGCGCTGTGTAACCCTCCACTTCACCCCCTGGAGGAGTGTGGCGGAGGCTCACCTGGAGGAGGGCTCAGAACCAGACACCAGTAGCAGCAGTCAGACCTCCGACGACGACGACTACATCCAAACCTGACGTAGCTTTACCGAAAACAAAACCAAGACGCCCTCCTGCTTCAAGTCTCCTGTCAGCTTTCAGTTTAATAGCACCATTTTTACTTTTTGTTGTTGTCGTTCTTGCACAAGGGAAAACCAATCATATCCCAGTGAAGGGGGAGTCCTCCTCCACCAGACGTCTTTTTCCCTGCGTCTCCACCTTCACTGCAGCCCCTCGCCTCCCCTTGTTTCCTCGCTTTGTGGAACTGAGTGTTCAACAAAAGGGCAACAAATGCACACGATTCTGCTTTTAAACAGACTAACTCATTTCATTGACGATGACACATTAAGGATAATAAAATTGGTTCCTGACAAGCTGAGTTCTTTCCTAGATGAATCTGGTTTTGTTTTATTTCTGGTTACATTTACATTTAGTCATTTAGCAGACGCTCTTATCCAGAGCGACTTACAGTAAGTACAGGGACATTCCCCCAAGGCAGGGTGAAGTGCCTTTCCCAAGGACACAGCGTAATTTGGCTCGGCCGGGAATCGAACTGGCGACCTTCAGATTACTAGCCCGATTCCTTAACCGCTCAGCCACCTGACTCCCTAATGGGAATCCCTCCCTCCCTGGTGAAGTGGTTAAGTCATACTGAGGACATAACCGTTCAAGCTAACCCAGAAACCCTGATGTGCATTTCGCATCATGCTGTGGACTTCTGGTGTCCAAATTCTAGTCTCATTTGTGGACTACTGTTACACCACAAGCTTTTCACCATCCTGGATGTTGTGTCTTACAATTTTTAAGCCATGTGATTAAAGCTAACTTTTATTGACAAATCAAGCATACAGGTATACAAAAGGGGTAACATACATAAATGCATATTTACAACAGTACATCAGCATCAGTATGAACGGTGGGTTGGCTTGGTTGGTTTCCAGGTGATGCATCACTGTGGAGCTTAAGGATTCACTGGCTGCAGGTAGGAAACAGAAAACACTCAGCATAGTAGCATGGGGATTCAGGAATCTTTTAAATGACAAACCTATGGGTTTCATACACACAAAAAAAGTAGGTGACCAGTTAACTTTGATCAGGTGTAATTCTAGACCTCACCACATCCGTCATCTCAACCACTTTACTGCCGGTCACATGGGCTTGTATTTCTTGTCGTCCTTAACTGGACTTTCATCTGGTTTCCTCTGACAAGCCATACGCAAAAAAGACATTGATAAAGCAGTCCGTCAGTCTCCCTGGTTGTATGCGTATACACAAGGCAAGGTCTTAACAGAGCAGGTCATCATCTTGACTGGCAGACCCACCACATGTTCCGTGTACTCACCTTCTTCCTGACTAAGTGGGAGATATCAGATGCTGCTGACTTTGTGGGGGCATTTTCATTGGTGGATTTGACTGGGATCTGATTGGTGGGAAAAACAGAGGCACAGACATTAATAGAGATTCCGGCCTGAGTGAGTGAAGAGCAGGGTCACCTGGCAGGGTGGGTCTGACTTACCACTGATGCTGGGGCTGTGCCGTTTTGAGCTGGAAATGGTGATTCACCCGACTGAAAGAAAATGGAATTATCATTGTGACAGAGCGCTTACATCCACGTAAGTCAAAACTCCCTTCAGTTGAGCATTCCTGTCACAGCTAGCACTTACACTTGTGTTATATACTAAGACCTAAGCAATCATATGAAGAGGTACACAACTCTGGGTGGAGCCCCCCCTCAACTCACCAGTGCTCCCTGGATGGCCTCCGCTGCAGTGTTGCCCATCTTCAGGCCCTCTGACGCGTCCTCAATCCTCTCCTTGATGTCGGGCAGCAGAGCCTTGAGCTCCTCCACCTCCTTCCTCTCCTCCGAGGCAGCCTCTGGTCCCTCGGCCTGCTCAATCACCGCCTGCAGCTTGGCTGGAAGACACACAGCAGGCGTTGGCAAAAACAGGTGACACTTATCATGAGCCTGTGTGCCGTTCAGAATATCGACTAGCTGCAGTTTGTACGCCAATGCTGTGGTTCGTTCATGGAACTCGAGAAAGGGAGATCCTCACCCAGCCTGCTGTTGATGACAGCAATGGAGCTGTTGAACTGCTCGATGGCCTGGCTGTACTGGTCGGTGAGGGTGAAGTTCAGGCCCAGCTGGCAGTGGGTCTCAGCCAGGAGACGGCTGTCAGGGGGCAGGTGCTTCTTCTGCAGGGCCAGACACTCCTGGAAGTCCTCCACTGCCTGTGGGTAGTTCCCTGGGACAATCAGAAGACCAATGGTTAGGACCAAGCTGAAGGAATACGTGTCTGAGTCTTGACAACAGTATGAGGACATAGCTTGATTCTAAAAGTATACCTGATTCAGCAGCAACTTCCCCAAGTTTTAGATGAGCCTGGGCTGCCAACAGCTGGTCCTCTTTACTTTTTTTCCTTTCAAACAAAAACAGGGATATATCAAACAGGACAAGGCTTCAGTTGTAGTTTGAGGCTGAAAGGTAGTAAGCTAGAACTGTACCTCTTGTAGATGACTTTGGCTATCTCTAACATCTCCCAGGCCAACTGCAGGTTGCCCACTTCCTCCTCATCATCACTGTCCTGACAAGAGTGGTGCATGATTGGTTTAGTATCACAACAACATCTGGACTAGACAACGGGACCACGCCTGTGTTATTAGTCGAGTGTGTGACATGTCTTACTTTAATGTCTTCAATGGCCTCCTCTTCTGCTTGCCCCTCTTCTTGTTCTCCATCCTGACCTTCAGAAAGACAAGAATCATTGTGGGTTAACCACCTGTGAACCACCAGACATGCATTGATCCTGTTTTGTATTTTAAAAAATTGCTATTACAGAGGCGTGTCCAAACGGTACGTAGGTGAGAACAGAAGTCACTTACCCCCTTCCTTATCCTCCTCCTCCTCCTCTTTTTCTTCCTCCTCCGGGTGTTCCGCTGACGACTTCTCTGTAACACCGTTCACTCCATTTTGTTTTGTCTGTCCATCAACTGGGGCTGCTCCATTAACATGGCCGTTTGTCACTGGTTCTTTCTCCTTCAACGCACTCCCCTCTGAGTCTTCCTTTACTGAACTCTCCTCGGAATCCTTCTTCTCCTCCTCTGCCATTGCATCATAGACCTGGACTCTTAGCTCATCTCTGGTCTTCTCTGTCAACACACACAAAAAAAACTAAAGGACATGGCTAGGTTGGTGCATAACATTTTAAGTAAACTAAAAAAAAATGTTTTTAAAAAGCAGAGAGCATTTGCCAAACACACATCACATGCTCTATCATGTAAATGGTTACCATCAACATTTTCAGTGCTCTCAATGTTGGAGTCTTTGGGCTTCTCCTCCTCCGCATCCTCCTCAGGTACGCCCTCTAATGCGTTCCCCAGGACAGTGTTCTCCATCCTGTAACAACACAACATGGTTGTACCTTCTATAACGCTCAGGTCCTTCGAGAAGATCAAAGTGTTGAGCACATCAGGGAAGTTGAAGACCACTCACCTGGCCAAAGTCAGGAGAGCTTTACCACACAGGAAGAAAGCCTCTCCACACTCATCAGCAGTGTCTCCATATTTCTTGGCTCTGGAAATCACAGGTTGCAAAACATTCGACATTTCACAATTCTTTCATTGCAAGATGTTGTCATTTTACGACAAACATTCAAAGTATCTTAAATGAATCCAAAATGAATGAATGCTACGTGGTATGTAAAACACTCACAATATACTACAGGCGTCCTGAAGAACGTTGACCGCTGATACTGCATCTCCCATGATGAGATGTCTCTTCCCAGTTCCAATCAATGTATTTGCTTCCTCCATGGTGTAGTTACCACTGAGGATTTAAAAGAAACTCATTCCCGTATCACGGTATCTTCATTGTCTACTATGCCGCTGAATGAGGGATAGTATCTTCGCCCTTATTCTTTGGACTTTCTTGTCTGATTTTCCAGACATTTCTTAAATTTAGATGACCTGGCTACTGTATCATTACAGTATCTAGCTATGCTACGATACTTTTAAATCGACCCATGCCTACAGTACTTAGTAAATTAACTAGCTCTGTGATAGGTACAGTAGCTAGAGCTACCTAACACACACGCTTGTTCTACGCAGAACAAAAGAAAGCGATTGAAAAGTTTACATAGATTTAAAAGCTTACAAATATTAAATATATGTAAATGTATACATACCGGCTTTATAATAAAAAGTGTAATAATAGTGCAATCACACGGTCAGTATGATTCTGGACACACTGACTGCCCTATTGCTGCTCGACTGTGCTTGTTGTAGTTTTTTTTTCTTCAATTTAGCGCGAAAACCAAGTTGTGGTTTCCGGTCTCCTTCGGGTCGATATCTACTTAGGAAAACGTGGACGGTCGAGGCCAGTGCCAAAGTTGATTCCTTACTTGTACCTTGGGTTCAGGGGGGTATCATAGGGGACATATTTTGCATTAACTAAGATATGAAGGCACCCAGGTTGGAATAACTTAATTTAAAAAGTTAAAAGATAAAAAAAAAAAAAAAAAAAAAGCCAGATAATAGTACGTCAGATGAAGTTACATTTATTTAGGCAGTACATCTTCATTGAGGAATGACAGAGTGAGAGAATGATGGCCTGACATGTGCTGTGGACAAGCTATTCAAGCTCTACAGGGTATGCAACTTGACTTATCCACCACAGCTCAGCTGTGTGTTCACCTTCTTGAAGTACATCTATTATTTGACCATTTCACCAACAGGAAAGCCAAGGTAGAGTTTATCTCAAAGCTTCAGGCTGTCCAGTAAATCAAAGGAGAATGTCTGACATCTCAAACTCATTTTAAGGGGGTTAAAAGAAATGTCTGGGTTCACATCTATGCATCTTAATAATAGGTATGTTTTGCACAGCTGACAACTTGATTCCATTAAATAATTATGACAATTTTAAACACTGCCTTTTAAACCCCATTAGATGTGTCAAAGTGAGTCATTTCAATGGAGCCCAACAGAGGACAGTCTACAACTTTTTGGAATAGAAAGGTAGCCTACTCTAATTAAAGTCACATGAACTACTAATAGACACCATAAATAAAGACAGATTAATTTGGTCAAACACAGCATGAAGGCTTTTACAATTGAGGGCTGTACCCAAATACTAGGGTTTCAAATGCAGTGTGGGCATGATGATTAATCAAATGAACTTAACTTCAGAGACATAGCAACTAGGGTGACCAGAAGCATGAGCGTGACCCAGCGTGACCCATCCGAATTCGAATAAAAAATGACAAAAGTGCAAGAGAGATGCAAATTGTCAGCCATTAGAGAAATGTTGTATGGATAGGGTAAAATGTCATATTATTAATGAGGGTTGTGTGTCTCAAGGTACGTAGTCCTGTTTTGTGAACTTTCATTTTGCCACTCTCATGGGCAGCATAAAGATAGTTTGCTGTGTTCAGTATGGCTGCAGTGGAGTCAATATAAGTTGAGTGCACAAAAACCTTCTGTAAATTATTTTCTGGGTTGTAATTCTCAGTTTTTACACTGGAGAGAAGCCCTACAGCTGTGACCTTTGTGGTAAAACTTTTAGCCATGTTATTACTCTTAACAGCCACTGCAGGATCCACACTGGAGAGAAGCCCTAAAGCTGTGACCTCAGTGGTAAAACGTTTTGTGCGGCTGGCCACTTAAGAGGTCACCGCAAGCTCCACAATAGATAAGCTTAAAGCTCTAAAGAGACACCTGCGTATCCAAAATAAAAAAAAATAAAAAAGCAGTGATGTCTGGGAGTAAGTTATCCCAGCAGTCACCACCTGAGAGAATTTCTGTATGACCCACAGCTGGAAGAACTACTGGCCTACACCTTCTGGGACAGCACATGCAGTAACACCAGATCTACAGTCCAACATGGCTGCACACACACAGGAAATGATACTCTACCCCTGTAGCGATGGAGGGAAGCTGTGTCAGACCGGGTAGAAACCTGATGAAATCTGGCTGACACCTTTCTGTTCTGCAGCAAGTAAATTCAAGCACCTGGAATTTGTGTTGAGGGGCGTGTGGGTCGTTCCAAACGCAAAATGAAAATGTATTAGCATTTCCTGTGATAGTAGACTTGGTGGTTCTGATGGAGAAGGTTACTGTGTCTCTCACCAGGTGATCATTTGCTATGTTTTTCAGACCATACTGAATATATTTCAGCCAATATTGACTGATTATGTTGAATCTGTCTATATGTACTACAACTGTATTGATGTCCTGTTGTTCTATGAACTTTCTTTCTGCTATTCTTTCTACATAAACTAGTTGTTGCTTTTCATAAAAGTGCCTGCTAAATGAATATTCATTGATTCACGTCAATACTTTATTATTACTTGGTGTCAGTCTGTTAGCTTTGTTAGTAAATGAAAAGCATTTTGAAAAGTGAAATAAAAAATAAAGTTTCCTGAAACACCTTGTCTATCTTGGTTGATTTGTTTTTATGACAGTTTACCTAAATTGGTGTGTTTCCAAAATACTTGTGAACATAGGACAGAAGTTACTGACAAACTGTATTTCACTGCATTTTTGACATGTTCGAGTATGTCATTCTCAATATTGGATGTCCATTGTGCTCATGAGTATGTGTCGTATTGGGGGTTGTAATAATAATTAAAATCGTATCTCAACAAACTTTTTACTTAATTTTAATATTGTGCTTTATCGCTTTGTAAATTTACGTTACAACAGTGGATAGGATCCTGACATTGGAAGGCCACAACATGTAGTTTTTTTTACAATAAAACAACATTTAGGCTTACTTAGATGGGCTTGTAGATGTGAAGGAATTCACCTATACACTTCAAGTATCATAGAAATCTATTTGCTCGATTGGATACCAAAATAGTCAGAAGCTATTTCAATTACTTGTCCAAAACAAACATCCTGAATAATGTTGCTGATGACCAGTGCAATGCACACTGATCTTCATTCCTTGTAGAGTAGGGACACACATTCTCTGTATTACATTACAAGTCAAGGATCTTGAGACTGAATGGTTGTAAAACAAAGGAGTTAATTGTCCTGTTTACCAGATAATAGCCTAATAACAGGGCAGTTTACACATGTCTCTCCTACATCACTGGAATCTTCTCAAACACATGTATTTTACCCTCCAAGTTAGTTTAGATTGGATCTCATTAGACTATTGCATAACCTGCTGTGTGTTTATAATATAAACGTAGATAAAGTCCCTCTCTGTTTGGGTTAAAGGAACATCTTCAGAAGTGAAATTTGCACCAGGGAGAGAAGTTACTAACAAACAAGTGGAACTGGAAACTATTAAAGTTTTCTTATTTGTTTCAAGTTCCTCTAAGGATATGTTTCTCCTTATTCAACTGTCTATGACTGGCTGCCTTCTTCTGTATGTGTTGAGACAAAGAAGACTGTGGAACAGAGACGTGTTAAACAACAACTTTATGGAAGAGTTCTGGGTACATTGGGATCTTTTTGGAGTTATCAAAAAACGGCAAAGCTGCCTCAATTAACAGGGCGAGGGAGATGGGTAAGCCAAACTTGCTGTCCGGTTAAGTGCATAAGTCGTAGGCCTAGCCTAGGCATGTAGGGTAATTGACAAAACCAGACATAACAGGAATGCTGTTCATTAGCCAAAGTGGATGTGGACCAAGTGAAGCCTTTCTGACAGTAATCATTGGTTTAAGCAAAAAATTATGATAAGGAAGAGTGCCCGGCAGAACTAGCATTATCCTTGTGCCGTTCTGTAATAGGGTGACCTGACGTTTGTATTTTGTGCACAAATTTGATTGAACCGCAAAAGCATTACAGATATGAGATGCAAGTGCCGACTCAGAGTCTACACACTTTGTATTGTGAAGCCATTGGGACGCTTGGATCATAAATATACATTTGCAGGATGTCCCATTTTGTATATTATGTGTAAACGTATATTAAACTACATGAACATAAACTCCATTATTAAACTCTACACACCTGCATTCAATTCAGTTGTTTTAGACAACCCAGCCAAAACACAAGCTGCCAACCCAGGTAACAGAGAGCCTCCTTGCTGTCAGTGCCTGCTGTGAGGGGACTGATCATGTAAGCCTCCTGCTGGCTGGAGCCCTGTGACAGCCCTGTCTCTGCAGGCCTGGACTTGGCATCCAATCAAGCTCACACTGAGACTTACACTGTTGATCATCCATGCTTCAACAATACACTAAGTGGACCATTACCTCAAGCCTGAAAATAACATACGCAACAGTGTTGAGAATGATTGTTCAGTTGTATATGCATTTGTTTGGAGCTTTCAGGAACAATTATGTTATTTTTTGGTGGAAAATGGACTTGCGAATGTCACAGTGTGAAATGTCCTGTGTGAATATAAGGTTTTTCATATTGATTGAACTAATTACCATTTGTGTGTAGGGAGGCTTCCTTTTTGTGAGGGCAGTAAAGACAGGATGCACACAAGCGCTCTTCAAAGAGCTAATTACTGTGGAATTGGTGGTGGTCCTGATGTTGTAATTATGGCTATGTCGTGTGTTGAAAGACGAGCACAGAGGCAGCAGGCCTCGTTTGATCTGAACCTCACCGCTGCAGTTTTAATAAGAGCTTATTGTGTGTCCCCTCTTATCAAGCCCTTCATGTGGTGCCCATAGCAACAACACGCAAAGACATCACTGGGCGACAGCAGGCAGAGGTGGAGTGGCAAGCCCATGCCTGTGCTGCAGATGACAATCAATGCACTCTTCCAGGTCCAGAGAACATAGAAAAGTACACGACCCATTCGACACTCTTTCCAGGACACAGAAAAGGAATGGCAGGACTGTTTTTATTTTAGTAGTAAAATAAGTATTAGGTGCAGACGTGGAATCTGGAGTATTGTGTAATGTACTTGGGTGTGTGTTAAAGGCTTCTAACCTTCAAATACCAAACCAGTGAACAAGGAAGTAGACCAGAAATATAGTATTCAGTGTATGTTGCAACTATGTACCACTGTGAATTGCTCCACATGAAAAGAAACCGTTTTGGTTATTGAACCATTACTGGTATTCCCTAAAGGAGAATTTACAACTGAATTTTTTTATTTTTCTGGATTATGCTTTTAACATTGTAGTAAGAACTATCATTCAAGGGGAATAGCGCAAACACAGATGGTAAATTTTGAGCCTCTTTACTGTTGAGTGGTAAACAAATATTTGCTAAAGTAGAATGTCTATATTTAAACGGCATAACCATATTACTTCACAAACAACTTTACATGAGTGGGCATGTCATAAAGTGGATTAGTTGAGATGGTTTAAACTATCTTTGTGGGTCTGTGAGTCACATGCTGCTGAACCACATGCCTCTGTGACCACTACATGGCTATTGACCTGGATTAGGATGGGTTTTGTCAAGGGTAGTTTATTGTTCTCTAATTCGAAACAGGCTATGTGAAGGTAATCATTTATTACTGGGCAATAAAGTGATAGAGACTGACTGTTGCAACAATCTTAATTCATATGACTGTAACAGAAGGCTATCATTTTGAGGGTTGTGAAAGTCATGGTTTGGACTAACTCATTATACCACCACCCATGTCTTGTTCCTGGTGAATTGAGAACACTTGAGCACTGGAATGTTGAGAAAATGTGCTAAGTCATGCTTGTATGAGGTAGTCCAATAGACTGAATGAGTGTGGGTCGTGGCTGTGTCAGGGTTCTATCATCGCGAGAATTGAACTGGTCTTATATATTTTCAACCGATGCCACCCCTTTCTCGTAATTCTTTCCAAAGCTACAACTGACGGACAGAAGCTGAGGTAGGTTACCACACGTTCAATTTAACATACAAATAAAATGTTTTAGATATCTTTATCAATCAATGAATTTCATAATCAGGCTAATTGTGTACGTGGAAAAAAAAAACATTGGCTTGTTTTAAAGTATTATTTTTTGCCTAATTTTTATTCGCATCATCAGCCAGCATTACACAGCTGTCAATTTCATGATCATTTGAATAGGCCTAATTATTGCGCAAATGGCTTATTGTTCTCGGCATTTCCTTTTCTTCACACTCAATGGAATGGAAAGTTGTTGCTTAGAACAACGCTTTTCGCTTTCACTTTACTTGCAGGGTTCAAATATTTAACTCAGCCTATCATAATGAGCATGATATATCTATTTATGTCTAGAAAATAAAGTTTTGCGAAGAATGTATCAAATTATGCGATACCACGGATTTATGAGATTCCAAAGTGCAGTCAAGCGATTCAATAGGACCTTGAACATTGAACGCAAGTGCAGGACTTTGGTTCTCTACATCAGTAACCTTTACCGATGTCCCCTAATTCTCAGGGTAGACGAGATGCCCTATTGCTGAAATGGGTTCCCCTTTCTTCGTAAACAAACATCAGTGTGTGCAAATAAATGTCGGAGTGATACTTGCAATGTTTTCAGTTCACTTTAAAGTCTTCCTGATTTAGGCAATACAACTCCCAAAACACCTAATACAGAACTGAGCTTTTCTATGTGTAGATGGAAAATTATGTAGTATTACACTGGTGTGCAGCCTAAACTTGTAACAGTGTGATTAAATAGAAGGTATTTTCCCCAGAGTCAAAAATGGCTGCAGGCAATGCACACATTGGAAAACTGGCACCTGACTTCACAGCCAAGGCAGTGATGCCTGATGGCCAATTTAAAGACCTCAAGATCTCCGACTACAGAGGTACCAAACAGCATTTAATACACCAGGTGGATCCACATTGTACAATGTAATATGCTCTAATGTGTAATATGTAGGCCTACTGTAAAAAAGCACAGGAAACTGAGGTGTGTATTTTGCTGCTGCAGGGAAGTACGTGGTGTTCTTCTTCTACCCCCTGGACTTCACCTTTGTGTGCCCTACTGAGATCATCGCCTTCAGCGATGCAGCAGATGAGTTCAGGAAGATTGGCTGTGAGGTCATTGGCGCCTCTGTGGACTCCCAGTTCTGCCACCTTGCCTGGTAATGCCGAACCTTGATACTTTAACCAAACAGCCTTGAAGCATACTGTTATTGTCATTAATGTGTGTCTGAGTATTCAGAAATACTGAGTTATGACAGTCTCTGCCTTTTGTGTGGCTACGCTTCTGACAGGACAAACTTGCCTCGCAAGCAGGGAGGTCTGGGTCCCATGAAGATTCCTTTGGTGGCAGACACACTGCGTTCTATCTCCAAGGACTACGGCGTATTGAAAGAGGACGAGGGGATTGCCTACAGGTGGGGATTAGAGTGTAGAATGGCATAGACTAAACTGCACTCCATGTGTTTCTGCAGCCTGCCTGACACTTATAATATTGCCCTGTATTTGCAGAGGCCTGTTCATTATTGATGACAAGGGCATCTTGAGGCAGATCACCATCAACGACCTTCCAGTGGGGCGTTCAGTAGATGAGACCTTGCGTCTGGTCCAAGCCTTTCAGTTCACCGACAAGCACGGAGAAGGTAGTTTTAATCTTTAATCTCTGCATTCATTCCATTATTTTAATACTGACGAGCCATCTTCAAACCAAAAATCTCTCACAGAATAGACTTGAATGCCAACTCAAATGTAGTTTCAGCTAAACAAATCAATTGTGGCTAACATTCTCAATCTCTGCCGGCAAAAGATGGGAACAAAGTGTGATCTGCTATCAAAGCCAAAACATTTTACCGTTTCACGTTTGTTTCTTTCAGTCTGTCCTGCCGGCTGGAAACCAGGAAGTGACACCATCAAGCCTGACGTCCACAAAAGCAAAGACTTCTTCTCCAAGCAGGAGTAGGAAAACAAGGGTGTGCAGCATACTGTAGGAGAGATAGAAGTTATAGTTCAAGAGAACATCATTAACAGTAGTGTAGTCTACTCTATTATAACCTCCTTGAGTCTACCACTGTGCCTGTCAGACCAGGTGGGAATATGGCAGCATGTCTTTATTTGTCATTTATTTTGGGTGCACATTCTGATCAAAGTTAGAAAAGTATTTTGGTATATTCCATAGACTGTAGAAGGTGTATTCTGCAGTGTTGCAACATTTTTGTGTATTTGTTTTTGTGTACGTGTTTTGTTATTTTATATAAAAATACCAGTCATGGTTTTTCATTTGCAGCCTTATACTTAAAACATTCGCCTGTAATTCGTAAAATAAAGACCCTTTGAGAAAAACATAATTTCTCCCATTTTAATCATGTTATGCAGAATGTAAAAAATATACTGCCTAGCAAGTACGTTGCCAAGTGTACGATTGTCGTATTTACTCTGTCATTCGGTGTCTGTCAATGGCAAAGGTCCCATCATTTGATAATTTTCTCCTGTAGATGCTGAATAGGCTACAACTCGTGTTGTTTTGGTTACCTAGAGTTTTTAGTTTAAGAGCACGAGAAGCTGCTTTTGTTTTCAAATTGATTATCACGTAGCCTACGCATCAAATCCGTCAGCGGATAGGCCTAAACTACATAGTTTGAGATTGAGTGTCAAATGAGTTTGTTTCAATAAATAAGTGTTTTCTGAAATGACACATTTATGCCTTTCTTCTCATGGTTATTTCTCAAAATTTTCCTCAAATTCAATATGGTAATTTAAGCCTCTACAAACATCGTGTTCACAACTCCAACTAGTGCACGTGATTCGCGCCGACAGACTTTCTGTTGCTTTCATACCTCAGGGTTTTTAGCTAGCTGGCTATAATCAAACTAACACAAAGTTAATCTATTTGAACACCTAACTGCAAAGTTAGTTGGTTTTATAAGGTAGGAAAGCCACTGTGAATCAGTTAGATAAGAATTGCAATTATGTCAAAGTCAAAGATGTGCAACAGACCAAAAAAGCAAGAGACTGCCCAGGTATGAACAATGATCGACTCTGGGCTGTGCAGTTTTGAGTAGCTACATATTTCCAATTCTCTACATAGGGCATAGGTGTATATTTACTCATGAGGATTTTGTATTTCTGCTTGTTTTGTTTGTACTTTTCCTCAAGATATTCAAGTGGAAGTCGATTGGTTGTTGTATTGTCCGTTTGCTAGGTTAGCCTTGTCAGTAGCACACTAGCTAACTCGGGTCAAGTAGCGCCCTCAGGCGGTTTCTTTATTGTGCAATTGTGATTTTCATTTCTGTTTCAGTGGACGAGGTTATTTGAGAACGACTTGAAAACCCAAGAACAGTCAGAGGTCTTCGTAAAACGAATGATGGCCCTGGCTGTGTCCTCCATCACATACCTCAGAGGAATATTCCCAGAGGACGCCTACAAATCTAGATATTTGGAAGGTTGTTTTTCCTGTTTTGAAAATAATACAAGGACAAACTATGAATATTTTTAGACATTGTTTTTCACAATGAAATAACTTCTGAGGATGTATGTTTTCCAGATTTATGCATCAAAGTATTACGAGAAGATTGTTCAACACCAGGTGCACGCAAAATAGTGAAATGGTAAATGTCTAAAATATTAAAGATACAGTACTTGATGAAATTGTGGTCCTGATAACACTAATTAAGGAAGGTTTGTTTTGACATCATATATTTACTAGGATGATGGGCAGCTTTGACGCATTACACAGGAGATATGTAAGTACAACATTAAGAGCTTTTTAAGTATTTGTAGCGTTTCACAATTTGTCTGCATTACTTATTACTAAAGGTTAATGCACATTTAAAATCTATTTCTCAGCTTCAGGTTGCGTTTATTGGGGTAGGTGACTCTCTTTACGACATCCATTTTATTATTTTTTTTTACAACATTTAACTCAATAATAGTGAAGTACAGTACAAGTATAGCAGTCCTCAGTGATCATTCATTTGTCTTTCTTCCTTCATTATTTTAATCAAAATAATGTTTTTCTATCTGTAATGCGTAATTGCAGGTCCACACTAATCCAGATGACCCCAACGTAAGTCCTCTGCTGAAAACATACTGATTAAACACTCACTGGATATATATTCAGGAAAAAGTTGTTTCCATTTTACAGACTCCAGAAAGTACTCTTTTCACTGGAGTGCCATGAGTTTACCTTGTTGTCATCTACTGATCTCTTCTACAGTCCATCATTGAGTCCTACCAATTCAAGTTCAGATACACAGACCAGGGACCACAGATGGACATACTCAGGTGATACGTTATCTCCCCCCCAACTGCCACCGCTCTGTCTTTTTCACTCACTCTCTCACTCCTGACTGCTTCGATTCCCCTTCAACTCCACAGCAACAAGGATGCGGAGATGAAGGTGACCATGGAGGACACCAAAAAGCATCGGTCCTCCTGACCAGAAAGTTGTTCCTCCTCCTGCAGAACCTGGACGTCCTCCCCAACGACGTGTGCCTCACCATGAAGCTCTACTACTATGACGACGGTGAGGAAACCCTGTCGCTGAACCATGTTTCATTGACGTTTTCATTTGAGGTGACAAACCAGGGCTGAATTTAAGTCATGCCGTCATCTGCTGTATAGTACAATGTTATTACCAACAGAAACTAACAGGAGCAAACTATCCCACCCATTCAATGTACTACAATGAATTCCCCACTAAGCTGGAGTTTGGAAACTAGGCTCCTTCAATCATATTCCCTATTTTCCAGTCACCCCAAGCGACTATGAGCCTCCTGGCTTTAAAGAAGGTGTGTGTGACACCCTGTGGTTCGAGGGCATGGCCGTCCACTTCCGGGTAGGGGAGGTGCAGACCCCGTTCCACACCCTGAAGGTGCGGGTGGCAGCGGAGCAGGGCCGCGTGGAGAAGCTACAGGAGGGGAAGCACCTGAGGGAAAGCCAACGGGCGTCAGCTGAAACCCAAAGCACTCTACTGGAGATAGCCACTCAGGCTGGGGTGGGGCCACAAATACACATGCTCTAATGTGAATTATAAGGAAATGAATGAATCGTGTGTTGTCACAGAATCCTTGTGTTTCATGGTGTTTATTCACAGGCCTCTGACCCTGAGGGATTTAGAGAGGAGGATTTTCCATCTGAGGATGGTAAGGATTCATAATCCCTCAGGCAAACCCAGCTTCAATAACTCACATTATATGAGGTGTGGGTGGCTTGAATTGAAGTTTACATGACATGTTTACTGTTTTACAGAGTCTGCACAATTTAAGAAACCTCAAAAAGCTGCAACAAAGGTACAGTATACTCTAAATGACTAAACAGTTTAATGTGCGTATCATAATTTGGAATATCACAACATGTTTTCAATTGGGTGCAGAGGAAAGCAGGTGCCAACAAGCTCTCAGGAAGGAAAGGAAGGAGAACTGAGCCTTGAGCCTGGCGCCCACTAGTGTTGTCAAATGTAATTTACCAAACATGTTGACTGTTCCAAATCTTATTGACTGGCCACTACTCATTTAGTTTAAGTATTATGTTGTTTGAAGTTCCTTTATACCAAACAGTTAATGAATTATTATCAAACTAATGAAACTGATGTTACAATTTTACTTATCTATAAAACATATTTGTACTCTACTATTCAAGACCATCACCTACTGAAACAGATGAAATATTTGTAATCCATTTAACTAAATTTTGTAGATGAAATATATGGAATAAAAATATTAAATTATATAATTCCTGTCCATTAATAAAATAAATAGTTGTGAATAAAGACACAGGTAAAAATATTTTGTATGTGGAATATAATTTGTATCAAATACTGTACAATTTCATAAAAAATACCTATTAAGTAATGATGCTTCTGTAAGGAATACTGTTAATCACTTGCTGCCAAATTCCCTGGCTCTTCACCACTTGGTGGATAGATTTGAGCAGCTACCTAAGATTTGACTTCGATGTACAAATCAATGGCTACAATATTAAGGCACCTTCATGACGATTCAGTTTGGCACAGTTGGTAATTTTCTTAAATTCCCCTTATAATAATTAGCATCAATAAGCAGAATTGAAATCTTAGGCAACAAAATCTGACTCACAGCCTTCATTCAGAAACCAGAGTAAGTTTAACATTCCTTAACATTTCTAGAACCTGTTCAGCTATTTGACTACAAGCCAGCATATACCCTTCCTGGAATAGAAGCATAATTTCCTTGAGGTTGTCTTCAAAAGAGGCTGTCCACGTCACTCATCTCAACAAAGACAGTCTTCAGTTGGGAGTAGAACTCTATGGTCACCTGACCGTTCTCCCTCCCAATGCCTATAGAAAGACAAAAAGGACACAGTGTCAAGTGTCTACTAGTATAATACTGTGCATTGTTCCGGTAAGACTGGTGCCATTTTGAGGAGGACACGTCATTATCCGCGTGAGTTATGGATACAGTACCGGACATTTTGTACCCTCCAAAGGGCACCTCCACAGGAGTGATGTTGTAGTTGTTAATGAAGCATGTGCCGGCGTTCAGATGCTCCACCACACGATGGGCTCGACTTACATCCCTACAGGTGCACACGCACAAAGCTACTTAAAACACTGAAACACATCAGAGTTTTCCGCAACAACTGTTAAATGTTGGTCGGTGTCACCGATTCCAGCAACAGCCATTTATGACATGACTACCTGGTAAAGACACCGGCAGCCAGACCTAGGGTGGTGTCATTGGCCCTCTGAAGCACCTCCTCCTCGGTCTCAAAGGACAACACAGACATGACGGGCCCAAAGATCTCCTCCTTCACACACGTCATCTCATCCCTACAACCACCTTAACAGAGCAGAGGTAGAGCCAAGCAGTGCCTTAAAAAGATGGGAAGTCCTCAACAACAGTGTTAATTGTGTCCATAGATGTCAAATGGCCCTGGGGCCAGCCTACCCAATACACAGGGGGACATGAAGTATCCACCCCTGAGTTTAGGATCTGCTGGAACAAATGGCTCGCCTCCACACAACACGGTGGCGCCCTAGTTTAGGAGTTCAGTGTTAGTCAGCTCAGACTGGGCAAAGAGCCATGTCAAATTCACCACAACCGATTTATCACAACTGGTTTGATTCCCATCTACAATATTCCTACTGCAAAGGGTGATTTAATTAGCATGTAACGACAGTTGAACCTCTTTCCTGGCCTGATCCACGAAGCCTAGCACTCTGTCCAGGTGTGGCCGGTTGACCAGTGCTCCCATACGGGTGCTCTCTAAGAGAGGGTCCCCTATCTCAATGGCCTTGGTCCTCTTCACAACCTCCTCTAGGAACTCAGGTAGGATCTGGCTCTGGACGAAGACTCTGGTTCCGTTGCTACACACCTGCAAGAGACAAAATAGAAATATAACCTAAAAGATTGTTTTTCCTCCTACCCAAATGTCCACTTGCTTCATAAAGTTCAAGTGATATGGACGTTGGTCTCATGGGGTTTGAATGTCAGGGTCTGACACATTTCCTGCATGTGTTCAAGACATGTTTTGTTTGGGATCAATTAAAACACATTCAGACCAGCCACCGAGCTGTAAAGTTTCAATCATCACACCCACCTGTCCTTGGGACAGGAAGTTAGCCATGAGAGCCCCTTTCACTGCATTCTCCAGGTTGCTGTCTTCAAAGATGACCAGTGGAGACTTCCCACCCAGCTCCAGAGTCACTGGCTTCACACCTTTGGATGCCATCGCCATAATCTGTGTGTCAAGACAGACTTCATATGAAAATCTGATGTTGGGCCACCAAATCCAGGCCTCAGTGTGAGGGTAGTATTATTTCTACAGTACTTTACCTTCTTGCCTGTGGGCACACTACCAGTAAAGGATATCTTTGCCACAGTGGGGTGGTGACAGAGAAGGGTGCCTGTCTCCTGGCCGCCCTGCACTACATTGAACAGCCCCTCTGGAGCCCCGGCCTTGGCATAGATCTCAGCAAGCATCACAGCTGTAACCGGTGTCACCGGGGAGGGTTTAAACACCATGGAGTTCCCTGGAGGAATGAGACACGGCAATGAGGAAGTGGGTCAGCAGTCTTTTTATATTACAGTTGTCTATAGTTGATAATAAAAACTGTTATAACTACGTATACACGTTGTAGTTATGCTGTATATAAACGGAAGCAAATATAACTACAAGGAGAGTTTTGTACCACAGGCCAGAGCTGGGGCGGACTTCCAGGCTGCTATCTGGAAGGGGTAGTTCCAAGCACCAATCCCAACACAGACCCCCAAAGGCTCCCTCCGTGTGTAGGCGAAAGAACCCCCTGGTAGCTGCACATGCTGACCTTGAGAAAAAAACAAGTGAGGACCACTATCATCACAGGCGGAACACTAAACAGCCTCATTAACAAGTGTACTGAACCTATAGAATACACTTTAACATGTTACACAGCCTCTGAAGTAAAGATGTAAAATTATGACAAACCCAGATTCATGCAACAGAGTCAAATAATCTCCGCTTTCAACTTCCCCAATGTCGACCCTATATTTCCCAGTGGATGTAGGATGAGCTTGCTAACCTGCCAGAGTGCTGGCCACCCCTGCATAGTACTCTATACACAGCCTGGCAGAGTCCACGTCCAGACGGGCTTCTGTGATGGACTTCCCGTTGTTAACGACCTCCATCTCTGCTATCTCCTCACGCTTATCCTGCCACCAAATAACACAGCATGTCAGAGAGTGTTGCGTTTCCTGTAGACTCTACGTCCTGGCATTGTGGATGTACTAACTGTCTGGGTGGCGTACCTCGATGATTTGAGCAGCCTTAATCATGACTCGAGATCTCTCCATCCCTGACATTCGGCTCCACTCCTGGAAGGCAGACTGGGCGTTCTTCACAGCCTGGTCCACCTCCACTGCACCACAAGGCTTCAGTTCACATAGGACCCTCCCTGCAAGAATGGTACAGTTCAATGACAGTGGAACAAAGTAGGGCCTGCTATTTAGGTGAAAATACATGCCTCCATTGTAAGGGGATATGCCACATTTCTTCACTGACAGTATTATATTCATTGGTTCATCAGTCCTTCAAATATGATTTGCTGAAAATTATGACTGGTTTCAAGTATACATTATTTAGATCATGACAATTAAAAGTCATAGTCAGACAAGAAGTAACTTCCGACCAAAGTCTAATTATGTGAGAAAAAAATGGGTTGTATGACAATCAATTTCTGCAGTCAATTGTTAAACTTTAGACTACCAGTGGCAGGCTCGTAAACTCGTTCAGTGTTCGATGCATCTTTGATCCTCACGCGGTCTCCGCACCAAAAGTTGAGAGGAACTGTTATGTCGAAAGTCCCAGTTGAAGCATATTGTCTCACCGCAGAATAAAGAGCACCGGGTTTGAGCTTCCGACATTTAATAAATCTTAGATACATGACTTAAGCCCCTGCAACATAAAAGTAGATAACACATTCACGTAAACATCCAACTTGATTCATCAACATGTTATAAAGGTAAACTTCAGCAAAGATCCAACAACCATACGCCTCAAAAAGCAAAATAACTTGCATTTTGTGGGCCACTGCATCGCACAACAGTCTTTAATCGTTTTAACTTACTCTTAGAATGTTTTTAAAACCGATGTACGTCCACATATAACTAGTTTCACAAACTGTCAATTTGCAATGTAGCCAACTCGCCATAATAGTAGGCGTCTTACGTAAACCACGACACTCACTGGCTACTTGCAAGTAGGTTATAACAAAACGATTGGTTGTTTGCGCGATCATACAAAGAGGACATGGGTTAATGTTGTTGTAAAAAAAAATATGTAAGGATTATTTCGGTCATTAATATATTTGTGTACACAAAAAATATCATTAATCCCTCTCCAAAAAAATAAAAAATAAATCGGATGCGAAAAAATAGGCTAATGGTGTATAGATGGGAGGAGCAACGTGTTAACACCATCCCTTGCCTGACTTGTTCGGCATATTGCAAGCATGGCCGGGGACAGTGAAACACATCTAAGGGACCACGGCGAAAATGAAAATATTGTTCGACAACCTTTCCTTATCGGTGTGGCCGGGGGCACTGCCAGTGGCAAGGTTAGCGGAAGGACATTTTTTTATGATCTATAATTTTATTACAGCTTTAGTGACGGAATTTTGGGAGTCGCTCATGAGCTCATCGACCGCGTGGCTCATGTCAAACTTACTTAGCGGCTTGAGTGACATCAACTCTACCATCTGTTAGCTAAGCCACCATCAATTTAAATCTTTACACATCATTGTATTTTTAGCTTGTCATCAGAATATTAATAGGATCTAGATCAGATTGCGTCTTTAATTTCCGTTTTTGCGGTGCTAGCTTCACAGGCAGAAAAAATACAGGAGACAAAGACGTAATGTATGTGATAAGGTTAGGTAGCTGGCTACCACCTTAGCATAAGAATATACATTGTGTCCGTCGGTACTGTAGGCTGATACTGAGCAATCATTTCAGTTGTATTCGCCTGCTTGATGCGCAGTGTTGGCCCGACAATGACATACTGCCAACAAACCAAGTGTAAGTTACAGTGTAAACCAAGAATTAGAACACGTTGTAATAAGCAACAAACGCTTTTCTGGGGAAGTCATCAATTAGTATAAAATGGGGTTGATCACTGTATAGGATAATATTCATGTGGGCTGCTAGCCAGAGCCCTCGACAGCAGTTCCTTTGTTCAAATTTCCTCTGGATAAGCCGATTTATTATCAAAAGGGACCTCTTAAATGTCAGCAACAATTACTTTATCAGAGTGGTCAAGACGTATGTTCGACTTAAGAAATTATTTCGAATACAATCGGATTTTGATAAATTATTTCACTGTTGATCGATAATTCAACGAAGGCACAGCCATAGCGGGAAACTAGTTACTGTGAGTCAGTTTATTCCAGCACACAGCCAATGAATAATCTCATGACGTAGACAAACAAATGGTTCTTTGGTGCGCATGTTTGGGATCCCGGTGTTGCCCGAATGGGAGGAGTTTCGACTCTTGCTGCCACGCGCATTCCTCTAATGTCGGTCTGCAGGTCGTATACATTTTTAAAGCGATTCGGAGTAAAGAAAGCACATGGCAGCTAACGAAATACAAATAATGTATTTTTATTTTTTGTATTTATATTGTATTTATTGGCTGGGTTTACTCATCCAGCCTGCTGCAGTTTGATAAAAAAATTTCATCTCCATGGTTCTTTTGGAGCAGTGATTCTGCAAAAAAAGACATTCTAAAAGAGACAATGGTGACATCCCTAACAATGCATTTGATAATTTAAGTTTAACAAAAATATAAAGTCATGTGTTCTCCCATTACCGTCCTTCCTTGATTTGACCCAGATATGAGCTAAGTTAACCGTTGGCACAGAGCCATGGTCTGGCTCCCTGAAAACCCCTTACAAGGCAGGGTGGGAGGGGTGGAGAACGTTTTAAAATGCAAGTCAGTGGTTGGTCAGGTGTTGCCAGGAAGTTAGTTAACTAGCTTTCTCTCTCCCCTTGACTGTTGCAGGTATTGGATCACTCAGTTTATGTTCAACCATACATCACTTCTGATGTAATGTCACCCCATCTAAGTGCAAGGCAGTGAAAGTATAACTGAGCTGGTTATTTAGTTTTGTCCCCTATTTCCCCCATTATGGTACATCATTGTGTGTTTGAAAATGTGATTCTTTCTACTTAGTAGTCCATGGCCCTATGTCCAAATTGAGGTGTTGTCTGTAGTGTGTTTGATGCATACGCTTATGCCCATCCGGGTTCTTAATTTTCTTAATGAGTATTTGCTTAGTACCTAGTACTTGCTTATCAGTTTCTGAACAAATGTAGTTGCGTGGTGATGTGGCCGCCTCTTGCTGGCATGGCCCATGCTGACACGACCTCCTGAGTGGGCGTTTCACTGACACAAAAGAACCATACAGAAGTCTGGGGACGGAGAATGTCTAGTCAGCACTGGCAGGAGACCTGGTATTCTGTGGGCGGGGTCAGTGAGGACAGAGATGGTGGGCAGGTCATCTGGGTATGTTGCTACTGCTCCAGGCTCTGCTGGTGGACAGTATTATAACGTATCCAACAAAGCTCCAAACAGGAAGTGGATCTTTGACATCCTACTGCCTACATTTGCTCAAAGCAATCAAGAAAATAGTGATCCATGATGCACAGGAATGTTGACCAGACTGTGCTCTCCTACCTGCCTGTCTCTGTAGTCGTCCGTATGTGGGAAAATCATGGAGCTGCTGGGCCAGAACAAGATCGACCGCCACCAGCGTCAGGTAGCCATCCTCAGCCAGGACAGCTTCTACAGAGAGCTCACCCCAGAGCAGAAGGCCAAGGCCCTTAAGGGCCAGTTCAACTTCGACCACCCAGGTACCCCGCTTTCACATGAACCCTGTCTCTGCAGATTTAGGGGAAGCACATGCTAGGACAAGCACCTGAGCTCTAGACGACTTGTTGGTTGTCTTTTATGTGTGGCATTTTCAGCCAGGGCTGCACCCAGTGTGCCATTCCTAATGGAACAATCCACTCTGTCTGGATAATAAGATATGCAGACACACATAGGCATGTCCCCTGTAGTAGCCGTTGTCCACCGTAAACGTAATGAATTCCAATATGGACCTATTTAAAAAAAAAATGCATGGAGGAAATCATATGGCACATAACGATTGCTGTGCACTACCACCACGTTGTGTGTATCGGTCCCATGCACGTTCTGACCGTCCATATTTGGGCGTTTCTTGGCCACCCCCCTGGCCCCTGCTCCCCATCTCAGACGATCAGAAACGCCCCCAGTCAGCATGGCCTTCCTCAGCTGCAGCTGCTGTGGCGCAGCGGGACAGGACCTGACAGCTGTTAGGAAAGAGGAATTGGGGGTCAGAGCCCACGTGTAGCTCATATCCATAGGGATGGCACATCGACCATATAGATTTGTATTCTTTTTAATATATATAAATCTTAATATGAATTTGTTTTCACACACGGATACGTGCCCGTCTGATCCTCAGATGCCTTTGATAATGAGCTAATCATGAAGACACTCTGGCAGATCATGCAGGGGAAGACCGTCCAGATCCCAGTGTATGACTTTGTCACCCATTCCAGGTGAGCACGCCCCTGGTTCAGTAGGTTACTGGCTTTGTTCCTTATCCATTCAGGAGATTTTCTCAGGAAACTTCCCAACAAAAGACGGATGAGATATTCCAGACCTTGGTATTGATATTGAACAAATGGATTAAGTACAAAGCAGGTACGGTGTGTTGAATTACAAGGAAACGTCCTTGGGTTCAGTCAGGCTTCACACCTTTACCCGAAGGTGCCAGACTGAAAATTCAGCATGTTTATTCAGTGTGGTGAACTCAATGTCTTATCCTCTTGTTTCCATCTCACAGGAAGGACGAGTTTGTGACTGTGTACCCTGCGGACGTGGTCCTGTTTGAGGGCATCCTGATGTTCTACTCGCAGGAGATCAGGGACCTGTTCCAGATGAAGCTGTTTGTGGACACGGATGCAGACACTCGGCTCTCCCGCAGAGGTGTGTGTGTCTGCGTGCTCACTTGCGCCCTCTTATTTCCTCGTGACATGGGTTGATAATCATCAAAAAATGATACATTTTGCTTTAACATTTCTGGTGTGTGTGTGTGTGTATTGGGTGTTCCAGTGCTCAGGGACATTGGTGAACGTGGCAGAGAACTAGAGCAGGTGCTGACACAGTACATAACGTTTGTTAAACCAGCCTTTGAGGAGTTCTGCCTGCCAGTAAGTCACTCCACTCTCCATCTGTCCTCCCTTATTTTCGAGCTGGATGGTCCATCTGTCAGTATGGCGAATACCTCAGAGGTTGCCAATACACTAATTCAAGTACTGTGTTTCTTAGACCAAGAAGTATGCTGATGTGATCATTCCGCGAGGAGCAGACAACCTTGGTAAGCCTTGTTTAATATGTCTACCTGAAACATTCTGTTATCTGAACTCATTCCTTTGTGTTGGAACAAGATCCTTTGTCTATTGTGGCACACATGTTTACAATGCTAGACTATTCTGATGGAAAGGGCGGAGGTTGTGTGTGTCGCATCCTGGTTAGGGAGTTCCATGGAAAAACAAGAAAATCAGCACCTCTGTTTCCTTGTTGATTGTTTCCTTGTCGTGTTGTTTCCAGTCCATTAAGGAAAAACTATTTGTCTCCCTCCAGTGGCCATCAACCTGATAGTGCAGCACATCCAGGACATCCTGAACGGTGGCCTGACTAAGCGGCAGAACGGCTGCACAAACGGCCACAGCACGCCCAGGCAGAGGCGGACCTCCGAGTCAAGTAGCCGGCCACATTGACCCCACCGTGCCTTCCTCCTCGGGCGAGGGGGGGCGGGGTCAGGGCTGTAAATAAACTCCTGTTGTATTTAAGAGAAATGGGGAAAGATGCAAGAGGAACTGCAATGCCTTTATCATTATTATTATTATTACACTCATTACAGTTACTTTCAATGTAATTGTTGGACATGATTAGTTTTTTTTTTTTCAGGGGGACAAGCTAACCTCCTGCTTTTGCAATGAGACCATGGGTTTAAAAACGACCCCTTTTTTTTCCAGTTATTTGATGTTTTGTATTTCCCCTTCTGCATTTTGGAAAGACCTTGCAGGTATGAATAAAGATGGGGGGAGAACTGTATTGTCTGGTGAAACTTGAACCCCCATGGCTTGGGCTTAAAATGGGGGGAAAACCCTGACTGGAAACTGACATAAAGCCTCAGGATTGTATGTATTTCTCGATGACAATCTTGAAGCAATGTTGATCAGAGTTTCTTTTAAGCATTGTGGTTTCTTGTTTGTATGATGGCATCTAGCACTCCCTCACTTGAACGGTTCTACACTACATGGCAGTTCTATAAGATCATCAGTTTGTAAAATCTCCTAGCCACTTAGAGTCCAGACAGTATTATTACAAGGGGTGTGCATGTCAACCATTGTATGACACATGGGTCTGTTCTTTATAAGTCGTCATGGAGGAAGGTTTTGCTGGCCGAGTTGAGTCCAGAACACAAGAAAATAGAGATGATATTCCAGCACAAACTCAAAAGATAAACACTTTTTGTTTGTTTTCCAAGTCCCTAATAAGAAACATGGTTCGCAGTTATTAGCATTAGGGGAAACAATGGCTCCCAATTTGACTTATCATTACTTGGCAATGGCACCTGTTAACCCAAAGAGATCATGATACATAGGGGTGTTCTGCTGTATCCACATGTTAGAATATAACTTTAAAATGCAGAGCAGACAAGCTGGGATACAATGCTTTTATATACAGCAATACAATAATGCCAGCCTACTAATGTCTGAAAGACTCAAGATATGACCTACCACACTGCCTCTGTCAATCTGCCTCAGGGTCATGTGTAAGTATCCACAATAAAAAAAAACGTATTCCATGATTAAGCTAAGTGTATAACATTGTCTGTTAAATAGCTTTTATATGTCAGTGATTTAGTCCGCACCATCCAAGTGGTTGAATGGAAATTGATTTGTACCTTGATATTTTTGAGTGATTGTTGAATTGAAGTGTTGATTGAATGTTGCAATAAATGCTATTGCATAATATGTGAATCTGGAGTACAGACTGGATAACTACTGGAGAGTGTCGTGATTTTTTACATACGTAACATTTTGACATTTGGAACTGCACCTGTAAAAAGGATTTCAAGAACTATGTTCAACAACAACCATCAATGCAAGAAAGTAAATACTCATGCCAGTGAGATGTTTACGCTTTCCACTAGAGGGCGCTCTTACCACACAACTAGACTACGCATGCTTGCATGTTTACGTGGAACGAATCAAGATGGTGGTAAGACCAGCCCTAACGCACAGAGCATGCTAGCATGTCAATGTTTTTGAGTTTTTCTGTAAGTAATGTTTATTTTTTATCTGTGACAGAAATTTGGTCTGCAGTTCAAGGCGACATTGGAGAATGTCACAAACCTACGGCCGGTAGGAGAAGACTTCCGCTGGTTTTTGAAGGTATGCAGGCTGCTATTACATTATTTTCCATCTGTTTGACATGTACTACCATCTAAACATCTTTCCTGGCTTTGCAGTACTTCCTTGCCTCCCTTAAATGCTGACATCATCCAATACATTAAGCAATCTTCTTCAAAGTTCTGCATAACCGTGTTCTGAACCAAAATGTCACATATGTTCTAAATCTCTTCATACAGCTGAAATGTGGCAATTGTGGAGAGATATCAGATAAATGGCAGTACATAAACCTTATGGTAAGCAAATACAAGTATTGTCTGGGTGTTCTGTATGGTCCCTTTCAGAGCCAGTGTTTCCTGTGCCTGTTGTGGAACTGGTCTTTCAGTCTTTATTCACAGTAGTGTGTCTTTATTTCTTTGTTTAGAATGTTGACATTGAACTGATACAGAACAGGCCAGGAAAGGATCTTAATATAAGGATATATTTTGTATCATTTATTGTGCACATTCATTGCCCAGGACAGTGTACCACTGAAAGGAGGCAGAGGCAGTGCCAGTATGGTGCAGAAGTGCAAACTCTGTGCCAGGGAGAATTCAATTGGTGAGCAGCAAAACATCATGAACCTGGAATCGATGATCATCGTATGTTGACACTGAAAGAATGTTTTCCCGCAGATATATTGGGGGATGCCATCACGCCGTACAATGTAAGTAGCGTTACACACTACGTTCCTTAAGCAAGGTTTCACTCTGTTTCTTCCTCCTTCCCTCCATCCTGTGAAACTTAAGTTATATAATACAGAATATCAGAATACCCCAAATAACAACCGAAGACAGTGTTGTCCAAAGACTTCTGGTTCAAACTTGCTGTTTACACAAGTGTCTACATACAGTAGCATACTCAGATATTTCTATTGTCTGATAGTGTCTTGTGTGTGTCTTGGAAGGCTGAGGACAGTGAGAAGTTTAAGACCATGGTGCAGTTTGAGTGTCGAGGCCTGGAACCTGTAGATTTCCAACCCCAGGTGAGAGCTTCCCTTGTCTATAGTGATCTTTTTATCAAAGAATGACCAATAAATGCAAATTGCACTAAATTATTATTAAAATAATGTACTTAACTTGTACTAATGTTGTTAGTATTTCACTGTCATTTCCTTTTTATTCTTCTGAAACACAAATGCTCTCCAGGCTGGCTTTGCTGCACAAGGGGCAGAGTCTGGAACTCAGTTTCCTGAAATTAACTTATTAGAAAAGGTGAGTGTTCTTTTTGTTGATGCAACTTCATCTTTTCAAAGCTAGGTCCATTCTGAGGAGATTCACATTTCATGTGTCAATGAAGAATAATTTTACTGTAATGGTGTTTTTATTATTTCAGGACTGGACGGACTATGACGAGAAGATCAAAGAGTCAGTGGGCATATATGAGGTCACACACCAATTCATCAAACACTGATAACCTCAAGTGACAGGATCCTAGAAGCCGAAAAATAACCAGATGGATGTTTACCGGGTAAAGGACAGAACCGTTGCTGACTTGACAAAGTAGCTGTGCGGAGGGACTTGTTGGAACGCCCAACTGAATCCTCTGGATTGGAAGAGATTTATGGCTATGCATTTTTTCACAACCTCAATAAAGTTGACAAATGGATAAATGGAATTATCTTAACTTGCCTTTTTATTTCCATAAAATACTGTTAAGATATACAGCCCATATGAGGCATGTGCCTCATTGTGTACTGTAGAACATGACTATGCAAAGTTCACGTGACAACATTTCCTTACAATCACAGCATTCCAGTTTTCTGAGGAATTTAGCTGTCTTTTTTACACATTAACCTACACATTTCATAACCTATGCCATCACTGTGAAGGGCAAAGCACCCAAATGTCACCTACACTACAAGTAAGAAATTATTTTCCCCATTTGTTTCCAATAATATATAACCCATATTCAGTCACTGTACGACTCCCAATCAAGCCCCCACCCCTTGCGCCTTGAATTGAAGGCCCCGGTGGTTCTTTGGGCCCGCTAGGTTAGCATGTAGTGTAGCCAGTGTGGTTGCTGATGTAGTTTTTCCCATTTTTCCCCAACCAGCACAACGCTAAATTCGTATTTGATACCGTTGCAAAACTCACTAAGAAAAGTACACACGGTGTTAGTGCAGATCTCTCCCAATGATTTTCTAGAATTCTTCGACCACAAAATCTATTCAATTAGGGTAAAACTACAGACCAGCCCTGGACAAATGGCCATGAACACCGAATGTTCCTCTATTCCAAGCACGCTGCATGTTGAGGCTGTCACCCACTTCAACCCTATTTCTATGGAAGCATTCATAAAGCTGATAGATTCATCAGAACCCACCCGTTGCCTTCTCGGCCCCCTTTCTGTCAAACTTTGTAAGGAACTCCCTATTATTGGACCACCCATGCTTAGTATTATCAATGAATCTATCGTAACTGACCAAGTCCCTGACAATTTTAAACAAGCAATGATTAAGACCCTACTTAGAAAAACCTGTATCTCGGATCTCTTAGCAACTACAGGCCAATTTTAAATCAGCTATTTCTCAAAAAAAAAAGAAAAAAGATATGATATAAGAGCTCACTGAACACCTTTCCTCAAATCTGTTATATGAACCTCTCCAGTATGGATTTCGTCTTCACCACAGCACTGAAACTGCATTAGCCAAGGTAGTCAATGATCTACTATCTCTGACACAGGCTCTACCTTTGTCCTGGTTCTCCTCAACCTAAGTGCAGCTTTTGACACTGTGGATCATCAAATTCTCCTGTAACGTATGGATAACTATGTTGGGATTTCTGGTATTTTACTCCAGTGGTTTGGATTGTATCTATCTGACAGATCAGAATTTGTCCATTCTGATGACCGCTCATCCAGGAGCTCCACTGTAAAATACAGAGTACCACAGGGTTCTGTCCTAGGCCCTCTGCTATTTTCTCTCTACATGCTGCCTTTAGGAAACATAATTAGAAGCTCCGGAGTACATTTTCACTGCTATGCAGATGACACCCAGCTATACATGTCCCTAAAGCCTGGATAACCACCACACGCTCTGGAAAAATGTGTTTCTGGGATAAGAACTTGAATGACAGCAAATTTCCTTCTTCTCAAATTCGGATAAAACAGAGGTGCAAATTTGAAATAATTTATCCGATCTGACCTTAGACCTAAATGGCATCAAAGTGTCTCAAAGCCAAGCTCCAACATAAAAAATGTACAGCTGATGCAAATGCTGCTGCTAGACTACTGACCAGAACCAGAAAGTATGATAGCATAACATCTCAGAGTTTATTTCAAAGTCCTACTACTAACCTACAAATCTCTGCATGGATTATCACCACTATACCTCTCTGTTCTTCTTGCACCCTATCACCCCTTAAGGACACTAAGATCCCAAGATAACGGATATCTGGTGGTTCCCAAAATTTATTTTACAAACTGCTGGAGGCAGGGCGTTTTCATATAGAGCACCTCTTCTCTGGAACAAATTACCTCTCTCAATTAAGGAGGCTGATACCGTTTTGACATTCAAAGTTAGTTTTATTTTTTTCTCAGTTCCACGACTACTAAAGTCTGTGTGTAAGTAATTTCAATGTAAACTTGAAGTGTGTGTTTTTCTGTATATGTATCATATATAACTTTTAAATTACAAATAAAGCTTTTATATGTCCATGGAGGCCCGACTTGATTTTACCAACAAGGTCAACTTGTTGCTGTATATTGTTACTGATATTGTTTCTGTTACTAGTGACGACAGGGGATGGGGCATTCTTATTCGTATTTCTGAGTTTCTCTTCCCTGGAACAGATTTCATGTACCAACCGAGGGGGGCTGGCGCTATCTTAGTGTCTAGGGCTTCATCAAATACCCCTTTTGGTCTGTTAAATTGTTGCACTAGTCCACACTTGACTGATGGGGACCTTGTTCTAATATTACTGTAACTGTTAGCTGCTCCTTTTATTCTCTAATTCCTGCTCTCCTCTCTCTGTTCCCCCTCCACACCTCCCTTTGGTGTGGGTGGTTTGAGCTGTCAGCATCTGTTTGGTCGTCGGTCTGCTGGACCTGTTGCCAGTGGACATTGATCTGTAATAGTTTGCCAAAGCTGGATCTAGTCGCCAAGTGGACACCAGTCTCCCTGACGACAGCGAGTTCCCTGTCTCTTTCCTCATCCCCCTGCCTGTGATGCTGCGCTGATCACAGTCCACAGCCCTGTGGCTACCTATGCTTACACTGAAATTTACCAACTCTGACCCAAGTTGAACACTGGATTTTGGTGTGTCAACGCCATTGACACTTCCCTGCTGTATGACTATGTTTAGCCTGTGTTCTGCACCTCTCTTTCACCAACCGTCTCTGGAGGAGGGGATCCCTCACTGAATTTCTCCCCCCAAGGTTTCTTCCATTTTTTCTCCTCTAATGAGTTCTTCTGGGAGTTTTACCTTGTCTTCCTTGAGGGTTTAGTTGGCTGAGGGGCAGTTCTATGGGCATATGTGAAGCCCTCTGTGGCATTGCTTGTAAAAAGGGCTATACAAATACATTTTGATTTGATGGTATGTAATTTCCTTAAACTCAAATCTAAATATCCTGAACTTACTTGCCCATTTTTTTCTGTTATCTAACCTGCCTCAAAATACTAGCTTTATCATAGCGGAATTTTTTTGAATTTGAAACTAACCCAAAATAGGTTAACTAGCACCCCCTTTGCCTACGTCAAGAAAAGTTGCCTTGAACTATTATTTGGCCGAGGGTACGAACAGGGTCCTTCAAGCAGTAAAGGGATTTGCTTGCCTCACAGCACAAAACCCTAACCAGAGAATGTCTATGAGAAAAGCATTGTGGGTAATGCGAGCAAAGGTAGCCATCAAGCAAGGAAGGATAAGGAACCCTGACATCTTGGTTCACTCATTTTCTGGAACCTCCTGTCGAAGGACACCGATCATGGCACCTCAAAGGAACAGGGTGTTTGTCATTGGAGTAGGAATGACAAAGGTAAATCTTTCGTGCATGTCGTGAGCTAATGGATTAATTTGAGTACTGTACTGCCCACAGTAGCTGGCTAACTAGACTGCTAACCATTGCAGCTACAGTAACTATTCTAGCTTGCTAGCTGTCAGCTAAGTTAGCAGTTAGATTGTGGTTTACTAGCTCACTAACTCTTTGCACTATCTACAATGCAACTGAAGCGCTATTTCTAAATAGGTAAGATAGTATTTTCAAATGTCATGCCAACGTTTGTTATGGCATGGTTAACGAGTCATCTTTCCTTGGATAGACAGCTACTTTTGTCGAAGTTAGCTCGTAGCTTGTGGCTACATATTTTTTAATATAAATATTGTAATGTCTCAAACTAAATTGTGCCAATACAAGAATTGTCTACTAAGCTTATCACAGTCCAAAACTCCATGGTCATTGATTCTGTGTTAAGGGTCATGCAGTAAAGTACAGATAAACAAACTGAATGCTTCATTGCGTCCCCTAGTGTCGCTGTATGTCACTGTGGTCCAACATATTCTTCTCTCTGCGTTGTCTAGTTTGAGAAGCCTGGATTGGAAGACTTTGACTACCCAGACATGGCCAAGGAAGCAGGTGTTTGTAATGTTATTACTTGCAAGAGAGAAACGCTTCTCTCTGCTCTCATGTTTTGTCTAAATGCAGTCCCTCAACTTTGAGTCATTGTCATTCATTTTTAACAGGTCAGAAGGCCTTAGCAGATGCTGGGATACCCTACTCTGCCATAGAGCAAGCCTGTGTGGGCTATGTGTATGGTAAGTGAACAGACTATAATAACTCAAAGTGCTGTGAGATGTTTCAGTGTGTAATCCTCCTGTTCCACTCCGCCTCCCTTGTGTCTCTCTCTGCAGGTGACTCCACCTGTGGCCAAAGGGCCATCTACCACGGCCTGGGTCTGTCTGGCATCCCCATCATCAACGTCAACAACAACTGCTCCACTGGCTCCACTGCCCTGTTCATGGCTCGCCAGCTGGTGCAGGGAGGTAAGTGGTACACAGCATCCCCTCTGTAATACTGACTAAGTGAATGATAGTGAACCAAGAAACCTGGCTACTAAGGGACATGGTTGGTAGTGAACCAAGAAACCTGGCTACTAAGGGACATGGTTGGTAGTGAACCAATGGCAGGAGTTTTATCCAGACCAGGTGGCATTAGCCCTAGGTGTCCTTTTGTTATTCCATGGGTAGATATGAAACCTCAGGCCAACTCCAAATAATTTTGCACAGATAAACATAATTCACAGAGCATATGTGGTATTCACTGTTTTCCTGCACTTTATGTGTCTGATGAATTGTGTTCAACTGGCTTTACAGGACTGGTTGACTGTGTACTAGCTCTTGGGTTTGAGAAGATGGAGAGGGGTTCCTTATCCTCAAAGGTACAAAATGAGCACTTTTCTACAATGTGCAAAATGGGAATCATGTATTGATATTGACATCATTTATGACTGATGTATAGTACATGGACAGGACCAACCCTATGGATAAGCACATGGAGGTGATGATCAACCGCTATGGGATGGTGGCTGCCCCGGCTGCTCCCCAGATGTTTGGCAACGCCGGCAGAGAGCACATGGAGAAATATGGTAGGACTCACCGACGTGGCATTTTTAGCAAAGCTTTTAAATCGGTCTGGTTTGTTTCAGTTCATGTTTGTTGTTTCTCCCAGGCACTAAACCAGAGCACTTTGCCAAGATTGCATGGAAGAACCACAAGCATTCCACCAACAACCCGTAAGGCTTATTAATTTCAATTTACATTCAATTAAATTACATTTTTGTATTTTAACTTGCATGTCTTCTATTGAACAGGTACTCCCAGTTTCGAGATGAATACAGCTTGGAGCAGGTCATGAATTCCAGAAAAGTGTTTGAGTTCCTCACTCTTCTACAGTGCTGGTAATGTATTCATTTAACAGATGCTTTTATCCAAAGCAACGCACAGGGACACAAGCGCCCTGACTCGTTTCATCTCGAACTGCAAGCCTAAAAACATTCCAACTGGTTCTACTTCCAGCCCCACGTCAGATGGTGCTGGAGCAGCCGTCCTGGCCAGCGAGGACTTTGTGAGGCGCCACGGTCTGGAGGGCCAGGCGGTGGAGATCCTGGCCCAGGAGATGGTGACGGACCTCTCCAGCACGTTCGAGGAGAACAGCTGCATGAAGATGGTAAGGAAAGAGACCCTGTGACGTTGGGCCTCGTCTGAGATCAGTTTGTTCCAGTCTCTATTGAGCTCACCAGAGAGGACAACGGTCGCTTACGGTTTGTTTTCCTCAGGTGGGGTACGACATGACAAAGCTGGCAGCTCAGAAGTGCTTCGAGACGGCCGGCCTCAAGCCCAGCGACGTCGACGTCATCGAGCTCCACGACTGCTTCTCAGCCAATGAGCTGATCACGTACGAGGCCCTGGGGCTGTGTCCTGAGGGTGAGCACGGAGAGCCACGGTCATCTCGGCACGCGTAGAGCGAGAGCTCTGAAAGCACCGACACTGGTCCATTGCCTTTATGATGCAACATCCACGTTTGTTTCCTGTCTGGATGTGTTGTGTACAGGGAAGGCCGGAGAGCTGATAGACAGGGGAGACAACACGTTCGGGGGCAAGTGGGTGGTGAACCCCAGCGGAGGGCTCATCTCCAAAGGACATCCTCTGGGAGCCACAGGTACACCCAGCTTGCATAACCCTCTGACCCCCACAACTCTGCTCACAAAGGCCTACAACATATGCCATTGGCACACACAACCTGGAAATATTATTTCTTACCGTTTCAATCAACCCAGAAGAGAAGGGAGTACGTCATCCTATAAGCAACTCTCGAAGTTTACTTTGTGAAATGTCAACCTAAATCAGAAACGACAATTAGTTTGTGTATTTTAAACGGCCACTAGAGGGCTCTTGTCTCACAGGAATGGAAGCAAGCTTTTTCTGTACTAAGTCTCTGTCCATCCATCCGTGTGTGTGAGGCTGACAGGCTGTGGACTTGGCAGGCTGTCTTGGGTAGTCCCTAGACAATGCTAAAATGGGAGGGCCAGAAAAACAAAAAGCTCAGTTTCACGGCCATGTGTTGGTCATCTTCTGCTTCTGGCAAATGCACTTAGCCACACAGTTACACCCACACACACACGCCTTCTCCCCCACACGTACAGACAGGCCCTGGAGATAAGGAGGCTCAGCCTCAACCTGTTGCATTTTGATGACTCGAGCTCAACTCTCATAAATCAGTTCACGTCTCGGCAGGTACCACTGCCTGCTGGAAAACATCCTCAATGACGTTTCCACTTTTCTCGTTCTCTCTAAACTGTCTTTGTCTGAGTCGCTGCTCGGTCATTGCCGTGGTTATGTATGGTCTCATTTCTCTCAGCCTTCGACCACTCGGGCCCCGGGGGCTTTGTAATGCCCAGTCTCTCACTACTTCTCGGACTCCTGATCTCTGATCTTGCTCCTAATCCTGGTGCTAATGCGCTAACTCCTGGAGCCTGGATAACGTGTGAGATCCTCATGCTGTAGCCGCTTGGCCAACCTGGCTGCCACGGTTTAGTGTTTCAAACTCTCCGTTGCACAACACGTTGACTCTCCCTACTAGGGGTTAGCGGCTTTTCCTACCATGGTCACAGTGTGGCCTTCACAGCGGAAGTGGCCTCAAGACAAACACGCTCCGTTTTTCTGTTAAGGCTATGTGCTCGTCCAGAGGTTTGGGGTTTGTGTTGCCGGGAGTTAAGGCTGGGCGCCAGAGAGATGGTTAGGACCAAGGAAGCTGTGGTCCAATGCTGGTTAACCTGACTACTCTGTCATACCATCCGTCATAAGGCCTTCTACACATTCATCCAGAATGAGAAGAAGCCTACAGATTGGAACGGTTGCGCTCAGGGTAAGAGCGGCTGCATGAAAAGGTCTTTACCCCTTTTAAGTCCTTCATCTTGCTGGGATAATAGGAAGGCATCCAAGCCCATTAGCGAAATGGGATGAAATGCTTAGCTTTAATGCTGACACAGGAGTAAGGGCCTGGCGAGATTAAGGAGGGGTGTTAAGTTGTCACCCTTTTTCCACTGTGGCAGGGCAGACGGAGATGAAGTCCCGAGGATGTTTGTAAACACGCACATCCGCCCCCATCTGGTGCCAGGAGCGCTTCCTAGATATACGGTGTGTCGCAGAGATCGACAAATCCACTGGGATGTGGTGTCTTTCAAATGGGACTATTTATCCTCAGATTTTTTTCTAATTGCTATTGGAAAGTATGTCATGTCAGGGTTTTTTGGAGGGGAGGGTGTGATCTGGGCTTTCGGGTCCATCTGGCTAGTCTGCATTACAAGTCAGGTCCCAGCTCTCAGAGGACTGTGTGATGTACCAGTGTTTCTGTTCAAGCACGTGTTTGTCCTGTGAGCGGACTCATACTCTTGGACACACGCATTCAACTGAATATACCAACGTATATTCAACGTAGCCTGGGCAATAATTGGTTTGATGTGTGTGTGCGCGCGCGCCCACATCCCCCCCCCCCCCCAACTCTTCGTCAGATTTCTCAGGTCTGTCATAGTATGCCGATCCCCTTCCCTTCTCCTCCTCTGTCGTTGATTACTCAGGTCTGGCCAAGTATATTAATGTTCTCGATGCTATCTGTGTGGTCGATTGATCAGGTCTGGCCCAGTGTGCTGAGCTGTGCTGGCAGCTGCGAGGGGAGGCAGATAAGAGGCAAGTCCACAAGGCAAAGGTTGGCCTGCAGCATAACATCGGCCTAGGAGGAGCCGTTGTCGTCGCTCTCTACAGGATGGGTTTCCCTCAGGAAGACAGGTGAGCCTCTGGCAGCTAGCTAGCGCAAGCACCAGCAAGCATCATGTTAACCTCTTTTTAGAAGCTGTAAACTAGTCTGGTGTCCACACACACACACACACACACACACAAGCTTAGGAAGGGACTTGTTATACCAGATTTTAGCTGCTTATACCTCTAGTTTATTTGTGCTGTTTACAACTAATACATGAGCTATTCCTAAGAATGCGGTTTCATGTGACAAAAAAAAATTTCTTTACCAGAGGTTGATTTGGCTTAGGACGTAGTGTGCATATAATCAATTATTTAAACAGACATTTTTGCTCATGATTTGATCCTCCCTGGGCTACAGAGCACTCTGTGTACTTTCACTTCTTTTGTACACAGCTTGTACTTTGGAAGCTTGTACATGATGTACAGTGCACCCACCCTTAACTGGCTAAATAGCCCACTCACTGAGTGTTCCTGGAAGAAGACCATGACGTGAATCTCCAAATATGTTTTTAGTCCAGAATTAGTTTAAATTTAGGCTCAAACCAGACATATGTATACCAGTGTGTCTCAGTCCTTAATCAATGCCTGCTTTTACGGAATAGCAGCACAAAACACAAGCATCCAGTCATATAAATGTGTTTTACTCGTAATCAAGAGGTCCCCAGAGGATAGACTGTACTGTAGTTATTGGAATGCTGATGTAGAAAGACTTGTGTCTTGGTGTGCTGCAGCTCTCAGGTGGCAGCAGTGCCTACCAGCGCCCCCGGTGGTCTAGAAGACTTCAAAACCTTCTCTGTCTTTCAAGAGATCGAGAAGAAACTACAGGAGGTACTGGCATCTCTCTCTGTCCTCTGTCTGTCTTCTTCCAGGGGAAGCTGAAGATCACTGGGAACATGGGCATGGCCATGAAGCTGCAGAGCCTTCAGATGACAGCTGGCAAGGCCAAGCTCTCACCTTTTGTGGATTTTTCTCTCTCTCTTGCTCTCGCTCTCTCTCTCTCTCGCTCTCTCTCTCTCTCTCTCTCTCTCTCTCTCTCTCTCTCTCTCTCTCTCTCTCTCTCTCTCTCTCTCTCTCTCTCTCTCTCTCTCTCTCTCTCTCTCTCTCTCTCTCTCTCTCTCTCTCTCTCTCTCTCTCTCTCTCTCTCTCTCTCTCTCTCTCTCTCTCTCTCTCTCTCTCTCTCTCTCTCTCTCTCTCTCTCTCTCTCTCTCTCTCTCTCTCTCTCTCTCTCTCTCTCTCTCTCTCTCTCTCTCTCTCTCTCTCTCTCTCTCTCTCTCTCTCTCTCTCTCTCTCTCTCTCTCTCTCTCTCTCTCTCTCTCTCTCTCTCTCTCTCTCTCTCTCTCTCTCCCTCTACCTCTCTCTCTCTCCCTCTACCTCTACCTCTCTCTACCTCTACCTCTCTCTACCTCTCCCTCTCTCTCTACCTCTCCCTCTCTCTCACCTTGGATCATAATACCTTGAAATGGGTTTATTGAATATGAAATGCCTCTGAAATGCTCTTCACGGCCTCTCTCTTGTCCTTCTTCCCTTTTCTCTCTCTGTCCTTCTGCAGGAGGGTGAGGCGTTAGTCAAGAAGATAGGAGGTGTCTTTGCGTTTAAAGTGAAGGATGGTCCGGAGGGGAAGGAGGCTCTGTGGGTGGTGGACGTGAAGAATGGCAAAGGTTCCGTCAGCAACGACACAGGTGTGCCAACACACGTAACCAGAGGGCCAGGTCTTTCACTGTTTTAATATATGTGTGGTGCATCATGCGGAAACCCGTTGGATGTCACGGCAGCTCATTGTTGGCTTGATGTTTTGTGTAGTTGACACCCCAAACTCATTGTAATTTACAAAACGTATATGATTACTTATGAAAAACAGTTAATTTCAACGGTTTCTGGACATGTCGGTTAGCAAGATTTTCAAGGCATGTCAAATCAAATGCTCAGTTTGCCTGCTCTTTAGAGTGCTGCAGCAGCCCCAAACTACTGATCAATGAAGTCGGGCTGTTAAACGTAAAAATAACTTGCTGAGAAGTCATTAAGTTAAAACCTATAGCTAAACTGACATTTACATTCACAACATGATTACAAACAAAAGGATTTCCTTTCCATATTCGCCACAGTAAACTAGAATGAAACGGAGTGGAATCTTTGAATGCAGTTTTCTCCCTTATCACTTTTTGACACAGGTCGACTTTAAAATGATGTAACTTCAGTTGTGATAAAGAAATCTGAGTGATTTAAACAGATGTGTATTTAAGAGAGTTTGAAGTTTCCAAATATGTATAATACTCAGAAAGTCACCTTTTCACCATGTGAAGGGTTTCCCCAGGCCGCCGCACACTCTTTGTTGAAAGGGGACTAAAGTCGGTCTTCAGCTATACACTTGCTTAAATGAGCTCTTGTCTGGAGGTAGAACACAATGATCTAAATAAAATGACATGTTTAAATAACATGGACAGTATACCTTTTCAAAGTAGAGCTCATAGATTCCCTAGGGATGGTAAGATTTACCGATTCGCATCATTGCACAGGCATAAAAGCTGACAGTTGGAGGGCCCTATGCTTTTGATTATTTAGAAAAGTGGCCAATAATTTTCAACCAACTGTAGAGTTAGATTGACTCGAGCACACATTTTTATTAGAGGCCACTACTTAACAAAAGGAATAATTGACTGTAATATGTAATTGATCTGGTTGTTAGACAAGAAGGCAGACTGCACCATAGCCATGGGGGATGAGGACCTGATGGCATTGATGACTGGCCAGATGAATCCTCAGACGGTAAGTGTGTGAGGGCCTCCTGTTACAACACATCACTCTATGTTACAGGACTTGAACTCCTCCCTACTCAACATTTGTCTATCTTTGCAATTGTCAGTCACTGATTATTTACAGCTGTATCTCTTTCTCTCTATCGCCCACTCGCTCGCTCGCTCTCCCGCCTGCTCTTGCTCGATTGAGTTTTTGCTCAAGGTCTCCAAATGTACTAAGTGCACTCTGCACATCACTAACAAGATGCTGCTTGCGTGATTGTTAGCGTGAAAGTAAGGGTGACTTCAAAAAAGAAAGTTCCACTTACTCAAACGTAAGCACACACTTACTCTCATGTCCTAACCCTTTCCTTCTCAAGGTTTTATCTCTCTCCAGGGTGAAGGGGGACAAGGTGGGGTCACCATTTCTGACGGCCGTCAGAATGTGTGACCCACAAAAAATATGTTTTAAGAATGTATGTTCCCACCGTAACTGCTTCCCAAAGTTATTAAAACTTTAAAAGATGGTTTGGGGTATTTATTTCATCGATTCACACTAATCTTTAACCATTGTTTCTAATTTAGAATCGTCATAGAGCCATTACCACACAGGTCACCATTTCTGACGGCCATAAGAATGTGTGACCCACAAAAAAAAAGATGTTTTTAGAATGTGTGTTCCCACCGTAATTGCTTCCCAAAGGTATTAAAACTTCGAAATATCCTTTGGGGTAGTTATTTAATCGATTCACATTAATCCCGAGCCATTTTTTCTTACTTAGAGTCAGCATAGAACCATTACCACCGAGGTCACCATTTCTGACGGCCGTCAGAATGTGTGACCCACAAAAAATATGTTTTAAGAATGTGTGTTCCCACTGTAACTGCTTCCCAAAGGTATAAACTTTCAAAGATGGTTTGAGGTAGTTATTTCATCGATTCACACTAATCTTGAGCCGTTGTTTCTGATTTAGAGTCATTTTAGAGCCATTACCACACAGGTCACCATTTCTGACGGCCGTCAGAATGTGTGACCCGCAAAAAATATGTTTTAAGAATGTGTGTTCCCACCGTAACTGCTTCTTAAAGGTATTAAAACTTTCAAAGATGGTTTGGGGTAGTTATTTCATCGATAAACACTAATCTTGAGCCGTTATTTCTGATTTAGAGTCGTCATAGAGCCATTACCACACAGGTCACCATTTCTGACGGCCGTCAGAATGTGTGACCCACAAAAAATATGTTTTAAGAATGTGTGTTCCCACCGTAATTGCTTCCCAAAGTTATTAAAACTTTAAAAGATGGTTTGGGGTATTTATTTCATCGATTCACACTAATCTTTAACCATTGTTTCTAATTTAGAATCGTCATAGAGCCATTACCACACAGGTCACCATTTCTGACGGCCGTCAGAATGTGTGACCCACAAAAAGTATGTTTTAAGAATGTGTGTTCCCACCGTACCTGCTTCCCAAAGGTATAAACTTTCAAAGATGGTTTGAGGTAGTTATTTCATCGATTCACACTAATCTTGAGCCGTTGTTTCTGATTTAGAGTCGTCATAGAGCCATTACCACACAGGTCGCCATTTCTGACGGCCGTCAGAATGTTTGACCCACAAAAAATATGTTTTAAGAATGTGTGTTCCCACCGTAATTGCTTCCCAAAGGTATTAAAATTTCGAAATATCCTTTGGGGTAGTTATTTAATCGATTCACATTAATCCCGAGCCATTTTTTCTTACTTAGAGTCAGCATAGAGCCATTACCACCGAGGTCACCATTTCTGACGGCCGTCAGAATGTGTGACCCACAATAATAAAAAAAAAAAGATGTTTTAAGAAAATTTGTTCCCACCGTAACTGCTTCCCAAAGTTATTAAAACTTTAAAATATGGTTTGGGGTAGTTATTTCATCGATTCACACTAATCTTGAGCCGTTGTTTCTAATTTAGAGTCGTCATAGAGCCATTACCACACAGGTCACCATTTCTGACGGCCGTCAGAATGTGTGACCCCCCCCCAAAAAGATGTTTTAAGAATGTGTGTTCCCACCGTAACTGCTTCCTAAAGGTATTACAATTTCGAAAGATCGTTTGGGGTAGTTATTTCATCGATTCACACTAATCTTGAGCCGTTGTTTTTGATTTAGAATCGTCATAGAGCCATTACCACACAGATCACCATTTCTGACGGCCGTCAGAATGTGTGACCCACAAAAAAAAAGATTTCTTTTAAGAATGTGTGTTCCCACCTTAACTGCTTCCTAAAGGTATTACAATTTCGAAAGATCGTTTGGGGTAGTTATTTAATCGATTCACATTAATCTGGAGCCGTTGTTTTTGATTTAGTGTCGTCATAGAGCCATTACCACACAGGTCACCATTTCTGACGGCCGTCAGAATGTGTGACCCCCCCCAAAAAAAGATGTTTTAAGAATGTGTTTTCACACCTTAACTGCTTCCTAAAGGTATTACAATTTCGAAAGATTGTTTGGGGTAATTATTTAATCGATTCACATTGATCCCGAGCCATTTTTTCTTACTTAGAGTCATCATAGAGCCATTACCACCGAGGTTACCATTTCTGACAGCCGTCAGAATGTGTGACCCACAAAAAATATGTTTTAAGAATGTGTGTTCCCACTGTAACTGCTTCCCAAAGGTATAAACTTTCAAAGATGGTTTGAGGTAGTTATTTCATCGATTCACACTAATCTTGAGCCGTTGTTTCTGATTTAGAGTCATTTTAGAGCCATTACCACACAGGTCACCATTTTTGACGGCCGTCAGAATGTGTGACCCGCAAAAAATATGTTTTAAGAATGTGTGTTCCCACCGTAACTGCTTCTTAAAGGTATTAAAACTTTCAAAGATGGTTTGGGGTAGTTATTTCATCGATAAACACTTATCTTGAGCCGTTGTTTCTAATTTAGAGTCGTCATAGAGCCATTACCACACAGGTCACCATTTCTGACGGCCGTCAGAATGTGTGACCCACAAAAAATATGTTTTAAGAATGTGTGTTCCCACCGTAACTGCTTCCTAAAGGTATTACAATTTCGAAAGATCGTTTGGGGTAGTTATTTCATCGATTCACACTAATCTTTAACCGTTGTTTCTAATTTGGAATCGTCATAGAGCCATTACCACACAGGTCACCATTTCTGACGGCCGTCAGAATGTGTGACCCACAAAAAATATGTTTTAAGAATGTGTGTTCCCACCGTAACTGCTTCCTAAAGGTATTAAAACTTTCAAAGATGGTTTGGGGTAGTTATTTCATCGATTCACATTAATCTTGAGCCGTTGTTTCTAATTTAGAGTCGTCATAGAGCCATTACCACACAGGTCACCATTTCTGACGGCCGTCAGAATGTGTGACCCCCCCAAAAAAAGATGTTTTAAGAATGTGTGTTCCCACCGTAATTGCTTCCCAAAGGTATAACAATTTCGAAATATCCTTTGGGGTAGTTATTTAATCGATTCACATTAATCCCGAGCCATTTTTTCCTACTTAGAGTCAGCATAGAGCCATTACCACCGAGGTAACCATTTCTGACGGCCGTCAGAATGTGTGACCCACAAAAAATATGTTTTAAGAATGTGTGTTCCCACCGTAACTGCTTCCTAAAGGTATTACAATTTCGAAAGATCGTTTGGGGTAGCTATTTCATCGATTCACACTAATCTTTAACCGTTGTTTCTGATTGAGAATCGTCCTAGAGCCAATTACCACACAGGTCACCATTTCTGACAGCCGTCAGAATGTGTGACCCACAAAAAAAAAAGATTTTAAGAATGTGTGTTCCCACCGTAACTGCTTCCTAAAGGTATTACAATTTCGAAAGATCGTTTGGGGTAGTTATTTCATCGAATCACACTAATCTTTAACCGTTGTTTCTGATTGAGAATCGTCTTAGAGCCAATTACCACACAGGTCACCATTTCTGACGGCCGTCAGAATGTGTGACCCACAAAAAAAAAAGATTTTAAGAATGTGTGTTCCCACCGTAATTGCTTCCCAAAGGTATACAAATTTCGAAATATCCTTTGGGGTAGTTATTTAATCGATTCACATTAATCCCGAGCCATTTTTTCCTACTTAGAGTCAGCATAGAGCCATTACCACCGAGGTAACCATTTCTGACGGCCGTCAGAATGTGTGACCCACAAAAAATATGTTTTAAGAATGTGTGTTCCCACCGTAACTGCTTCCTAAAGGTATTACAATTTCGAAAGATCGTTTCGGGTAGTTATTTAATTGATTCACATTAACCTGGAGCCGTTGTTTTTGATTTAGAGTCGTCATAGAGCCATTACCACACAGGTCACCATTTCTGACGGCCGTCAGAATGTGTGACCCACAAAAAATATGTTTTAAGAATGTGTGTTCCCACCGTAATTGCTTCCCAAAGGTATTAACATTTCGAAATATCCTTTGGGGTAGTTATTTAATCGATTCACATTAATCCCGAGCCATTTTTTCTTACTTAGAGTCATTTTAGAGCCATTACCACACAGGTCACCATTTCTGACGGCCGTCAGAATGTGTGACCCGCAAAAAATATGTTTTAAGAATGTGTGTTCCCACCGTAACTGCTTCTTAAAGGTATTAAAACTTTCAAAGATGGTTTGGGGTAGTTATTTCATCGATAAACACTAATCTTGAGCCGTTATTTCTGATTTAGAATCGTCATAGAGCCATTACCACACAGGTCACCATTTCTGACGGCCGTCAGAATGTGTGACCCCCCCCCAAAAAAGATGTTTTAAGAATGTGTGTTCCCACCGTAACTACTTCCTAAAGGTATTACAATTTCGAAAGATCGTTTGGGGTAGTTATTTAATCGATTCACATTAATCTGGAGCCGTTGTTTTTTATTTAGAGTCGTCATAGAGCAATTACCACACAGGTCACCATTTCTGACGGCCGTCAGAATGTGTGACCCACAAAAAATATGTTTTAAGAATGTGTGTTCCCACCGTAATTGCTTCCCAAAGTTATTAAAACTTTAAAAGATGGTTTGGGGTAGTTATTTCATCGATTCACACTAATCTTGAGCCGTTGTTTCTAATTTAGAGTCGTCATAGAGCCATTACCACACAGGTCACCATTTCTGACGGCCATCAGAATGTGTGACCCACAAAAAATATGTTTTAAGAATGTGTGTTCCCACCGTAATTGCTTCCCAAAGGTATTAAAATTTCGAAATATCCTTTGGGGTAGTTATTTAATCGATTCACATTAATCCCGAGCCATTTTTTCTTACTTAGAGTCAGCATAGAGCCATTACCACCGAGGTCACCATTTCTGACGGCCGTCAGAATGTGTGACCCACAATAATAAAAAAAAAAGATGTTTTAAGAAAATTTGTTCCCACCGTAACTGCTTCCCAAAGTTATTAAAACTTTAAAATATGGTTTGGGGTAGTTATTTCATCGATTCACACTAATCTTGAGCCGTTGTTTCTAATTTAGAGTCGTCATAGAGCCATTACCACACAGGTCACCATTTCTGACGGCCGTCAGAATGTGTGACCCCCCCCCAAAAAGATGTTTTAAGAATGTGTGTTCCCACCGTAACTGCTTCCTAAAGGTATTACAATTTCGAAAGATGGTTTGGGGTAGTTATTTCATCGATTCACACTAATCTTGAGCCGTTGTTTTTGATTTAGAATCGTCATAGAGCCATTACCACACAGATCACCATTTCTGACGGCCGTCAGAATGTGTGACCCACAAAAAAAAAGATTTCTTTTAAGAATGTGTGTTCCCACCTTAACTGCTTCCTAAAGGTATTACAATTTCGAAAGATCGTTTGGGGTAGTTATTTAATCGATTCACATTAATCTGGAGCCGTTGTTTTTGATTTAGTGTCGTCATAGAGCCATTACCACACAGGTCACCATTTCTGACGGCCGTCAGAATGTGTGACCCCCCCCAAAAAAAGATGTTTTAAGAATGTGTTTTCACACCTTAACTGCTTCCTAAAGGTATTACAATTTCGAAAGATTGTTTGGGGTAATTATTTAATCGATTCACATTGATCCCGAGCCATTTTTTCTTACTTAGAGTCATCATAGAGCCATTACCACCGAGGTTACCATTTCTGACAGCCGTCAGAATGTGTGACCCACAAAAAATATGTTTTAAGAATGTGTGTTCCCACTGTAACTGCTTCCCAAAGGTATAAACTTTCAAAGATGGTTTGAGGTAGTTATTTCATCGATTCACACTAATCTTGAGCCGTTGTTTCTGATTTAGAGTCATTTTAGAGCCATTACCACACAGGTCACCATTTCTGACGGCCGTCAGAATGTGTGACCCGCAAAAAATATGTTTTAAGAATGTGTGTTCCCACCGTAACTGCTTCTTAAAGGTATTAAAACTTTCAAAGATGGTTTGGGGTAGTTATTTCATCGATAAACACTTATCTTGAGCCGTTGTTTCTAATTTAGAGTCGTCATAGAGCCATTACCACACAGGTCACCATTTCTGACGGCCGTCAGAATGTGTGACCCACAAAAAATATGTTTTAAGAATGTGTGTTCCCACCGTAACTGCTTCCTAAAGGTATTAAAACTTTCAAAGATGGTTTGGGGTAGTTATTTCATCGATTCACATTAATCTTGAGCCGTTGTTTCTAATTTAGAGTCGTCATAGAGCCATTACCACACAGGTCACCATTTCTGACGGCCGTCAGAATGTGTGACCCCCCCAAAAAAAGATGTTTTAAGAATGTGTGTTCCCACCGTAATTGCTTCCCAAAGGTATAACAATTTCGAAATATCCTTTGGGGTAGTTATTTAATCGATTCACATTAATCCCGAGCCATTTTTTCCTACTTAGAGTCAGCATAGAGCCATTACCACCGAGGTAACCATTTCTGACGGCCGTCAGAATGTGTGACCCACAAAAAATATGTTTTAAGAATGTGTGTTCCCACCGTAACTGCTTCCTAAAGGTATTACAATTTCGAAAGATCGTTTGGGGTAGCTATTTCATCGATTCACACTAATCTTTAACCGTTGTTTCTGATTGAGAATCGTCCTAGAGCCAATTACCACACAGGTCACCATTTCTGACAGCCGTCAGAATGTGTGACCCACAAAAAAAAAAAGATTTTAAGAATGTGTGTTCCCACCGTAACTGCTTCCTAAAGGTATTACAATTTCGAAAGATCGTTTGGGGTAGTTATTTCATCGATTCACACTAATCTTTAACCGTTGTTTCTGATTGAGAATCGTCTTAGAGCCAATTACCACACAGGTCACCATTTCTGACGGCCGTCAGAATGTGTGACCCACAAAAAAAAAAGATTTTAAGAATGTGTGTTCCCACCGTAATTGCTTCCCAAAGGTATACAAATTTCGAAATATCCTTTGGGGTAGTTATTTAATCGATTCACATTAATCCCGAGCCATTTTTTCCTACTTAGAGTCAGCATAGAGCCATTACCACCGAGGTAACCATTTCTGACGGCCGTCAGAATGTGTGACCCACAAAAAATATGTTTTAAGAATGTGTGTTCCCACCGTAACTGCTTCCTAAAGGTATTACAATTTCGAAAGATCGTTTCGGGTAGTTATTTAATTGATTCACATTAACCTGGAGCCGTTGTTTTTGATTTAGAGTCGTCATAGAGCCATTACCACACAGGTCACCATTTCTGACGGCCGTCAGAATGTGTGACCCACAAAAAATATGTTTTAAGAATGTGTGTTCCCACCGTAATTGCTTCCCAAAGGTATACAAATTTCGAAATATCCTTTGGGGTAGTTATTTAATCGATTCACATTAATCCCGAGCCATTTTTTCTTACTTAGAGTCATTTTAGAGCCATTACCACACAGGTCACCATTTCTGACGGCCGTCAGAATGTGTGACCCGCAAAAAATATGTTTTAAGAATGTGTGTTCCCACCGTAACTGCTTCTTAAAGGTATTAAAACTTTCAAAGATGGTTTGGGGTAGTTATTTCATCGATAAACACTAATCTTGAGCCGTTATTTCTGATTTAGAATCGTCATAGAGCCATTACCACACAGGTCACCATTTCTGACGGCCGTCAGAATGTGTGACCCCCCCCCAAAAAAGATGTTTTAAGAATGTGTGTTCCCACCGTAACTACTTCCTAAAGGTATTACAATTTCGAAAGATCGTTTGGGGTAGTTATTTAATCGATTCACATTAATCTGGAGCCGTTGTTTTTTATTTAGAGTCGTCATAGAGCAATTACCACACAGGTCACCATTTCTGACGGCCGTCAGAATGTGTGACCCACAAAAAATATGTTTTAAGAATGTGTGTTCCCACCGTAATTGCTTCCCAAAGTTATTAAAACTTTAAAAGATGGTTTGGGGTAGTTATTTCATCGATTCACACTAATCTTGAGCCGTTGTTTCTAATTTAGAGTCGTCATAGAGCCATTACCACACAGGTCACCATTTCTGACGGCCATCAGAATGTGTGACCCACAAAAAATATGTTTTAAGAATGTGTGTTCCCACCGTAACTGCTTCCCAAAGTTATTAAAACTTTAAAAGATGGTTTGGGGTAGTTATTTCATCGATTCACACTAATCTTGAGCCGTTGTTTTTGATTTAGAATCGTCATAGAGCCATTACCAAACAGGTCACCATTTCTGACGGCCGTCAGAATGTGTGACCCACAATAATAAAAATAAAAAAAGATGTTTTAAGAATGTGTGTTCCCACCGTAATTGCTTCCCAAATGTATTAACATTTTGAAATATCCTTTGGGGTAGTTATTTCATCGATTCACATTAATCCCGAGCCATTTTTTCTTACTTAGAGTCAGCATAGAGCCATTACCACCGAGGTCACCATTTCTGACGGCCGTCAGAATGTGTGACCCACAAAAAATATTTTTTAAGAATGTGTGTTCCCACCCTAACTGCTTCCCAAAGTTATTACAACTTTAAAATATGGTTTGGGGTAGTTATTTCATCGATTTACACTAATCTTTAACCGTTGTTTCTAATTTGGAATCGTCATAGAGCCATTACCACACAGGTCACCATTTCTGACGGCCGTCAGAATGTGTGACCCACCCCCAAAAAAGATGTTTTAAGAATGTGTGTTCCCACCGTAACTACTTCCTAAAGGTATTACAATTTCGAAAGATCGTTTGGGGTAGTTATTTAATCGATTCACATTAATCTGGAGCCGTTGTTTTTTATTTAGAGTCGTCATAGAGCAATTACCACACAGGTCACCATTTCTGACGGCCGTCAGAATGTGTGACCCACAAAAAATATGTTTTAAGAATGTGTGTTCCCACCGTAATTGCTTCCCAAAGTTATTAAAACTTTAAAAGATGGTTTGGGGTAGTTATTTCATCGATTCACACTAATCTTGAGCCGTTGTTTCTAATTTAGAGTCGTCATAGAGCCATTACCACACAGGTCACCATTTCTGACGGCCATCAGAATGTGTGACCCACAAAAAATATGTTTTAAGAATGTGTGTTCCCACCGTAATTGCTTCCCAAAGGTATTAAAATTTCGAAATATCCTTTGGGGTAGTTATTTAATCGATTCACATTAATCCCGAGCCATTTTTTCTTACTTAGAGTCAGCATAGAGCCATTACCACCGAGGTCACCATTTCTGACGGCCGTCAGAATGTGTGACCCACAATAATAAAAAAAAAAAGATGTTTTAAGAAAATTTGTTCCCACCGTAACTGCTTCCCAAAGTTATTAAAACTTTAAAATATGGTTTGGGGTAGTTATTTCATCGATTCACACTAATCTTGAGCCGTTGTTTCTAATTTAGAGTCGTCATAGAGCCATTACCACACAGGTCACCATTTCTGACGGCCGTCAGAATGTGTGACCCCCCCCCAAAAAGATGTTTTAAGAATGTGTGTTCCCACCGTAACTGCTTCCTAAAGGTATTACAATTTCGAAAGATCGTTTGGGGTAGTTATTTCATCGATTCACACTAATCTTGAGCCGTTGTTTTTGATTTAGAATCGTCATAGAGCCATTACCACACAGATCACCATTTCTGACGGCCGTCAGAATGTGTGACCCACAAAAAAAAAGATTTCTTTTAAGAATGTGTGTTCCCACCTTAACTGCTTCCTAAAGGTATTACAATTTCGAAAGATCGTTTGGGGTAGTTATTTAATCGATTCACATTAATCTGGAGCCGTTGTTTTTGATTTAGTGTCGTCATAGAGCCATTACCACACAGGTCACCATTTCTGACGGCCGTCAGAATGTGTGACCCCCCCCAAAAAAAGATGTTTTAAGAATGTGTTTTCACACCTTAACTGCTTCCTAAAGGTATTACAATTTCGAAAGATTGTTTGGGGTAATTATTTAATCGATTCACATTGATCCCGAGCCATTTTTTCTTACTTAGAGTCATCATAGAGCCATTACCACCGAGGTTACCATTTCTGACAGCCGTCAGAATGTGTGACCCACAAAAAATATGTTTTAAGAATGTGTGTTCCCACTGTAACTGCTTCCCAAAGGTATAAACTTTCAAAGATGGTTTGAGGTAGTTATTTCATCGATTCACACTAATCTTGAGCCGTTGTTTCTGATTTAGAGTCATTTTAGAGCCATTACCACACAGGTCACCATTTCTGACGGCCGTCAGAATGTGTGACCCGCAAAAAATATGTTTTAAGAATGTGTGTTCCCACCGTAACTGCTTCTTAAAGGTATTAAAACTTTCAAAGATGGTTTGGGGTAGTTATTTCATCGATAAACACTTATCTTGAGCCGTTGTTTCTAATTTAGAGTCGTCATAGAGCCATTACCACACAGGTCACCATTTCTGACGGCCGTCAGAATGTGTGACCCACAAAAAAAAGATGTTTTAAGAATGTGTGTTCCCACCGTAATTGCTTCCCAAAGGTATAACAATTTCGAAATATCCTTTGGGGTAGTTATTTAATCGATTCACATTAATCCCGAGCCATTTTTTCCTACTTAGAGTCAGCATAGAGCCATTACCACCGAGGTAACCATTTCTGACGGCCGTCAGAATGTGTGACCCACAAAAAATATGTTTTAAGAATGTGTGTTCCCACCGTAACTGCTTCCTAAAGGTATTACAATTTCGAAAGATCGTTTGGGGTAGCTATTTCATCGATTCACACTAATCTTTAACCGTTGTTTCTGATTGAGAATCGTCCTAGAGCCAATTACCACACAGGTCACCATTTCTGACAGCCGTCAGAATGTGTGACCCACAAAAAAAAAAGATTTTAAGAATGTGTGTTCCCACCGTAACTGCTTCCTAAAGGTATTACAATTTCGAAAGATCGTTTGGGGTAGTTATTTCATCGATTCACACTAATCTTTAACCGTTGTTTCTGATTGAGAATCGTCTTAGAGCCAATTACCACACAGGTCACCATTTCTGACGGCCGTCAGAATGTGTGACCCACAAAAAAAAAAGATTTTAAGAATGTGTGTTCCCACCGTAATTGCTTCCCAAAGGTATACAAATTTCGAAATATCCTTTGGGGTAGTTATTTAATCGATTCACATTAATCCCGAGCCATTTTTTCCTACTTAGAGTCAGCATAGAGCCATTACCACCGAGGTAACCATTTCTGACGGCCGTCAGAATGTGTGACCCACAAAAAATATGTTTTAAGAATGTGTGTTCCCACCGTAACTGCTTCCTAAAGGTATTACAATTTCGAAAGATCGTTTCGGGTAGTTATTTAATTGATTCACATTAACCTGGAGCCGTTGTTTTTGATTTAGAGTCGTCATAGAGCCATTACCACACAGGTCACCATTTCTGACGGCCGTCAGAATGTGTGACCCACAAAAAATATGTTTTAAGAATGTGTGTTCCCACCGTAATTGCTTCCCAAAGGTATTAACATTTCGAAATATCCTTTGGGGTAGTTATTTAATCGATTCACATTAATCCCGAGCCATTTTTTCTTACTTAGAGTCATTTTAGAGCCATTACCACACAGGTCACCATTTCTGACGGCCGTCAGAATGTGTGACCCGCAAAAAATATGTTTTAAGAATGTGTGTTCCCACCGTAACTGCTTCTTAAAGGTATTAAAACTTTCAAAGATGGTTTGGGGTAGTTATTTCATCGATAAACACTAATCTTGAGCCGTTATTTCTGATTTAGAATCGTCATAGAGCCATTACCACACAGGTCACCATTTCTGACGGCCGTCAGAATGTGTGACCCCCCCCCAAAAAAGATGTTTTAAGAATGTGTGTTCCCACCGTAACTACTTCCTAAAGGTATTACAATTTCGAAAGATCGTTTGGGGTAGTTATTTAATCGATTCACATTAATCTGGAGCCGTTGTTTTTTATTTAGAGTCGTCATAGAGCAATTACCACACAGGTCACCATTTCTGACGGCCGTCAGAATGTGTGACCCACAAAAAATATGTTTTAAGAATGTGTGTTCCCACCGTAATTGCTTCCCAAAGTTATTAAAACTTTAAAAGATGGTTTGGGGTAGTTATTTCATCGATTCACACTAATCTTGAGCCGTTGTTTCTAATTTAGAGTCGTCATAGAGCCATTACCACACAGGTCACCATTTCTGACGGCCATCAGAATGTGTGACCCACAAAAAATATGTTTTAAGAATGTGTGTTCCCACCGTAACTGCTTCCCAAAGTTATTAAAACTTTAAAAGATGGTTTGGGGTAGTTATTTCATCGATTCACACTAATCTTGAGCCGTTGTTTTTGATTTAGAATCGTCATAGAGCCATTACCAAACAGGTCACCATTTCTGACGGCCGTCAGAATGTGTGACCCACAATAATAAAAATAAAAAAAGATGTTTTAAGAATGTGTGTTCCCACCGTAATTGCTTCCCAAAGGTATTAACATTTTGAAATATCCTTTGGGGTAGTTATTTCATCGATTCACATTAATCCCGAGCCATTTTTTCTTACTTAGAGTCAGCATAGAGCCATTACCACCGAGGTCACCATTTCTGACGGCCGTCAGAATGTGTGACCCACAAAAAATATTTTTTAAGAATGTGTGTTCCCACCCTAACTGCTTCCCAAAGTTATTACAACTTTAAAATATGGTTTGGGGTAGTTATTTCATCGATTTACACTAATCTTTAACCGTTGTTTCTAATTTGGAATCGTCATAGAGCCATTACCACACAGGTCACCATTTCTGACGGCCGTCAGAATGTGTGACCCACAAAAAATATGTTTTAAGAATGTGTGTTCCCACCGTAATTGCTTCCCAAAGGTATTAACATTTCGAAATATCCTTTGGGGTAGTTATTTAATCGATTCACATTAATCCCGAGCCATTTTTTCTTACTTAGAGTCATTTTAGAGCCATTACCACACAGGTCACCATTTCTGACGGCCGTCAGAATGTGTGACCCGCAAAAAATATGTTTTAAGAATGTGTGTTCCCACCGTAACTGCTTCTTAAAGGTATTAAAACTTTCAAAGATGGTTTGGGGTAGTTATTTCATCGATAAACACTAATCTTGAGCCTTTATTTCTGATTTAGAATCGTCATAGAGCCATTACCACACAGGTCACCATTTCTGACGGCCGTCAGAATGTGTGACCCCCCCCCAAAAAAGATGTTTTAAGAATGTGTGTTCCCACCGTAACTACTTCCTAAAGGTATTACAATTTCGAAAGATCGTTTGGGGTAGTTATTTAATCGATTCACATTAATCTGGAGCCGTTGTTTTTGATTTAGAGTCGTAATAGAGCCATTACCACCGAGGTAACCATTTCTGACGGCCGTCAGAATGTGTGACCCACAATAATAAAAACAAAAAGATGTTTTAAGAATGTGTGTTCCCACCGTAATTGCTTCCCAAAGTTATTAAAACTTTAAAAGATGGTTTGGGGTAGTTATTTCATCGATTCACACTAATCTTGAGCCGTTGTTTCTAATTTAGAGTCGTCATAGAGCCATTACCACACAGGTCACCATTTCTGACGGCCGTCAGAATGTGTGACCCACAATAATAAAAACAAAAAGATGTTTTAAGAATGTGTGTTCCCACCGTAACTGCTTCCCAAAGTTATTAAAACTTTAAAAGATGGTTTGGGGTAGTTATTTCATCGATTCACACTAATATTTAACCGTTGTTTCTAATTTGGAATCGTCATAGAGCCATTACCACACAGGTCACCATTTTTGACGGCCGTCAGAATGTGTGACCCTCAAAAAATATGTTTTAAGAATGTGTGTTCCCACCGTAACTGCTTCCTAAAGGTATTAAAACTTTCAAAGATGGTTTGGGGTAGTTATTTCATCGATTCACACTAATCTTGAGCCGTTGTTTTTGATTTAGAATCGTCATAGAGCCATTACCACACAGGTCACCATTTCTGACGGCCGTCAGAATGTGTGACCCCCCCCAAAAAAGATGTTTTAAGAATGTGTGTTCCCACCGTAATTGCTTCGGTATAAAAATTTCGAAATATCCTTTGGGGTAGTTATTTAATCGATTCACATTAATTCCGAGCCATTTTTTCCTACTTAGAGTCAGCATAGAGCCATTACCACCGAGGTAACCATTTCTGACGGCCGTCAGAATGTGTGACCCACAAAAAATATGTTTTAAGAATGTGTGTTCCCACCGTAACTGCTTCCTAAAGGTATTACAATTTCGAAAGATCGTTTGGGGTAGTTATTTAATCGATTCACATTAATCTGGAGCCGTTGTTTTTGATTTAGAGTCGTCATAGAGCCATTACCACACAGGTCACCATTTCTGACGGCCGTCAGAATGTGTGACCCACAAAAAATATGTTTTAAGAATGTGTGTTCCCACCGTAATTGCTTCCCAAAGGTATTAACATTTCGAAATATCCTTTGGGGTAGTTATTTAATCGATTCACATTAATCCCGAGCCATTTTTTCTTACTTAGAGTCAGCATAGAGCCATTACCACCGAGGTCATCATTTCTGACGGCCGTCAGAATGTGTGACCCACAAAAAATATGTTTTAAGAATGTGTGTTCCCACCGTAACTGCTTCCCAAAGTTATTAAAACTTTAAAAGATGGTTTGGGGTAGTTATTTCATCATTCACACTAATCTCTAACCGTTGTTTCTAATTTGAAATCGTCATAGAGCCATTACCACACAGGTCACCATTTCTGACGGCCGTCAGAATGTGTGACCCACAAAAAATATGTTTTAAGAATGTGTGTTCCCACCGTAACTGCTTCCTAAAGGTATTCAAACTTTCAAAGATGGTTTGGGGTAGTTATTTCATCGATTCACACTAATCTTGAGCCGTTGTTTTTGATTTAGAATCGTCATAGAGCCATTACCACACAGGTCACCATTTCTGACGGCCGTCAGAATGTGTGACCCACAATAATAAAAACAAAAAGATGTTTTAAGAATATTTGTTCCCACCGTAACTGCTTCCCAAAGTTATTAAAACTTTAAAATATGGTTTGGGGTAGTTATTTAATCGAATCACATTAATCTTGAGCCGTTGTTTCTAATTTAGAGTCGTCATAGAGCCATTACCACACAGGTCACCATTTCTGACGGCCGTCAGAATGTGTGACCCCCCCAAAAAAAGATGTTTTAAGAATGTGTGTTCCCACCATAACTGCTTCCCAAAGTTATTAAAACTTTAAAAGATGGTTTGGGGTAGTTATTTCATCGATTCACACTAATATTTAACCGTTGTTTCTAATTTGGAATCGTCATAGAGCCATTACCACACAGGTCACTATTTCTGACGGCCGTCAGAATGTGTGACCCTCAAAAAATATGTTTTAAGAATGTGTGTTCCCACCGTAACTGCTTCCTAAAGGTATTAAAACTTTCAAAGATGGTTTGGGGTAGTTATTTCATCGATTCACACTAATCTTGAGCCGTTGTTTTTGATTTAGAATCGTCATAGAGCCATTACCACACAGGTCACCATTTCTGACGGCCGTCAGAATGTGTGACCCACAATAATAAAAAAAAAAAAGATGTTTTAAGAATATTTGTTCCCACCGTAACTGCTTCCCAAAGTTATTAAAACTTTAAAATATGGTTTGGGGTAGTTATTTGATCGATTCACATTAATCTTGAGCCGTTGTTTCTAATTTAGAGTCGTCATAGAGCCATTACCACACAGGTCACCATTTCTGACGGCCGTCAGAATGTGTGACCCCCCCCAAAAAAGATGTTTTAAGAATGTGTGTTCCCACCGTAATTGCTTCCCAAAGGTATAAAAATTTCGAAATATCCTTTGGGGTAGTTATTTAATCGATTCACATTAATCCCGAGCCATTTTTTCCTACTTAGAGTCAGCATAGAGCCATTACCACCGAGGTAACCATTTCTGACGGCCGTCAGAATGTGTGACCCACAAAAAATATGTTTTAAGAATGTGTGTTCCCACCGTAACTGCTTCCTAAAGGTATTACAATTTCGAAAGATCGTTTGGGGTAGTTATTTAATCGATTCACATTAATCTGGAGCCATTTTTTCTTACTTAGAGTCAGCATAGAGCCATTACCACCGAGGTCACCATTTCTGACGGCCGTCAGAATGTGTGACCCACAAAAAATATGTTTTAAGAATGTGTGTTCCCACCGTAACTGCTTCCCAAAGTTATTAAAACTTTAAAAGATGGTTTGGGGTAGTTATTTCATCGATTCACACTAATCTCTAACCGTTGTTTCTAATTTGGAATCGTCATAGAGCCATTACCACACAGGTCACCATTTCTGACGGCCGTCAGAATGTGTGACCCACAAAAAATATGTTTTAAGAATGTGTGTTCCCACCGTAATTGCTTCCCAAAGGTATTAACATTTCGAAATATCCTTTGGGGTAGTTATTTAATCGATTCACATTAATCCCGAGCCATTTTTTCTTACTTAGAGTCAGCATAGAGCCATTACCACCGAGGTCACCATTTCTGACGGCCGTCAGAATGTGTGACCCACAAAAAATATGTTTTAAGAATGTGTGTTCCCACCGTAACTGCTTCCCAAAGTTATTAAAACTTTAAAAGATGGTTTGGGGTAGTTATTTCATCGATTCACACTAATCTCTAACCGTTGTTTCTAATTTGGAATCGTCATAGAGCCATTACCACACAGGTCACCATTTCTGACGGCCGTCAGAATGTGTGACCCACAAAAAAGATGTTTTAAGAATGTGTGTTCCCACCGTAATTGCTTCCCAAAGGTATAACAATTTCGAAATATCCTTTGGGGTAGTTATTTAATCGATTCACATTAATCCCGAGCCATTTTTTCCTACTTAGAGTCAGCATAGAGCCATTACCACCGAGGTAACCATTTCTGACGGCCGTCAGAATGTGTGACCCACAAAAAATATGTTTTAAGAATGTGTGTTCCCACCGTAACTGCTTCCTAAAGGTATTACAATTTCGAAAGATCGTTTGGGCTAGTTATTTAATCGATTCACATTAATCTGGAGCCGTTGTTTTTGATTTAGAGTCGTCATAGAGCCATTACCACACAGGTCACCATTTCTGACGGCCGTCAGAATGTGTGACCCACAAAAAATATGTTTTAAGAATGTGTGTTCCCACCGTAATTGCTTCCCAAAGGTATTAACATTTCGAAATATCCTTTGGGGTAGTTATTTAATCGATTCACATTAATCCCGAGCCATTTTTTCTTACTTAGAGTCAGCATAGAGCCATTACCACCGAGGTCACCATTTCTGACGGCCGTCAGAATGTGTGACCCACAAAAAATATGTTTTAAGAATGTGTGTTCCCACCGTAACTGCTTCCCAAAGTTATTAAAACTTTAAAAGATGGTTTGGGGTAGTTATTTCATCGATTCACACTAATCTCTAACCGTTGTTTCTAATTTGGAATCGTCATAGAGCCATTACCACACAGGTCACCATTTCTGACGGCCGTCAGAATGTGTGACCCACAAAAAATATGTTTTAAGAATGTGTGTTCCCACCGTAACTGCTTCCTAAAGGTATTCAAACTTTCAAAGATGGTTTGGGGTAGTTATTTCATCGATTCACACTAATCTTGAGCCGTTGTTTTTGATTTAGAATCGTCATAGAGCCATTACCACACAGGTCACCATTTCTGACGGCCGTCAGAATGTGTGACCCACAATAATAATAAAAAAAAAGATGTTTTAAGAATATTTGTTCCCACCGTAGCTGCTTCCCAAAGTTATTACAACTTTAAAATATGGTTTGGGGTAGTTATTTGATCGATTCACATTAATCTTGAGCCGTTGTTTCTAATTTAGAGTCGTCATAGAGCCATTACCACACAGGTCACCATTTCTGACGGCCGTCAGAATGTGTGACCCCCCCCAAAAAAGATGTTTTAAGAATGTGTGTTCCCACCGTAATTTCTTCCCAAAGGTATAAACATTTTGAAATATCCTTTGGGGTAGTTATTTAATCGATTCACATTAATCCCGAGCCATTTTTTCCTACTTAGAGTCAGCATAGAGCCATTACCACCGAGGTAACCATTTCTGACGGCCGTCAGAATGTGTGACCCACAAAAAATATGTTTTAAGAATGTGTGTTCCCACCATAACTGCTTCCCAAAGTTATTAAAACTTTAAAAGATGGTTTGGGGTAGTTATTTCATCGATTCACACTAATATTTAACCGTTGTTTCTAATTTGGAATCGTCATAGAGCCATTACCACACAGGTCACCATTTCTGACGGCCGTCAGAATGTGTGACCCTCAAAAAATATGTTTTAAGAATGTGTGTTCCCACCGTAACTGCTTCCTAAAGGTATTAAAACTTTCAAAGATGGTTTGGGGTAGTTATTTCATCGATTCACACTAATCTTGAGCCGTTGTTTTTGATTTAGAATCGTCATAGAGCCATTACCACACAGGTCACCATTTCTGACGGCCGTCAGAATGTGTGACCCACAATAATAAAAAAAAAAAGATGTTTTAAGAATATTTGTTCCCACCGTAACTGCTTCCCAAAGTTATTAAAACTTTAAAATATGGTTTGGGGTAGTTATTTGATCGATTCACATTAATCTTGAGCCGTTGTTTCTAATTTAGAGTCGTCATAGAGCCATTACCACACAGGTCACCATTTCTGACGGCCGTCAGAATGTGTGACCCCCCCCAAAAAAGATGTTTTAAGAATGTGTGTTCCCACCGTAATTTCTTCCCAAAGGTATAAACATTTTGAAATATCCTTTGGGGTAGTTATTTAATCGATTCACATTAATCCCGAGCCATTTTTTCCTACTTAGAGTCAGCATAGAGCCATTACCACCGAGGTAACCATTTCTGACGGCCGTCAGAATGTGTGACCCACAAAAAATATGTTTTAAGAATGTGTGTTCCCACCGTAACTGCTTCCTAAAGGTATTACAATTTCGAAAGATCGTTTGGGGTAGTTATTTAATCGATTCACATTAATCTGGAGCCGTTGTTTTTGATTTAGAGTCGTCATAGAGCCATTACCACACAGGTCACCATTTCTGACGGCCATCAGAATGTGTGACCCACAAAAAATATGTTTTAAGAATGTGTGTTCCCACCGTAATTGCTTCCCAATGGTATTAACATTTCGAAATATCCTTTGGGGTAGTTATTTAATCGATTCACATTAATCCCGAGCCATTTTTTCTTACTTAGAGTCAGCATAGAGCCATTACCACCGAGGTCATCATTTCTGACGGCCGTCAGAATGTGTGACCCACAAAAAATATGTTTTAAGAATGTGTGTTCCCACCGTAACTGCTTCCCAAAGTTATTAAAACTTTAAAAGATGGTTTGGGGTAGTTATTTCATCGATTCACACTAATCTCTAACCGTTGTTTCTAATTTGGAATCGTCATAGAGCCATTACCACACAGGTCACCATTTCTGACGGCCGTCAGAATGTGTGACCCACAAAAAATATGTTTTAAGAATGTGTGTTCCCACCGTAACTGCTTCCTAAAGGTATTCAAACTTTCAAAGATGGTTTGGGGTAGTTATTTCATCGATTCACACTAATCTTGAGCCGTTGTTTTTGATTTAGAATCGTCATAGAGCCATTACCACACAGGTCACCATTTCTGACGGCCGTCAGAATGTGTGACCCACAAAAAATATGTTTTAAGAATATTTGTTCCCACCGTAACTGCTTCCCAAAGTTATTAAAACTTTAAAATATGGTTTGGGGTAGTTATTTAATCGAATCACATTAATCTTGAGCCGTTGTTTCTAATTTAGAGTCGTCATAGAGCCATTACCACACAGGTCACCATTTCTGACGGCCGTCAGAATGTGTGACCCGCAAAAAATATGTTTTAAGAATGTGTGTTCCCACCATAACTGCTTCCTAAAGGTATTACAATTTCGAAAGATCGTTTGGGGTAGTTATTTCATCGATTCACACTAATCTTTAACCGTTGTTTCTGATTGAGAATCGTCCTAGAGCCAATTACCACACAGGTCACCATTTCTGACGGCCGTCAGAATGTGTGACCCCCCCAAAAAAAGATTTTAAGAATGTGTGTTCCCACCGTAACTGCTTCCTAAAGGTATTACAATTTCGAAAGATCGTTTGGGGTAGTTATTTAATCGATTCACATTAATCTGGAGCCGTTGTTTTTGATTTAGAGTCGTCATAGAGCCATTACCAAACAGGTCACCATTTCTGACGGCCGTCAGAATGTGTGACCCCCCCAAAAAAAGATGTTTTAAGAATGTGTGTTCCCACCATAACTGCTTCCTAAAGGTATTACAATTTCGAAAGATCGTTTGGGGTAGTTGTTTCATCGATTCACATTAATCTGGAGCCGTTGTTTTTGATTTAGAGTCGTCATAGAGCCATTACCACACAGGTCACCATTTCTGACGGCCGTCAGAATGTGTGACCCACAAAAAAAAAAGATTTTAAGAATGTGTGTTCCCACCGTAACTGCTTCCTAAAGGTATTACAATTTCGAAAGATCGTTTGGGGTAGTTATTTAATCGATTCACATTAATCTGGAGCCGTTGTTTTTGATTTAGAGTCGTCATAGAGCCATTACCACACAGGTCACCATTTCTGACGGCCTTCAGAATGTGTGACCCACAATAATAAAAAAAAAAGATGTTTTAAGAATATTTGTTCCCACCGTAACTGCTTCCCAAAGTTATTAAAACTTTAAAATATGGTTTGGGGTAGTTATTTAATCGATTCACATTAATCTTGAGCCGTTGTTTCTAATTTAGAGTCGTCATAGAGCCATTACCACCGAGGTCACCATTTCTGACGGCCGTCAGAATGTGTGACCCCCCCAAAAAAAGATGTTTTAAGAATGTGTGTTCCCACCATAACTGCTTCCTAAAGGTATTACAATTTCGAAAGATCGTTTGGGGTAGTTATTTAATCGATTCACATTAATCTGGAGCCGTTGTTTTTTATTTAGAGTCGTCATAGAGCCATTACCACACAGATTCTTAAAAAAAAAAAGATTTCTTTTAAGAATGTGTGTTCCCACCTTAACTGCTTCCTAAAGGTATTACAATTTGTGTGTTTTGAGAATGGGGATTTTTGGGGGGGTGGCGGGATAATCCAGTTTCACCTTTGCTCTGATGGCTGTGTGGGACTGGCTGGCTGGCCGGGTGGGCGGGGTGGGCGTGGTAAACCTGCTGTGGGTTACACAAGGGGCAGGCTGTCGGTCAGCCTAGGGCTGACACCAATGCCCGCTGATGTCAGCTCCTGTCCTACTTTTCAAGTCCCGCAATTAATCCTGCAACTAGGGTAACCTGAACCCTTTTAAAAGCCCTGCAGGAGGCCTGCCAAGGATTCAGAGATGCTGAATGCCAACCCAAATCTGGACACTAATGGTGGTCATGCTCCTATGTATGGCTTGGCTGTTGAAATAGATGCTGCCTTCTAAAATCAAGAGGTTATGAATATGGCAAGCAGTCACTTGCCGTAGACCAGCCTGAGTTTTCTTTTGTGTTTTCAATGCTTTTATTCACCACAGCTATGGGTTAGTTTAAGTGTACTTATTGGTTGGTAACTCTCTCTCTCACTCTCTCTCTCACTCTCACTCTCACTCCCTCACCGCTGCATCGCAGGCTTTCTTCCAGGGGAAGCTGAAGATCACTGGGAACATGGGCATGGCCATGAAGCTGCAGAGCCTTCAGATGACAGCTGCCAAGGCCAAGCTCTGAATCACCTCTTTTGTGGATTGCTCCTTTCTCAATGGTGCACTCTTGTCCTTTATCCCACTCCTTTTCCTGTATGAACCATCCTTTCAAGCACTTACAATTTCCCCTCTCTCTCTCTATCTCTTCTCCCCCCTCCCTCCCTCCCTCCCACCTTCTATTGTCCTGCTGTCTGTTTGCAGAAATTAACCTGATCCCTAGAAATTAATCTAACTCTTCCTAATGAAGCCTACTTTATTGACATATAGTTGACTGAATAATTAACTTGCATTATTATCATGAAATCCGGTCCCTAATGTTTCAGACAAAGTTTAATTCAGTCAAACTAATGTTCACTGTCCTCATTCTGACAAGCTGCTGTTATGAAGATAACTTGGAGATGGAGAGATAATGACAGTCGAGAAATGCAATTAAGGCTTCTTTTGGCCTGAGCACTGGCTTTAGTGCTTGTGTTTGAAGGGGGTGTACAGATGATCTTTAAAACGGATGTGATATATTTGACACTCGGGTAATGAATAATACTCAACTGGAACTGTTCTTTTCTGTATATCGCTACTGTAGCATAAAAGGAAATAACTCATGGGGAATAACTCACAGGCAAATATCAATAAATAAATATCAATGTTACAATTGCTCAATCCAACAAATGTTCAATCCATAGCATAGTTTATATTTGTGTTCTAATGTTTAATAATGATGTAATGCATTTTATTATTTGACTGCATAAAGACCACTCAATGTGCCTCAAATGCCACTCTTTCTGAAATTGCATTTTTAATGAAAGACTAAAGATAATGTTAGATCAACATTTCGTATAAATGGATGTAATTTTTGCTAAATAATTGCTATATTAATGGATGGATGGATGTTTCTGTTTAAGTGGTATTTTTAATCACTTTCAAATATTCAAATAAAAACATTTTAACTACTGGATTTAAAATGTAAGTACATTTGAACTTGTTTTCCTTGTTCATGAGCTCCTGTCTGTACAAAGTTCAACATTCCTTCCAAACGTTTGTTTGATTATGAGTTGAAGGTTGAGAGCAAGTATGGTTTCACAAGTTGAATGTTACCCTGCATTGCTATCTTTTGAAACATGAATCCAGTGTGTGTGTGTGTGTGTGTGTGTGTGTGTGTGTGTGTGTGTGTGTGTGTGTGTGTGTGTGTGTGTGTGTGTGTGTGTGTGTGTGTGTGTGTGTGTGTGTGTGTGTGTGTGTGTGTGTGTGTGTGTGTGTGTGTGGTGTGTGGTGTGTGGTGTGTGGTGTGTGGTGTGTGGTGTGTGGTGTGTGGTGTGTGCAAGTCAATTAAAGAAACCTGGAGAGAAATAGAAACCTGGAGAGAATACACAATTATTGAAAAGTGATGTATGTATGTATGTATGTATACTTCACTTTCCAATAATTGTGTATTCTCTCCAGGTTTCTATTTAATTGACTTGCATTATTTAGAGACATGCTTTGTGGTCTTAACTCAGCATTGTAGTGTTTTCATTATTCTGAGTCTGCATACAGTGAGGTCAAAGGTTATGTTTTTCATGAATTAATTGGTTTCAAGCTTTTGGGAGTGTCCTCTCACTCATGCCTACAAGCATACCCACAGGCAACAGGCAGTTTTTCTCTGTTAGAAGAACAGAAACAGCTGAGAGGTCAGTGGGCCAGGTAGAGAGACGGCTCAAGTGAACATAACTCAGTGTCTCTAGCTAAGAACTAGATGAATGAAGACCAAACGGGCCACCGCGTTCTGAACCCTCCCATGTTACCCCACTCCTCATCTCCCTCCACCTTCCGAGTGGTGAACGGGACTGCACCTGACTACATCAAGTCTCTACTCCAGCCTTACACCCCCACCCACCACCTACGGTCTTCTTCTGACAACCGCCTGGTGGTCCCACCGCTCAAGAGCACCCGGTCCCAACACAAGCTCTTCTCCTGTCTGGCCCCCCAATGGTGGAATCAACTCCCCACCTCCATCCTGGAGACTGACTGTCTCCCTTCTTCAAGAAAAGGCTCAAGACGCACTTGTTCCGGGAGTATAACGGCACAGGAATGCTTGGCTGGACCTGATGTTAGTTTCCTCCAGGATCACAATGACTCTTATTGAGAGACTTGTTGCTCTTGTAGGGTTGGTTGTAACGGATTTAAATTATTGTACTCCCTGTGAAATATTTTTTACTGATTGTTTTTCTACAGGTACACTTGCACTTTTTGAGTTTCATGTTCTTTAATTGTAACTTGTTCAACTGCACGCTCTTATGGTTCTTCCCTTTGGCACTTAGTTGGTTTTCCCAATGTACGCTTCATGTTTTGCCTGTTTGGTCATCCGGTGCCCTATTTTTTATTTTTTCATTTCTAATTAGATTTTTGTATTATTAATTTTTTCTTCCTTTTGAGCTAATCCAGACCAGATCAGACCTGCCCCTCTTGGCTTCAGCTTTCACTCCCACCCCAACCCCATTAGCTCTCCCACCTTATGCCACATCCAGCCTGTGCCCTTAATCGTACCCCTCCCTCTGCTCTCCTGCCGCATGCCATCCACATCCCGCCATCCCCTGCTGGTTGACTTCACCAACTGGTGGCATTTAGCGGCTGGGTTGGCTAACCATTTGGTTAGCTGTCAGTGGCTGTCTCATAGCTCCTTAACATCCGGGGATCGGGGATGGATCCACAATGAATGGGATCTGAGTTATCCTCACATGGCTCCTCATGACAGATGATCATCATACAGATAGTATGGATTAACCAAGCTATGTACTCTTGTACCTGGCTACGGTGTCGATAAACTCTGGCTAGGACATGCCAAGTGAAGGAGGACAATTTAAAACAAGCTACTTAAAGCTTTTCATAGTGAACGGTGGCTGATGTTGACTGGGTATCCACCTGGTTTGCTGTGAGACTTCTCACTCTGCACCCCTTTGCACCCGTCTGTGACGGTTGTCCAAAGTGAAATAACGTGGATTTGTTCAATGGCAACAAATCAAAGCTGGCAGCCATTCAAAATAACCTCCCTGAATGTCCTTCTTCCCTCTGTTTTCCTCTGCTTATCAGTCTGTCAGTGTCCACGTAGTCCTATTAGTTTGTGTGGTTGCCTTGGTATCATGGCTGTCATTACTGCCTCTTTGGATCCCCAGCAACATACAATTGATGAGATAATTGTTTTGACTTTTACCAACAGGCCTATTAAGAATTCCTTCCCTTCACAAAGGAAGTGGTTATTAAATTGTTTATTCGTCCTTTTAGACATTCACATTAAAATGTTTTCATTCATGACAAAAAGAGTGAGGACTGCTGAAAGCTTCTGTCATGGTCATGCCAACTCTAAAATATATTTTGAGGACATATGCTAGGACAGCATATACCATGTCCTTCTGGACAACAGTCCTATGCATGTCAGGCATAGGACTGCTCTGTTGAAGCCGTCTGGTTTGTACACCCGACGGTATCTCCTTGTCTGCTTCTCCTTTGGTCGTTAAGGCAAAGAGAAAACCAGGGCAATAAAATGGATACAACTTTAAACATAGCAAAGACAACCACAGATTTGTTTACTTATTTCAGCTCGTGTATAAACACCAGAGGTACGGTAGAGTAGCTACTTGTTAAAACTGGAATGGTAACAAGGAGGAGAAGACAAGCAGGGAAAATTGGAGAATAAAGTAAGCAAAACAGATTGGCATTTTGCTGATTCTGCTGGGGGCAAAATCTGACGATGTGATAAATGCTTCATGTCTTAAAACTTAAAAAATTTACCTACAGTATGGCTATTTATTTAACTCCTTGTTTGAAATTCAATCTTGTTGTTATGAACCTGTTCATTTATATATATATAATATTATATATATAATATTATATATATAAAGTGTTGACAACATTTCATGAATGAGACATGATGACCCTGACGGTAATCAGCCGAATGTAAAACCAACCACAAGCCTGCAACCATCCTGCATGGAAGGGGCTTTGAGGCCACTTCACCTTTAAGAATGAGATGATGTTGTTCCAAAAGAGAAGAACTGAATGGCAAAAAAAAATTATAAAAAGAATACAAATGAAAATACCCTGTCCCAAAATACCAATCAAATGTTAATATTAGACCAAAGCAACAACAAAAAAGAAGACAAGACCAAGAGCAAGCTCCTCCTGTGTGTCCAGAAGTTGACTGTTTCACAAACACCTGACGGCAGGAGACAGACTCACGTGGACGTGTTTGGCCCTTTAGTTTGATTGTTAAGCCACAGATGATAGGTCAAAGTACCAGCTCAGCTGTCCCATACGCAGCTCCAGTAATTGCCAACCTTTTCCACAACCCCTCACTTTTTACCCGTTTGTTATATCCAAAAAAGTCTACCAGCATGCTTTTTCTCCCACACTGCTGGTGCAAGTCAAATATATCAGGTAAATATATACACAAAACCTAAACAATCATATGTGGGTCGTAAAGCAGATTAAAGTCTGACCAACAGGTCCTCTGTAATCCCCAGTAGGTGGGTGTCACCTTGCAGGGTGAGAGAGGTAAGTCCAGCACTGACCCTTGCCTCCATGTCACTGTGGTGTTAACTAGGTGGGTGGCGGGCTGGGGTTGTGTTCTATACGTTTGTCTCCAGCCCATTCATGTCTATGGAGCAGTGTTCCTTATCCTTGTGCTCCCGTCTGTGGGGGGCGTGTTTCTTCTTCTCAGCTGGCCGGACCCCCTCCTCCAGCTGGATCAGACGGGCCACGTCAGGGGACAGGTGGTCCTGCTTGAGCCCTGGAGGAGGGGGCTGGAAGCAGCCGTTCTTCTGGTTCTGGTAGGTCATCATCTGCTGGATGCTGATCATGGGCTTGGTCTCGCAGATCAGAGGCACCTGGTCCACACAACAGCGTAAGAACCCATCTGTGTGTTAGTTACTTGTTACAAAGCATACACAGCCCATCTCTACCCAGAGTCAAGAAGCTCTTTGTTGACACCAACTCTCCTCCACTGTAAAAGTCCTTTTTTACTAGTGTAGATGACAATATAAAGCTTCAAATGTGAAATGATTGATCTCAACTCACCTGCTCCCCCTCTTTCACAAAGTCTTTTCTACAGATGTGAGCCATTATACCCGTGGCCAAGGCATCCCCCATCACGTTCACCATGGTGCGGAAACGATCCCTGGGACACAAAATGGAGGGTCTGTTTTGGGCTGCTTCCCAGCTACCTTAGAGTCACTCAGATGGGGCTGGGGCATCCATACATGTCCTGCCATCTTTTGTGCCACATGATACTTTGACCCTTTCTGCCCTTTTTTATTTTATTTTTATTTATTTAATCAATTCAATCAAATACTTTATACAAGCACTCTAGGTGCTTGTAAACATATGTGCTTTGCACCTGTAATGGTAAGGCATTAAAACACACCACTAAGATGAAAGTGTAACATGAGCGTACTTACAAAGCCCAATCCACAGCAATGATGAGCGTGATGTCATCAGTGGGCAAACCCACTGATGTTAGCACAATCACCATGGTGACCAGGCCTGCCTGTGGAATTCCTGCAGCACCAATGCTTGCAGCTGTGGCCGTGATGCTAGAAGAAAGATAAACGATTAACAATGGACCTTGACAATTTCTTGAGTTCAATTCACACCTGAATTGTCTTTGTTGAGGTGAATGAGGACCAAAACCACTCCAGATTTGAATCTACTCAAAATCTAGTGAATCTTGAATCTAGTGCTTCACAAAATGTTTGCGTGTATGTGAGAAAGAGAGAGCTAGCTACATATAATACTTATACATCCACCACTCACATAAACACACATAGGAACATTGGCCCTATGTGGGTGTCCTTTGTGGGGTCTGGGGAAGTTAAGAAGCTAGCATGCTCAGATCTGCTGGTATGGAGTTTCAGAGGACGAGTACACACAGGTCCACCTCCACTGTGATTGCGGACCACTACATCAAACAAAATGCAAAATGATGCAGAGGCGTGATGAGGGACTAAGTAATGCAGGTCATATGGGTCTTACCGCTTGGGGATTAGGGACTGGGCACAGTCGGTGACCATGAGGATAGGTCTGCTTAATGTTATTACAATTTACCATGTCATTAAATCAGGGGAGGGCAAGACCATTTTTAATGGACCTGGGTAGGAACTGTTTAGCAGGAAATGGGGGATGGGCCTGTTTGTCTCTTCTGAACCACTGCGCTGAGTTAGCTGCGCTCAGAGGGGGGTAGATTAAATGATGCTGTTTAGTCTGCTAGTGCATGTGACTGTACCTTAAATGACATGTCTCATTTCATTTTAGGTGCGTCAGTTTGGACTGGGGTTTAAAATGAACTGTGTACATGGGTACCTGATGGTGATGATCTGGCCAAAGTCCAGCTCATAGTTGTTGACCTGGGCAATAAAGATGGCCGCCACAGCTTCATAGAGAGCGGTGCCGTCCATGTTGATGGTGGCGCCCACGGGGAGCACAAAGCGGATGATGCGCCTGTCGATGTGGTTGTTCTCCAAGAGGCACTTAAAGGTGATAGGCAGCGTGGCGGAGCTGAGAGACGCAAAGAAATGAACAAGAATCTCCATGTGACAAGATTATCTCAGAGCTTCAGAATTGCAACTGCAATCTCACACCTTTGTGTTTCGAGGAAGAAATACTATACAATGATATCCAAATCAATAAACCAAGCAACTGTTCTTGAGAAATGGTGTCTGCATGCCCCATGACAGGTCCTCAGACAGATGAAGTTGAGACCTTCTCAAACGAGGGGTGGCCAATCACTCTGCCACATTCCTGTCATTTCAATTACAGGAAAACCAACATGACAAAAGCCTCATTCAGACAGGCATGAATGATTCCCATATAATTGGAGATTTCTTTTAGAGACATGCATTCTATTATTTTCGCCAAACCAGATGTCATCCTTTAGAGGTATTCACATAAAAAAGACCATCATCTACCCCAATATCAGCCCCATCAGTTCTGTTGGAGAAGAGATTGAGCCTCAAAAACAAATATAGACCTAGTTGGGGATAGGGCCTGGAAACAATCAGTGGGATCAGAAAATAAGGTAGGAGAGAACATGAAAAGGAAAGAGGTCTAAGGTGACCAGTGAGAGTGGGGGTGGGATGTGGGGGGGTGGTGGTGACCTGGGGGAGCTGTGGCCTTCACCTTGACGACGTGGCGAGGGAGATGAGCAGGGCCTGCAGGATGCCCCTGATGTAGACGATGGGGCTCTTCTTGGTGATGAAGAAGTACATGGCCGGCAGGATAAAGAGGCCATGCAGTATCAGGCCCATCACCACCGTGATGGCATAGAAGCCCAGCTTCTTACCCATGGCAGACGGGTCATCCATCTCCAGGATCTTCCCGGCCACCAAGAAGACAATGCCGAAGGGGAAATACCTGCCCGCGGGAGGACAGGAAGTCGTGTTTAGCTGACATCTCTCATTGTTAGTCAGAGGACAGCTTTTTAAAATGTTTTTTATTCCTTCCATTTTTTTTGTTTTGTTGAATGGGAGTCATTATCCCTTTCATCCGCCTCTTCACTGAGCTGACAGTGAAATAGATGATTATGTGTCGTCTGAAGGTTCGATGTGGGTAACTGTCACACCACACCTCTTACCAGATGACAATGGCCACAATCTTCAAGACGGCTTCATTCAAGCTCTGACAGAAGTTGACCAAGGCGCTGCCGTTGGGCCCCATTCTACCCAGCATGATGCCTGGAGAGATAGATCACAGACGATATCAGGGAAATTCACTTTGTACACACCACGCAATCACACTGCAATAGTTGAGTGAGTAGTGAGTGAGTGACTGATTCGGTCAGTGAGGGACTGTTTGAGTGTGTGTGTGGCTCCTCTCACCCATGGTGGCAGAAAAGATGACGATCCCCAGGACGTTCATGCCGTCGCTCGTGCCAGGGAGCGTACGCATCAGGATGTCCGGCGGCGGCGTCAGGTCCAGGGAGAAGTTCTGGATGTCGGTGCCGTTGTCGTCTTGGACACCGTAGATGAAGACCCTACGTGTGGTGCTCTCTGTGAGGTCCTGTCCCACCGTCGGCTTGGGAGATTTCATGATGGGAATACTCTGGGTCCGGTACTACAAGATAACAGGGAGGTACATCTCATGATATCGGATTGATGGAACCCACTGTGTTGCAGTCACTGTGACAGTAACAGTACAGTTCTACAGTTAGTATTTGTTCTTCTATGTTTAATGTATGCACCTTCCTGCCACAGTACATTTCTTGTCTGTGTGAACTTTCATGGCGAACCAATTCTGATTCTGATTCTACTGTAGTCAGTTGTAACAAGGTGATGGGTGAGTTATTTATATTGCACACACACACCACACACACACACACACACACAAAAGATTCTCCCTCAACCACCCTGTCCAACTATATATGATAATTCTCTTATATTTACCTGTTGAAAAGTAGCTTGAACCAGGTTGGCTGGGAACATGTTGCTGGAAAAGAAAATTGGGGAATTGTTATTATTCTTAACTGGATGAATGGTTTAAAAAATTAAGAGGGTAAAAAAGCAATAAGGTTTAAATGCATTCTAGAACTATATTTTTTATCATTGCAGCCCAGAATGTTGCAAAAGTGCAGCTAGGAAACTTTATCTATCCAACATGCTTACTTGAAACATTTATTCATAGTGTTTCACTGCTTCTTACAACACGTCCTTTTAGTAGTAGTGTCACAAAAAGTCTTTCTGATGTGGTAATACCTGTGAATTTGTCCCTTCCCTGCATGTTGTGTTTGAGATTCTGTTGTTCCACCTCTGGCAGGGGACTGCACCCACAAAAGGGTTTGATATTGCTCTCATGGCTGAGCTTGTTGTACTATACAGTCGTGGCCATGAGTTATGGCAATGAAAAATGGTGTGTTTTGCAAAGTTTGCTGGTTCAGTATTTGAGGATTTTTTGTTCACGTTTCTATAGAATATTGGAATCGCAATATGGCAGAAAAAAACGAATATATGCAAATAGTCAACTCTTTTACAGCAGTGAATCTGCTCACAAAATCCAATCAGAACGATAGAGTGATTTCACCTGGCTAGAACTAGTTCACACTTTCCTCTGTGCTGATGATATGACTTACTGAAATTATGTTAGCAGTCATTTTATGCCAAGGCCCAATAAGCTTTGCAAACACAAAATGTATGTTGCTCCCAATACTTTTGGCCAAGGCTGTACTCTGCACCACAGCAGTTAAGAATCTATTGTTCCACATTATTATTTCTGTTTACCGTGCCTGGTTGTGGAGATGTTGCTAGTAAATACAGACCATTCCTTGATTCTGACTACTGACATGCTCTAAAACTGTGCTTCAAGTGCACTTCTTATCCTTCATCTGCTGTACCATCTACATACACAATTTGTACGTGCTTTGGATGAAAGCACGTACAAACTTGGGACTTATTGCAAAAAGCATCTGGCATCACTGGATTTCCTCAATCATGATGCCTCAAGATCAACACAGTCTTCTGTAATTTGTTACTGATGAGGTAGACCAGCATGACTGATGGCATACAGTGTAATTACTATCATTTACAGGATAGCAACTAGAGTTGTATGATTGCAAGTCCAGTAGATGCATGGATGAACTAGGTCCTTTAATGGACAAGTAAAACATTGCAAGCCCCCCAATACATCGTTTTTCTTGTTCTTTGTGGCTCTGCTCTGCAGCATATGGTCCTCAGCTGCTAAGGCAAGATGAAGATGAAGGACAAGCCGTAATCTCCTCCTGTTTAACTCCCACAATTAAGAGAGAGGAAGGAAAGGACTTGCTGTCTCACCCGTTGGCACATGGCCACGCAAAGCTACATTCTTCCAACGACAGGTGGGGTTAGGAAAAAATTGTCTGTTCACCTGACAATTTCTGAAGACAAGAATGTAATCTTCTGTCTGTAATAGGGTCTCCCACGTCTGGGACACTAATTACACTAAATCCTGTGACTCACAGTTTTTCTTCACAAATTGAAAAGGGTGATGCTACAGGTGTGTGGATATGCTGTAAATATTCAGGTTTTATAGAATATCAATTTGAACAATGTGGCAGACAAACACGATAGGCTATCCTGTTCGCAGATCAATTGTATTTTTAAACATACAGTAGATAATCCATACAGACCATTAAAATGAGGACAGGAGTCAGTGATGACATAAGGATTTTCATAGAAGCCTCACACTGTATTCAGTCAGTAGTAGGTTCTACAGCTCTGTTCTCCAGCCCAGTCTTTAACAGTGGCTGTGAACAAAGCAGGCTAATTAACCGTTGTTGGAATTAGAACAGGACAGTGCCTTATATGCCCATAATTGACTATGAGTGCATTAAAAACACACATACATACTGAAGTCATTATACTCAAAACACGAGTACAGGCACACGAGTGCACATACACACTGGCTTGATAGATGATCCTAAAGGAGCTTTGCGAGATAAATCCTACGCACAGCTGTGCACTGGAAAACACACACAAACACACACACACACACACACACACACACACACACAGGCAGCACATACATGCTACAATCCGCAGGTCAGCCTTGTTGAAGCTGCTGTGTAAGTACTGGATGTGCATCAGGAGTTTCACATGTTCCCAGGTTTTAATCAGGGTACATTTGAGATATGAAGAAATCTAAATCACAATGCAGGATGGATTTTGGAATTAGTAACATCATATAACCTAACCTGGTTACGTCCCTGTTAGATACTGTTCAGGAACCATAAGGGTCATGGACATGGCCATACCCTGGTGTTTTCCCTGTATTGCCTGTCAGTCTCTGTGTGTCTGTGGTGTGCACATGTCGCTCTCTCTAAACTCTCCCTCCTGGTTCCTAGCTCCACTAACACATCAGCTCCTTGTCTGTAATAGATTTCCATATGTACAGATGTTTTTTCCCCCCTTGTGTAGTCTTTGACTGATTGTTAGTCTGTTCTGGTTATGTTCCTGTGTGAGTTGTCATTTCTTGTTCCTGTGTGAGCAGTGGTTCCAGGTGTGTTCCTGTCCTATGTGTTCCCTGTAGATTGGTTCCTGTTTGTATCTGAGGTTTTGTATCTTTTGTGTTAGTTAATACACCTTTTGAGCCTAGTGCATTTGGGTCCACTTGCTCTGCTCTCCTGACAGTGAGTCTGTGAATATGTGTCAACGAAGTGGGCCATTTCTCATGGGCATGGCCATGAAGCTGCAGAACCTTCAGATGACAGCTGCCAAGGCCAAGCTCTGAATCACCTCTTGTCCTTTATCCCACTCCTTTTCCTGTATGAACCATCTTTTCAAGCACTTAGAATTCCCTCTCTCTCTCTCTCTCTCTCTCTCTCTCTCTCTCTCTCTCTCTCTCTCTCTCTCTCTCTCTCTCTCTCTCTCTCTCTCTCTCTCTCTCTCTCTCTCTCTCTCTCTCTCTCTCTCTCTCTCTCTCTCACGCGCGGGCTCAAATACAACAGAGGGATAGGATTTACCCTTGGATCTAACAACTTTCTGTGACCAAACATGACAGGGCATGGTCAAAATGGCTGTGGTACTTGTGGACGCACACCACTGGGGAGAGTACGTTTTGGAGTTACAACATTGTAGAAACTATAATGATGGTGTGCAATGACAACAGTACAACAGTGCAGGCAGGACAGTCAGGGTGGGATGGATTAGGCTCCTACCGAATGAGATCCAACAGGGCATCAGCGGAGCTCATGATTGGCTTGCTGCTTTCATCGGATTCCTCCTTCTGGGCGGCGCCACCTGGGTGGATGATGGAGACCATGACAATGCCAACCACCACCGCCACAAATGTGGTCCATAGGTAGTAGGAGACGGTCATGATGCCCAGGCGACTGGAGCACTTGGCATCTAGGGCTGCCAGCCCTGACATCAAACTGAAGAAGAGAGAAACAGACAGAGAGAAACCAGAGTCAGGGAGAGAATATAGAGAGGAACCATGCAGCTTAGAAGGTCAGTGAAAGCACTAAGAGCATCAATATTTTGCTCCCTGAGTCAACCTTCCTCACAACGTACGAAAGCACTTTATTATGTAGTTAGGACATGCTATTCTTTGGTTGGCCAGCTGACCCTGATCTCAAGCACATATACCATTGAGAGAGATGCATTTTACATCAGAGTTTATTTAGGATTGTTCCCCCCCGTGGCTTTTTCAACACTATACAGTTAATGAGGACGAGATGCTGAAATCCAATCAATCGTGCTCATGAATCATTTCTCTCCAACAACCTCCACAGAGTAATTATTTTTCTGATTGATCTGGTATCACAGAAATGTATGTCTGGGAAAGCAAGCTGCACCATATTTGGTTAAGCATGTTAGGCTTCAACGTTGCACCTGCCTCTGTGCAGGACTAATAGACAGAAGACTGAGGTCTAGGGGTAATGCCCTGTTGGCCCTCCACTGACCCTGTCATCATGGGTTGCCGAGAAACATGTGACATGGTGAGCAAAGCCCTTCTTGAAGATCCATCAGCTTCTCGCATAACAGACAGGACTTCAGAGCAGCTGAACCGCTGTTTGTGGGCACAGAACAGATAGTAGGTTGGAGAGTTGTACAAACAGGGCTGCAGGAGCTTTCTCTCCCATTGGCTACTGGATAAGATGGCACAATAAGCATGCCTGGGATAAAACACATTTTTAAAACTCTCCTACCCTGGCAGACTAAAGTTTCTCACGGTAATCTTACTCTCAGAACCAACAAACGTTAGATCATGTATGGCCTGGTCGATGGTGGATGGTTAATATCGGTAACCTCAAGAAACCTGCCTCTAAACCAGAGAAGCCTCTTATGTAAGATGTTTCACCACAGATGTTTCTGAGCTGATGCGTGACTATCTTAAATTGTTTTATATTAGAGCGGACAAACAGACTAAGGAGACACCCTCACCCTCTTCACACTCAACAGTAATCCATAAACACAAACACATACACATACATGCACACACACTTGTGCATTGCCAAGGTCCTTACATGCACTCATTAAGATCAAATCTCCCCACAATATGAAACTATGCCAGACAACTTAATCTTGCACAAGTGAAATGTAGCCCGTAGATAACAAATGTCAACATTTACAATTAAAACCGTCCTTCACCAATCCCCTGTCCCATTTTTGTGGTTCAGTGTTCAGTGCATCAATGCAGGGGAGGATACTAGATATGTGTATCACCATCTCATCTATCATGACACTTGATAGACCAAAACTACCCAGAAACCCTATTTAATAATCTTACTTCTTGGCCAGGAAGTAGGATCAGTCACAGCCTTTTTCCTTCCGTCCCAGACTGCAATCTAAGATGTGGTGGCTGGCCAGGAGCCCTCCTACTGAGGTTACATTCTCACAGTGGCTGGGGAGGCTTTTGGAAGTCTTAAAGGCTCTGATCTCTGCAAACTCTTGGCAGCCCAACAGGAGTTGGCTGGTTGGCATTCACAGAGCCTTGTTTCCACGAAGGCCAGATGTACAGAAACCACAGGGGGAACACAGGTAGGGAGGGTAGGGGGGAAGGGGGAATGCCAAGGCAACTACGCCAGTGTCGTGAAGCACAGCACTAGCTAAAAGCTGAAAAAAAACGTTTTTACCTAAATGAGTGTTTCTTTGTTTTTTCACTGCTTATGTGTGGGTTGAATTAAATATCTAACACTAGCATGTTTTGAGGTTAACTACTAAAATGAAACTACTATGGGACTAAGATACTGTTAGGCATCATAATGGCATAAAGACACAGAAATCTAGGCTAATCTTCTAAAGCATCATATTTCCTTACTGTGGTTTCAGTTGTGTTGCTTTGGCTAAACAACTACCTGACAACAACAACAACAAAAACATTTGAGTGTGTCTCCCTATTTTTGACAAACCTCCACCATAAATGCATCATGCCAATCAATGTTTAAAAGCACAAAATATATCAGCCGAGAAAAAATTCAGTTGGTCAGGCCCCTATATGCAGGACGTATTAGCAGATGTGTCAAATCCACATGTTGGGAATTGAGGAGGTGTGGGGGGGGGGGGGGGGTGGGGGGTTCAAAGATAATCGTACATACCATCAACCAGAGGAATACAGCTGGCTCACGGAAACCCACACAACTCCAAGTAACAGACGTTCACTGTCATTCTTCCTGTGTACACGTACACAGGAAGAACAATATGTTACTGTAAGCAGGGCTATAAGGGATTGTTTTGACTAAATATTCAAAAGTTCATTTTAATTTCACTGTCAGGAGTGGTTATTGATCTTGGTTATCATTTTCTCTGGTTCAATTCGGGCTTCTTATTGCCTACCAAAAAATACTGCTCTGTTTGTTTGCATGTGTGACAGCAGTTGCACCCATGGCTGTGTGTTTGTGTATCTTCATATGGACACATCCGTGTAGGTGTGGGTGTGTGTGTGTGTGATTGGAGGGATTGGGTCGAGGTAGAGTAGAGTAGGGATTGCACACACGCCATGTGAAACAGAGGAGGTCACCATGTGGGTGACAGAAGGGCATGGGACAGCAGGAGTTTAGGGCTTACACTGCGGCACCTTTTCTGTACAAGAGCATCAGACTAATCCTACCTTGAGATTTGAGACTGTTTGTTTGGCACCAATGGACAGTTCTTGCTGTTAGGTGGTCACCAATTACACAGGTTACCATCTGTGTTGCGGTTTGGTGATACATGAAGCCCATTGTCAAACTGAACATGAGATTTAGGTCCCTGAGGGACATGTGAGGCAAAATAATATGTCACACTGTCCTTTGTACATAGTCCTGAGTGACTTAGCCTTAGATAGCTCAACAAGGCCGTCTGTTAACTCTGGAATCACAGGGTCAGGAAGGTTTCTCAAGACCAAGGCTATTCATAGAATCACTAGTGCCATGTCACAATAGGCTTCAAATGGGAACATTTGTGAGTGCTGAAGAGTTTAAGTGAGAGATGGGTGATGCACTGTGCTGGTCCAGGCTGCAAACACAGGGGTGAATGCTTGGCTGAATGACAATGCTACTCCTTTCTACTGCCTCAACTGTTTGTGTCTCCGGTTCATGACTGTTCCCTGCTTAGATGATCTGCAGGGCACTGTGCAGGCAACATGTCTGTCTACACGGATTAGGATAAACAATTCTCTCTAAAGTCATGCTTATCTGACTTCAGTTCATTGTTTGACCAGCTCAGTTTAAGTAATAATCAGTCAGGATTTTTCTCCAATATGAGGGCTTTACTCCTCGGAGGGTCAACAGACATATACTGTATTGACTGGAAAAGACTGCAGGCTTGGATTCAACAACAACAACAGCTAAATATGAACTCACCCACAATTGAATCATAATCGTGAATCAAAATGCAAAGCAACTCACTTCTCTTAAAGAGAATCCACAGTATAATAACCTACAAGGAACATCAATTAAAAGTGCAATTACATCCACCCACAAATGTCATAATTGTACATCCACCACCTGACCATTTCAAACTCAATAAGAAGGTTCAGTAAGCAAACAGTCAATTCCACAGGGGCCAGGCACGGAGGGTAAGCAATCATTCTGACTGTAATAAGTCAGCTTTTGATTGATCAAAACTATTCATCTAAAAGAGAGTGGACGTTCAGAGAAATTATTTATCCCGGCCACACGGATTACATTGGGATTGTAATCAGAGAACGATGGCACCATCGCGGTATCCAACACAGATCAAGGACGAGAGATAAGGCAAGAGTTTTTGGAATAATGAAAATATAATCCCTGCCACCACATGCTCTGTGTGAACTGTGAACTGAGCAGTGTGCCATTTCAAGTCCTCCCACATTAAACACTCCCAAATGTGCTGCACACAGACACTGTGCAGACACCGGATCATCTGGTCTCCATGGATGCTTGGACATGTTGAGGCCTATGAACACAACTGGTAGGCGTCCACCTGGTTCAGTGCAGCCCCAACTCTGGGACTGAGAAGATTAATGTCCACTCTCTTTACACCATTACAACTGGGACTGACCTTTGAACCCGTGGTCCCAACTGCAGGCCGTGTCTAAAATAAGCAAGTCCAATATCTTTGGGACTACACTGGGATTGTGATTAGGTACATTGTACTGCATGCCCCAAAGAAATCTGGTTGTTTCCGGTCACGGACCTTGTAATCCCATCGATTCAGAAAACCAGTGGTAACTAGAATGTGATCTGAGGAGGCTGCAGGGTTTGCTTGTGCATGACGTGTTCATGAGATAATCTGGTTTCTGCTTTGGCTGCTGGGCAGATGGTGCTGGAAGAAATGGGGACACACTACAGGCTTGTATGTCCACCAGATCAACTCTGGTCTACTGGCCGTTATCAGTAGGCACTCGGCCTTCCCTGCTTGCCTACCTGTGCATGGAGGACATTGAAATGTTATTTTGTGGCTTGAATGAGAGTGAGAGAGCGAAAAGGATAGACTGGGATTCCAAATCAGTGTTGACGTGGTTATGGATCGTCTCCACAGGAGTCTGAATAGTTTCCTAGAACTTTTGTTCTCTATCTCTCTCTCTTTCTTTGTCTTTCTCTCTCTTTTAGTCATTTTATTCCTTAACATCAAACTGCCAGGTTCAAGTACATTGTTTATCATCCAGCCTGCTTTTTTCTTGATCTGTTACATCAAGAAAGCCGGCAGGGTAGCAACAGTATCTGCCAATTCTCAAAGACACAGCGTGTATTCCCTCCTAATCATTTGTCTGGCCGACAGGTGCAGGTTTCCTGATTCAAATGGAAGTGGGGCAGATGAAGGCTGTTGAGCTTGGCTAGCCATGGCCTGCTGCCAGCATGCAGCATTCTAGATTAGTTGTAATTAACATTGCTAACCCTCACGTGCCCAGCGGCCTCTGTAGCAGAGGGCATTGCGTGCACTTGTGTGAACTTTACCTGTGCATGTGTTTAACTCGGGTACTGGAGCACAGACTGATCTGACCTTAAACCGGAGGTGAGGCGGGAGGGATGGAGGGACAGAAATAACACTAGAATCGAGGGTTAGAGAAAAAGGGAAATAAGGGAGGGACAGGGTTAAAGGGAGAGACAGGAGGCAGAGGGGATCAACTTCTCATCCAGTCTTTGCTGTTGCATGGATTGTAAGTAGCTTATTGCACAAAGCGTCCTGCGTGTAATCAGTGTTTGCATGATTTGTTATTTAGTTTTTTTTGCATTGGACAGAACCAGCCTTGGGTACACAACTAGAGGCAGTCAGAGCACTGGGGATTTGCCTCAAAAATAGTCAGCCAGGGAATGGGGCAGTATGTATGCTTGCAAAACTACAACAAGCCATAAAAAGAATACACATTTTCAGCCTAACAGATAAAAAAAAAGGTTCCCCAAAATAACACTCATCTGGTCATTGGTGCCAGTGTCAACACTGAGCTATGCCAAAGTATCAAAGTATAATATATCAGCCAACCAAAGACATGCATGAATGCATGCATTGTAGCAGTACGAACCTAATCACCAAAAACATTGGAAAGCTTTTGATGTTTCTGACAGAAGGAGGATAGTTGAGGCAAAGCTGATTTGGAGACAACCTTTCTGCAAGGTCCTTGCAAAATATGCGTGGTAGAAAAAAGTTCAGTCATACAGTCGAACTTGGTATACATGTCATGTATGTCTCCTGAACTATAAGTTTACATTTATAGAGGGTTTATACATAGCATGGATATGAAGTGTGGATCATTCCACAGATCTCATAACTGCATGGTGTGAGAGAATAACTCCATAGATTTGACAACAGTCTGCGAAACATAACACTGTGCAACCAGTAAGGGAGAGAAAAAGGATTTAAAGGTTGCATGTAGGGCTTCAACAACAAAGACGAGGACCACATTATTTTCCAGGAACTGCAGCTCAACATCTGGAGTAAAAACTCTTACAGTATTTCATCTAAAGGTTGACCTTTGGGGGTGGCAAAAAATGAATAATTCACCCGTACCTGGAAACGACCAGTGGCAGAATCAGCATTTTCAACATCCTCATAAGAAGCTCTCCTGGAAACTGGAAGTATTTTACCTCCTACATGGACACAGGGGACAGTAAAATAAAACCAGTGAATTAGTGCTTTGGGTATGCATGTGTATATGTGTGTTAAAGACAGAGAGAGACAGAGACATAGCAAAGAGGACAGTAGTCCTGTTATTTCAGCAGATAACTGTACTAAAAAGCAACTGTGCAAGAACAGAACAAGTGTTTATCTTTCACAGGGATGCTACATGACATATACGATATCTCTTTGTGACTGTTCTTCTGCCCCCTGTCCATTTATCAGCTGTCCCTGTGACCTGACATCTTCTGGGACCTTCATAGAGCCCCGTGTGACTGTCCAGCTGGTCACATCAACACCGGTGATGAATGTGCATGTAATGACGTTGTGTATTGATGGTACCAGACTTTCAAAAAACAAGCAATAAATCATCTTTGCAGAGGCAGTTCGGAGTCATCACCAACAATGTTTAGTTTGTGTCAACCCCATCCCTCCGGATTGTGTCCATTGGGAGGAGCTGTGTGCTTTTCTCAGTTGTGCACATTTAACAAGTTAAGACCTTTCAATGACGCAACTTGCAAAGTACAAATGCAAGAGAAAAGTAACACATCTAAGGGTGTTGTTTTAGGATTGAGTGTATCAATTGTGGTGTAGATTGTTGATATAATCTGCAAGCACCAGATGTAGACTATCTTTTAATTGGACACACAACAGATCAGGAAGAAAAAGTTGAAGGTATTGTAGCTGCTCTTCCTCCTGAGGTTGACTGAAACAGGCTGAGAAATGAAATATGTGTTTGCTATGCAGTTTTAATTCCCATATCTAGTTTTTCTCATTGGAAAAGTAATTGGACCCTAGGCTTATAACACAGCTGATATCCACAGACTGATTAGCAGTACTGGGGGCCCTCTGACAATTGATTGAACTGAATAGAGGTTACTGAAAGATTACTTTCTGAATCCCTCATCAACTAATTGCCTAACCAATTTGCAGGGTAAGGTTGGTGATGCATTGTGGGATGTGTAGGATGGGACATTAGATTCTGGGGAAGAAGGAGACAGTAGCTGAACGTGAGTTACGAGGGGGAGGGGAAGCAAAGGAAAGCTGAGGGAGACAGAGGGAATATGACAGTATGAAGAAGTGAAGGAAGGAATAGTCAACCAAAAATAGAGTAGAACCATAGCTAGCAATCATGGTAACAATGATTGGTGAGGACATGGTGATGATGGAGTGTGTGATTTAAATGAGAGAAATAATGTCACAAAGCAACAGGAATCTGACCCTAGCACCTGCCAGCAGAGCAATTGTGGCACCTCACTGCTCCAATTATGTCTGTTTGGGACAAATATCAATTAAATTGACTAACTCCAGTAGGCCTACTGTAAGGCTAAATTAGTTTTCTACAGTTTTCTACGACATTCAAATGCGGATGTCTTGACTACAGTGTATTGCATGTTCTGGCAGCCATAAAGTCTGTGTAAACAAGTCTCCAGTTTCATCATTACTTCTGGAACAGGAGTATCATCTGAGCTTCTGCAAGCTTAAACAATGGTTCACGCTGAGGCAGGAATGAACGACTCCACTATGTATTTATGGAGTCGTCTGGGAAAAATCATCGCCCGCCATTTTGCCATTGAAATCTTTTCCATCTTCCTATCTGTTTATTTCTTTGTTTGTCTCACGTCAACATCAAAGAAAATGACACTCACTGATTGCAGAAGGAGCTCTTCAAAGCTAACAAAAGAACGTGTTCTCAGAATATATCTAAGATTAGAAGAAAAATCATGCTTTTGTTCTTTATTTGTCCTCTCAGTTGGCAGTGTCACAAGTAGAGATGAGCTCCTATTGAAACTCCTGGCCCTCTGTCGCCTGGTTCCTGTCTTTTCATCTCTACTGGGTCTTGTATGGATGTATTGCACTCCTGTGTTTGTTATTAAGTACATTTGAAAAACACAATAGGCTTATAATGTCAATGTACTTCATGGAATCCATGCATATTATTATTTTGAATTACAGTTTTTCTCAATTGCGTTGGTCCTTTTTGGAAACAGTCTTAACATTCTGTAAACTATAAGTGCAATCGTCACAACTATTTAATGGGACATCACAACTCTATTGCATGTCTGCAAAAGGTAGTATCTCAACCAAAACATTTTATTCATGTTTCAAAACCTAGTTCTTGCATCAGTGAATTGGCCGATGCCACCAAAATGAAAAGTTATTTTGTCATTGTGTGAGCCATACTGGTCAAAATGTTAAGATGTTTTTTCACCATGGAGGTCAACCATGGAAACGTTTGTTGTAAACAAATTTCAATTTTGTTCTACTTTTTTAATTCACACTGTCTAATTATTGTACAATTCAATTAAGTCAGGTTTGTCTAGCTGAATGCTATTGTGTATCACAGTGAGCTTTTTAGATACCAATTTCAACTGTTGCTACAAGTTGCTGGAAAACTTTGATACTGTATAATACTGATGTACACAGAAAAAAATATGTATTTTGTATGTATACAGTACATTTGTTTTTGTAGAAATGTGTTAGATGCTTTCACATTTGCATGCACATTTTTACACGTCTTACATGTAAAAGCACATTGAGTGAACAGAAAATTGTCACAAAATGACATCCATGAAAAAAAGGAGGAAGAAATGGGTTACATCATTGGTCAGATTGTCATTCCTATTTCATTACTTTGTCACCTGGCAGGTAATTTGACAATTTGGCAGAAATCATCAACATTCCATGTTCATTTTTGGGGAATATACATATATGTCTGACAGATTTGATCATTGAATCACTGTAATCATTTTGCATGTGAGGGCTCACACAATGAAAGAATGTTCAGAAGTTGTGAAGTTTTTGACTGTCACTAAGAATCAACTCATCAGTTTTGATCAGCATCCATGCGCATGTAGTTATTTTGCCCAATTGTAGACAATTGTACTTACTCTTTTGCACACGTGCCAAAACAAATGCAAATTGCTTAAATTAATAACAAATTCTAATCTGGTGTGAACAATAAACTATTTGTTCAGAGTTTTGAAAACAAATAATTCCCATTCGAGAATTGAATCAAAGCGATTGATAAAAACTGTAATCCATCTACACTTACAAGCCTTTGAAGCTCAATATGAGGTTACATAATTTCCCAATATATAGAAAAGATTTAAATGTACATTTAGGCTGCCTCACTAACATGCACAAACACACACACATATTGTCAAAAAAGGGAAAATCATTTCATTTATCATTCAATTACTCTCAACCAAGGAAGCCTGTCAATATGACTGATCCCTAATCTCAAGCGACAGTTGCTTCACAAATATTTTATGCAGCTTTGTCTGAGTCTGATGTGACGTGCTTGGCATTTGGAACAGACAAATCAATAAACTACTGCATTCTGCCTTGTTTCATCAATTTCTCCAACTGACATATTGTGTCTAGTTCCTGGTGAAGACCAAGAACCTGAGGTCCACCTGTAACACAACCTGTGCTCTACAGGGTGAGATCGTTCAACCACAGAGGGTGTGAACATGATGCAATCGTGCTGGAAGGATAATTCTAGCTAGTTTGATGCACAGTGAAGGCTTGTTTGCTATCTTGTAAAAAAAAAAGGGACCAGGAGAAGACAATGAGAAGAAGAGAAAATTGATCAATTAGGATGCCACTATAATTTCCAGGGGAGGGACAGGTGGGTCTGGGTTTGGGTTTGGGTCTGGGTCTGGGTCTGGAAAGAGGGGAGGGCTGTATAAGGTTTGGGAGGAGGGGAGACAGGTGAGGGACTGACCTGCTCAGAGAGCTGCTTTCCCCTGAGGAAAAAGCCCAGCAGACAGCCGATAACCACGGCCAACACGGACAGGATGAGGAGTCCGTTCTGCTTGCACACATTCTTCACCCGCCCCCAAACTTCGTCCAGTGCCACGGCCATCCTGGTCAGAACCTCACAGACACCCCCTCAGTCCAGCCGGGCAGCCGTGCTCACTCGCCCATAGAGAGCCACAGACTCAGACAATGGACGGATGACTGGACAGGAAGTGAGGGAGATATAGAAGCCAGGTGGAAGATCAAAAGAAAGGCCAAAGGATGGGGGGAAGAAGGAATAGAAGACCCAAGACGAATGCAAATGAGGGGAAAGTGAAGAATGGAATAAAAAATCTAAAGAGGGAAAAAAAGGAGTGAAACTGAAATCGGTTTGCAGACGAAGACACAAAAAAAGCCCAAGTAGTTGGCTGTTTGTCCTCCTTGAATATATATATTTTTTGTGCTCTGCCGACTTGTTCGCTCTCTGTCACTCCACACGGAACTAAGCATCCCACACTTTCTAAGCAATCTCTCTCTCACCCCCTCCCTCCCTCCCTTCCTCTCTCTGCCTTCTGCTTCATCCCTCCCTCCCTCTATCCCTCCCTCCATCCCCCAGTTCCACAGGCTGACCAATAGGGGGCTCTGTGACAGCTGGTGGTATTGTCATCAGGGTTAATACAGTCGATCCTATTAGGCTGCACTGCATTACTGGGATCTAAGGCGGGATTAGAGATCTCCGAACAATTGGAATGGTGATTGTTCGAGACAACCATAAAAGATAACGAGAGAAAGAGAGAAAGGGGGCGGGGGTAGTTTCTCAGATGGTGTGGATAATCAGGTGCTACGAATCCATATAGATCTTCAGTCTTGTTCAACCATGTGACAACACAGCACTTGACCCCACCAAAGCTGTTAGGAGGGTTTAAAGATGCGGCTCTTGGTTAGAACCACAGGAATCAGTCATTGATGTCTTACAAGCGGAACTCCAATTCAAAGTAAACTTTAACCATTCAACAGCAACCATCAAGGGATTGTCTCAATGTGTGTGTAAAGTACATGTGACAACAAAATACACACTTCCATACACACACACAAAAGATTCTCTGTCAGCGTGTGAGTTTGCCGAGGTGAGATTGCCGTGACATACTGAGAGACTTTCTAATCCTAATCCCACATAACCATTGCAGTCGCAGGGTTGGGCACACCTGTTACCATGCCGACAGCAGCAGACAGGAGGGGTCACTGTCAACCTCTATTACACAAACACAACAAGCGTTTTCTTTATGTCAACGTGCACACATGCAATCTGGCAGAGTTTGTTCTTGTACAGAACAGACATCCTCTGTCCGTTTCACATTGTAATACCTGCACACCGACACACACCTGAGAATTCAACCGTCAGTTTACTGTTTGATGTTGCCTTTGCAGTCTAGCAATTCCGACTACACCTGTACAATTCTACCATGTCTTAAATGAGACATATTGTACTTGTTGCATTGTATTGTACTATGGATATAATTGTTTTTGCAATATTCCACAGTTTGTAAATCATTTTGGGTAAAAGAAGTGTCTACTAAATGAACAACTGCAAATACCTTTGAGAAGCCTTATTCAGATTGTATGACAACAACAGTGATCTAATGAACAAAATGTGAAGAAAATGATTTTGACAGGATGCTGACATTCTGCTAATTTCATCCCAGAGGTCATTCTATAGTGACTTTCTATCCTCACATCCCATATTTTCACATCAGTAATATTAATAATAATATAACAATTACTTTCCCTTCAAGAAAGATATAATTAAATATCAATGTCAGTCTTGCCTTCATCTTGTCTGTACTTGAACGCCAAATGGAAAATGTCTGCCTGCGTGTCCTTCAGAGAGTCTCTTGATTATGTTGTTGCCCCTAAAACACTTGAAAATAAGCTCCTTCTATAACATATGAACAGTATGCTCAAAGTAAGCAAACTGTGTGCTTTTCATTATCTGTTTATGAAAGCTACATTGTCATGCGTGACATGCACCTTCAACGCTGTAACCAACTATGGTGGTGTGCAGGCACGTACTGGAGTGAGCAAGCATATTTATGTATTTTGTGCTGGATGTTTATGGTCTGACAGACAACCTGATAATCCCAGCACCTGATTATCCATTTATATTATTATATTATATATATTATAGGTAGGTAGCCTATTAGCCTGTGCACTAAAATCCAGAAAAGAATACATTCTGACTGGAGGACGAAAGGAAAACCACAGCAGCGGTGACAGTGAGCGCTAAGGTAAAAGGTTATATTATCCCTGCTTGCCCTGCAATACATGCCTGGTCAAGCTGGCAAACATGTAATTTAGTGATTTATATCAACAAGTGCCAAAGGCATCTCTCAGAAATCCATTAAATGGAGAAAATAAAGTCATTACAGGACAGGGGGTCTAGGGGAGGGTCTTCACATCCACTCACAATCCACACCACTGAAATAATCCCTTTCTTTCGCCAATTTTTCCCATGTTCCAGGATTGGATTCACACAGATTATCTGGGATTAAAGCAACCAGTGAGGACTAGTGTCCTCTTCATTCATTTACAATCAGTGACATGTTCAGGATCTCACACATCATTCCTTTTGATACTGCTGCATTCAAAGTAATGTGCTAAACCATAACATAAAACTAATGTGGCTGCCAATGCACAGGAATTATAACTTGTAGCGCAGACCACAAATGTATGTTTAGGGATAAACAAACTGTATTTATTGATCTACCCGTTGTATCAATTGGCCATACAGAAATCACATGTTTATTTGTGTGTGCTTGTGTGTCAATGTGTGTATGTGTTTAACAGTGCAACACCTGAATGAACTTTGTGGCCATTTTTGCCTTATGACAGAGAGCACATGTTTCCAGAGCAATCATACTTGGAGGGGTTTGATGGAGGTTATTTGCCCTGTGCTTTTCCACAAATCCCCTTGATGAATTGATATTTGTGTGCTTTTCCACAAATCCCCTTGATGAATGGAGAAACACTGCTGTCCTATATACATTCACCTCTATTCAATCATTAAAACTGAATAGTTATCAATAATCCACTCTTTCAAAGTCTTTCAACCAAAGTTAGTTATTTCTAGCTTTGGCCCTAAATAACACATTTTTGCATCCTACACACACTCCCTCATGTCGCACACATATGTTTGAAGCCTTCCAACCAAAAGCTCTGTTTGACCCCTTGACATCCTGGTGTGGATGTGCGTTGCTACGGCAATCTCAATCCAGAGATGACTTGCCTTCGTCCAAGACAACACAGCATAGGGGAAATGTCCAACAAAACCTCCCAGACTCTCCCTGACAAGCTATCTGTGGACGTCTGCTGAAAGGCTCCATTGCCTGCTTTACATCCATTCATTAGCAGAGCATCCACTCTCAGGTGATGCTACGCTTTTTTGGGATCAAACAATTGAACACACCTCAGGCAGAGGACAACAAACAAAGGGGAAGATTGATCAACAGGATGTCTTCTGCTCGTTCAATATCTGTCCAGAGAGTCTTTAATTAAAGCCAAAGCACTGTTAGGTCCCATCTGGTTACCAACGTCTTCAGAGAAGGCCGTCCAAGAGAGCTTGATGGGCAATGGTTTAGGCAAGCCTTCATGTAATATGTGTTTTCATAAAACAGCATTCCAGCAGCTGTCCTCCTATTCTGCAATTCCCTCATTTAGTTTAGAATGAATGAATGTGAGATTGCTGATTGCTGTCACTGGCATTTTTCCATTAGGAAAATACTCCTGTCTACTTTTTTCCTGGGAGAAATGTAACCCTTGTGTTAACTTCGGGTCATTCTGATCCATCAGTCATTGTGACCCACCGTCGTTTGCAAAAACTTTACCGCATACATATATACAAAGTGAAGCATTTTCTAATCATTGGGCTATCTCAGACCACCCACATTGCGAAGGTTAAAATAAAAATATTTTTTTGTTTTTGTATGGGGTAAAATTGGGTAAACACAACGATGGTTCGTTATGAACCTTTGGGTCATGTGACCCGAAGGCAGCACAAGTTTAACAGTTCACGAGAAACATGAACGTAAATACTGCAGATGAAACAAACAAATAATCTGAAATGGTTTCAGATAATCCTATTTGAATAGATTTCTATGAACCATTGCAGGAACCATCTCCTTAATTACTGAATGAACAGATGCTGCTGATGTCCTTAGTCTGATTATTTCATTCTCATAAAAATCTAATTATTACAAATTATGAAACAAACTGTCTGATCCAAATTTATTATGCCATGAAGATAATTTGCTGTTTCCCTTTATGTTCATTTATTAGATAAATTGCTGACTTTATGAAGTTAGAAGAACACAGCACCTTTAAGCGCTTTGTGTCAACATCAATCCCACATTGCGGAGATTTCTCTCCAATATGGGGTTTGAAAGACTGGGATGTAGACCTGTGTAAGTCCTCTCCACTCAATCCCCTCTCACTCAGGGATGCCACACAGAGGTTCCCACTGCCACTTGAGATGGCTACCCAATAACTTTGTCATGGTGCATTTGATTGTCTCATCTGGATGTAATGCACACACTGTCATGTTGCCGGCTGGAAGTCTGGCTGGATATGGAAACAGGGAGAGAGGTGTTTAATGAAAGGCAGTATGGGGGGATTTGGCGTAACTCTAGATTCAGGGCAGCGTTCCATTGTGCTCTGTGTGATATAATGCTAAATGAGCTAATGCAGAATGTGTAGCTACAATGATGGGCTTGATTATCAACTTCTCATGGAAGAAATTAATGACTATCTATGGCACGCTATTGGCGGATAAACACCATGTTTTTTTTACGTCAAATCGTTGTTTTGGTTTTAACAGTAGGCTTTGTGTGAATGCTAAATTATGACGATTTAAGATCCCGTTGTACCTGTGGGGTTTTACATAATCACCCACAATCAATGTTTGTTTGGTAGGTATGTTTAAGTGAGTATTTGATGTTTGTCAAGACTTGTTTGGTGTCACTTACCGACTATGAAATATGTCAATCAATCACATCACAATCACCTGCACTTTACATAGAGATTTCCATGCAGTTGGTAAGAAAGATGGTTTGTATTCACTGTGAAGGAAGAGTTTTAAAACTCTCAACCATTCAGACAATTTCCTTAACATTATCCCCGGAAGGTTAACTCTTACCTATGCTACCATGACTATTTTAAATCAGAGAGACAGCAAGAGGTGAGCAAAGAGAATGAGTACAGGGACAAGCCAGAACTGAGGAGAAGGTCTCAGGAGATCAAGAATCCACAGAATAATGCTTCACAATTCCCTTTATACACAAGAGGTGCACGTAGAGCTCTCCAAGGGGCTCAGAGAGGGCGTTCCACATTGGAGAGGGCGTTCCCTGTGTCCGTCTCCGTGAAAACGGAGTAGTATAAATCGGCCATAAATTACACAATAAGGTGTGACAGCCATCAAGCTGAGACCCCGTCCAGCAACTCCATATTTTAGCATATGAGAGGTGGGGGCAGGATGACACGATAGAGTGGTTCTCAACCCTGTCCTCAGGGACCCCCTGTCCTGCTTGTTTTAGATGTTTCCCTGCTCCAACACACCTGATTCAAATGCACGTTCGTTACCAGGCTTCTACAGAGCTAGATAACGACCCTTTTATTTTAATCAGGTGTGTTGGAGCAGGGAAACATCTAAAACATGCAGGACAGGGGGTCCCTGAGGATAGGGTTGAGAACCACTGAGACGATGACACCCAGCCTTACAGCACCTTGGACAGTTCCACTGGCAGTTCAGGTTGCATGAGCTGGACTCTGTTGGCAGCTACACAATGTCTCACTAATTTCATGAATAAGATTAATTCCGTTTCAGTGCCAAAACGTTGTGAAAAAAAAAACAGTGAGAATAACAGTCTACTGTTAACAACTTTCAAGTATTGATGAGTGTTCTCACATTTGTGGTCAAAGTGGAAGAGGAAATTAATTATATTTTTGTCTTAGAAAGTCGTTGAATGATTTAGGTTGTATAATAATTAGCAGGCTATTGTAACACAGAAGGTAACATGTTTTTGAAAAACCTTTATAAAATGTATGACACCTTTATGTGAGTCTTCCAACAACAAATTATCATTATAACTATTGTTAACTCTCTTCAAAAAACAGCAAGCTTCCTCTAAGAGCTATTTGCTCTCTGTGATGCGTCAGTGCGCTGAATGAAGAAAAACCAACAAGTGTTGGTGAGTTTGACAAACCGAGAAGAAGGTGGAGGAGGGGCGCAATCATAAATGATTTAGCATTGTATATTTATCTATGCCATCCGCAGAGCACTGCTCTAGTCTGTTGGATTAAGCTGCAGCAACTAGTATCACTGGTAGTCTTGGAAGAAAGGCTAATTTTTGGGTCACGCTGACATGAGAGCTTGATGCTACTGCCCCTCTGAAGTACATTTCCAGGCAGAAGCATGAGTGCAGTCTGCTCGAGCTACTACAGCGCAGAGAACGTGTTCATGAACGGCTTCTCGTGTCCCAAAACCGGGAGTGACGCTAGTGCGGTGTTCTGTTGTGGATTTAATGATATCAAATACTGCTGTGACGATCCCAATAGTTTTTTTCCTTACGAGTATGGGTACATGTGGTGGCTGAGGTAAGGGATCGTGGGTTTTTAATCGTCATTGATTCCTATTCAGTGTTTTTCATGTCTGTTTTAGAAGCTGTTTCCTAGCATACATTTTTAAATTCTTTGTTTCCATCAATAATTCTAAATGGTATTGTTACAACTGTTTACTGTTCTTCTTGCTGCTTTGGAGTGCATTTGTAACTTTATCAATAATTTTGCTTAAATAGAGGTAGTCATGGTGGTATCATTGTCTTTGTAGGGTGGGGACTTATTTCTAACCCTACTTTCCAACAACCAGTGCTTTAGTTAGCATTCAGAATTCAGTCAGTGCTTAACTAGCAGGATCTGGATATTAGAGGTCCTCTAACTGTAACAATGGAAAGAATCTTACACCAGGTGCTAACATAGAAAATAACGAGTGTGTAAAGTTACCTTTCATGATTTTGTAGTAAAGAATGGTGCAGTGACATGTTTGAGACATTGAACAAGTTTGATTGTTTCTATCATCACTTACCAACCCCCACACACCCCTTCTCTGCCCCCCCCCACACACCCCTTCTCTGCCCCCCCCCACACACCCCTTCTCTGCCCCCCCCCCACCCACCCCCTCTCTGTGCTCCAGTGTGGGGGCCCTGGTGGGTTTGTCCATAGCGGCGGTGGTCCTTTTGGCTTTTCTCATTACCGTCTGTGTCCTCTGCTACCTTTTCATCGCCACCAAGCCCAGTCGTCTTGACAACGGCCTGCCATTGAGAGCTCCAGGTACAAATTGTATCATGAAATTGTTAGACATCTAGGTCCCCTTAGCGTAGTGTGAATCTGATTTGTTTTGTGTTTTGCTTGTGCTTTAGTCATAGTCCCCAATGAGGGGCCCAGCAGCTCTGCTTTGGCCCCTGCCACCAGTGGACCACAGGGCTTCAGGAAGCATTTCATGAGCAGGAAGTTGGACTGTGACAACCAGCCACCTGACCCTGAGCGTCTGTTCCAGAGGTGTTTCATGGCCACTGTCACCACCGTGAAAATGGAAGGTCCCTCATAGGGCAATCTGAGGAGGGTTACACGCACACACACATATACACACACACACACACACACACACTCTGGTATGAATGTGTGAAAGACAGAGGACCAAGAACCAACCAGAAACCAAATCTGAACCATACACTGTGCACATTAAAAGGTTTACATGGATGCACAGTTTGGCAGAGCATCATCCATTTGAACAAACTCCAAGCACCTTAGCAAAGCTCTGAGGTCTTAGTCAAATTCTTAATGCATATACCTATATCTAACAGTGGGTGAACAAAAATAATGTTTATCAAACTGTTTTAAAAGCTCAACCTCCATACAGCAAAGCTTTCAAAAACTTGATAAGTAGATCTGTCAAAAGCAGAGATGCATTAACGCCCCTTTCACCCGCTAAGGATGGTTTGTTTACTGCAAAAATAACGTGTTTTTTTTACCTATAAATAACTATACTTGTTGTGTTTGGCCGACCACAAGGGATCGTGTGTACTATCGTTGGGTTTCTACAACAACTGAAAACAACTGATTACAAGCTCATCATTAGGTATTGGAGTTTGACACACAAACAGTGCACTGAGGATAATGTGCCAATATATATATATTTTTTAGTTTGTTTTTCTAGCTTTCAGTGTTGAGTTTGTGAATTGTACCAAGGTTATATTTCATTGTTGGGTTTGTTTAAAGTGAATAGTTATTGGCTTAATGTGCCATTATTTTAAAATATTAGTGAGTTTCACGGTGAATGTCAATTTCTTTATTAAATGTGCTAAACATGTATCCAAAGCATTATGAGGACTATCTTTTTTTATGCTTTCTAACAGAATTACCATATCGGCAACAGAATAACAACATATTATTATACATTTGATAAAAAAACTAACATGGATAGAGGATAGGATTTCCTGGAGATGTTACAGTGAATGTGTGGATGGTACAGAACATTTACATTTAGCAGAGCGACTTACAGTAAGTACAGGGACATTCCCCCGAGGCAAGTACGGTGAAATGCCTTGCCCAAGGACACGTCATTTGAACTGGTGACCTTCAGATTACTAGCCCGATTCCCTAACCGCTCAGCCACCTGACTCCCTGATATGCTTTTACTTGGGGAATGTCATCTCAGCACTTGTGCTTGGAAAGCACTATTGACTCTACTCTTATTTAAGGCATTTCTCAGAGACACAGGTCTATATATTTCCCTTATCCAATAGGTTAAAAACACTGAATGCTCGCCCTGCTTGTTATTAATGCGTGCAATTATAATAGGCTACTATGACGGCTGGAGACACTTATTAGACCTATAATCTACAGTATTTGTACTAGTTGGTTATCTGTCATGGCGGGTGAGGTGGACCCTAAAGCAAGGAGACAAGGCAGGACTGCAGGAACAGACTTTATTATGACTTTTGGTAAAACAAAAACACGGCTGGGATATAAGCTACTTAAATATATTTTGACATTACAGTTTGTTTTACAGTCGCTAGGACGCATTTTTCAATACTTAAGTCATGTTTTCAAAACTCTTTACATAGCGAGCACAACAGTGTATATGTGGGCTAAACTGTGGATCATTTATCATTGCTTTGGCACAAAAGGCATTCAATGACTACATCTTTCAAATTACATCCATTCTTTTCTCACTTCGACACAACAACTGCCAAAACTCTATGTACCTACAGGCCAATTTGCACATGCTTACATTCTGTTTTCAAAACTGTTAAACTTCAGTTCAAAACAATAACATAATACAAAACTGAATAAGACAGAAATTAGTTACATTTCTACAGTAATATTATAAATATATTTTGAATCAAAAAATTAAATGCTATAAAATGATCTCTACAGAAGGGTTGTGCTAGGTGAGGAAAAGGATGCAGAGAGAAGAAATCAGCCAACATTTGTATGGGACAATGTGGCATTTCACCACTCCTGTGCAGTCACCGAGTGGTTTGCAGCCCATCCCAGAATGGTGTCACTTTTCTTCCCACCTTACTCTCCATTCCTCAACCCCATAGAATCATTATTTTCCTCATGGAGGTGGAAGGGTTACTGTATGACCACCATCCACATGATCAAATGTCCCTCCTGGACGCAATGAATGCTGGATGCTTGGACATTTCCAGGGATGGATCAGGCATGCCAGAAGATTATTTCCTAGGTGTATTGCCCTAGATGACATAAGATGTGGATGAGAACCTATGGCCAAATGCAGAAGATTACTGTAGCATTCCTATTGTATCTGTATCAGTTGATGGTGTGTATACAAATTCTTGTATTCTGGAATTAGTGAAAAAAAATAAAGATATACAACATTTTGAAGCATACTGCATCATGTCTGATTCATTCAAGTAACATATATTGCAGTGAATTCTAAACAGTAGAGAGGTGTTCTTGTTTTACACAAGAAAACATTGTATAATGCTACCTGTTGTTAGTGATTTTAGGTCATTGTTTTGTGTGTGACAAAGTATGTTTGTTGGCTGTCAACCTTTGCTAGTGTTATGTAAGAATGAGTTGATTTGAGACATGAAGTGATTTGGTAGTTTTAGTGCATTTTGAATGTGCAATTAACTGCTGTGCCGAGCTGAAAGTTGGTTAGGAGAACTGTGTAAAGAGTTGTAACTGTGTAAAGAAAAAGTGACCAAAGTATTGAGAAATGTGTCCTCGCGACTGTAAAAAACTGTAACAACCGACAAAGCCTGGACACAAAATTGAGGGTAAACACTGACTAAACCAATCAAGACACAGGTGACAACACGCAGAACAATTAACAAACAAACAGGTGACAACACTCTGTTCTAATCATTAAACTGACAGGGCAGGGTGAACTAATCTAACGGGGGCATGGCTGTGGCCTTTATCTTCCATTCGTGGATTTAAAATGTCAAAGCGCTGCGTGACGGGGTTCATAGTAGGTTATGAGGGATTTAAAATCCATATGGATCGGCGACTTTGAGCACACTTCCTACTCATACAATTTTCCATATGTTAATTTATTTCGAATTTGAAATATGATGTTCCTCCAATGAAAGGTCATGTCACGTTCTTTCAGCGCCACGTGTAACTAACCGTCCAATGTAGGCAGCAGCTATGTATCCAGATTGATCCCACCCTTTCAGAAAGGTTGAATATACAGCGATACAAGTGACAAGAACGATTACAAAGAATACACACACTGCCTACACTTAACGATGTCATGTCATACAGCGTAGCATTTCTGCTTCGGTAGGCTAACGCTATTCGAGACATTTTTCGAGGCTTTTACGGTTGAGTGGGCCTACCGAAAACTGAAAACAAAAATATGACTGTAAAAATTCACGTGTTGCGCTTGTGGATTGGAGTATCATTATGGATGGCATGTCTAATTGGTATATATTTGGCACTGTGGCTCTGACTGCACACCGACAGTATGTATCCACATTTTGCTTTTTTTTTTACATCCTATTTATAGGAGTGGTATGATAAGTAATCCTCGTAAAATCTATGTAGGCTATATGGGCTATTGATCTTTAATACTTGTTGGGATGCATAGACATGATTTATAAAACGGTCGCAGAGTAACGCTACATGTTAGAAAACTCTGCTCACAGTGGCCATTACAATGAATAGTGGATTGCATCCTAACTCTATGATTGCATCCCTTCACATATGTAACACTGTTAGCCTAACAAAATAAATAGAAATTAATTAATGACTTTAGACACTCAGGCTAAGGTTTGTTTCTAGGTCAATTGAGTCCATCCTTCAACAAGTCCTGTAATTTTCATGTTGTGACCATGGTTTCCCACCTATGCATTAAGTCATTTGAAGTCCCATTATAGAAGTTTGGCTGTCTTGTATGTGAAGTTTGGACAGGCACAGCTTTTAGTTTTTTTCTGAAAGGCAGTAACTATTTAGTTCAGACACAGTCCCACTCTCCCATGTAAAAAACACCTAGAATACCTCAACAAGTAAAACGAGAAACACATTTTTGTTCTTCTTTAACCTCTTTACCCCCCTTTGATGCGAGCAATGTGCGATGGGAAGAGGAAGGAAATACTTGCCTACAATGTTCTCTACAATGTTCCTTCTTCAGTCCCTGATTATTGCTCGATATACTGTCACAATGTCAAGACTAAATATGAAAAAAGCTCCCATTCTGCTAAGATGCAATAACATCTGTGGAGAAGCACAGTTCCATTAGCCAGGAGCTGTCTGTGCAGCACATTAACCTATTTTCTGGGTCAAAGGAACATGTAATTTAATGATGACGCAAAGACCATTATTTTTTTTAACATTACTGTGAAGCATTGACTCCAAAGGAAGAGAAAGAAACCATTAAGGCCTAAATGTGTTCTGTTGGTGCCAAATACATGCTGTCGCATGGGGGAAATTTGGGGAGTGTAGGGGAGTTAACTGAGTTGAGATGAGCAGTGAACAGGTTCAATGGCCAAGTGATTGAGAACACTGCCACTAACAGGTCAAAATACTGAAAAGTAGTGATAGCACAGTAAAACAATTCACACTGCTATGTAATGTATCTGAAATGAATGTCCTTGCATTACTTTTATCCAGTAGTAATGTTTTGGGAAAACTGTTTTTAGAAGTAGGCTACGGTTGTATTTATTTTGGGAACTTGATGTCTCAACATTCGTGAGGCTTTAATACATAATTGAGGAGGAATGAATGACAGGCCTTGTGATAAAGTTACTGATTAACCTTCCTTTCTTTAAGTGTGTGGTACAGGTAGGGTGAAACTTCCTTCGAACTTTGCTCAACCAGTGCCTTTGTGAAAGACCAGGCGGACCAAAGCAACTGTTAATCTTCAGGACTTGCATATTATATCTGATTATCAACAAACACTGTCCGTCAGGTATGTACAGTAAGTTATGTGTAAATATCAGTATGTCTTGTGTTGTTTTAGTAGTTGCTGGTCATAGGACGACACATTGAGCTAGAGAAGAGAGAACATAGAGAGACATAGAGAGACATAGAGAGACATAGAGAGAACATAGAGAGACATAGAGAGACATAGAGAGACATAGAGAGACATAGAGAGACATAGAGAAGGCCTGTTAAGGAATGTATCACAAGACCCAACTTGAGGTTCAACTTGAATGTTGAGATTCCTTTTCAGGACAAATTGGGTTGTTTCTAAAAAAAAAATCAATTTTTTCAACACAACGACTGATATTATATTAATAGTATTATGTAATTGTACTATTACAAGTTTAAGAACAATTAAAGTAAAAAGTGAATCCAACTTTTAGTATCAAATATGTCTACTAGAATTGTGTACTTTTTATTGAATCATCCATCTCATTTACATTTAGTCATTTAGCAAACGCTCTTATCCAGAGCGACTTACAGTAAGTACAGGGACATTCCCCCCGAGGCAAGTAGGGTGAAGTGCCTTGCCCAAGGACACAACGTCATTTGGCATGATGGGGAATCGATCCAGCAACCTTCTGATTACTAGCCCGACTCCCTCACCGCTCAGCCATCTGACTCCAGTTTTTATCAACATATAACATGGAGTCATGTTGAATTGTAGCTTTATCTATCCTTCTTCCTTCGTATTTATGTAGATGAGACATGGGGCACCTAGGCTGTACTGTCATTATGGCCTTGTCTTTTGGGTGTGCTCTCAGGGCAGACACCCATCTGCCTGAATTTCTCCTTGGAGATAACACAGGATTTCAAAGAAAACTCCTTGTAGAAGATGATGGATCAAGCAGTAAAGGAACAGCCAACAGGTGTAAGTTGGGCTTCTTTGAAATATGATTCAGCAATTTGCTCAGAAATTGGACTGACCAATGTGTCATTGTTATTATGTTATTCATTCTTAACTGACATACTGTCAGTGTACTGTAGCAACTGTACATGTCTCAACATAATGCTTACAGTAGTATGAAATATTACAGTGGTGGATAAAAGCATCTGCTAAATGAGTAAATGTAAATGTAGTGTGAATGCATACCTTACAGTAATGCAGTATTCAGTTATGCCTTAAAATTGAATTGCTGAATATTCTAGCATGTCTGATATTTCTGTGCATCACAGCTTTGTCAACTTCCTCTGGAGAAGGAGGGAGCTCCCAGACGTGGCCGTACCTGGTGGCAGGCCTGGCCACCGCCCTCACCATCTCCGCCTTCATCATCCTGGCTGTCAAATGTCGCCTCTTCCACCGCTACCTGGCCAGCTACAGGCACTACCTTCTCCCAGAGGCGGACTTGGCAAGCCAGTACAGCCCAGAGGAGGGGATGGAGGGCAGAGGGGGTACCCAACATGGGGTGGATGAGGATGATGATGGCTTCATTGAGGATAATTACATTCAGGCCAGTGAGAGAGAGAGGGCAGAGAGACACAGCAGAGAGGAAGAGGAAGGGATTGAGGATAGCGATGATGACTTGCAGTTTACAATTGGGTGATAGTAAGACACCCTTTTGAAATGAAAATGGCCGGGTTTCCCAGATTTGTTAAGAAGCTCTTAACGCTAAGAGCTTCTTAAGAGCGTAACGCTCTTAAAACCCAGCCAATGTCTGTTTACAAATGTAACAGCAGAGAGGAAAAATACAGGTTTGTTTAGAGCATTATTCAGGGTCAAGATATATCTTTAGAAATGTTCTTTTTATATAGAAGAACTTTCGGAGATTGAAAGCAATACTTGAGCCCTTCATTACATGTATTTCTTTCTGAATTAATGATTAATAATGTTGATACCAAAGTTACTGTTGGATATACCCATTTGGTTCGGTGAAAAAAACACTACTGAACTATACGTAAAAACAACAAAAAACACGTTGCTGATCTATTTAGAATGTTAAACATTTTCATATTTTCATTGCTTGTGTGAAGATATACTTCAACTTCTGTTTCACTCAAGGTTTTGTAAATCATTTTTGCTCATAATCTATCATGTTTAGAGTTATGTAGCAATGTATCCTCTTGTATTGGACAACCATTTGAAACCCTTTGTGAATAAATTCTTAAAGATACCTGGATACCTTCTTAAAGTTACCTTTGTACAATACAGTACACAGCTACAGATGACCCAGAGAGATACAAATGTGTCAGTTGTTATCGATCATGGGTGTTATCGACAGCAAACAATGAATAAACCCATTGAGATCTCCCAGGTCCTCTCACTGCTGGATCCATGCGTCTTCTCCCTACATCTCTTCTGACCTCGCCTCCCTTCCTCAGATGAGGCTGATTCTGCTGGAAGAGGCTTCTCTCCCAGCCAGGTTCATCTGACCTGAGACTGTCATCACCCTGACAGCCCTGGTCCTCAGTCTCTCAGGCCTCCTCCCCTGTCCCACCCTCCTGTCCCTCCTTTCCTGTAGGTAGACCACCAGCAGGTACCCCCCCACAGCCAGCTCCATGGTCCCTCCAGCCCCTAGCAGGACCATCCCAGACAGGAACATGTCCCTGAGCCTCTGTCCGGGCTGGTGGTGCCCACTGGCCAGCGCCACATGCATCAGCACCCCGCCACAGAGCAGCAACGCCAGCCCCGTCACCAGGATGAGCACGGGGTCGGCACACCCGCCGCTTTTCAACTGCTCGATACGCCGCCGACTGCGAATGCAGTTCATGTCCTGCACGGCGGAGCTGAGCAACTGTTTGAGCAGGACAGCCAGGGCCAGGAGGCAGAGGGTGGTGCCAACCCCCAGACGCCACTCCCCGGACAGGCTGGTGGTGGTGGAGAGGAGGCCGACGCCACCCAGCCCCAGGCCCAGGACCAGGCCCACCGAGGTGCAGTAGCACAGCAGGGAGCGCAGAGGCTCCCGGAACCACCACAGCTCCACCTGCTCCTCCAGAGCACGTCTCTGGATCAGGACCGGGTCCAGCCGCACACGGAGCACTCTGTGGCCACGCCGAGCTGGGGAATAGTCCTCCATCTCAGACATGGCTGACACTGGGAGGGTTAGAATGACCGAGAAAGTTGTATCAATTCTTACGATGTTATGATCAAAAATAAATATCTTCCGCCATATTCTGTAAGTCACTCACCTAGTCAAGACTGGTCCGTTCCTCTGGTTCGTCTGTCCAATCTATGTAGCTGCAGGTCCTTCAGTCAGAGAACGTTTATTAGTCATCCAAGAGGCTGGTTGATAGAATCCAAAGTGTCCATCTCAAGTGCTTTAAAGACAGGTGGAACAGCTGCATTATTGCAGTTTCCTGGTTAAAGTCCATCTCATGACAGGTTTGCAGTGCTGTCAAGTCTTCTGTGTGATGGGTGTCTCAGGGATATCCAATCCTCAACTGTGATGGGGTCCACTTGTGTTGAGCTCTCTCCTCTTGGATTCCCACACTCTTTATTCCCGATTCTGCCTTTCAGCCATTGTCAGGCCAGAGTCCAACTAGGTGGGATTCCCTGGCAGAGTGGCAGTGCTGCGTGGAGGGTGACAGTGGGCCGGGTCTGACGAGAAGCGTGCTCAGTTCAACCCACACAAGTCTGATGCAACACTGCCACCGTGACTGGGTTCTGTCCAAACTGGCATCGCAGCATCGCTCGAGTCCGCTCCTCCACAATGGCAATACAAGCGAGGACATACACATGCAGACACGTCAACACGTGTACTAGTGTCCACGAAGGGGGATTGGTGTCATCCTCCAGTGTTTTGCAGTGAGACACCAAGCAGACAGACAATGGGGCAGCTTCTGAACACAATGACTGGGCTGGAGAGAACTAAGGGGGGGGGGGGGGCACTGTGATGTCAGTGTCCCTAGATAATGGCTACACTGTCCCCCCCAGTGTGGCGTCATTCACATGATCTAAGATGGCCTCTCGTGTGACAATAGGAGTTCTCAAAGCAAGCTTACACTAGATTTTAAATAGCAGTCTGTCAAGCATCTAGTATAAGAGCTTCAGTTCAGTGAGTCTTCAGTTCAGTGAAATTGTGCAAACTAAGACAAAGTCAAAAAGAAAATTCCACACATTTCTTGACACGTACTTCAAGAAAGCCTTTATTGACTGTATATCATACATACACCGAACACATTTGGTTGAGCCTGTCTCCGACCATAGGTGGTGGTGTTTCAACTGCATCCTTTCACCAAACCCTAACTTTATGACTGAACCTTGCCCGAAAGTCTCTGCCCTCCTGCCCTGGGTCACCTCCTGCTCCTCAGGTAACAATAGCCGGCAGCCTGGTGGTGGAGGGGGGCCGCAGGCCGCGGGTGTGACCCTGGATCTCCTGCCTCAGCCTCTGGATCTCCACACGCTGCAGCTGGATGATCCGCTCGGCCTCCTGCTCAAAGTCCAGACGCACCACCAGACTCCCTGGAGGTGACTCCCTGGAGGTGGGCGCTGAGGTGACACGCACACGAAAAAGGACACAAAGAGTAGGTATAGAGAGGCGTTACAGTCCACATGTTCTCTTGAAAAAACAGGCGCGAATATCGAGGGGGTGTCGACGGCTGGCTGTTCACCTCTGAGGTCGGCGGAGCTCTTGACCGTCTTGTTGATGGCCGTCTGGCTCCTGGGGTCTTGGACCTGACCTCTGGTCAGACGCAGCTCCCGACGCAGCTCATTGATCTCCTTGATCAGAGACACGTTCTCCTGCACAGAGGTGACACCACCGCAGACGAAGCTCAACTGAGGTGAACTAAATCAACACGTGCATTGTTTTTCTTGTTGTATTTAGAGGGTGATCGTTCATGAGTCTTTGTTTTTTTCTTTAACAACCCTCGTGGTGTAAATGGCACAATGTGAGCTAAACGTTCCCACACGGTTTCCACAATGCAGAGTGATTGGAAAGGGTGCCTGAGGAGGAGCCTCACAGCCAGGTGAGCTTGGTTCACGGTGAGAAGCTTGTACCTTCATGATCTTGACGTTGTCGGTCCTGTGGACCTCCGTGTCTTTGGCCAGCTTCCTCTTCAGAGACGCGACGTTGTGCTCCAGGTGTTCCCTCTGACGGCTGAACTCCCTCTGGATGTCAGCGTCCATGCCAACTATCTCCACCTGACACAAACACAAAAGTCTCATGATATTTTTATAGCTATTTATATGATCGGTTTGCCAAGGACTGCCTGGAAAACTGAGTTGTAAATACATGCCAAACCGTCCATAATCCCAAGAGAGATCTTCTCCCCAACAACCTTAATTACCAGATATGTGGTCATACTGGCTCTCTACAGTATTCCTAATCCTTACTTATTTTGCTGGAATTATTCGGGATCTGATACAATACAAGTTTACCTCAAGATGGATTCATCTTTCATGTTCATTGATTATGAACGATAATGCGACTCTACATGGTGTGTGTATGTGTAAACATGCTGACCACAGTGTCTATATATCTCTCTGTGTGTATGTGCACACGGTGCCTAGGTCCGCCTCACCACATCGCTCTGCTGGATGTAGCGGCTGTGCAGCTCTCGCATGCTGTTCTTCAGTTTCTTCGGCTCCTGGATAAACCCCACACAGTTGTGGAGGTCTATCTTGAACCTGCGAACCAGAGCCTCCACATCCCTCACCTGGACACAGAGACAGATGAAACACCTGTCAACCTGATTCAAAACACCGCCGAGACGAGAGCAGAGGAAGCCGGCTGCTTTCAGCAGCAGCCTGTCAAGGTACTCAGAACGACGGTGCTGTGCTTTTTCCAGCTCTCCACTCTCCACGTTTCATTGGAGTAGCGCTCTTACCCTCTGCATCCCCTTGTTCACTTCCTTCTCCGCAGTCTTAAGCTTGAGCTTCAGGTCTGTGATGTTCAGCTCCATGTGAGAGTTCCTCTTGTGGAACTGTTCCAGCTCACCCTCCATCTAATCAAACGGAGCCTCGACAGAGTCAGCGTCAATTAGCTTAAAAGGCTACAGCATGGTTACTTATCAGAGATCTGATACATTCCACCTAAAGGATTGAGACTCGCTCGCTGTATGATGCAAGTTAATGTGATATGTACTTGTATAGATTCTTTTTTATGTATTTATGTGTTGTCCAGAGGGTTGAGCTGTTTGATCTACATAAGGACTCGCCTCCTGGATTTGCTCCTTCATGTCCTTGACGTCGTTCTCCCTGGGCTCGATCTGCTTCTTCTGCTCTTTGATCTTGTAGTCCAGCACGAACTTGAACTTCTCCAGCTCCTGGATCTTTTTCTTCAAATCGTAGATCCTCCTCTCCTGTGGAGAGGGAGAAACCATTTTGAACTTCCACGTGTTTTACGTACATTTCTTTTAAGGAACTAGCATCTGTTGAAGATGAATGCTAGTGTAGATCCCGTTGGTGGCAAACGTGTTTCTTTTTTTGTGATATCCATGGCTCCATGGGTTAGTGCAGCTCAACATGGCCGTGAACAATTTGTTGAATTTTGGTGAATTTATTTCTCGCAAGCTGGTCATCCAAACAACTTCACATGCGACGTTGCACATCCTTGGGTCCTGAGCAATACAAGTACACCCCCACCACACACACACATATGTCTACCTTGTCCTGAATGGTCTCATCCCGTTCCTGGATCTCCTTCTTCAGACCCACAATGTCCTTCTCCAGAGACCTGATGACGACATGCAGCTTTTGCTGCTCCCCCTTCAGCCTCTCAATCTCCACGTTCCTGTCGTCTATCTCCTTCTGCAAGCTGTTGAACTGTGGGGTCATGTGAAAGGATTTTAGGGCATATGTACAATGTATGTGTTTTTATAAGGGGTAATCTGTAACCTCCCTTGCTCATTGATAAAGGACAGCCAGAGACTAGTTTAAGTAAGGTCAAGAGGATGGGTGTAGCATATTATATGGCTTTCTATCTTGATAGTGAATGAAGTCTGGTTGTTTTAAGGTATTTATGACCTGAGATGGATAAGTTATTGAAAGGGGCGATTGAAGACACACAGTAAGGTGCAATTGCGGGAGTCAGATGGCTGACTGGTGAGGGAGTTGGGCTAGTAATCAGAAGGTTGCTGGATCGATTCCTAGCCGCGCCAAATGACGTTGTGTCCTTGGGCAAGGCACTTGCCTAGGGGGGAATGTCCCTGTACTTACTTGTGCTCTGGATAAGAGTGTCTGCAAAGTGATTAAAAAAAAATTGCAGCAGCTGTTTGAACTTTTGCTGTAGAGACCTTTTCCTGTTTCACTTAACCTGTATTAATTAACTCTTGTTTCAAAAGGACCACACAAAGGAAAGCTGGCCCTTTGAATGGTCAGCTCCTGTAGCTTTATCACCTCCTACCCAGGAGAGAAATGTAACATCAAAAGAGACATGGGACAGCTACATTGCGAATCAGCACCTCTAAATCTGAGGCCATGGTTATCGACTGGAAAAGGGTGGAGTGCCATACTCCGGGTCGGGGTGGAAATCTTGACCCAAGCGGAGGAGTTCAAGTATCTCGGGGTCTTGTTCACGAGTGAGGGAAGAATGAGGACGACGAGAGATCGACAGGATGATCGGTGCGGCGTCCGCAGTCCGCAGGCTCTGCATCGGTCCGTTGTGGTGAAGAAGGAGCTGAGTCGAAAGGCGAAGCTCTCTACTTACCAGTCGATCTACGTTCCTACCCTCACCTATGGTCACGAACTTTGGGTAGTGACCGAAGAATCGCGAATACAAGCGGGCGAAATGAGCTTTCTCCGCAGGGTGTCCGGGCTCTCCCTTAGAGATAGGGTGAGAAGCTTGGTCATCCGCGAGGAGCTAGAGTAGAACCGCTGCTCCTCTGCATCGAGAGGAGCCAGCTGAAGTGGCTCGGGCATCTGATAAGGATGCCTCCTGGACGCCTCCCTGGTGAGGTGTTCTGGGCACGTCCCACTGGGAAGAGGCCCCGGGGAAGACCCAGGACACGCTGGAGGGACTATGTCTCTCGGCTGGCCTGGGAACGCCTCCGGGTCTGGAAGAGCTGGTGGCAGTGGCCGGGGAGAGTGAAGTCTGGACCTCCCTGCTTAGGTTGCTGCCCCCGCGCCCCGACCCCCGGACAAGCGGTAGATAACGACAACAACGAGTAAGTACAACACAATGAGAATCAATACAGTGGTGCAATACAGAAATTGGCTGGAATCCAGCAGAGAAATTAATATCCACACTCTTGAGTCTGCCTCTACTCAGAGCTGACATTTAATCACCTAAGGGAACACAGCTACCAACAACAAGAAAATAAATCAAATAATGGATTTCATATTTGTATTACATGATATATACCAATGTGACTACAATAATTCAAACTTCAACCGAATGGTTCAACAACATTGGAACCCTTTGGTTTAGTGGTTTTAAATTGACTACTGAAATGAGGTGGTGTGTCATGTAAGGACAGTTCTGAGACAGTAATTTATTGAGTGTGTGCAACAGCAGGAACTGGATCAGGGCGACTAGGAGAAGGGGTGAGATACCTTCTTCCTCATGATGCCCGTCTCTCCTTTCAGCCGCTGGTTGACCTCCTTCTCCTCACGGAGCTTCCTCTCATATCTGATGCGGATGTCCTGGATCTCCATATCTCCGTCCTCCTCCATCTGCTTCTTGGTCTCGTCAAACGCCCTCGTCTGCTGTTGGAGCTCGTCCTGGCTCTGCAGGCACAAACACGCACCAGACACCAGCTGACAAAAGGCCCATCGTGCCTATCAGTATGGAGCCCCCAGCTCCCCCTCACCCCAGTCCAACTGACCTGCCCCAGAATGAGGATTTTCTCCTGGAGCTTGGACTCGTAGAAGAGGGTGAGCTCCTCCAGGGAATGACTCTGCTTCTCCTCCATGGCCTTTAGCTGTCTCTCATAGTCCTCCTGTATATTCTGGGAATTGAGCTGCAGTTCCTGGTACTTCTCGTACTCCATCATCAGCTTCTGGTTACTGGTCGACTCTGGAGGGTTGGTTCGGGCAGGGGAATGTCAGTTGGACTCTACGGCTGCTTTACATATTCACACAAATGCATACTCATGTGGTACTGTGCTGGTGGGCGACCTGACCAAAGTCCTCCAGTTCCTTGGCGTGTTTCTTCTCCATAACCTCTGCCATTGCTTCCCGGTGGAGTCTTTCCCTGCTTCTCCTTTTCAGTTTTCATAATCTGTAAAAAAAAAAAGGACACATTCTCAGGTCTTTCTACACACACTCTCAGCTTGCTCAAGGATTGTTTGATTCACCTTACAAACTATTGACGGTGGTATAGAAGGTGTGTTGGCACTTTGTGTTTTGGACCTGGTCCTTGGTCTTGAGAGATTCAATTTCTTGGTTGGACTTCTCCGAGAGCTCCTCCATCCTCTTGTTGTAGTTCATGTCCTTCAGGCGGAGCTGATACTCGTTCTCCATCTTCAGCTCCTCCACGCGCGTCTTCAGCTCCAACATGATCTGGTTCTATAGAAACCCGGGTTGAGAACATCTGACTCACAGATATTGAAGTCCACCTGGTTCCCCAGTCCTCCTCCCCTGTACCTTCTCCTCCAGCTCGGACTTGGTGATGAGAATCTCCTCTCTGCGTAGCTGATCTCCTTGTCTCTCCTAAGACCTCGGCCCTCCTTGTCGATTATCTTCCAGATGAGCAGGCAGCCGTCCTCTGACACCGTCAGCAGGAACTGGTCGTCAAACGTGATCACCATCTCAACGGGACAAACAAGAGCCGTTGGTCACAACGGCTAAACCCCAGCACACGCAAACACAGTCTTTTTCTGATTTGACTGTCTCTATGTTGCTGATGAACCTATTTCATCATCTTGCTGAAAGCCTCCATGCTATGTCATGTTTTGGACCAGACCTCAACCCCACCTTGGTTACGGGGGCTGAGTGGGCCTGGTACTCGATCCAGTCCTTCTGCATGGGGAGGGGGTACTTGATGGCTCTCACTGTGCCGATGGACGTCCCGGCGAACAGCACCCTACCCGAGCGGGACATGGCGATGGTGGTGTAGGTCACATCATCTGCTGCCACCTCCCCTGAGGATCTGACAAGAGGCTTCTTATTGGTCCACGCTACCTCTAGCACTCCACACACAGTGCACAAACCAATATACATTCATGATGGCAATTGGAATGAGAGTGGACACTCTTAACAGACTATTTCATAAGATAGACAGATGGTCGGGTGTATGAAACGGCCCGGTCCCACCAACCTGACAGTCTTGGATCTCCTTCAGGGTGCAGTCGGTGCCGACGGCGAAGATGCTCTTGGCATCGGGGGAGATTGTGACAGCTGTGTAGCTGCAGGACTTGAGCACGTTCTCGGACTCTCGCTTGCTGGTGAGGCTGTTCCACTCGTACACGGCACCGTCCATCCCGCATGACACCAGGCGGCTGTCATCGGGGCTCCACACAATGGCCCTCACCTGGTGGGGCCACAACAAGGGGTTTGGATGATGTGGCCCTCAACGTGCTCAAAATGCTCAGGCTGGAGATGGGAGTTTTCCGAAACCCATTCTTTAGGCACTGGGCGTGCATGATCTGTACTTCATCTCACCTTTCCATTGTGACCTTTCAAATTGAGAAGGTTCTCAAATGTGGTCGACGAGTAGATGTGGATGATGTTGCCGTTGACCGCAGCGAACATGTGACCCCCGTGGCTCAGACGCACACTGGTGGTGAGGCAAGCGAAGCATACATTTGCGTTTGGTTGATGGATGACATACCATGTCCACACACACATGGCACTGCCCCCCACACACACACACACACACACACCCACACACACACCTCTCGGCAGCCTCTGATAGTGAACTCTTTGAAGGTCCGGGATCTCGATCAGATGAGCGAAGCTGCACTGAGCAGCAGCTCTGTCAGAAAAGCCCACAAGGGTGAAGAGGCCAGAGGGGTGCAGAGCCACACTGAAGGCCTCTTCCTGGAACTCCTTAGACAGCTCCAGCACGCTGACCACACCCATAGGAAAGCTGTCAGTCCACACTCAAAGCATGCTTGTCTGAATTTATAGTTATTTCCGATCTAACATAAAGTGACTAAGTGGTAAATGCAAGATCGATGAAAATGGTAAAACAGTGTCTATAGAGATATTAGCAAAGCTTGCTGAGTGTTCATTCTAAGGCTGTCTCACTTGTTTTCAAAGTTCCAGATTCGTACAGAGTGGTCCAGGGAGCAGGTGGCAATGAGGGGTTTGCGGATGCAGATGGACAGGCCAGTGATGATGTTGGAGTGGAAAGAGTGAGACAGGAACTCAAAGTGGGCTCGCTCCCCCTGGTGGACAAAACAGGGAAATGAAAGCCACAAGTTTCACTTAAACTTTTCACAGTTGCTAAACTACACCACATTCTCTGAACAAAATCAGTCACTCTTTTGGCAAAACGCTGAACACATTCTCACTCACTAAAAATATTTTGCACTGTGATGCACTTGTACTGCAAAATGGTAAAGATTAGGCGGCAAACAGAAAAAACATCTACAACACAGTTGTCATCTGTAAAACACAATGAAAAACTTAGTTCACAATTGTTTCTAATGGTGGTTTGGGACAATGTCAGCTTTCACCGTGGTGTCCGTATACAAGAATGGTTCAACATCAACCAGCAATTTTTACTGTAAATGTTTGCATTCCACAATACAGCCCTTTTCTCAACCCAATTGAAGAGTTTTTCTCTGTGTGGCAGTGGAAGGTCTATGACTGTAACCCATATACCAGGGTAGATCTCCTACAGGCAATGGAATTGGCCTGTGGAGACATAGGTGTGGAGTGTTTACAACGCTGGATCCGGCACACCAGAGGTCTTACCCTGGTTTTTTTGTTCTTTGATGACAGTACTAAGTTGTGATGGTTACTGTAATATGTTCTTTATTGCAAAATGCATTTATTGTGTTTACATAAACACATTTTTCTTTACACATGCCCTGGATGCTGTGTTCTAATTTGTTTTGTGTTGTGTCTAATGATTGCTCCATATTGTTTATGTACTGATTTGCTGTGTTTACGATCTGAGAGCATTGTTTGATTCTGAGCACAGGTTAAATGATTTAGGGGCGAGTGTTTGATTTTGCCAGAACAGTCAGAGGTTTCGTAAATGTAGTTTCGAAGATTGTGAAAAACTGTAATACAAGTTTCAAGTTCTAATGTGCTGGCCTACATGAGCGTGGGTGTATACTACCTTGCTCATCTCAGCAGAGGACAAGGTGATGCTGTACAGCTGACCACGGTCCGTACTGGTGACCAGGATCTCCTCTGAGGGGCTGATACACAGGCTCACTATCTCTTGACACTCCGCCAGGCTGGGCTCATTGCTGCACGGGTCTGGGGGTATCTGGGGCACACACACACACAAAACCACACAGGGCACACACACACACAAACAGCACCCACACAAATACACACAAACTGAATGCAACTCAGGCCACTGCTTTTCTCGTGTGTCCAGTCATCCACAGTGGAGTCACCTGTATCTCTCTTGTCTTCCGGTATACGTCCTTCTCCTCAGTCTTCTCAAACAGACACACGGTGCCAAGGCCGGCAGAGCAGACAAAGCCCTTCGAATAGGAGGTGATAGCGGTGACCCTGGGTAAAAGGGCTGAGACTCCCTCTGTCTTGGAGTCCTCTGACTTCCTCTTCTCCATTTGTCTGAGCCGCACAAAGACATGGATATGACGTTAAAGGTCCATTTCACATTTGAGTACCGAGCTTGTTTGTTTTGTGACCTCCTGACCTCTCTGCGGACCGCTCAGCGTCCTGTGCCGTGGGCTTGGTGATGACGTTCATCTCCCAGCGCAGGTCCCCGGACTCAAACACCATCAGCTTGCCCGTATCTGTCCCGACTATCACCCGCTCCTCAGACATCCAGGTGTGGGACAGGAAGTTCTGGGACTCCAGTTTAAGGAAGTTGGACTGCTTTAAGGCTCCTTCAGCGTAGCGGAAGAGCTTAAACACCCCGCTGCCGCTTACGCATACCTGCGTGTTGTCGTGAGGGTTGAAGCTGACCTGTAGAGCCGAAAACAATGTAAATACAATGCTGTTTGAGCTGTGTGTGTGTGTGTGTGTTCGTGGGGAGTTTTGTTAGCAGTACCTGGTTAATGGGGTTGCTGACCCCAGTGGATTTCACAGTGGCCATAACCTTTTGCTTCTCCCACATCCAGTAGAACAGGATCCAGTCTGGACCCCCTGCCTGGCCTATCAGGTACTTAGAGTCAGGGGAAAAGGCCATGCAGACAAACTCCTGCACGGCCACGTCTCCACCACTCAGCACCTTCCTCTTCCTGCTCTGCTCATGCTGCAGGTCGTACACAGTGATGGTTCCCTTCTCACCGCGCTCCGACACCGCCAAATAGCGCCGGTTGGCACTTATAGCCAGAGCCTGCATGCCCTGACTCCTCTCTGTGCCTAGAGGGAGATTTAGAAAAAGGTACAGTGTGAATGTAATACCGTAAAAAAATAAGGGTGTTGATGGTTGTGGTCATGCAATTAGCTGAACAATTATTGCCATTGTTTATATGTTGTAGGCAGTCTATGGTTTAGAGTTGTCACATTGAGACCTAGCATTGAGACGTCCCATTATCGCCCACCTAGCTCTCGACGCTTGTCAGAAATGTTACGAAAATGTTGATATAATACAAATAAAAAATGTTATGTCACAACACTGTACTTTACACCACGTTCCAAATTATTATGCAAATTGAATTTAAGTGTCATAAACATTTTTTTTTTTTTTTCAATTAAACTCCTGGATGGTATTGTGTCTCAGGGCTCTTTAGATCAGGGGTTCCCAATCCTGGTCCTCGGGCCTCTCTGCCCTGCATGTTTTAGATGTTTCCCTGCTCCAACACACCTGATTCAAATGAACGACCATTCATTCATTAAATGTTTTGCATAATAATAAATACATGTATTAATTGTTATCCAGTGAAATTAGGGATTCATTATCAAGGGGGTTTAACACTCAAGGCACTGTATTCATGTCACATTCTCTTTGGGGCTTGACCACCCACCCTAAGGTCTGATCCTAGAATCGCCCCTGGCCGATTACATACTTTTCCAGCAGACCCCGGTAATTACAAACAAAATATCTACTTAAATACGTAATAAATACCTGGAATAAATCTCTGCCATCTCTGGTCAATGTTATAGCGGACACAGTTGTTTCCACATGGGAAGATGACAGTTTGCTCATCGAAAAAGCAAAGATTATTGGCTACACCTGTCCTCAAACCGAAGATGTAGTGAGACTGGGCGATGACTGCCATTGCTTGCCAGAGTCGAGAAAACTATTTTTTGTCTGTGAAAAAAAAGCAAAATATACTGTCATAAAGCACTGCAGAAACTATGTATCACAAACCAATTCCAAAGTAAATCAATGACTTGTACTTTACTGTAGCTAGATATACTGGGAAACTTAATTTAACGCCAGCGAAGCAAGCTGGCTAGCTAGTTCTAGCTACTATAGCTATTACTGTACAGTAGGCCAGTGGTGTACATTATCTAAAAGGCTATAGCTATATATTAAACTGTCATTTAAACTAATCCGAAGTCAGATTTTAGTTACTTCTATCCGTATCTTTCCACAAACACCTTCAGCTTGAATTATGTTTTTCAGGATTTGGGTTTTGGTTCAGGATCTGTAGTTACCAAGGATACATGAAGCCAAAACAAAACTCGTTGCATAGCAACGAATACTCCCCATGCTGGACCACTAGTTGGCAGATTCATTATTTTACACGGATGAGCCCAAACATGTTACCAACAGCTTTGTATGCTGTTCATCCTTTCTGTGCTGCCAGGCCACCGCAGACCCACCGATGCAGACCGGACCATATGGTCCATGAACTCTACAAACCCTGAACGTGTCCTGTCCATCTCTGTCATCAACACAGCAGCAGCAGATTATTCAAGTGTAATTCGGTCTCAATTACTGGAATACCTTAAAGCGATGGAACGTTAAAAAAATTACATATAAACAATAGGCCCTAAAACAGGGTTTGTGAGAAAATGGATAGAATTAACTGAAATCTGACTTCGAATTAGTTTAAATTACGTTAGGTTACATGCGCATTGAAATGATAAACTGAGCAAAATTGATGGAAAATGTTTGGTCTGTCAAAGGTGGAAAACCCGCACTATAAATTGGAAGGTGGAGCTGCCATGTTGTGGACTTGAAATACCATCATCATTCGCATGAATGGGGTGTACCTGCTACGATGTTTAGGTAGGTGGCACTTGAAGTGCACATGAATGACCCTACACATCATGACACTGAAATCCCGCCCACTTGAAGAACATTATAAAGCTAAACGAGATCTTGTGATTGACGATGATCTGGGTACTTCCGTATAGCTATAGCTAGCTGGTCAGCGTCAAGTATATGCTACCAGTACAGTAATGCCAAAACTGTGCGTTTTTACTTAACTACCGATGGAACTGATGAGGGAACTGCTCTTCCAAGATTGCTAGCTAAATAGCTAGTTGCATAAGTGAGTAACGATAGCTATTAATATCTCAATTTTGTGGTATATGATTTGCTAATGACCTATAACCCATAACATACATGTTGATATGTCAATCTGATTAGCAGCAACGTTGTGGCAAGCTATGTCATAACAGACAGGTGTATTGTATTGGTTTGCTAGCTAGTTCTACCAAACTAGTGTCAGCTTTGATCTAACTTGCTAAGCACAACCACCCAGTGTGACGTTGTATACCATGTCAAGAACCCTTTTCCTGATTCCGGGATAGCCTGGCAGACATGATAGTTAGGCTGACACACCCTTCTGACCCTGGCTAGCTCGTAGGAGCCAGTTTGTTTGGTAGTCGACAGCTGAAGTGGTGAGATTGGAGTGGAATGTTCTGTTTTGTCTGAAGTTGTGGCTTTGCTTTGTGTGTCATGTTTGTAGGAGTATTGCAGCGCCAGTACTGGAAAATTAAGGGAAAACCAAACTGCTCACTGTAATGTCAGGGGGTGTTCCTTAAACTCTGGAGGCATTCACACAGCTCACCGACTGTCACTGCTGCTACTCCTGCCTAGCTGTGAGCTGGAACACAGCTGGAGATGTCACCTGGCGACAACCCTCATGTTCTTCTAGGAAGAATTCGCTTCCTAAACAAGTGCATTGAATGTTTCAAAAATAGTGAATTGGTGCCAGAATGTCTGTGTTATGTCCCGAAGGAGGTTTGCTATAAAATCTGCAAAGATTCCTCATCAAACTCAACTGCCTCGTCTAGCTCTTCCGCCAGCAACTCTGCAGGAAAGACCCTCGTGTCAGTTTGGGAAAACCCCCATCAAACTCCACAGAGTAAGAAGTTATGCAAGTATAACATTGAACCAAAGAAAGGGACATGTATCCGGACTACTGGGGAAGAATACTGCAACAGTCAAGGACTATGGGTCAAAATAAACAAGGTAGAATTTGCACATCTAACCATTAGCCTACAGTACACAGTAAATGAGTCTCCAACATGTTTTTTATTGTTTTGTTCATGTGTTCTGTGTGTGTGTGTGTGTGTGTGGGTGTACAGGAGCAGTTGGAGGAGCACCGTGTAGGACAGGAGCTGGAGGAGGGCTGGATCCTGGTGTGTAAGCACACAGAAGGAGGGGACAGACTGGTGCCTGTAGAATCCCCAGAAACTGTCAACAGACACCAGCAACTCTTTGGCTACGATCACAAACCTTGCGACAGGTGTGTGTGTGTGTCTGTGTGTACACACGATACACACTATCCAAAGATGAGTCTTGCAAAAGAAACCGTAACAAGACAGGCTTATGAATACGTGTTTGCTTACCTTCCTCCTCTCCCTGTCTCAGGTGGGAGCAGGTGGTGGACATAGAGGGCTCCCTACATCTAGGCTCTAAGCCTAAGATCGCTGATTGTGATGAAGCTGCTGTCCAGAAGCTCAGGTGAGAGCGAATGCTTCAAGCGGAGCGAGGAGTTCCTGTGACATAGGAACTTTTTCATCAGTCCCATTTGTGAGAGCTGTATGTGAATGTGGGTTTACAATAAAGCAGATTGTATGCATTGCTTTTAGTATGCATGAGTCTTAGGTGGCCTCCTCTGTTTTGCCAGACACGTGCCGCCCACCTGGACATTTGAATGTGACGAGGACCTGGTGCACTACTTCTATGACCATATAAGCAAGGAGGATGAGAACATGGACAATTTGAAACAGTGTGTTACCAGCATTGAACTGTCATCTTGTTCAGTGAGTAGATATTATTATTTGCGTGCGTGTGCCTGCATTTGTTGATGGATAGACTGTGTATGCGAGACACTGTTTTCTCCTGCGGGTGTTTGTGTGTTTGCAGGAGGACCACAGTATTGCAGTGGCCCATCTTACTGATGGAAACGTAGGCACTTATTGGGAAAGTGAAGGCATTCAGGGCAAACACTGGATACGCCTGCACATGAAGAGAGGCACTGTCGTCAAGTAAGGCCGTAGATTAGAACATCATGGGTGTCAGATGGATGTTGTGACGCACACAATTTAAGAAGTCAGAGGCAGAAAACGAAGAATTGCACTGTCGTGTGTTTGATTAACAACAGAAACAACGTTCAAACTGAAAATCACCAGGACTCCTCAGGGCTTCTCATCAGGGAGCCTCGCTCCACCCGGGGAGGGCCGCTCGGGCCTGTGCCTGAAGCACAAAACTCAAAGTTATCACACTTGTGTGCGCATTTGTGCAAGGGCTGGCTTTTGCTCGCCCTGTTCTTCTGCCTCTAGTCTCTCTCCCCCTCTGAGTCCCGTCGACCCTGGTTTCGTGGATTGGGGTGGTGATGAGCGCAGCCATCTGGCTTGTCAACTGAGTGGGGAGCGGGAAATAGTCTAAAACTGGGCTGCTGTTCCTGGTGCTGGGAGGCCTCTGATTCTGACCTGTCAATATAACTATTAAGTAAATTGAAGTTTGTTAGAACGAAACTAGTATTTAAATTACTTTTATTCAACAAGTTTGATAAATACATTTGAGTACACTCACAGGCAACTTTGTTTCAAATTTATATTGGAATGTTTCTGTTTTTTCCTGTAGTAAGCTGATCTTGACCTTGGATTCATCAGATGATGGCATGCCCAAGAGCGTCACCGTTTTTGGGGGAGAGAGGGACAACCTGAAGCAGCTGAATGATGTCGCTATAGATGAGTAGGTCACTCCTCAGACCATGGACGATGGCGATGAAGACGATGACATGTCACAAACAAGTAATTTGTGTGTTAGCTTATCACAGGCCACAGACATTAACGGTAAATCTTGAACAACACAATTGAAAAGTGTTGATTTATTTCTCCTTTAGAAGTCTGGTTGGAGAAGTATGTGTGCTGGAAGACATGACCACCCACCTTCCTGTCATTGAGGTTCGAATTGCAGAGTGTATGGGTAAGAAGTTATCCAACTTTTAATATTCTCTTGCTTAACCACTTCTCCTGGTTAGAGCCTGGAGTCTGAAACTGCCCTGTTATCTCAACTGGGGGGGGGGGGGTCAGTCTTGACTTACTGTTATTACAGTTATGAACTTGGACTTTGGAAGTAGATAAAATGATGTCTCCACCTTTGGCTGTTCCAGTCATTTTTCCGCTTGCCTCATGGCCTGTGTTTGCTCACCTACTGTAGAAGAGGGCATGGACACACGGGTCAGAGGTCTGAAGATCAAGTCATCCTGTGAGAGAGACCTGGGCCTCAGTGCTGATGTGTTCCGGTCCCCAAACCTGGTGCGCTACCCTCGCCTGGAGGGGACCCCAGCTGACGTGCTCTACCGCAGGGCTTTGATCATCCAGAGGTATGGAGGAACCCTCCACACCCTGGCAAACTGCTAAATGGACCCAGTATATTTAACCTGTTTCTGGTCATCTGGTATTTAAACGGTGGTTCTTTCATTCATTCACTCTATTTTAGCCTGACTAGCTTTCTATGTCTTCATTCTGTGCAGATTCATCTCTCTCCTGGACAGTCTACTGCCCCACCTGGTCCCGGCCTGGGACTACAGTCTGGGCACCTTCAACCACATCAAAGTGAGTTAGCAGTTTGACACCAACTGTCTATCAAAGCAGGGCCAAGCATGATCTTTGTCATGCTGTTGTTTATCTGTGGTTTAATTACGAAATGTATGTCCCTACCCATTTATTCACCTTTGGCTGTTTTACTATAGTAACTATTGTGTGCACTGTCGCCCCGTAGAGTATAAAGCAGTACCTGCTGCTGTCCAAGCGCCGCTTTCCCCTCATCACCCAGTGCCTGAAGGACTCTGAGACCAGTAATCCCACCTCCATGCCCTGCCTCTACATCAACCGCCGACTGGCTGTGGAGCACAGAGACAACCCTTCTCTGGACCCCAGCTGCAAGAAGGCCGTCTTCACACAGGTTTTTTGTTTACATAAGCATTTATGTCCTGTGTTACCCCCATTTATCCTAATATTATTATAGATTATTGAATTGTATACTTTTGACTGCATGTCTTTACAGGTGTATGAAGGACTTAAACCGTCTGACAAGTTTAAGAAAACCTTGGACTACAGGTAACATCCTTTACTTCCTTCGGTTGACCCCAGGTTCAATACGTCCAGAGCTTCACTTCGTACACACAGCGTTTGGTTCCGCATTTTTATTTTATTTTCTTCCGCAGATGGCCTGCACAATATGACCAGTGGTGGGAATGCAAATTTGCTGCAGAGGGAATCATTGATCAAGGTGAGAGAGAAAAACATCAATAATAAAACCGGTGCTTGTCATCTTAGAATACATCAAGACAATATACCCGACTGTGCTGTCTTGTCCTGTAGGTGGTGGATTCAGGGACAGTCTGGCGGATATGTCAGAGGAGCTGTGCCCCAGCTCTGCAGAGTGTCCCATGCCCCTGCCTTTCTTCACCCGCACTTCCAACCAGGTAACGGACCGGTACATTCTCTAGCCCTCACTGTTCTAGTACCTGACCTTTCTGGTGACTATTCATTTGAAGAATAGTTGTACTGACCGCCCTGTTCTTTTCCCAGGGTACTGGCGAGGCTAGGGACTACTATGTACCCAACCCGTCCTGTAAAGAGTTCCACAAGTATGAATGGATCGGCCAGCTCATGGGAGCGGCTTTCAGAGGAAAGGACTTCCTGGTTGGTGACATCACTTCCTCTCCACCTCCCACCCCCTTCGCTCAATCTATTGATGTCCAGTGGAGAGTGCTAAACCCCTCTGCTGTGCCTCTTGTGTAGGTTCTGGCCCTACCTGGCCTGGTTTGGAAGCAGCTCACTGGAGAAGCAGTCAGCTGGAGCAAAGACTTCCCTGCTGTAGACTCTGTGTTGGTGAGCAGCACTCTGCTAGTGTTCCATTAATCACGGTCCTGCTTTCACATAGTCAAATGTACACTGTGCTCAGACATGGGTATCATGTCAGCGAGACGTCACACAGCGAGGTGTGTGTGTGTGTGTGAGCAGGTGAAGCTGCTGGAGGCCATGGAGAACATGGACCAGGATACGTTTGAGTTCAAGTTTGGTCAGGAGCTGGTCTACACCACTCTGCTGAGCGATGGCCAGCTGGTGGACCTCATCCCTGGAGGCAGCAGTGTGGTGGTCCGCTACGAGGACCGCCGGGAGTTCATCCGTCTAGTGCAGAAATCCCGTCTGGAGGAGTGCAAACAGCAGGTACTTAGTAGAACCAAGTTGATTTGAACTACAGATGAAATGTACATGTTTGATATTGGTGAGAATAACTGTTTTTGGAGCGATTTATGAGTGCAAGTATGAGTATAATGTGTGTCCCAGATTGCAGCGATGCATGCGGGGCTGGTGAAGGTGGTGCCCCAGGCTGTCCTGGACCTGCTCACCTGGCAGGAGGTGGAGAAGAAAGTGTGTGGAGATCCTGAGATCACGGTGGAGGCCCTCAAACGACTTAGTGAGTGCCGTTATGGGAGCTCAGCGATGCTCTCTGCCACCAGATAAGCAGACAGTTCATGATGTGATAGATATGTTATAAAATTGAGTCCATCCTATTTTTGTTGGATTGTACCATTCACTCCCTGTCCACAGCTCACTTTGAGGACTTGAAACCGACTGATGTTCAAGTGCAATACTTTTGGGAAGCCCTCACGAACTTTACCAACGGTCAGTTGAATGCTGATTGTCTTTCACTGTTAGGATACTGTCGGACAGAGATGAGTATCTGTCCTCTAATTTTTACAATGACTTTGTTTTAGAGGATCGTAGCAGGTTTTTGAGGTTTGTGACAGGGAGAAGCCGTCTCCCAGCACCTATGGAAATCTTTCCGGAAGGACAAAGGTATGTACTGTAACGGCATTGTTCCCAAGAAGATACTTTGTAAAGCCCTCAAGTACTGCTGCATACATTTGTTTGTAAATGAATGTTCCTTTCTAGCTCTGAAACCACTGATGGACTGCCAAAATCCTCCACATGTTCAAGTACTCTATATTTACCAAACTATACCAGGTTGGTACTACTTTTCAAATCATTTGTAAAATGGATTTTAAAGCCAAAAGATAATCCTCCCATTTCCCTAACTGTGTCCTTGTTTCCTGCAGTGCAAAGATCTGTGAGGAGAAGTTGCGCTATGCTGCCTACAACTGTGTGGCCATTGACACTGACATGAGCCCCTGGGATGAAGCCTTTAGTAACTGATGCACCCCATTAGAGAATCACTGTTTAGCAGGAACTATAACAGGAACTATTGCATTACTGTATCTTTCCAATTGCAAATCAATTACAGCTCACATAGTATTGTGTGAAATAAAGCAGACTTTTATCGTCTTTCTAGATTTACTATATTAAGGTGGATCAAAATGACTATAATGCACAAAAAAGATTGTTGCATTATTGCTGGACCTGTTGGTTGGCTTTTTTGGGGGATAAAAATTGAATTATAAAATGTATCCTTAGAGGGCGGGGGGGGGTCACATTTAACCTGGTGCCGGGGTACGTCATTGCTAATGTAGCTCAGAGGGCTGTGCGTGGAGAGATGACAATGCTTATGTAATTGAAACTGTGCTTGCACGTCAACAACAACTATCTTGAGCAGAGAAAGAATTGCACTAAGGAAAGAATTGCATTGTATTTGTAACTACCTCATGAAGCTGGTTTAGGAAATGCAACAATGTCAACAAGGCAGAGAGTGTCTGCTTTGAAGAATCTGAAATAAAATACATTGATTTGTTTGATCCATTTTTGGTTACATGAACTATGGTATATTCTTGTAAAAAGAAATTCCTGGAATTAGTGAGTGGGTGTACTGGTACTACACAGACACACACATTATGTGGCCTCACAGATAAAGCAAATCATTATAGTAATCGCCAAACAAGGGTACATATGGGGGTCTTTTATGGGTTTTGGACTAAATGAGTTGTCAAATTACACATTATTTCACACTTGTATGTGGTACCATCAGTGCCCAAAAAGGTGATGCTTTTGTATGCATCTTGGCTATTATTTGACCAATTTTACTACAAAAGTCTAAATAGGCTATATTGGAGTAACTGGTGCATTGAAGTTTTATTTTCATATTTTCTGGCTTAATAATGTGTAAGGCTGGGTGTCACCCTCTCATATGCCAAAATCTGGAGTTGCTGGACGGAGTCTCTACTTGATTGCTGTCACGACTCATTGTGCAACTTATTGTCACATTGCTAGTCATATGTTGATAAGGGACAATATGTGGTGTGATTGGTTGTACTTGTGTATAAAAGGAATTGTGAAGCATCGTTCTGTGGATTCTTCATCTCCTGAGACCTTCTCCTCCGCTCTGGCTTGAGCTCCTCCTTACTCACCTGTTTTCGATCTCTGGTTTACAATAATCAAGGTAGATAGATGAGACATCACTTTCATGTTTTAACATGTTTGCCTTGTAATTGATTTCAGTCATTTGCAGATTTAAACCCATAACAATTATGAATCCAACATGAATCTGATGAATCCAAGGTCATAATTACATAACTGTTATTCCATTGCTATTGGCATACATGTTAATACACTGTTCAGTTTCCCATCTTCCATGTGAATTCATTTTGGTTGTTTGGCCAATATCAAGCCCCTACAATGGCAAGGCAGTACTTAAAGAAATGACAGTTTTAAGCTTTAAACTATAGTAGACTCTGTTGGTTTGGACCAGACGGGAAAGCCTTTGTTGCCTTTTGACATTGATGAGCCTTGGGCAGCCAACGCTGTCATCGGGTTGTGGTTAGTCCATCCTGGGACACTTTCGGTAGGTAGAACTCATCACTGCTGACCAGGGGCCTTGCTGTTTCAGAGATGCTGACTGATCTAACCACTGACAGCCCATGACAGCCCTCTGAGCTACCTCAGCAATGCTCCAGGTTGAAAGTGACCCTTGACCCTTGAGTTTAATGACAGCGGAGTAATCGAATTATTTCATTTTGATCCCACGACCGCCTACCACCAGATCCAGCAATAATTGGACACAATCTTTTTTGGTGGATATGTCATTTTGCTCCACTGTAATATAACAGATCTAGAAAGACATGACTTTATTACTTTCACATAGTAATTTATTATGTACAGCTGTAACTTATTTGCAATTGTGTAGATGCAGTGATGCAATAGTTCCTGCTTAACAGTGATTCTCTAATGGGGTGTATCAGGTCCCAAAGGCCTGTGTAGAGTCACTCCTCCCAGGGGCTCATGTCAGTGTCAATGGCCACACAGTTGTAGGCAGCATAGCGCAACTTCTCCTCACAGATCTTTGCACTGCAGGAAACAAGGACAGTTAGAGAAATGGGAGGATTATCTTTTGGCTTTGACGTTGATGGTGTTTAAGAATGATTTCAAAAGGTAGTACTGACCTTGGATAGTTTGGTAAATATAGAGTACTTGAACATGTGGAGGATTGTGGTAGTGCATCTGTGGTTTCAGAGCTGCAAAATAAATGTATTTACAAATGGAACTTCAGTACTTATGCATACCAAGTGTTATCCAAAGTATATTGTTTGGAGCAATGCTCTTACAGTACATACCCTTGTTTCTCTGGAAAGATGTAGATAGGTGCTGGGAGACGGCTTCTCCCTGTCACAAACCTCAAAAACCTGCTACGATCCTCTAAACATAAAAGCAAAGTAACTGTAAACAATCGAGAACAAATCTCTTACATCTCTGCCCAACAGTATCCTAACCCCCGTCAGTAAGAATCTGCATTTAACTGACCGTTGGTGAAGTTCATCAGGGCTTCCCACAAGTATTGCACTCGAACATCAGTCTGCTCCAAGTCCTCATAGCGAGCTGTGGACAGGGAGTGGGGGCATGAGTCACCATTTCCCATGAATGGAGTAACCCAACAAAAATACGAATAGGATGGACTCCATTTTATAACATATCTATCACATCATGAACTTCCTGCTTATCTGGTGGCAGAGAGCATCGCTGAGCTCCCATAACGGCACTCACTAAGTCGTTTGAGGGCCTCCACCGTGATCTCAGGATCTCCACACACTTTCTTCTCCACCTCCTGCCAGGTGAGCAGGTCCAGGACAGCCTGGGGCACCACCTTCACCAGCCCCGCATGCATCGCTGCAATCTGGGACACACATTATACTCATACTTGCACTCATAAATCGCTCCAAAAACAGTTATTCTCACCAATATCAAACATCTACATTTCATCTGTAGTTCAAATCAACTTGGTTCTAGTAAGTACCTGCTGTTTGCACTCCTCCAGACGGGATTTCTGCACTAGACGGATGAACTCCCGGCGGTCCTCGTAGCGGACCACCACACTGCTGCCTCCAGGGATGAGGTCCACCAGCTGGCCATCGCTCAGCAGAGTGGTGTAGACCAGCTCCTGACCAAACTTGAACTCAAACGTATCCTGGTCCATGTTCTCCATGGCCTCCAGCAGCTTCACCTGCTCACACACACACACACACACACCTCGTTGTGTGACCTCTCGCTGACATGATACCCATGTCTGAGCACAGTGTACATTTGACTATGTGAAAGCAGGACAGTGATTAATGGAACACTAGCAGAGTGCTGCTCACCAACACAGAGTCTACAGCAGGGAAGTCTTTGCTCCAGCTGACTGCTTCTCCAGTGAGCTGCTTCCAAACCAGGCCAGGTAGGGCCAGAACCTACACAAGAGGCACAGCAGAGGGGTTTAGCACTCTCCACTGGACATCAATAGATTGAGCGAAGGGGGTGGGAGGTGGAGAGGAAGTGATGTCACCAACCAGGAAGTCCTTTCCTCTGAGAGCCGCTCCCATGAGCTGGCCGATCCATTCATACTTCTGGAACTCTTTACAGGACGGGTTGGGTACATAGTAGTCCCTAGCCTCGCCAGTACCCTGGGAAAAGAACAGGGCGGTCAGTACAACTATTCTTCAAATGAATAGTCACCAGAAAGGTCAGGTACTAGAACAGTGAGGGCTAGAGAATGTACCGGTCCGTTACCTGGTTGGAAGTGCGGGTGAAGAAAGGCAGGGGCATGGGACACTCTGCAGAGCTGGGGCACAGCTCCTCTGACATATCCGCCAGACTGTCCCTGAATCCACCACCTACAGGACAAGACAGCACAGTCGGGTATATTGTCTTGATGTATTCTAAGATGACAAGCACCGGTTTTATTATTGATGTTTTTCTCTCTCACCTTGATCAATGATTCCCTCTGCGATGAATTTGCATTCCCACCACTGGTCATATCGTGCAGGCCATCTGCGGAAGAAAATAAAATAAAAATGCGGAACCAAACGCTGTGTGTACGAAGCGAAACTGAATATATTGAACCTGGGGTCAATCAAAGGAAGTTACCTGTAGTCCAAGGTTTTCTCAAACTTGTCGGACGGTTTAAGTCCTTCATACACCTGTAAAGACATGTCAAAAGTATACAATTCAATCACCTATAGTAATATTGGGATGAATGGGGGTAACACAGGACATACATGCCTACTGCACGCTCTGCTCACTAACCAGACAGCAGTACAGAAATAACTCAAATCAGCCCAAGAACATTTACACTTTATGTAAACAAATAATGTAAAGTGTAAACCTGTGTAAAGACGGCGTTCTTGCAGCTGGGGTCCAGAGAAGGGTTGTCTCTGTGCTCCACAGCCAGTCGGCGGTTGATGTAGAGACGGGGCATAAAGTTGGGCTTACTGGTCTCAGAGTCCTTCAGGCACTGGGTGATGAGGGCAGAGCGGCGCTTGGACAGCAGCAGGTACTGCTTTATACTCTACGGGGCGACAGTGCACACAATAGTTACTATGGTAAAACAGCCAAAGGTGGATAAGTGGGGAGGGACATACATTTTGTAATCAAACCAAAAATAAACAACAGCATGACAAAGATCATGCTAGGCCCTGCTTTGATAGACAGTTGGTGTCAAACTGCTAACTCACTTTGATGTGGTTGAAGGTGCCCAGACTGTAGTCCCAGGCCGGGACCAGGTGGGGCAGTAGACTGTCCAGGAGAGAGATGAATCTGCGCAGTATGAAGACATAGAAAGCTAGTCAGGCGAAAAGAATGAATGAAAGAACCACCGTTTAAATACCAGATGACCAGAAACAGGTTAAATATACTGGGTCCATTTAGCAGTTTGCCAGGGTGTGAGGGTTCCTCCATACCTCTGGATGATCAAAGCCCTGCGGTAGAGCACGTCAGCTGGGGTCCCCTCCAGGCGAGGGTAGCGCACCAGGTTTGGGGACCGGAACACATCAGCACTGAGGCCCAGGTCTCTCTCACAGGATGACTTGATCTTCAGACCTCGGATCCGTACATCGATGCCCTCGTCTACAGTAGGTGAACAAGCACAGGCCGCGTAAAATGCAGATTAACGGGTCATCATCAAGCTCTGCAGAAGCCATTTAACAACATTCGTTTTAGTCAGGAATGTTGGAGCAGGGAAACATCTAAAACATGCAGGACAGGGGACCCTGAGGACCAGGGTTAGAGATAGCGATAGTGCCCCTAGAAATGACAATTCTGGGGCGAAACCGAAAACTCAGGATGCACTTGGTCAAAAACCGAAACCAACCAGCACCCTACCCACTCTTGAAGTTTCTGCTGAACCAACACTGCAGATTGCAAATATGAATCCTTATCAGAAACTCTAAAGTATTTCTTCACCGCTTATTTCAAATTCAAATGACTGCTCTCAGGGCGTAACCAGGAGAAGTGGTTAAGCAAGAGAATACTGGATTTCAGTTGGGAACCTCTTACCCCTACACTCCTCAATTCGAACTTCAATGACAGGAAGGTGGGATGTCATGTCTTCCAGCACACATACTTCTCCAATCAGATTGCTAGAGAAGAAGCAAATGATGTTGTTCTGTTGTTGTTCAATATTTACCATCAGTGTCTGTGATGTAATAAGCTAACACACAAATGACTTGTCTTTTCACCATTGTCCACCGTCTGAGTGACCTACTCATCTATAGTGACATCATTCAGCTTCCTCAGGTTGTCCCCCTCTCCCCCAAATACAGTGACTCTCTTGGGCATGTAGTTGTCATCTGTCGAATCCACGGTCAAGATCAGCTTACTGCAGGAAACAAGAAAAAGAACATTTAAATATAATTTTGAATATAACATTGAAAATGAATCCACTTAGTACATAAAACTATAGCATGACCCGTGATTGCACTTGAATGTATTCATTCTAACGTGTTCATTGAGGGTCATTTAAATACCAACACATTTTGTTTTAATTTTAAACAAATGGAAGTTCATTTGAACGCGTCATGTTGACAGGATGTTCTAATCTACGGCCTTACTTGACGACAGTGCCTCTCTTCATGTGCAGGCGTATCCAGTGTTGGCCCTGCATGCCGTCACTCTCCCAGTAAGTGTCTGTGTCTCCGTCAGTAAGACAGCTTGCACCACCACTGGGGTCCTCCTGCCCACACACACAAACGCCCGCCCACACACAATCAGAACATTCAGGAGTATAGTGCCTGTGCTTGTACACACATCAACAAACACACACGGACGCGCACACACGCAGATAATATCTACTCACGGAACAAGATGACACGTCAATGCTGGTAACACACTGTTTCACACTCCCCAGGTTCTCATCCTCCTTGCCTATATGGTCATAGAAGTAGTGCACCAGGTCCTCGTCACATTCAAATGTCCAGGTGGGCGGCACGTGTCTGGCAAAACAGAGGAGGCCACTAAGACTGATGCATACTAAAAGCAATGCATACAATCTGCTTTATTGTAAACCCACATTCACATACAGCTCTCACAAATGGGACGGATGAAAAAGTTCCTATGTCACAGGAACTCCTCGCTCCGCTTGAAGCATTCGCTCTCACCTGAGCTTCTGGACAGCAGCTTCATCACAATCAGCGATCTTAGGCTTAGAGCCTAGATGTAGGGAGCCCTCTATGTCCACCACCTGCTCCCACCTGAGACAGGGAGAGGAGGAAGGTAAGCAAACACGTATTCATAAGCCTGTCTTGTTACGGTTTCTTTGACAAGACTCATCTTTGGATAGTGTGTATCGTGTGTACACACAGACACACACACACACCTGTCGCAAGGTTTGTGATCGTAGCCAAAGAGTTGCTGGTGTCTGTTGACAGTTTCTGGGGATTCTACAGGCACCAGTCTGTCCCCTCCTTCTGTGTGCTTACACACCAGGATCCAGCCCTCCTCCAGCTCCTGTCCTACACGGTGCTCCTCCAACTGCTCCTGTACACCCACACACACACACACAGAACACATGAACAAAACAATAAAAAACATGTTGGAGACTCATTTACTGTGTACTGTAGGCTAATGGTTAGATGTGCAAATTCTACCTTGTTTATTTTGACCCATAGTCCTTGACTGTTGCAGTATTCTTCCCCAGTAGTCCGGATACATGTCCCTTTCTTTGGTTCAATGTTATACTTGCATAACTTCTTACTCTGTGGAGTTTGATGGGGGTTTTCCCAAACTGACACGAGGGTCTTTCCTGCAGAGTTGCTGGCGGAAGAGCTAGACGAGGCAGTTGAGTTTGATGAGGAATCTTTGCAAATTTTATAGCAAACCTCCTTCGGGACATAACACAGACATTCTGGCACCAATTCACTATTTTTGAAACATTCAATGCACTTGTTTAGGAAGCGAATTCTTCCTAGTAGAACATGAGGGTTGTTGCCAGGTGACATCTCCAACTGTGTTCCAGCTCACAGCTAGGCAGGAGTAGCAGCAGTGACAGTCGGTGAGCTGTGTGAATGCCTCCAGAGTTTAAGGAACACCCCCTGACATTACAGTGAGCAGTTTGGTTTTCCCTTTGTTTTCCAGTACTGGCGCTGCAATACTCCTAAAAAACATGACACACAAAGCAAAGCCACAACTTCAGACAAAACAGAACATTCCACTCCAATCTCACCGCTTCAGCTGTTAGCTAACAACAAATTGGCTCCGTAGAGGAAGCCAGGGATAGGTGGTGTATATTTTCAGCCTAGCTATCATGTCCTCCAGGCTGTCCCCGGAATCAACATAAGGGTCTGACATTGCAAACAGTGCATGCCTCCGTCACACTGGGTGGTTCTGCTTAAGAAGTTAGCTCTAAGCTTAAAGCTTGTTAGGTTGGACTAGCAGGCAAACCAATACTATGCTAGCTGGAGCTATACTCGTATTTGTCTATTCTTATCTAGCTAGCACACAAAGTTGCACTGCAGTCCTAGTTAGCTAGGCTACAGTCAGCTCGACATTCTACAGTATGTGCTATCATACGTTAAAGAAAAAAAACTCACTAGCAAGTTAAGCTATCATACAATAGTATAATGAATAGCTATCGTTACTCACTTACCCAACTAGCTATTTAGCTAGCAAGCTTGGTAGAGCAGTTTCCTTTATCAGTTCACTCGGTAGTTATCTTTAATCGGACAGTTTTGGCAATATACTCAATGCTATCCAGTTAGCTAGTTATCATACGGAAGTACCTTTGATCACCGTCAGTCACTGAATCCCGTTAGCTTTACAGTGTTCTTCTAGTGGGCGGGATTTTTAGTGTCATGATGAAGAATGCTTCGCCCGTCGAACGTATGACCCGTCTGTAAGTGGGTATGTTAGATTTATTTTTCGTTTGTGTATATTAGGCTGCATTATGTGTAACTGTGCTAACTGTGTTCGTTGATTCCTGGTCAAAATAATGTAAATAATTATAATGATATATATATATATATATATAAGACATTCCTGGATACTTTTTTTACATTTACTCTCAGTGATTCTACATTATTCTGCAAGGAGGATAAAACAGTCCAACGGTTAATAAACCAGTTTTAATACAGAATAAAGAACATTCAAATGCTTAAAGTGGTCAAAAAAAGAGAAGACATTGTGACATAGCAAACTTTTTTCAATAGCAGGGTTGATCCACTACTACTTTAACTCTCCCCACTCCTTGTACATTTTTCTGATTGGTGGGTTTGTCTCCCTCAACAAGTTTGCTGACTTCCTTTCTATTACACTCATCCCCAATGGTGTGCTCATCTGAGGACAGGCTTCCCCTGTGGAGCGGGACTAAATGCACACTCTGGCTCCATTTGGTATTGGTCCCACAGACATCACCAACTGACCCTCTAAAATGTTGGCCTAAAACAAGGGAATCCACTGATTGGTCCTCATCACTCATCCTGTAGATGACAAACAACCAATTACAAACACAATAATGTTGTGGGCATGCCTCTGAAACACTGTAGTGGTGTCTGGGTTTACGGATCACAACTGTGTCCTCCATCACAGGTCCTTACCTCATGTCATATGTGGAGCCCTTGAAAACAGGTTTGAGGGTCTCAGCTGCTGTAGATGTGGTGTAAGGGATGGAAAAGTATCTCTCTTTCCAGAACTTGTCCTTCTCAGTAGGAGGCAGGTTCTGGTGCATGTCATCCACAGCCAGCATGGACACCTATGACCAGTTGAGAGAAATTAGGTTGTTCATACTCCGGAACACAACCCTGAAGTAATGACTGGAATGGACACCAGCTAAATTATAATGTAGGGTATACCTGAATATTTCGGTCTATAAGTTGGTTGGTCTCAAAGTCGTCATCATCTTCTCCAAATGGGTTGATAATAAGCTCTCCCACCTACAGAAAAAAGGAACATCATAACATGGAACCATGTTTTTTTTTTGTTTGTTTTTTACGGTGCCATTCTTAACAATGACAAGTCTTTATCTCACCTTGAGCCAGCCAGCATAGAAGAAGAACTGGAGCAGAGTGAAAACTGGAACGTACAAATCCAGTTTATGGCCTTTGTAGTCCTTCTCTGGATTCAAAAATTGCCGCCCAATCAGGCAGAAGCCAAAGTAAGAGTAAACGGCAAGAGTGACTACCTGCATGGATAGATCCCCAGCACAAGTTATTAAACATTCAAATTCATGAATTTCACTGATACATTACTAACCTTACCTGAGTGTAGACCAGAGGGATGCTTATCCAGTCATAGTGGAACAGCAGGCTGCACTTTGCCCTGTAGTTGTTGAGCTCCTATACACACAGGGATACAGAATTTACACACTGGAATCACATTGGTGGAGGAGTCATAAACTTAGGGTGGTGGAACTGGCAATGGCAACTAAGTTGGGGTTCTCCTTTGAGTTGGCCTTTCTTTACTTCTTTGGCATTGGCTCGTCAATATAAATATTTAGTATGCTTTGAAATAAAATGACTCACATCCATGAGTAGCCTCAAAGCAATGTCATCCCTCACACGACCCTCCTCTCTTGCTATGGAGGCTAGATTTGTGAACCATGTGAGCGGCATCCAATACTTGTTGAAGTCTGAGTACAAACCCTCGATCTTTTGGTGCTCTTGATATGTCATGAACCCTGATAAAAGGAGAGAACGTGATGCGATCAAAATCCAAACAGAGTAACACCCTCAAGTCATGGCACTGGTCCTTGTCTTTTTGGTGTTGCAATTTCACTCATTATTTGAGTTTTCTTTACCGGCATCCACAACATGTTCCAATGATGGGAAACGCCTACGCACTCGAGTGCTTATGGAACGCAATATCAGAACTGAGGAAAGGTTGGCGTATCTCATGAGTGTTCGTCGCAGCAAAAGTCCCCTTTCATCTGCCCCGTGGACGTTTCCAGACACCACCATCATCAAGTTGTCAGGCAGTGGGAAGCTCGTGTACTGACCCCACCAACGGTTGAAGGCCAAAGTGACGTAGAATCCTGTAGAAAGTATGGCTGACAGAGGCTGAATAATAACACACAATGTGAAAATGTAAAGGTGCAAGACTTACCTAAGACGAAAGACATAGGTATAAGGTTGGCATACTGATCACAGTAAATGGCTATGAGTTCAAACAACTCCTGTTGCTTTGGTGACAGCAAAAACCTGTAACAATATTATAACTTGATAACATCCTAGATGAATCACAAATAAACTGGGTACACTGTATGACAGCTCATTTAAAGTTCATTTACAGTTTAACCAATATACCTGTAAAATATACTGAAGAAGGTGTACATCACACAAAAGACAAGGAATTCCTTAAACAACAACTTGTAAATGCTCCCCTTCCACCTAAAGAGCAGCTTGGTGAAGCCAGCAAACTTAGCGTTGGCAACTTCAAGGGTGTAGGAAACCGTCATGGTTGGTTTGAAGTATGGCACGACAAAACCAGACACTGCCTGTCAGAGAAATAAATATACAGTGACTGTTCTCGCGTTTTCTAAATGTCTTTTTTCACATGAAACAAACCATAGTAAAACCTCATCCTTACCTTTTAAGTGGCTTCACCAGCTTGTGTCCAGTTTCACAGTTGTGAGTTAAAAAATACTTCTCACGTCGTATTTTAACCCTTCGTATTGGACTGTCAAAATCCATCATGCTTAGGATTTATTGGTGGAATCCTACTTTAACCTGCAGCCCAGGATTGTGTGAAAGACCAGAGATCATTGGTTATGAATACCTGTGCTTTCAGCATGCGTGTGTGCTTCACATGCAACAAAAAAATAGGGAAGTACATTCTTTAAATCAATCACTGACCAGTGCGATAAAAGATAAACAGTTTATAGAGATTGATTTGACTGTTTAGATAATTTGTCAGTGGTTCTATGCATAAGTCTGGGACACCTAGACCTCTGTATATGGACACCTGTATATGGACACCTAAACCTCTGTATATTTCTCTCTGTGGGGATGGCAGGAGACAAAAATACTGTACATTACTGTTACTGTACATTGTGATGCTCATCTCTTCGACCTGCTTAGCTCATGTATTTGTTTTTCACATGAGAATGTTTATCAGCCAAAAGGGACAGTAAATCAGCCTCTTCTTCCAGGGACTTTTATCCTCGTCTCCTGTTTACTCTTCCTGGCAGCATATTTATGGGCTCGTCTATCCCTCTAGAGGAACAAGATGGTCTTCCACATCAACTCCTCTCTTCTCTCAGAGGACTATGTCCTGCCCTACATTCACAATGACTCAACTGGTGTGGGAAGTCCCATTTGATTTAGAGATGCAGAAAACAGAGTACCTAACTGCATTCTTTTGAAAAGCATAGAGGCATGCAGGGGCGTTGCCAGCATGGAGAAAAGAGGAAAGGTTTTGTGGGGCCCCACTGTTGTGGATTTCCATAAGAAAATGTGTTATTCTGAAACTTTGGAAATGTCTAGATCTCCCAGGATCCAATATTATTTTCAACCCTGTGGTTATGTTATGTTCTGCAGAGTTAGACTCAATAACCAGTTCATCTGAAGCTGTTTTTTTAAATGGTTTTATGAGGTGCAATCCCTATTACTGACACTGGGTGATGCTCATGTAGTTTCTTGTGGACCTTGTAGTAGGACCCAGCCAATGCCAATAGCTGAGGAAAAATCCAAACCCATAAAATTAGAACTATTTATATCCCAGGACAATTTGAAATTGATTTGGAGAAGCAGGCTATACAAGAATGTGAGATAGAGCTCCATGACCTCTTGAAGGTCATTCCAGTTTATTGGTGTTTACAAAGCCCTGCTCTTGAGCATACCACAGCCACCAGACCCAGACCTAAGGTTTGTTGGTTTAAGGTGTCCCCAGCTAACTTCCTGTCTGTTAAACAATGCTCTTTTGTGAAGGAAATGCTGGTCTTTAAATGTTTTCACAGATATTTTCGCCAAATATATAATAAATTATAGAAATTCTTGTCTGGTAATGAAAATAAATCTTGTTTTGTCCAGTTCATACTCATCAGAAATAGACACAATAGATAAAATAAAAAAAATACCGCCCATCAAACTAAATTAGATCAATTTCTATTTTCCTAAAATGACTTAATTTGACCTCCACTACTCCAATACAGGCAAAGATTTGCATCCATGGAGACCGTGTTTTTTGCTCTGTTATTTCCTGCCGAGGGTGAGAGGAGCTGCTGCTGGGGCTAGGACCTCTGAGAACTGGACAGAGAGGACAGTTCCAGGGTGATTGCCTGAGTAACCCAATGCTTTAATTACAACCTCCCACACTGAGTGAAATCAGAGCTTGGTACCACAGATATTGAAGTGGGCTTTCAGGTGGCTAGAGAAGGTCTGGGTCACTGTGGGGACAGAGTAGGTTGAGGCCAAAGGAAGGGTTCAGGTAATGTAAAAAGGTTAAAAGTTGGTTAGTAATAAAATGAAGGAAAGAAATGTAAACACATTTATTTATCTTGGAACAACAGTAGACAGAGCACTAGTAAATTGATCAGATAACACATATATATGTTGTATAAATTATTTCTATGCACATACATGTATTAAATCAGTGCGAGTGGTGACCTGCTGAAAGATTAAGTGACATTGTGACATTTCTTATGGCTGCAGTTGTTATTACAGTGAAAGAACTTTGTAGTAAACATTTTTCCTCACTATGATCTATCTTAGTAGCTAATGCACATACATATCTGGAATAGTTTCATATTATGAATATGTCAATTGCTGAAGTCAAGTTGACACCTTCATGGAAAACATGAGCGTTTACACTGAAACTTGATCTGGACAATACACTTCAGTTCATTTATAAACTCCAGGAAGTTCCCCACCCTCTCTCTCTCAATGTGTATGGGGTTAAATCAGCTTTCAAAGGCTAAAAGAATGCATTCAAAGTATGTGTAACACATTGTAAATATAATAGTCTGTAATCTAAAACTTCTTTGTAACCAGAGAGTTTGGAGTAAAAGTAGTGGCGTAACAGTGGGGGCCTGCACCAAGCTGAATGCACCATGGTGAAGGGGGAAGGACCTTTATGTCCATCTTCACAAAGTTGACATGGCTCAGTGAGGAGATGCTATCTGAAGACATAAATCAGGAAACCTGCTCAGATAACATGACAAGACAAGGCATAAGCATGTTTTTGGCATTTCTATCTGCTCGTTTTAAAAGTTGCTTTATCTCAAGCATCATAAACATTGCACATGCTAGATATATACAGGCTTAGTTTCTGGTTTAACTCAATGTTTAATTGTTCTCTTTAGTATTTAAATGGAAAGGGAGGTAAGGGTAATTAGGTTTGGAAAAAAGCATCTGTAACAGGTCCAACTGGAATGAAATGGAAAGTTTCAGTCCTGCTTATCTAGGCATAATATACTGTATGTGGGAGGGAAATGTAGCTCAAAATAGTGATCTACAGTGCTCACAAGCAAAAAGTGTCAAGATGTCCCAAATTATTTAACATTGCTGCACCGCATAATGTCTTACAAGACTATGATTGATCAATGAAAGACATTTTAGTGGCTTAACAGAGTCAGAAAATGGTTGATTATGATCTCAACAAACCACATACTTTCATACATACTTTTTGGACCATAAGTTTGTTAATATAATACTAACCGTTTATCTGTAATGTTGAATAAAAATCAAATTTATAAAATATATGTACAATTAAGGGGAATATATTGTATTTTTTGGGAAAACCCCTTGTCAAATCCCTTTTCAAAAGTCATGTCAGAAGATTGAGTGGAGCTATTGTTCCTTTACAGAAGGTCCCACAGTTCCCACAGGAAATACTCAGGATTACATCACTTCCTCATACATGATTGTTGTGATACTGTAGTGTCTCCCCCCCACGTCACTTCTCTCTGGTCGCCTGGTTTAGGTGTCACGAGAGATCTACACTCTCATACTCTCCATGGTCTGAGTCTTCCAGGTCGATGCCAGGCACTAAGCTGTAGTATTCTGTGGACTGGGTCAAGTAAGCTTTCTCCCTATCTGCGGAATCCTTCATCACCTCCGTCACACTCACTGCATCCAGTTCTTTCTTGCCCCCCACCTCCAGTCCTTCTCCGGCCCCCTGCCTCCCAGTGCCCCCCTCGGTGGAAGATGAGCAGTGGGACGGGGCTCGAGGCAGAGAGTCCACAGAGCCCAACTTGATCTCCACTTCCTCGTAGATATCTCTGGTGCTACCAAGGAGGGTGGAGGAGGGGCGTAGCAGTAGCTGGTTTTTCAGGATTTCTTCCCTTCCGCCACCCTCCTCCAACTTGGCCACCTGTCTGCCTGGGTGTTTGGATCGATGCTGCCTGTGCCCATTGCAGTCTGGGTGAGAGGCCTTGTTCTTGGAGGACCCAAATGTGAGGGTCTCCTTCCTCTTCTTCGTCCTCCCGCAGCACCAACAGAGCACCAGGGCCAGGAGGATGAGGAGGGGGAGGAGGATGAAGAGGGCGGTTAGGCCTGGGGGACGGCACACATCACTCCCCCTGACTGACCACACACTCTCACCTACCAGGCTCTTGGGAGAGGCACAGGTCACGTTACCCACGAGGCTGCTGCTGTTCCCCTGGCCTCCAGCCTTCAGGATCTCCACCAGCGAACAGGAGCAGTCCCACGGGTTGTCAGCCAGATTCAGCTTCAGCAGACTGGACCGCTGTAGTGCAGAGGTGGGGAGAGAACGCAGACGGTTCCCCTGTAGATCCAGATCCTGGAGCTCCTCAGAGCCCTGGAAGAAGCCTTCAGGCAACTCCCATAAAAGGTTCATGCCCAGATCCAGCACCCTGAGACTGGGCTGAGTGGCCAGGAAGTCTCCTGGCAGCGTGGTTAGTCTGTTATGTCTCAGGTAGACCACCATCAGAGGTGATGCAGCCCAGCTAGTGCCCACCTCAATACGGCTGATGTTACAGTGGGACAGATCCAGCATCTGTAGATTGGTTCCATTGCTGAGTGTGGGCCAAAGCACATGGTTGAAAGAGGAGCCAGAGTAGTTCAGACAGCAAGACTCAGTGGGCAACTCTGGTGGAAACTGGGCCAGAACGGTTGCTCCAGGGCATGCACATCCCTCCACAAGTTGGTCTCTTATAGGCCAAATGCATAATAACAAGAGACTCCATTGGCAGAAAAATCCTGAAACAAACATCACAAGACACAAATAAATCAGACTGGGGGATTAAGTCAAGTAATATTAAATCACAGAACAACGTTCTACTATGTCAATTTCCTTCTATCTTTTTCTCTGTCTTCTCTCCCTCTCTCCCTGGAGGGATCTACCATCAGTCCCACAGAGGTGTATACAGGCCCTGGCACCTAGCAACGTTGCTAAAGACTCCTGGTTGTTTGACCTAAGGCAGGTGTTGGCATGGTGATGCAAAGGGCTTGGGATCAGGAGTCCAGTTTACATCTCAACAAGGGATTGATGATGCATTAAGTAAATACAGGAGAGTCATCGTATGAATGCACTTTCACACGTCTGTGAAGTACAGTATCAGAGCAGAAATAAGAAAAATGGATGACTTGCAAGGTTATGATTTGCCTGGAACTTAAACTGGAAAGCTTGAGTTATAGTTTACAAGTATACAATACAAACACACTATGGTATCATGGTGACACATAGAGGAGCGTGAATACCAAGATAATTCACAGATAGTTTGATAGACAAAAAAAAGTATTCTCAAACTGGCATCAAACCATACATTTTTGGGAGTCAGGAAGAGGGCTCTGTCAGTGTGTGGCTCTGACATCACACTTCCTCACCCTCCACAATAGGGCTGGAAAGCTCCTCTGCAGCGGGGCAGGAATGTGCTAACTCCCCAACTACACAGCTAATTCACCACCAGGCCCATCAGCTGAACATAGTGCCTGATGTGGTCACAAGCAGCTGGGACTAGCAGCTCGACATTTCAATGTCTGCATCAAACAGTCGTTTTTTTTATTTTTACGAACACTTATGACTAATAGTGGAGTACAACATAATGTGTGATGATTGAATGAGTTGGAAGTAGTGAGAGGGGCTTGTGAGTCACTGGTAGTCACAATGTACTAAGAACATGGCTGTGTTTCCATCATGACATGCTCTGTTAAAGGGCATATTATTTGTCCGTTGATTTGCTTCTTTGGGCACATCAGTAAGGACTTTTAGCCATGTAGCTAAATGCCCAAATTCAATTTATTTACTGAAGTTATTTAAAGCAAAAGCACAATGTGTTTACTTAGTAGGATTGTCCAGGGCAAAGATTTTTGTGCTCTGAGCATTTTCCTAGATTCTACTGACAGTTGTGTGGAATGGAATTTTAGTTTATAGCAGTTGGACCACTGGGCCATTTGCATCATGGAAGAGCCTGAAAACTGATGTTTATCAGTGGGCGGTTCAGTCAAAGAACATTCTTACAATTTCCTCTGAATCAAACACTGCAGAAGATGTATTAAGGCTACGATATTACCATAAAGCTGTTTTGTTTCACTTTGAGAAGATTTAAAGTGTAGATACTCAAGTAGCATTGAGAGACAGCATTGTGCAACCATGGGTGACAGACGGCTGAATCAAGACAGATTATTGAGTACCATGTTTGGATTTCCTAATTTCAATAGTTTAAAGGTTGGAGTTGCCCAAGATATCTTAATATATGGGAGATAGGATAACAGGTTAGCATACTCTTGTTTACACCAAGGCAAACATTCAGTAGACATGCTGACAAATTATCTATTAATCTTGAACCAACAGCCGTAAAATGGTTAAAGTGCATGATACCTCCATGCGCCACTGAACAACACTACATTAGCAGCTTGAGTGAAGAGCCACAGTTTGGCCAGCTAGGATCCTATCTAAACACGGTTTCTTGGGAATGTCTCCTGACGGTGTGTATACAGTGAGGGAAGAGGTTTATTCTAGAGCTCATAGATGATCTCACTCAACAACAATGTGAGCTGCTACATCCTCTTTGGAGAGTTTCCTTAGTGATAACCGCCTTACTTTTCATATAGCTCTCAGTGGCTAATGCCCCACATAACACCGTTATTGTAAAACCTGGGACAGGGATATAGTCCACAAATGTAGGGAACGTGACCCCGTTATCCTTGATTTAAGTTCACGGACGTCAAACCTTTTTTTTGTACTGCGAATAACTCAAATGACAAATAACAATCTAAAACACAAATATGAGTAGATCATTCTTTTAGCAAAAGTTTTTTTAAATGCCTTTATTATGCAGTGATAATTCTCTTACCTTTTATTGCCATGGCTGCAACCTGTTGCGTTCTCTGTGCCCCTAGGGTTAGGGTTATAACATTGTCCCGACCTCCCGTTCAACACGCTTGGAACGAAAGACTCTTCGCATCCCAATCTAAACGTTTCTCCTGAATCTGTTTGGGTGTGCCCATCCGCTGTTCAAGTGAAAGCGGAATGTTAAAATTCTGTTTGCTGTAAGTGTACGAGCGCGTCGCTCATTGAAACTTGTACAGGCACAGCGTCACGCCCCACATTTAGTTACGATAGTGCGCGCTCTGGTGGTAGTAGCTCATTTTTTGTACCCAACTACAGAACTTTTTACGCGATTTCTAGCATACATGTTCTTATATTGTAACGTTACTTTGACAAATTATGAACACTATGCTTCGGCTACAAGAAAAAATACTGTCAACTAATAGGTTCTAAAAACTTCAGAGAAAAGTGCATCTTACTGTATCATGCCCATTTGACTACCCACCAAAATGTATCCATTACTTAGCAAAGGCTGACTCAAGTCAACCATCCAGTTATGATTAATCTAGTCATACAATTTAGCTTTAACTCTGAATAATGCTGCCAAATCTGATTTTAAAGACAAAATAAAAGGACATGTCATGGAAGGGTGGAAAATATTTTCTTTGTTCAAAGCAAAACAAATATAAAAGCTTGAAAAAGTCTTAAAGAACATTACACACTCAGGGGATTGTCGTATCAAGGTCCAAGCTTTAATCGTCCTGTTTGCATACAGGCGTATCTGTCCCCCTCAAAGGGCAGTGGGGGATGACAAAAGTCTGTTTTAGGGAGGACATGGAGGCAGGGGAGCCCTTATCGAGTTCAACAGGGCCTCACAGTGCTGTGAAACCAAACGTCCCTGAGCGTAGCTCCTTGTTGCCCCTCGTGAGGTCCTGCAGGGTGGGGGTGGTGTCTCTGGTGTCCATCCGAGGAGCCTGCAACAGGTCCACCACCACACACCCGGGCTTGGAGCGCCGGTGCTTGAACGCCCGCCTCTCCGCCCTGTTCTTGGGCGGGGGCAGGTCGTCGCAGAGGCGCGTGCAGGTGGCGATGCCGCAGAAGGACGGCTCGTCCGAGTGGGAGGAGCCTTCGGAGCTGCCCTCGGACGGGGAGTCTAGGACGAGAGGCCGACTGAGGTTTGCACCCCTCGGGGCCCCGTTGCATATAGCGGCGCCGTTGGCCACGGGTGGAGAAATGACGACAGTCAACGGCTTTAGAGTCTCCGCCTTCTCGCTGGGTTTGACTTTACCTCGTTTCTTCTGGAGGTGGAAATTATAAAAGAATAAAAAAAAATAAAAAAAAAGATTATTTAAAACATTGAAAGTACACTGGGTGGCAGGCTTGATTGCCCAGAAATCCTTCCAAGTCACAACCACTTCTATGCAGTTGCTCCATACCTTTTTATTAGCAGGTACAAAAGTCTGTGGTTCCATCATGTGCAGGGATTCTGGACCTGAGAGCAACAAAGCAGCAAATGCTCGGTCATCATCTTAGTGGCTGGAATCAATACACAGACAGTGAAGCCCAGACACAGCTGAGTGTAACTTGCCTTTGGTGGAGGCCAACTGGCACGAATCAGAGAGCAGGAGAGGGTACGAAGCCCGTCTCTTCAAGCTTGTGTCGTCCCGCGAGGAGAAAGACCTGGGAGAAGGAGAAGACAGCGTTGTTGAGGTTAACTTCCTCCAGAAATACAGTGAAACTACTGGGGGGTGAGTTTTGTAGGGGGAGAATACCTGTCTGGGCTGCTGTAGCTGGGGGGCTCTGGGTCGGTGGTGGGGGAGTGGGGCAGGCTGGATATCCGGCAGTGGTGAGAGCACAGCAGCAGGCCCAGCAGCAGACACAGGACCAGACACAGCAGGAGATAGCTCTGCCTGTCGGACACCTGAAGCACACGCGCAGAACAGAATCACCGACTGCATATGGAGGGGTTTGCGAGAGGTGGTCAAAACATCGTCCGGAGGGACCAGAGAGAGCGTTCGACCAGAGCGATAACAAAAACGCGCGTCGTGACACCAATCTAGCATTTGAGCTCATTTCTATCGGAAGGTGCTGACCTCGCTCTGCAGCTGGAGGACACTGACAGACAGGTTGAGGACCAGCCGGGTGATGTTCTCCAGCTGTCCCTGCAGGGTCTGGATGGACTCTGTCTGACGCTGGTCCTACAGGGACCCAGGAGACAACCTTGCTAAGCCACTCAGAAACAAGTCAAAACACTGGCTTCTCCTGTTCATACAGTGCAGGACCTGTACTGTGCATAGAGACCTCCTCTATACCCGCTGTGGCACACTGGAGTGAAAGTGACCGCTTGGTATCCCATCGTTGTTCTTGCTCACCTGTTCCTCTGCTATCCTGGACGTGTTCTGGAGCTTGATGACGGTCATGTTGAAAGCTCTCTGCATCTCCTCCATCTGCTTACGGTACCTTCAACAAAGCACCACAGACACTCTCACTGTCTGATTCCCTCCCCACGCAGAACTTATTTCACCAAAAGTATTTGGTCATGGTAGGGGCAAAAAAAAAAAAAAAACGCAGATAGTATGGAGCTTTGGATGAAGCGAATGCTAAACGAATACGTGGACGTGGGTTTCTGGGCGGGGCGTCTGTGGCGTTGAGTGCGTGTGGTGCCCCACCTCTGGCTGAGCTGCTCCAGGTAGCGTCCGCTCAGGGACATGTTCATCTCCAGGGCCTTGATGCGGTTGTTCAGCCTCATGAAGACCGACTCCTTCTGGCCGGAGCCGTGCACCTGGCTGCCCGTCTTCTCCGCCACGTCGTGCTGCTCGGCGTAGAACTCAGAGTGGGAGGGCGTGTGGGACGAGGGGGACGGGCGAGGTGGTTGCCCGCTTCCGTGGGGTGAGGCTAGGAGGATGTCGTCCACCGGGTCCTCGCCCTTGGTTTCTGGGGGGGCGGTGTGGGTGTGTGGGGAGGCTGTGAGGTCAGAGTCGGAAAGGGAATCCTCGGGCGGGCTCTCCAGCTCTGATGGGGGGGCGGGAGGCTCTGCCGGGGAGGGGACGGCAGGGAGGGGCGGAGGGGAGGGATCGGCTCCGTCGAGGGGGTGTGGAGAAGCTTCTGGCTCCTGGAGGTCAGCCCCCTCCGGGACGGGCCTCTCCTCTGTGGGAGGTCCCCAGGTCTGGTCCTCTGGGGCCCTGCTGCTGGAGGTGCTCATGGTGGGGGTGGGTCTGCCCTCAACCTGCCCCTCCTGGCCCCTCTCTTGGAGGCCCTGCAAATCAAGGGTGGAGGTTGGGGGCATCTCCAAAACCAGGGTGGGCTTGGAGGCGGGGGTGTCTGAGCAGCTGGTCCCGGCCAGGCTGGAGGTCAGGCTGGGCTCAAGCTGAGCCGGCTCAGGCCTGGCCTCTCCCTGCTCCGCTGGGGGCTGTGGAGCCTCCGTGGAGCCTGCTCCCCCATCGCCCTGCTCCAGCGGAGGCTCTCCAGGCTGCGGCTCCCGGGAGGGTGGCTGCTGGGGAGTGTCAGAGACAGGGGGGGTGAGGGGCAGCAGCCAGGCAGGAGTGTAGGTGTGGGAGGGGGGCTCTGGAGTCCTATCTGTCTCGCCGGGGTTCCTCCGTGGGGCCGAAAGAGCCAAACACCGTTGGTGGAGGTACCCCTGGAGAGAGGAGGAGCAGGAGGAGGATAGCCCACAGTAGTGCTGACTCTCCTGCTTCGCCCTCTCCCTCTCTCTAGTCCTCTCCTCCTCCTCCTCGTCCTCCCTGTCCAGCAGGGTGATGGTGGGCTGGGGCGGGTCAGCCTCCTCTTCCTTCATCCAAGTGACGACCATGTCCCCCTCAGGGGGCGGCTCGAGCTGGGGGGGCTCTGTGGGGGGGTCCGCAGGAATGAGGGGGTCTAGAGCAGGGGATTCTGGGACGGGGGCCTCGGGGTCCACCTGGATAACACGTTGGTCCAGCTCTTTGACATTTGGCCTAGAGAGAGAGAGAGAGAGAGAGTGAGAGAGAGAGCAAGAGCGAATGAAAATGAGAATGAATGAGAGAGATTGGGCTTTGTAACAAAAAGAGAGGATGACTGTACTGTTTGACAGAGGGTTGTTACTTACACAGGGGTGAGGATGACCTCAGGGTCCAACTGGGATGAGATGGATGAGTCCGTCACGTTGACAGTCTGGCCTGTAAAGTTGCCTGGGTGGAAAAAGAGAGAGAGAGTCCCGCCTAAACTTAAAGAGAAAACAGCTCTAAAAGTCTCATCAAAACACTAAACATCTTCACTTCCGTTTGAAGACATTGCATGTCTCAGTGGCGAATGAGGGAGCAGGACGTTGGGCCCTACCGTCCAATGTGGCGCCTGCCCCGAGAACGTCCGCGATGTTGTTCACCATGTTCAGGAGGACGTCTGAGAACACGAGAGAACCCCATGACAACCAGGTCTCTCCAGAACAGTCCACTCAGCACACGGCCTTTCAGGCACACTTTGTGGGACGGACTCATCTATGTGACTCACCCGTGGCTGACCCAATCAGGTTGTTGGATGACTTGGCTTCTTGGGGTACATAGCCAGGTGGGTAATCTGTAGAGCGCATTAGGACAACAATGATCCAACGTGTATTGAAAGCAAAAGCTATCCTTGGTCACTTGAGAATCAGTTAGGAGAGTTGGAGGTCGTCACCGAAGTAGTCGTCTTGGTCATCTGGTCTCTCAGAGGGTTCCGCTGTCTCCTCGTACTCCTCCACCATGCTGGTTCCAAACACCCTGAAACACAGACGGGCCAACACGTTTTCCTCTCAGTACCATGTTTGGCCACCAGGAGGCATACAGAGCCACGGAACAGTAAGGAGCACAGGCTTCAACATGAACAGTCACTAGTAAGTAATGCTATACCAGGTATGCTGAACACGCTGTTAAATGAAGGGGTCTAGACTTAAGTCCAACTCAGCATGCACGGCTGTGCACCATTTATCATTAAAAACCAATGTGTTCTACAGTTCTATACGACGACCTTCCTTTGGACCCTAGTGGTTGGCAGACGTAGCAGTACACTGTGTTCCACAGACTTTTCTTTTTTTTTCTTTTTGTATAACGTTTTTATAAGAAACATACATAGGCTGCGGGGCGTGGTCGTACGTTTTGAAGACAAAATGTTCTGCAAACTCCGGGGCTGCCCCCCATCACCAGATGGTTTATTTATGCGCTGGAGCGAGAGTGCCAAGTTCAACAGCACTGGTGTCTGCATGTTACAGTCTGCATCAGGGCCAAACAGCTTCACCAACTGTTTAACGGGGGAGGGGGGCATTAAGCACAGAGCAGGGTTTATATGCCGCCCGACCCCCCCCCCCCCCCCCCCACATCAACTTTAAAGAATGACAAAACAGCTGCAGATGCATGTCCGCAAGCTTTTGGCATCGATGATTATAAATGATCTGACTTGGCACACAAACGCTTATGTACAGCAGCGACACAGAGGATACACAGCAGACGCTCTGGGGTGCGGTGCGGCTAGCTCTATTCCCCCCCGGAGGGGGTCCTGGCGTTCAGGACTGACCTTATGAGACTGAGAGGACAGAAGTGCTCCGAGCCAAAGTGGGACAGCAGCTCCACCTGAAACACACAGACACGGGTCACGTCCTGCGGGTCACGTCCTGCGGGCGCTGGGTTCCAATATGGACCCACTCCACACCAGCCATCAGGTCAAGGCACACCCGCACAAAAAAGCTCAAATCTGGCCTGGTAAGCTGTCCTTTCTTAACTGGTTTGACGGGTGAAATTCACATGGTTAGTATTCCTAAAAGGATGATTGTATTGCGGTTTAGCGAGATCACATGTATGAGATGGAAGGCTCGCTTTAAAGCTTTTGATCCGCACACTCCAATAATTGAACAAAGCTTGCAATGGATTTCTGGTAAATGATGATCCTTTGCTTGTTTTGTTTTCCATGGTTAATGCGCTATCTGCGACGGACATGTTAGCAAGCCTCTCCTGTAGTTAGCACCACCAAAGCCTCATCCTCCACCCTCTCCTCCACAGACCTCTAAGACAGAAAGGGGCTAACCTTTATGTACTTGGTGAACATCTGAAGCAGGAGAAACAGAAGAGAACAGAATTAATAGAAGGGGAGAAATAAGTGCATGCAGGTAAGTCCCTTCTTAAGACTGCTGTCATTGTCTTGGTAACCATGATGACGAGCAGAAGAACGGTTTCAAACGTTTGTCATTTGCTTCCCCCCCCCCCCCTCTCCTGGGTGAGCTCATTTAAGAATCAGAAAACATTCATGGAAACATGATCAACGACACACAGGGAGTATGAGACCCAAACAGGACTGGATAGAGGAGGACTCTAGTCTTCATTGGTAGAGTAGGAATGCAGTAGAGAACAGATGGACTGCAGTGGGACCAGAGTAAGTCTGAGGCTCTCCGGTACACACCTTTACGTATTTAGCATACAGGTGCTCGTCCAACGGAAAGCTCTGGAGCGTGCGCTCGTCCCGACCGTGAAAGGTCCCCAGCTTCAGCCATTTGTTGGTGGGGTACCTGAGGGAACATTGTTCGGCAGACACGCTTCACTGAGCTGTCCACTAGACAGAAGAACCCTTCTTCCAGGTTTTGTGGACAATAGCGCAGTGTCACCCTTCGAGACCTATTGGGGTTCCAAACCTGTCACTGATTGAGACCAGGAAGTCTTTGGGCGTGGAGGAGAAGAGCTCAAAGTTAGCGATGTCCAAACGCTTCACCTGGATAGGCTCGCAGAGCTCAATGACAAACCTGTGGGGGCGGAACGGAGACGGATCAGAACACCAACACACACAGATGTAAAGACACACACACACACACACCTTAGGAACACTCACCAGATCTTGTTGCTACAGGGGTTCAGCATGTACAAGTCCATGTTCTCCATCAATATAGCACAGGTGCTCTGGGACAACAGAATCAACCGGTAAGAATCTACTGACACAGCTCTGGCCAAGACAACAGACAGGAAGGTCCACAACGGACCGAGCAGGGAGCTTCCACGTTGGAAGACAGTGTTTATACCTTAGCCTCTGGGTTAGCCCCTAGGATCTTGGCCCCACACTCCACCGAGGCATAGTTGTTGAAGTTCTTCTGAATCTTCTTCAAAGCACGGGAGGCCCCACTGGAGGAGGTGTGAGTGGCCTGGACTGTGAAGATGAGTGGAGGTGTTGGCCGGGGGAAAAGAAAGGACGAAGAAGAGAGAGAGCGCTCATGAACAGGGGACGTTACTGGGGATATTCAAAAGAACGGGCCAGGGCCACCGGCTCTTACTCTTCTCCTTCTCCACCTCCATCATCTTCCTTTTCCACTCGTCAAATGTTGGGATGTCCTCGGGGTCCTTGGGGGCCACGCTGGGATCCGTCTCCGTGGGAACGTGAGAGCTCAAGCCCTATCAACACAAGTTCCCGTTAGGACACGATGACACACCCGCATAACACGTCTGCATGAATATATAATAATTATAATCATAAAACATTTGATTTGTATTGTGCTTTGTATATTAAAGCAATCTCAAAGTGCTACAGAGCATATCATAATGCAAATGAAAAATAATCAAAGTTAATATATATATATATCGTACATACAAAGTCAGCAGAATAAAATGGCCATTCTTTGTCACACCACACATGTCCACACAGACGAGGAGGGAGATCCAGTACCTGTTCTTCCAGCAAATGGGATGTGTTGCTTCCCAGAGCTGAAGAGTCCTGGCTGCTCTGGACCAGTGCAGGCTCCACGTGGCTCTTGGTCCCACCACCGTGGACATTGGACGTGTTCTCCAAGACCACTGGAACACTACAGGAGGAGAGGCCAGAAGAAGTACGACCAACTGTCACAAGATATTTACATCTGGATCGACTAATTAGGGCATAGATTAGGGCATGTATTTGTAACGCACTTTACATTTTAACAGAAATCTCAAAGTGATACAGTTAAAATGGTCAAAACAAGGTAAGAACATATATATAATACAAATAGATGATGAGAATAATCAGGGCACCCTGTATTGAGGTGAGAGAAAGAACAGGAGAAGCTGTCCTCACCTGGAGAGGTCACAGTCAGCCGAGCCGGCATCGCTGTGTTCGAGTAAAGGCACATCATCCACAACATCACCGGACACGCTGGAGAGGAGGAGAGGGACACAGAGAGAGACAGAGAGACAGAGAGAGACAGAGAGACAGAGAGAGACAGAGAGAGACAGAGAGACAGAGAGAGACAGAGAGAGACAGAGAGAGAGAGAGAGAGACAGAGAGAGACAGAGAGACAGAGAGAGACAGAGAGACAGAGAGAGACAGAGAGAGAGAGAGACAGACAGAGAGAGACAGAGAGACAGACAGAGAGAGACAGAGAGAGACAGAGAGAGACAGACAGAGAGAGACAGAGAGACAGAGAGACAGAGAGAGACAGAGAGAGACAGAGAGAGACAGAGAGAGACAGAGAGACAGAGAGAGACAGAGAGAGACAGAGAGAGACAGAGAGAGACAGAGAGAGACAGAGAGAGAGAGACGTCATTCGCGACACTTAAACGAAGTGAGCCACTCATGAAAAACCCAACCCAATGTTTTGGTTGTTATTTTGCATCTTCCCAGGAGAAGAGCGATGAGTGTAATGACAATGAGCCATGCATCCGAGCAAGCTGGCAGGGGGACAGGTGGAGTATCTTGGCATGCTTACATATCAGAGGAGGAGGAGTCCTGTGCTGAAGGGGGGGTGGAAGGCTCCTCAGACACAGGAACAGAGGGGGGAGGGGGGAGGTCAGAGGTGGGAGAGGGTTCCTGGTCCTGGGCGTTGGAAGCTTCCAGAATCAGCTGCTCTATAACAGGCTCAGGCTCGGGCTGGGGCTCAGTCACCGGCTCCTGCAACTCCCAGGCCTGACATGAAAGAGATGTAGAAAGAAATATCAAGGATCAAACCAAGACACGGGTTACCTCTGATAGGTAACCCTGACTGTCTGGTCTGATACTAAACACAAAGACCAGAATGTTCCTGCAATGACGGTTTGGTCGAAACCGGCACTTACCCGTTCCTCTACCTGTTTCCGGTCCTCTATAAAGGCCAATTCCATCTTCTCGTCTTCATCTTCTTCGTCTTCAGGCTCTTCCTCTGTCAGCAGGTTGTCTTCAGACAGGGACTGGATATGTGGCACCAAGGCCAACTCAACCTGGGCCACACACACACAGTACAATTAGTAGCGCGGTACAGTACTTTTGAAGCTCGTTATGAAAACGGAACCACTGACAACATCATCTGTATGGTTTGACTTTGCAAGGAGCGTGCCCAGTGTGAGACCAGGAAGTAACAGGTTGTGTTCTGCAGTACCTGGAGATGATGTAAGCTCTTCCCTGGGTCTTTATTTGTGCTGGTTTCCTGAGCAGGCGTGTTGGGGGCCCCTGGGGGCGGCTCTGTGCAGACAGCATACCCACTGTAGGGCCTGTGGCACATGGGAGAGGACCATGTGGGTGGAACAGCAGACATGTTTGTTCAAGTCTTCATTTCAAATAACCCAACGATTGTCAAGCCTCGTACCGTCAACACTTTCACGGGTTTTAAGAGGTGTTTTCAATAGCAAGGTAGGACAACAATCCTGTGTACTAACGGTGAGTCACTCTGTACACAAACAGAGGTAGCCGCCTAGTGTCCAGGCTGACGTCATGAGAGAGAAACCAGATGTCCAAGATGCAGCGGCCCACACGTGGTATCTTATCAGTCCCAGTGAGGGAGAGGTCAAAGTCAAAAAACAATGCCATGTGACAGCAAGGGAACGTAGTAACCACACACCATCTGGTGACAGAGTCTGGGAAATTGTCATTGTCACAGCTGTCCCACTCCAGGTACAACTACAAAAAGGAACACTAATGACTTTAACAATAGCTTTCAAAAGTTACTGACTCACAACAGTGTCACATTCCAATGGGTACAAAAGTCTCTGTGTTAAGATGTTTAAAAATGCATCTCCAACCTGACCTTGTAACAAATCTGAATGGACTTTAAGCTTTGTAAAGTAAATCGTCTACGTTCACAGGCATGAGTCACATGACACAAAGCTAGGTGATTTAAGGGTAACAATTGATTAGAGACCAAGCCTTGACTGCTAACAGTTTCCCTTTGAATTGAAATCCATCACTACAGATTCCCACAGGAGTGCTAGCGGTTTTAAAGCATTTATGAATAATATATATCAAAGGAATATAGTCAAGTTTAGGTCTTCTAAATTAGTAGCAAATCCATGATTCAACACTAAGATGTGTCTGGCTGTGTGGTGGTTGACAATCTGACACAAATGTAGGACAAATGCCCCATGTGACTCGCTGGAAAGCAGTCTGAGTCATTTACAGAGCTGGGCTCCACTCCATCAAGTCTCATTTTAAATCCAGGAGGTGTGTCTGTCGCTCATACAATGGTGCTCCACCTCTAACGTACTAAACCTGCATATCAGGGAGCGGGCATGCCCTGCAGCCACAGGAAATTTACATTTTCTGACTGTGCAAAGATCGAAAGATACCTTACACATCACGCTGTCCTCCAGCTCATTTCTGACTCATTCATGTGGCTGTCCAAACTAGCGGTGTGTCAAAGTTCAATCCTTGGAAATCGACTAGACCTCTATAAAATTTGCTAAATAACAGTGAGACAAGGCCTTTACAACAGTAAACATTAAGTTATATGGGGTACATTTCTTACTTTATTCATCTTGAACTGTAAAATATGTCAACTAAAAGTAGGTCAGGTTAACATCCCACCCATTTCTCAGTTTAATCCAATAACATCATGTGTTTGGGGTCAAACAGCAGCAATGACCCAATGACCCACTTGAGCTCTCTGCTCTCAATCTCCTAAAACTATAATGTCATGAACGTACCGCACCAGATGCACTCACTTTACCATAGTCACATCCCGCTCTTGACCAACAACTGTAGCTAGTAGCTAACTAGCTAACAGGTTTACAGAACTCCGGTCGACCAGCTTGAGTGACATGGTGCGTGTCATAGGATCAAATGTAGGCTAATCCTGTGCCAGAGCAGAGGAAAGAGAAGACGTCAAATCTGTTACCCTACGTTAGTTGTCATGGGAGATCATGTTTTCTCCCAGTGCCATTGGGATAAGTACTACTGTCAGACAGGCACCATAGGGTTGAAATTCACTAGCTCCTAGCTACCTACGCTAATCGAATTAGCTATACAAGTGTTTGGCGCACAGTACAGTAGAGAACAATGAGTGTAATCTAAAAGCTGAAAGACAGCCAAGTGCAGCCAACTACTGTACCTGTACATAACCATTATTATTATTGTTGCAGTAGTAGCTAGCTACGTAAGTGTAAGTCACGTTTGACAATGTTTTGCATGTCTTCCAAAACAATGCGCCAAGTTGTGGAATCTTGCTTGGTATGTGACACTTCTCGCTGATAGCAAGTTGGCTAGACCAGCAATCTAGCCACACTAAAATAATAATTCGCAGGTAAACTCACCAAAACAGTGCAGCTACAATGAAGCACACTGACACCACTCGCCACAGTCTCTTCTTCATCATCCTCCAGCTGGGACAAACATTCTCGCCGTTGATGTGAAAAATGTTCAGTCTGCCGCTGTATGATAAACCTAGTTTTGTTATCGTGTAAATGTTTAACTTTATCTATGAGCGCCTCTATTTCCTAGCTTCTCGCCAGGACATGTTGACAGTGTATAACGGCTCAATCTGATTCCGGGTACGGTCAAATCACCACCAACCTGCTGGCAGTTGTTACGTGTTCCTGTTCCGTCCAATGACAATGCAGTAAAACGATTGCGCAGATACACAAAGATACAGCATGGAAGACTGTTCAGAAATGTGTAGGCCTACTGGACTTTCGGATTCACCTAGTTTTATGTAATAATAATACAAGAGTATGGATACCATTATTACATGAATATATGTGATGTAGCACTTCATAACTCATAATAAATGTGATCATTTTAGTATGGTAATTTGGCTTTGTACCGAAATAGGTCAAAAAGACAGTGAGTGATATGTCACTAGCCCCATCTGCTGGTCGAAATGTGTAGTTCCAGTTTTAGTGAAAAAGTTCTCAATGTGCCTGTGACTAGAAAAAATATCAAGAGAAACCATGAACAAAGAATGAGGGAGAGTAAATAAAGTTTATTTGAGAGAGATACAGATACACAGCAAGTTACAACTGATTAATTTCCCCCAATTCAAAGTAATATCTATGTCCTCCTTAGACAATCTCATCATATAACTAGGAAACATGTATGTTGCATGACACTGTATGACTCTTTCTATAGTTAGCTTTGGCAATACGTATCCATGCCAATAAGGCAGTCTAATTTAGAGAAGAGTGTATCAATAGAGACATAGAGAACAATAAGCACTAGATCTTAGTGAGGTCATTATAGTCAATAGTTATACCTCCTTATTAATATCTACATACAGCAGAACAGTGTTTCAATAGAGGACAGGCTCACATACACATGAACAAACTGACAGAGAGCACTTTACACTGACGAAACCACCTTAAGCTCAGACACAGGCTGACTGGACCCATAGCTCAGAAGTGGTGGAGGGCAGGGAGGTTATACATGGGGAAGAAATGCCTTGTGATATGCATCCAACCTGAGGAAAAAGCTATGTGAACTTCTTTCAATGTTTCTCACACAAAGAGACATTTGTATCCTGCCATGTTAGAAGCAAGATCCAAATTCTCCTTTTCTTGAGGTGGCCGGAGCATTTCTGTCCAGTGAGCGAGTGTGAGTTTAAGCTTAAGAGTGAGAGATTTGCAACTTGACCAGTGACACAGCACAGGCATCCACATATGATCAAATGCATGGAAATGCATTTCTTCTTAAAGAACATACTGAATTTGCTTCCCAGTCTTGTTATGTGCATATGGCTGTTACTACACACAGAAACTCACAAAAATCCAACATCAAATTACTCTCAAGGGTCATGATTTATTAACAGCTTTGACCATGAAAAGAAACACAATAGAAACGTCAACAACGTGCAGACAGACGATACATGCACATGTGTCAGCACACACTCACCCATACACATATCATATATATGTAGAATTATACTGTATATATTACACACACACGCGCCCACCAACACACACATTCTAACACAAACCTTTCATTGCTAATTGAACATCGAGTCAATAACACACATGGGGCGTTGTATAATATATGTAATATACTAAAACAAACGTAGCCTACTTATAGGCAAATTAGTCACCCCCCCCCCCCACACACACACACACAGACACACACACACACCCACACACACACACCCATACACAAACATGCAATAAAAGCAGCCTATGTGCCATGCTGCATTTTGGAATAGGGTAGGGCAGTGCCACTGCTGAGAGATATGAAGAAGCAAGTTGGGTCAGGGTTAGTGTCAAGGGGGAGGGGGGCAGGAAACGATGGCGGGGGGCAGGGCTGGTACTCAGAACTGGATTTGCTAAGCAATCCTGGGTCACAGGCGAGCACAAGCGCACATAAAGATACACCACAAGACAAGCACCATACTGTACATAGACACATGGACGTCATCACCTGGCCGGGAGGGGGGACAGTGGTCAGGGGGCAAAGGGGCTCAGTGTCTACATTAAGGGACTAGGGGGTAGAGTATATTTGATATGGGGGGCAGGGGTGAGGGACAGAGAGGGAGGGAAAAGCTCACAAGAAAGAACCCCATGGGATGATTATGGGGGAGCTTGTCTTGTTGGAGAGGGTGGGGGTCGCCGACTGAGGGGGGGAGAATGAGTAGCAGTTTAAACAAACAAACAAGGAGGGGCCGAGAAGGAGAGGAGGAGAGGTGACAGATGAAAAGAGCGGGGGGAGGAGACAAAAAGAGGTGGTTAGCATTCATAGAGGGCCAAGAATAATACGCTGTACGTGAAGAGTTCTAGAGAACGAGAGAGAGACAAAGTCAGCAAAGGAGAAAAAGGCAACCCATTTTGGAAGGTCTAAGAGGTTTTGCTTTAAGACTTTACCAGATGTTCTTGTTTCATGGTAACGTCGAACGGAGAACAGTGTGCGTCTGAACCCTTCTGCACGTCCGTCTGGAGAGGACTCACCTGGGGATGCTGGGAGGAGCACGGTTGGGGCGGCTGGGCACCTGGGGGCTGTCAGCAGCGGTGTTGTTGAAGGGGCCCAGGGGCCCTGGGCGGTTGGGAGGGAGTGGGGCCCCTCGAGCAGCGGGACGCTGGCCCGACGACATCCTCCTCGGAGCGGTCGGGCTGGCCGGGGGAGACCTGGAGAAGGGGAAAGGGGCCGTTTTCAGTTCTTTGGTGAAACTGCCTTTCTGAAACAGAACAGATGCCGTGGAGGTAACACCGAAACGCCCCCGTGGATGTGAGAGGGATCAGGCTCACTTGCGGCCGGCTGCTGAGGGACACCAGGAGTTGTCCACGGGCGGGGGCAGTGGCGTGGAGATGGTGGTGGTGGAGATGTCTCCTATGATGGACAGGGCCTCCTTCAGGGAGTGGTGGGTCCGCAGCACCTCGTCCCTCCTCTGGGCCGTCTCCTGGGACTCGTCCATCAGGGCATTCTGGTCCCCGGCCGAGTACAGCTGGGCCAGCAGCTCTGCGTTGATGAAGTCCTTCACCTGGTGGTGGAGGATGGTATTGCAACAGCTGAAAAAGTGCTTTGGAACCTTTTTTGTTTTTGTGCTACATGTTTAATGCCCAATCTGACTCTTGTTGCTGTTTGAACTCTTCCTGTAACCTAACATATGCTGTTTATGTCAGTGTCCATGTCGTTTGCGCGATAATAATGCGCCAGACATGATGACACCAACACCACCGTCACCACTTACATTAATGATCATGAGGTGCATAATGGTCTTGGGCATGAGGTCACGAATGCACTTGTTGACAATGGCCATGTAGGAGTCCACCAGGTTACGGATGGTCTCCACCTTCCGCTCCAGCTGGGGGTCCATGGAGAAGTTCTCTGTGGTGGTGGTGCTCTCCGTGTCCACCTGGAGGGCCGAGGGAAAGAGGGGAGACACAGCGCAGAGGTCACAGCTGATAGGGACAGCAGGATTAAGAAGGAGCAAACGAAGGAGGAGCATGAGCTGAGGTAAGAAAGATTCCAACTTGGGGGGCTTCGCGCTATAAGGGCTCCCATCCCCCACCCACCGTCCACTACAGGGACCACCCAAGAGCTCCCCAAATAAAAGTGAGCAATGGTGTGTAAGTAATATCTAGTATGAAAAGAGGAAGGGGGACAAGGGGTGGCAGTAGGTGACATCTTTCGATGACGTAAAAGGAAGTGATAAGGACTTACGGTAGCAATCTTCTCGGGGTAAACTCCCGCACGCAGAAGGGAGGACTTCCAGCTGTCGACCTCGTCCTGTGTATCACAGGCCAACTCCAGGGAGCGATTGTCCTTGTACACGTTCCTGACCAACCACAGCACAGACAACAGTGTTTGGCATGTCTCCACTCACAAACAGACATGGACAAATCAACCACCACCACTGGTTTCTGTCTCCCTCTACTGTTTATAATGAATACAGTAATCGACAGACATGAGTAATACTGGAGATAGCAGTGGTTGCTACAAGACTACTACAGCAAGTTGTGTGTGGTATACATCTAGTGGTTGTAGAAGTGGTTGTTTATAGTTAAATCAAGTTCGGTCAGTTTAACTAACCTCGACTCAGTGTTGAAAATGCAAAAGATGTGCTTGCTGGACATGAAGCTCTTCTCAATGTCGCGGACCTTCAGGTTGTCCAGAGGGAGCATGTATTTCTTCTCCTTCTCCTGAGAGTCAGAGAGGGAGAGAGAGAGAGAGAGAGAGAGAGAGAGAGTGGCCAAGAAGCATGAGGAGGGGCACTGGGTTGTAAGGTAAAACATTCTCCAGATCGAACATACTCAAAAGGCTAGCCTTAATATCAACCATTAGTTGCTTTGTTGGTTTGTTTACAAGAGCACCCGGCGTGATGATGAAGGGAAATAAATAGATCGATAAATAGGGGAACACATATAGGGGAAGAGGGGGAGCAAGGAGGGGGAGATGGGAGGAGGAATGAGGGGAGGAACGAGAGTGGGAGGTAGACGGAGGGTGGGCGAGGGAGGGGGAGGTAGAGTGGAAAGGGAGAGATCCCACATGTGGAAGTCATTACTGTGTGGGTCAAGACATAGTCGTTGGCCACGGTGAGTTAGTAAGAAGGAGGGGGGGGCGAGGGGCGGGGGGTTGGGGGGCGGGGGGATGGAGCAGGAGGAAACGTTCAGGGTACGGTGAGGAAAGGGGAACCACAGATGTCCAGAGACTAAAGAGGTATGTATAAAAGCGTCTCTGAGTGCAGCAACAAAGGAGGCTGCTCGTATGGCGTAGTGAACGCATGACAGATTTGAAGTGTGCCTGCGAGGAGTTGAAGAGGGGAAATAAAAAACAAGATAAAACGCTTCTCTTCATCTCTCCATCCCACCTTCCATCTCTCTTCACTCTCTCTCTCTCTTTTATCCCTCCCCCTCTTTATTTCTTCAATATTTTTTCTTTCCATTCCAGAGGGGCCCACTTCCTGCCTGATTTTTGGGAGAGAGAGCGAGCGAGGAGCGAGAGAGGGAGAGATTAAATGACAGCCTGGCGTTAAGACTCAACATCTGGTACTGCTTAACAGCACGCCGACATAGAGAAGCAGGGAGGGAGGGAAGGAACTTATGGAAAGGGAGGTTTGGAGAAAGCGAGGGAGAGCTGAAGAAAGAAACACGGATTGAAAGATGGATTTGCAAAAGTGGTGCTCCTATCCTCCGATCATCTCTGCTTGGATGTCCCTGGAGAGCTTTTGGTATTCTCGCAAGGATCAAAAACAAAAGAATGGGGAGAAAGGGAGAAAGAAGAAGTAACGTTGTAGACCTTTTTGGGTTCTGTTCCCCCATGGGGTCACTTCATCCCATATATGGTCACATGTGTCCCTCCCTCTTCCTCTCTCTCTCTTTCCCTCCTCTCTCACACTCCTTCTTTCTCTCTCTCTCTCTCTTTCCCTCTTTTTTGTAATATCCCCTCCCTGAACGTGCAGGCAGTCTGTCCCGGTCGTCTGAGCGAATGTGCCACGTCAAAGCTGGATACTCTACATGGCCGGCCTGACCAGCGAGGAGCGCGAGGGGAGCGGGACCCGAATCAACAAACAAATAAACAAAGCAAACAAGCAACAGAGAGCACCAAAAGCGCCGAAGCGGACGAGACAAAACCCAGTTTTGGGGGGGTTTGAGATGAGAGGGAGAATCCAACTCCTTGATGCCAAAATGGAGAAGAAGAAAGAAGGGAGGGTGCAGACCGCAACCCTGTAAGGCACCTACTCAGGAACGGTTGAGTCCCCACCAGGCCGGACTCCCACCGACTCCTGCTCCGTCCACCCAGTGTTCAGACTACCTGTTCATTGTCATACTAGTGTACAGTAGTCTGCACATTGGTTAGACTGAGCATGGAAGCTCTTCTCTTTGGGGCTGCTCTGGAAAGGGCTCGCAGATGGTTTGATGTGTGGTCACTGGTCCTTTGAAATGTTTCACTGTGTCTGTTTTAGTTTTCAGTGGTCTCAAAGCAATCTAATATCTCCTCTCCATATTTCATAATGATGTACTTTCAAACACAAAAACATTTTGTGGAATAAACTTGTATATCTCCGACTGTCGACACTAACTGTAGACTTTGAAATTGCTGTGAAAAAAGTGTGTTTTGTTTAATTTCAATCCTGTGTCTTGTAAAAGTAATCTCGTAAAATGTATTGTGCAACAGCAATGTGTGAGTGTTGGTCTGGAGCTGTGATAAAGATGTGGTGGTCTACCATGGAGAGGGAGGAGTAACGGACAAGCAGCCAATCAATCAACTCATGTTTCAACTAATCAGATGCTTTTTTGTGTGATCTTTTGCTTGACTGGGAGAACACAGGAAATACTGAGAAAATGGTGATTGTGTCCAACATTAGTGTCCAACACAAGACAAGGGGCTGGCAAGAATAATAGTTTGGAATTAGTGTCATAAAAACATCTATTATAAAGTGTAAACTCAGGTCACTAAATGTTTGGGGGTGTTTGGCAGAGTAAGTGATGATGCTGACAGTAAATTGAAAGACTGGTAGTGGAGTAAATCTGGAACAAAAGTTACTATGATATTAAAATCTGTAGTTTTGAATTCAAATAGTTCATGTAATGAAGTTGGTTTTAAAATAAGAGAAGGAGCCCTGCCATTTAACGGAGTGTTCCTCCTCAGCAAATCAGTGGAGGCTCATAGCTGTATGGAAGTGAAAACCTGTGATTTTACTCTGAATAATTCTGCTTCCAAATGCACCATGAAAAAGAGAGCAACTTGTGGTTCCATGGGATTCATGAGTGTGTGTGCGCTTGCGTGTCACGTCAGTTGGCCTGGGTGTGTGTACATCACATTTTGGTCATTTTATATGCGTGTGTGTGCACATTCGAATGAGTATGTGTGTGTATGACATGTACAAGCTGAGGTGCAGAAATGTTTATGAGGGTATCAAAGATGTATACCAATCCTCATCAATACTAAGGGACTATTCAGAATAATTAACACTAAATACTGGGATGAACTATTCTTTTGTGTACCCCCTGCATGCGAATATGTAGGGATGTTGGTATGGGATTTGGAAATGTTCCAATTGTGGAAACAGAACCACATTGCCAAACCCCAGGAATGAGAAAAGAGTTGTGGAGAGGGAAAAAAAGTCAAGAAAAGAAGGGAACTGCAGAAGAAGACAGAGTAGAAAGGTAGCACAAAAAAAACACCAGAATGTGCACAGATTACAATTAACCCATGATTCATGTGATGTCAACCACTGACCAGCGGCTGACCGGATTGTCTGAGGGAGTTGCCGTGTGTCTGCCTGTCTACACTTGCTGTGCAGAACTTCCTGGAACCTGTACAGCAGGCACAGACAGGCAGACAGACACCAGCCCGTCAAGTTATAATGGACACAACATCTGACCAATAAAGAACCAATGCTACCTCTTTGAGAGTGGAAACACCAAAAGCCAACCAATCAGGGGACAAGACTCAGAAGCGATGAGTCAGAAGCTAAGCGGGTATGGATGATACGATGCCCAACACTGAACGATTGCACCAATGAATGTTTAGCCTTGGAATTTATAAACCCATAACCAGCTGCAATCCATCAATTTCTGGTCACATGTCTCAGCAACATATGTCCAATGAGGGCTGGGTACATTCTGTAAACGGTGGGCGGACCTCACCTCGTCATCTTTGAACCAGGACAGGCTCTCGGCAGTCAGCACAAACCAGTACTCCTTGGCTCCTCCCTTGATGATGCTGATGTTACTGATGGTCAGCCAGCCCTTGCGGATGACCTAGGATGTGGGGGTGGGGGTGGGGGTGAGGGGGGGTGGGGGATGGAAATGGCCAAAGGTCAGTTGTGAACACAATAGCAGCACTATGCACAGAAGGAGGAGGCACTGGGGAGGGTATAGACGGGAGCGTTCCATTCCACCGGAGTGTTCAGTACCTTATCAAACCATTCCAATCAAGTTCACAAGCCTTGTCCATCACAAATCATTGATGGCTGACAATTAAAAATGCGATGAAGGGTGCAAAACTCCAAGTTACTGTGTGAGTATGTGTCTTATTGTGAACAAACCAGACCCTGAGCATGTCACTGAGTGGCAGTGCGGGCTCACACAAGGCACTGTGCTGACAGCCACAAGCACAAGTCTGATACGGTGTTAGGTGACCCACGTGTTCGATGCTTACAGCTCAAACCCACCATACCCCCGAGGGAAGTGCTCCACGTTAACTGTGTTAGGTGTGTCAACCATTTACACACACAAGCCAGTGGCATAGAGTTAGGTGATTCATTTGTTAAGTGTTTTTGGACAGCCCAAGATTCACTAAGGGGGGTTACCAAAAAAAGAGAGGATTGTATTGTGTGTTAAACAAATCTACGATTTTTGGCTAAATCTAGCAGGTAACCCCCTATGGTCAAAGGGCCTTCAGCAGTGGTACAACTTAAACTGGTCTCTTACTATCAGGCCTGAGGCAGGAGGAGAGGAGGCCTAGAACAGGAAGGAAGTGAGGCATTAAAACACCTAGGGGCTGGGTACCATTATGCACACAGGCACCACGTCTGATACAACCTCGGGACTCAAATTTGTGCCGTATGCAGCTAGCTAAAAGCTGCAGCGGTTAGGTGAGATCATGTTTGCATTCCTCAATAGAAGCCAGAGATGTGAAAAAAAGCAGAACACGCAAATGGCACAGTTGAGCACCACCCTATGGGCAAAAAGTGTAACTGCAGGCAACCAACCCTAAAGACAAACCCCCCAGTAAGGAATACTTACCACCAGACACCCACTACAGGGCAGCTCAGAATCTCACTAAGGGATTGGGATGAAATGCATGGGGACACCTTGGTGACATAAAAGGGGTTTAAACAGAGGGAGACGTCTCAACACAGTGATGATGTAAAAAAATAAAAAATAAATAAGGTTTAAAAAAACAAAACAACATACAAACATGAATTGAACTGAAATAACAACAAACTATAGGCGCACAAATTAACTCAAGAAGGGTACAACATGCAAAATAATATTAAAATTAAAAATTAAAACCCTAGGTGTGTGTCTCTACATGTGTGGTCTACAAATAACTGGCAGAGACCAATTAATGGAAAAGCACAGTCACCATATCTGGTTGTATTCAGTAGCCCTATCCGCTTCAACGTAGAACAACCAGTAGCCCTCAGTCCCCCTAATTGGGTGTGCCCGACCTTCTCCCTCCCCTGAGTGTGAAACAGGAAGCGTGGCTCACCTGGTTTGTTGCTGAACTCTGCTTGTTGGTCTGGCTGCTCCTCTGCTGAGCACTGTGGAGGACAGCATGTGTGGGAGACAGTGAGGAAGAGAGAAGATGGGGAACGTGGAGAGATGTGCAGCCAGGCAGGCATGGGTCAATTGAGCGAGTGTTACACCGAGTTAGAGAAAGAGAGAGTAGTCAGTGAAAAAGAGGTCAAGCAAACGAAAGGTGTCTATACAGTATGAATGTGTGTTTCTAAATGGCTGAAGCAAGTTTCGCTACCTCCTATGTGGTTCAACAGCACTTTGCACAAGTGAAAAATTAGTACATTATGATGAGTACCATACTGGAAAGCCATTAGACATTTACTTAGCAAAGCCAATGAAGTCTTCATGGTTGGTATTGATGTAGGACAGCTGGACATCAATCAGCAACAAAACCTTTCATGGAAAGGACACACAGAAAAACATATAAGTGATTCATATACACACACATTAACAGTCCACGAGAGAGTGTGTGTGTGTATGCTTGAGAGAATGCAAGTGTGTATGAGTGTGTGTGTGTGTGTGTTACCTGGTCCTTGGCCCTGCTCTCTCTGTCTCGGATGTGAGAGGTCACAATTCTCTCGGTTTCCTCACGCAGCCTGGGGAAAGACTCCAGCTGAAAAGCAACAAAAAAGAAACAGTTACCGTGTGTAACTCCTGGTCGATCTGCAACACAACATCCATCCCTTCATCCATCCATCATTTTCCCAGAAATAAAAAACACTCTTGAAAGACACCATATGATACCACGTTTAATATAAGATATTACATTATAGTATATTATATTATATATTTCTGGATTGTATATTGGATTGTGTAATAATGTGTTTACCTTGTTGGTGCACTGGCGAACAGTATTGATGAGCTCCTGGATGACCATATCTACACACTGGATGCAGGGCTTCTTCAGTTTCACTATCTGCTTCTTCACTATAGCCTCAAAGGCCATGTCTGGAGTGAAGAGGCCCGTCCTGGAGAGTCAGGGAAGAGGACAGCAGTGAAGCCAAGATGGCCGACACAGGGGAAGGGAAGTGTGTGTGGATGTGCAGGTTAGTGCCAGTAAACACCCACCTGATACCATGGATGTTCTTAATGGCGTAACTTATTTCCCGACGCATCTCTTTCTCATCACACTCCATCTGAGAGGGAGAGGGGGAGTATGAGAGAGAGGAGAGAGAAAGACAGAGAAAAAAAGGAAGAAAAAAAGAGAAGGCGGGAAAGCGGGAAGAGAGAAAATAAAACAGAGATAAGAGAGAGAGAGCAAAAGAGTTCGACCCTTTTGAGTGAGAGACAGACGAAGAAGAGAAAAAACCACGAGAGAGTGAGAGAGGCCAGCGTGGCAAGGAGAGCGCTGCGAGGGAATCACCTTGACCAGCTCAAAGGGGAAGCGCTCGTGGAAGATGCGGTTGATCTTGGCTCCACCGGACAGCTCCACCGTGTCCACCTGGTCTCCTGAGCCCTCGATCCTCTTCTCAAAGTCCACGGAGAACTGCTGCACCATCCTGCAGCGGCACACAAGCACAGCCATCACAACAGAGGGGCTTTAGTTCTGGGGACTTGTCTCCTGATGAATGTGGGCGGGTCTACTCACTGCAGAAGGGCCTTGGTCTTGCGGGAGGGGTCGTCTGGGCGGAAGTGGCGGTATTCCTCGGCCTCCTTGTCCAGAGCCAGGAGCTGGGTCTGCAGCTTGCTGCGGAACGCCGGCAGGGTGTCTCGGATGTGGTTGGTCAGTTGCTATGGAAATGCCACGCGCACCAGCAAAATACATCAATTTGACATCGCTAAGGAGATTAAGGCTTTGAGTTTTTTGTTGCATTGAAAAGTTGCATAATCCAAAGGGGGGGGGGGGGGGGTATAGAATGCTTTGTGCTAAGATACGACAAACTAAAGACAGAACACTGTGTCAACATTTTGGCATGCGTCCTAAAAAGGAGATGTACTCTACCATTGAGTGTTGACAGAGATGTGAAGAGGTGACTGGTTCAGTGCACTGAGAGAGCAGCGGCCCCCTACCTGGTTGAGTATTTTCTGCAGGCGAGGGGTCCCCATGCCGTCAGCCATGTGCCTGTAGGACGGGTGAGACAGGAAGAACTTCCTCTCAGCTGCCAGGGCTGCTTTGATGTCCTTCCGTCCATCAATGTCCTTCTGACTGCGGTTCACCACGCCGATGTAACCTGAGAGCCGCCCACCCGAGGGAGAGACAGAGAGAAGGGTGAGGGGGGGGGGGGGAATTCAAAGGATAACACCAAGGAGATTAAGAAGTGAGAAACTCAAATGTTATATATTGAGGACGCGTTGGGACATCGATGATAGGGTCTGTGACTGAGAGTGTGGGGGTGAGATAGAGGGAGTGCACTGACCGCTGAAGAGAAAACTACAGAGAGAAAAGAAGTAGAAAGAGAAAAGAGAGTGAAAGACAGAGAGAGAGAAAGAGAGCAATGCAAAACATATATGAAGGGAGAAAGAGAGAGAAGGAAGAGACAGAGAAGGCGTGAGGCAGTGCGACCCCCACCTCGACGAAGAGGCAGCAGCTTGTTCTCCAGAATCTCCCGGGCATCCGTGCCCTCGTCCATCAGGTCCAGCTTTGTGATCACCCCAATGGTCCTCTGGCCTGGGGAGGGGAGAGAGGCAGGGCTTGAGGGGCGGGGAGGTGAGGGGTCAGGACCTGAGGCTAATAAGGTTGACACCAAAGCTTTAAGGCTAACCCAAATAACTAACCATATCTCCTCATGTCTATTTTTCTATGGGACATCACTCCCAGTGGCTCATACACCTACATTGTTCCATTACGGTGGTTCACTTGCAAAGATGAACGTAAAACAAATTAACCACAGACGATGCATATGCAGGTGTATGCTGTATAGGCTTGTGTTTATAGTCCGTGGTTTTTTCATTTACCCTGGGGGTCCACATCTTTGGCCAGTTTGAGGGCGTCTGAGTTGGCCAGGTCGCTGTTGGCCGGGGTGACGGCCAGGATCAGGCAGCTCTCCCTGCAGATGAACTGCATGATCATGTCCCTGATCTGCTGCTCAATATCCGCCGGCTGGTCGCCCACTGGCACCTTGGTGATGCCGGGCAGGTCGATCAGGGTCAGGTTCAGCACTGCAGCGAGGGAGGGAGACAGAAGGGGCCCACGGCTCCACTGAATGAGTGAACTCATCTACCAGCTCGGTGAGTGTTGTGTTTAATCGGCACGGCCACCAGTAGACACGTGTGGCTCCTGGCAGTACCGGTGTGGTGTAGATAGAGATCAGATAGGGACAGTCAGCGGAGGGGAGCTGCCTCACCGTGGGGGGAGTACACACGCAGGTTGATAGGGACCGGAGAGATGCCCTTGTTGGCTCCGGTGATGCGGTCGGTCTCCGCCTCAATCTCCTGGCGAACCTCGTCAAAGTCGGTGAACTTCTTCCCTTTGCAGTGAAGGAACTCGGCCCATTCTGGAAGGATACAGCAACAGAGTCATGTGGATCTCCATGGAAAAGAATGTGTGTGTGTGGGTATGTGTGTGTGTGTATTCACCTGCATTGGCGCTGATGAGCTGCAGGACGAGGGGCCTACGGGTGACAATCCCAGAGCCACGGGGCAGGAAGTCCCTGAGGAAAGACAGCCAATCAGGACACAGTGAGGAGGAGGGGTTTAACTGGATATGAAAAGGGAGGTTGCGATGGCTATGACATTTTATTGAAGATGCCACTTGCTAACTTGCTTCTGGGATGTACAAATAATTGTGCTTCCAAACAATCAAATGACATGCCTTTGCTACTATACAGTCTCCAGACCTGATATCACTTCATCACCTTTCATGTAATGCATCTGATGAGTAGATTTGGCTACTTGGCTGCTAGGATACACCAAATGTCTGACATACCTGATACTGATGCTTTTAATGTGCACATCTGATTGACCTCATGTATGAAAGGTCAACATAGAATGATGTGTTATGACAGGACAAGGAGTATCATTTACAAACCATGACCTTGATCTACACATATCTTACTGCAGCGATGTGTGTGTGTGTGCCTAATGTGTACTTTTACATCAATTCATACATTCAGGCCCTCTGCCACACCTCACAGCTCGGCTAATACTGACAGCCAAATTGAAACAGTTCTAGATTAACATATATGGATCGAGAGGCCTCCAGGGTTCCCCCCTCAAAACATGGCTATTCAGCTCTGTGGGGGCCAGCTCTAGACAGATGGGTCATTACTCAGCATCGCAGGTCTCTGGGGTGACAGGTCCCTGACTGATGATGCTGACTGAGTCTGTGCATTAATCTGTAACTATAGATACCAGGGATACCCTCCCCAGTGCACCCACGAAAGAGGAGATCGGTTGTTTTATCAACCGGTGTCTCCTTACATACTGTAGGTTCATCTACAGAACAGGAGCAGGTTATGGATGGATGATGTTTAACATCATGATCTTAAATCTACTGATTTCTTAACTTTCTCCCAGTCTGAGGCATTAATAGGATAGACCTTGCTATTTTTTTTTTTATAAACATCTCAAGGAACTGTAGATTACATACATCATGCTACCGCACTAAATGCACAACATCTGTAAATATGAAATTAAATGTACACACCCAGTACAGTTTCACAAAATGTAATGGATTTCAAAGGAAATATATCTGAAGTCCTGTGTAAACCTCACATACCTAGATAGACCTACCTAAAATTGTAATAATGAAAATTGACATTTCAGGGGTTGATGTAAGCCTGAATGTGCTACCCGTAGTGGTTGCTTTAACCCAAATACCAGCTCCCCTGTCATACATACGTTAGAAGTGTGTTAAAAATAAGATGGTGACTACACCGGCGAATGAGAGTAGAATGGGGACACCGAGCTGTGCGCGTCATCATAGCAAAACAGAACATAATCAAATGAGTAATAAATGGTCAACAACTGTGGACGATCTGACACGTGCCACGACAGCCCTGAGGCTGACAAACAAGGATTATCTATTTATGGTGGTCAATTAAGCGTTGCTCACTTACCTGCCTACAAAGTTCTCGAGCACAGAGCTCTTGCCAGCGCTCTGTCCGCCAACCACTGCGATTTGAGGCAGATCAAGATTGCAGCTCTGACCGATGGTACTGAAAGCATCCTGGAGCTTGTTGACCATCGGGATGAGGTCCTCCATTCCACGGTTACCCATGGTGTCTGCAGACTGGGGACTCGAGATCAAAGAATGGAGATCGGGGGGGATGCGGTGCTATATTGTGCAGGCTACCGTACTTGTAGATGTTGTGAAGTCATCTAGCCGCGCATTGCCCCGAGCCAAGCAAGGGTCGAATTGACTGAGGAGAGAAAAAAGACAGACTATTGCGCAGTTTGCTTGCCACTACCGCCAGCACACACACCAACACACCGTTATTTTCAAGGGCATTTGTAGTGCAAATCCTTGTTACAACCCAGGTCTATATATACATCTCTAAATCCTTGCGTTCGAATTTACAGCCTACAGGCTACGTGTATGAGGTTGAAATGATTTGCGTCGCTTAGAATACAGTGGTGCTTAAAGGCAATATAGTAATAATTAGATACAAACGAAGAAATCGTCTTTAACATAATCTATTGGAATTTGGCATTACCCTTTCTCAAGGTTCCCTTGGCGTTTTCAATGTCCAAGCAAACCAGTTACTGTCGCTGTCCAGTTCTGAAGCGGCAGGAAATAAGCAACAGCGCCAAGGTCCAGATCCTGCGCGATGTAAGCGAGGCTACCAGCACCACCTGCTATCACGGAGCATCGGTTTGATAAATGCTCTATGCAATAATCATCTTTTCAAATCGTTCGTTATGCTTAGATGGACGTCAGTGCCTCATCCCGAGCCAAATTCACCTCTGACAGATTAATCTTTTTTTTACGCAGCCACGATAATTGCGAGGCAGCGCCGCGCCTCGCCATTTAATTGACAATACAACTGTCCAATGACAATCGAGAAGCAGTGGTCGTGGCTCACAAACTCGGGGTTTAATAGGCAGAGAACCGACAAGTTAGGCATAGCAAACCCGCCTCCTGTTTACATCGTGCCATCTCTGCCTTCGTGACTCATGCGACACGGGCTGCGCATCACCGCACCAGTCAGGATTTGATGCGCTCTTGTATACCCCTGCAGTACAAGAAACATTTTGAACATTTGGAGGAATCCTACGCCAACAGGGGTGACAGGTGGAATGTCCAAGCTAATGTCATGCGTTTTATATTGATCTCTAAGTCTAATAAACAACATCGGACCGTCATTAAGCATTGAGCAAATCATTGGTGAGGGACTGTATGTCACTGTAGGCCATGGACAAGAAAACCCACATCCACCATCACCTCTGTAAGCCAACACCTAGGCTGTGTCAGCTACAAGCCATGATGACATTGTATCCACCACACTGGTTATGAACAATAGCCTTATTAATTTTTTATGTTGTGCATCTTTGTTGTGGTTTGAGGAAATCTGGTTGTCCTCTAAATTGTGACTCTTCTCATGGAAGGCATGGAAGCAGGCCAAATCGAAGCAGAGTGCTCAAGAATCCTGTCTGCATGCCGTGGATGAAGTAGCCTACATCCATAAAGCTTTCTGGGCGGCCCAAGCTCTATAGGCGCCATTCCCTTTCACCATCATGGTGGAAACATCTTGATTAGTGCTGGTACACATATGCTGCTGTTTTGCAGACTCTTCACTAGGTGGCAGTAGTTATCTAAGTCAGTACCATTAGGCCCCTTAACTGTTTTTATGGATTTATGAACACAACCTCCGGTTCTAAACCAAAGGCCAATTTTCTGTTCCTCGCAGACTTCACAAATGTCACATTTGATGTTACTTGAGAGAAATGTAAAATATCCATTAAAACACATTGCAATTACGTATAAATGACCTGATGATTCTGACACTCACAACCGTAAAACATCAATCTTCAAATCTCTCCTAAATTAGCATTCAGCTGCATGTTGTTAATTGATTGACTGACTAGTGCTAGCAGTGTCAAGTTCAACCCTGTGACTCACCCTGCCAGTCTGTCAGAGAAGTCTGTCTTAGTCGTTCAATGATCCAACCACGTGGGGTTCTTTCTCTGGTACACTCTCTCTCTCTTCACACACACACACACACACACACACACACACACACACACACACACACACACACACACACACACACACACACACACACACACACACACACACACACACACACACACACACACACACACAAACACATGACGTGGTTTTGACTCTAACCACACATATCGTATTTCCTGAGGTATCTGGAACAGTCAAAAGGTTAGGGTCTGAGTCAAATGTTTACTATTGAGTTCAACTGTGGGTGGAACTGTTTTTAGACCCGAAGTTACCCAGCCTCTGCTCAGTGCACTGTGGACACCTAATAGGTGTCTTCATCCCTTGGCTTAGAGTATCATAGGGTTAAACTGGAAGGATACGTTCTCACCTTTTCAGCTTTATTTGGTGAACAGCTCTCCAGAACAGCCAAAGGTTCACAGGGTTTCAAATTTTGTACATTCTACAACAACAACAACCACGTGACAGAACAGGCCACCGTCACACTCATCCACAGAGTTACGGCTCTGCGTCCCAGAGGAAGGACACATCAGTGGTTTTCATCCCTAACTTTGGTCTGTTTGGATTTGAGCCGATATTTTGTGCTTTTTAAATGCTGGTTTCATTGGATTTGCTCCGCTAGTTTGGCACGTTCAGTACTCAAAAAGTCAGTCACTTTTTATTTGTGGCTCTTTTTTATTGCTGCCTGTTATTTTCCTTTAAAAACATTATTTTTCGAACTATACAAGCCATGTCTGGAACTTTGTTAAGATTTCAAAGTATAATCTAACAAACGTGTGTCCGTGGCCTCTTTATGAAACGGTGATTTAACATAACCTGACATGTGCAGTGTCTCTCTGTTCTTGTATCCATTCAGACACAGTGATGTGTTTGCATATGTTTTCGATGACATGCATGTTTGTGTGCACTAAAACCACATGTGCTCTTTCATGCAGTTTCACAATTATAGGATTTCCTGTTCACATACTCTAACTTTTTAGATGCTAGATCACGTGTGTCCAAGGATATACATGTGTGTGCGCGTGTGTGTGTCAGGACAGATGACAAGAACCACTGGTCGCTGATGAGTGGAGATAGCTCTCTCTCGGGTGTCAGCTAAGGGTTAAGGAGAAGCCAGCGAGAGGAGTTCTCCTCAATGTATTTCCTTCTATCCCAAAACGTATTCTCTTGAGGCACCCATCACCCACGCTTCGCTGCAGCGCTGTGTTTGGACAGAGGATGGGAACGTCTGCTGCGCTCATCAGAGCCGCAGCACCTAACATCTCACGCCAGCCAGTTCAACTCTGTGGTTGTTGCACCGTGTGTGAGACATTTGGAAATCTAATGACTGATATCTAACAACAGGTCTTCTGACATGATTAAGTGACTGAAAATATGTGACACTGTCATATCCAGGTGATGTACGGATCAATATGCAAGTTGTGTGGAATGCACATGATATTTAGGACATTTCGGAATCTGTTCATGGGCCCAAAGACTACTTGGGCCTACAACTAGGAAAGAGAGTTATGGTACCTTATCTCCTTCCTTATCCCCTCTCATCCCTCATTTTTTTGATGACAAAGTCTCTCATTCCTGGCCCGGCTAAACCTGAGGGACGGAACCCTGTTATTAAACTGTCATCAATGGTAAAAACAGTTGTCTCTTACGTAACATGCACATTACACCTCCACATCCATCTATACACTGTCAAATGTCCATAACACACAGACAACTACATAGTCTCTGGTGGAATTATGGAGGTGTGTCGCTGCATGGCGTAATACGGTAGGAATTTATTGAGGGTTTTAAATGTACAGTATTACGACCAGTGGAATTCCATGATGCCTGCACTTCTAAAATAATATGACCAAAGGCTGATCATTCCTGACAATATTACAGGAATTACAAAGGAAAGGAATTTCTATTTTGATGTTTACACTATATATTTAGAATGCAGAAGCCAAGACAAGACAGGCACAGACAAAGTGACTAAGAGAGAGAGTGTCAAAAATAACATACTATATACTATACTATCATCTTGGTATAAGATGTCTCCTGACATTTAGTAACAAGGTTTTACCAGCAACGATCTTCGAGCATAGGGAGTGTGCTGTCAGTATTTCTTTAGTGACTAAGGGGACTGAGCCCAGTGGTGTGTTTGTACAGGGGCCTGGTGCCGTGTGAGCCAGTCTGCATCTTTAATGAGAGCTTGTGAAGTGAAACACCTGCATTGAGCTGGCAGGGACTCAACAACACTTACAGCGAGGAGGGCGTGGGGAGCCCGATCCACACTGATAACAACAGAGTCATGGCAGACAGCAGACGAGGCTTAATCCGTTACAGAGAAAAACATCTCTTCGTGCTCCCTGAAGGCCCAATTAGCCCTCTACAAACAGCTCTGTGATAGCCAAGGACTTCTGCTCACGCTGAGGGTACTCAATAAATAATGTTCACTTTTTCCCAAAATGTGAGTGAAACTTGTCGACTCCTTCAATCTGCTTTTTTTGCGGTTATATATCTACATTGGCACATAGATGGCAAACCGAAGCACGACCTCACACAACGGCAGCACTAGCTACAATAAGTCGTCATAAAGACATAAATATAAACATACACTGTAACAAACATATGTAGAAAGTCTGGAGAGTTCAGTTGTTTATGTTCCAGTACCTGTGTGGGGGCTCGAGGTCATGAGTGGGTTGGCAGTTCCTGTGTGGCGCGTTCAGAACTGTTTGCACTGTCTGCCTCACCCCGTATATCAGACATACCAGTCTGGCACCTCATGAAACTGGCCATTACCCAATGTTCACACCTTTAAATGTAAGTATGTGGACGGTGTGGGGTGCTCAGAATGTGTAAACATGCCTTTTCTTTCAGTGGATACATTCTGTGATATTCTATCATTAGCAAGCGAGATTTGTGACTAACGTATCACAATATATGACCAATTTTGCACATATCCTTATATTTCCCCAATATAAAATCATGTTTAGTTTTACACAGAAGATTAAAAATAAGAGTGGGGAGTTCATTTACCAATGTTTAAAAAAGTCCCCTCGTTTGTCTGTAGACTGACTTACTGGCAACGCACTGGAATTTTCCAGGCACCGGGGGAGCTAAAGTATTTTGTCCACATTTTACTGCCTTGAATCCGTAGTTTGACTGCTTATCTCATCTGTTGATTTTGTGATTATGTAACTCTGAACTAACTTGTAAACTGTTCCTATAAAATTAAAACATATTATTGGATAGATAACTCCACTCCTCTAAATCAATCACAGCCTATTATCCTGACTGTTCTATGTTTCTATAATATCACTGAACAAAAAAACCTTCATGGATGAGCATTTTGAGCGTCTACACAGGGAAGTCTGGTATCTCAATGGAGTCTGGCTGCTCACTTATTCAACAGTCAACTGGTGAGCTGACAGCTAGGGATGCTGTTTGCTTTACAGTATGTCCAGCCCAAATCTCCAGGGTCAGTGTAGGAGCTCCAAAGTATATGAGCTGGGATGAAGCAAAACAGGATGTCAGGACCTTGATATCACGTAAGAAAACCTCGCTTGAGAGGTGAACGCACAGGGGGACGCTGTGGAATTTTCACAGTGAGTAAGATTTGAGACACCAGGAGGTTTGATCTTGTGGAACAAAATCTCAATGGTGCACGTGGAGAGGAAGGAGGGTTTGAAAGATAAATCATTTCTGAAGCTGTATTAGGAATTGGAGTCAAGCGTGGCTCAGCGCAACACAAATATGCAAAAACCATTAACCTGCCCCCTGAGGGATGAGAGGCAGAGTCCTTAAGCCCCCCCCCCCACCCCCCAAGGATCTCCTGCTGCTCCTTCAGACTTCCTATCATTTGTTTTTTCCTTTATCAACGTACCTTGGCCGTGTGACTGGAGTGAGCCCCCCCTCCAGTCAGGAGCACGTGCTCCACACACCTGCTTAAAAAGAGAGATCCAGGCCCAGCTGGGAGGATGGGTGACTTCAACCGACTGCCAACATAACGTGAATCACATTGCAATAAGAAGTTTGGGTTGCAAACAAACCGGATAAACAATCCAAGTCAAGTATTACTAAAATCCTAGTCCTTTGTTCTAGATTGATGTTGCCGTGTTGTAATAGTGGCCCCAGTGGGATTAAGATAAGTATGGGTTTGGGAGGAAGAATTGCTCACATCCCTCATTCCTAGCCGTGATCCAGACATCCTACCCTGTTAGGTGCCAGTGTGGCCTCAGGTGTGCTGCTGGTGAACCAGACTATCAAGCTGTGGAGTTGGACCGCTTGAATTCCGGTAAAGATTGAAGGTAAAAAAACAAAACACATCAGACTCCCAATTGTATTTGCACCTGAGCATCTAATATGCGGGTCATACATAGCAAGGATATTAGAATTAAGGGTTAATCACACAGTAGTTTAATGATATAACTACCGGCTACAAAGGAAGTAAACAGAGTAGCCGTGATTGTTATCGTAAACAGGTGACAGACAGACATAATAAAGATGTGTTATCCAGACAAAACAACCGGCAGACATAAGAGCTATAAAGACACAATAAAACATAGACAGGAACAAAACACACATAAAACTTGGTCCGTTTTCCGCTCATACTGTCTTACATTCACTCTGTTGCATAGCAGTCCCCAAAACACATGGTCTGACACCCTCATTCCAGCCATATCCCCTTTTCAGATGTGCAGTGCTCCCATGCTTCTTGTTCCCTCCCACCCCTTTCGCACTTGACTGTATAAATATCCCTGTCTCCGCATGTTGTAACTCAGACACCATCTGATTTGACCAGAGAACCATGAAAGGGGTGAACTAGACTAACTAAACAAATACACCAAAAGGATTCATTCAAAACAATAAATAGGATAGAGCTCAGCAGTAGAAGGAGAATCCACCCCAGGGTTAGGTTCGTCACAGCATAGAGAGGAGAAGAAAAAGGCAGAAGAGAAAGAACTCAGCAGTCCAGAAAACCACCCAGAGGGAGAACTACTCCAGCCAGAATGTGGCTTCTGGTAGCCATGTGTCTGACCTGCCTGATGCTGTGCAGTCAGGGGCAGGATCGAGCCTCCCTGCAACGCTCCAGCTCCAGCGACGGCCGCTGCCAGTACACCTTCACAGTGGACAGTCCAGCAGAGGCCAGCTGCCCCGGGGTTCATGGGGGCCCGGAGCTGGAGGGCATCAGGTCCCGCCTCACCCTACTGGAGGCCCTGGTGAGCAGGCTGGTGGGAGGAGAGGGAGCCGAGGCCGGGGGGGGGCTCCAGGATTCCTGCTCCCCGGGGGAGAAGAACCAGCTCCTGCAGGACAAGGAGCAGCTGAACAGGCAGGTGCAGGAGCTCCAGAGGAGGGTGGACGAGATGAGCCGGGAGGCTGAGACACTCAGACAGAGACCCTGCCACCAGCCACAGGCCCCTGGTGGCCCTCTGCAAGAACTCAACCAGAGAACAGAGAGTGGTGAGTTTCACAGTCAGGAAGAGAGGCAATTTTCTGATGCATGCACATACATGCCCACTGTGCTGATGTATTCACTGTAAATTAAACAGGTTATTATAATGTCATTATTTCAATTGAGATCAATTGAGGATGAGCTTTTTGGTGAGTTGTGCTAAATGAGCTGTTTCTGTCAGCTGCTTTGTTGGGAGAGGAGGTATTTACGATGTCGACAGCTCTTTTACAGCTTCGTCACATGCGTGTGTATGTGTGGGGAATGCAGTAACAAGGTTTAAGGGTAAATAGCATGCTAGGAGTCCACTGAGGCTTTGATGTGGTCAGAGAGATGTAAAGAATGCCTCAGGATGTCAGTTAGTGTCCAGGTATTGTTTAACACTTGGATTGCATAGACTTTAAAAACAACCAAGCGTAACATAAGCTCTAACTTAGTTACAAACCAAATACTTTGCAAATGACCGCTTACTGAGATCAATGAATCTGTGCCTCCCTCTTCACTCCTGTCTCTCACCCAGCCTCCGACAATGGTTCCTATCAGGAGATGAAGGCTGAGGTGACCGAGGTCCCAGCATCCCGTCTGATTCCAGAAGCAGCCCAGAACTTCACAGGTACAGTGTAGGAGCCTTACCCATTCAGTTGTGGCTACATGTCGGGAGATCTCCTCACGCGATGCAATGGCCAAGTGTGTGTGTGTGTGTTTTCTCCTGTGACCAGGCTGTGGAGAGTTGGTCTCGGTGGGAGAGCCTGTGCTACACAGGAAGGCTGACGGCATCACAGGGAAGTACGGGGTGTGGCTACAAGACCCCGAAGCCCTGCTCCCGCCGTACACTAACAAGACCGTCTGGCGCATAGATACCGTGGGCAAGGATGTGCGGCAGCTGTTCGCCTACGAGGACAAGGAACAATTTGCCCGTGGATTCCCCATGAAGGTGCTGGTCCTACCGGAGCCCGTGGAGAGCACAGGGGCCACCCTGTACCGAGGCTCCTTTTACTACCAGCGCCGACGCAGCCGCACACTCCTCCGCTACGACCTGGCCTCCGAGAGCCTGGCGGCCACCCTGGAGCTGCCCCACGCCGGCTTCCACGGCCAGCACCCCTACTCCTGGGGGGGCTACACCGACATCGACCTGGCCGTGGACGAGCAGGGCCTGTGGGCCATCTACAGCACCAGCAAGGCCAAGGGAGCCATCGTGCTGTCCAGCTTGGACCCCGACAGCCTGGAGGTGAGGAAGACCTGGGAGACCAACATCAGAAAGAACACGGTGGCCAACGCCTTCATGGTGTGTGGCCGGCTGTACACGGTGGCCAGCTACACGGCGCTCAACACCACCATCAACCACGTCTTCGACACGGCCACTGGGGAAGGTCGAGCCATCGCCGTGCCCTTCCGGAACCGCTACCGCTACAACAGCATGGTGGACTACAACCACGCCCAGAGGAAGCTGTATTCATGGGACAACTTCCACATGATCACCTATGACGTGAGGCTGGGTAAAGCCAGCAGCACCAGTGCCCTCTAGAGAACAGAGGTGGTACAACAACACGTGTGGACTGTAGAAGATAACATTTTGATGTCTGTGAGAGCATTACACTGAGGCCTGTTTGTTTTTAACTTCGCTTCACTAGAATATATTTTTTCTACTTCATTGTAAATAAGATGACGGTAAAGAATTTCCTCCCTGCCTCATACAGCAGCTACCCATGTTTGAGCCCCTGAGGCCGTGCTTGGTCTCAGGAAGAACTCCCCCTGGTTTGACTCTTTATTTAAATGTAAGATTTATTGTCTATTTCCACTTCCTTTGTTTAACCAATTATCATCTGTTATGTTATTGTTCACAGGTAACCATTATATTAACTGAGCTTTCAATAAAAGCTATTAAAGGACAACAAAGTGGCCATGATTGTGTGTATTTTTGAATGACTTTACTATTAAAAGCGAAACCTTTTCAGTATCTAGGGCCGAAACACATATTTGGAGTGGGTTAGGTTTGCCGAGTGCAACACATTGCAAGTCATTCGAGAGACCAATAGACCTGCTTCGATCTGTTCCAGAGCTCCATCTGCTGGAACAAAAAACGAAGTCATGTAAATACACTACCTATAAGCTATTATAGACCCACGTATTTTAGCTTTACCACAAGCCCATACTGTCAACCCCACTGCAGTTCTGACAGAGATGACAAGGATAAATGCTCTCTAACCTCCAACAATGATTATTTAGGCCAGTGTTACATAAACTCACCACCCCCAAGGGGGACTCTTCGGGTGGGCGAGAGGCAGGTTCTCCACTAAAGGGCTGGAGGGATGGGCAGCATTGGGGAGGATGACACTGGGGCTGGGAGTGACCAACACTGTACAGGGGGATGAGTTATGATGACAGTCAGGAGACTTGGTGGCAGCTGCAAACCAATGGAAACTTTGTTGAGGGTTTGGTAACCCCCTCCTACACACACAAACCCTGTCAGCCAGTACAATACCACAGCACCGTATATGGGCACTGGACTGCCAAGCATCACATGTAATAATTTTTTAACCACTGAAGATCAGATAACGTTTATATCAGTTTCATCCACACGCAAACTCTCCCAATCCTTTTGCTCTCTCTTCTCTATTAACAGCATACAGTCTCCTCATGTGGATTGACATGCAAAAGAATTAACACACAAATGAAATGTGAACACATGTTTATATGAAGCTCCTTTGAATTGCTATACTGAGAGTAGAAGTGCATGCAATACCAGAACAATTTTGCTATGAAATTGCATGTGTGTTTCTACATTACAGACCATCCCATTCCAACCAATACAGTGAAACCTCTGTGACCTCACACTTGAAAATGTAACAAACATGTAGGACACACAAGCTATACACACACAAACACATATATAGACAAATGATAATCCAAAAAAAACATAGGAAGAGAAAATGCTCAAAGAATATTTTGCTGAAGGCACACAGTTATTTTCTCTGCATTTCCTGGCCTCCACCTTGATAGCATCCCTCATTTGATGAAACCTGGTAAAAGATCCACCAGTACCCTACACAACGGCTTGTCCCTCCCCGAGCAGCAGAAGCAGGAGGTCTTGTAGGCAGGCCCAGGACACCCACAGCCTCTCCACTAAGCTGTACTGGCAGTAGCCCATGGCCAGGCCAAAGCTCACATCTGTCACATAGTGCCTGGCGAGCAGCAGCCGGGACAGTCCCACCATGGCAGCCCAGGCCAGCACCAGCGCTCTCATGGGGGCTGTGCCCACCAGCTGGGCCGCCAGGAAGCGGGCACACATGGCAGCTCGTGTGGCGTGGCCCGAGGGAAAGGAATAACGCTCCTCAAAGAAGGTGGAGAACATGTCGGAGCGGTTCTGGACAGGCCTCCGGCGGTGGAACAAGGTCTTTGTTATTCTGACCAGAGCCAGATCCAGTAGGAGAGCTGGAAGGGAGTGAAAGACACATAGAGGGGTGATAAGAGGATGTTACCTTCATGAGTGTCAGTTTTTGTCAAAACATCAGTGTTAGTAGGACTCCATTATCCTTCACGATAATCCTAACCTTTGACCTTTTCAAACTCTATCCTGCTGCTGGAACATATGCCAACTGAAGGCCTTTCCCAAGTACCTCAAAGCATCTAATCCAATAAGTATCATGAGAGACACGTGCTCTACAACTGGCATATAATCACCAACAGCCGTTTTATTTCCTGTCCATTTTCAGAGGTGACTATCGGGAGGTTAAAAGGATAAACAACTTTCCACGGATGCATCCTTTCCCCGTCCTTGGTGCCGCTATGCAACAGCTGCCGAGTTGACTACTCTGCAGGAGGAGCCGCAACTGAAAAAGAAACCTGTCATTGATCGCAGGACGCAATCGATGGACATATTTAAAGTGATATCAGACAATTACTGCAATGCTGGGGATTTGGCCAATTATGTTCTGCCCTATAAAGACGTTATCATAATGCCGATTTGGGAAAGGCTCTATAATCGTTTCAGCGATTTCCAGGATTATCCTGCATGCCCTGGATGACATATGCCTTTGGTAGAATAAGAGATTCATTACAAATGTACTGTGTCAGTACCTCCAACAATGCAATGGTATATAGCCTATAAAATAATTCTTAAAGCACAAGGTTAGAAAGAGAAAAGTATGTTCAGGGATATGTCTAACTTTTGCCAGTTGAAGGGCTATCGATTGAGAATTTGCTTTTTATGGATGAACGTTTTTAGTTATTTATCACACACATTTGCCTTGAGTTCTCAGTGTTAAATGTGAGCTTGAATAGCCTACAGAAACTCGACATGGGGTTGCTTACCTAATACAAGGTTCAGCATCATCTCTTGTTCTGTGACGGTCTCGCTTCTGAGTAAACAATAAAAGGTGCCGATGAACCACGGAATGGCATGGCCAGAGAGCTCCACCAGCCTCACCAGGGGTCGTATGCTGCCCCATGAAGAGTCCTCACAGGCGCACACACCCAGCCGCTTTGACAGCCACAAGTCTATGGCTAAAAACAACCTGAAGGTAATAACAAAAATGGACTGATTCAAGCTTACAGAAAAATCCTCTGTTTGTGCAACTGAGGAGACATGTGTGCAACTGGAGCCTCGGCGGCGGGACGGGCACTCTGACACCCGGTAACGTGTTACTGTAGCAAACTCAAATTTTCCATTGACAGCTGTCCCACTGATACTGCCACTACGACTGCTATTCCTCCTTTGCTTGGGCGACGGCATTATTCCCCGGGTGGTAAAAAAAAAAAGAAAAAAGTATAGCATGTAGGCTATTTTATTTGTTCGTCGATTTGGCTTGTATAAAATTATATCCTCGTATTTACTCGCACCATCCTCAAAACTCAAGCACCGGACACAATGAAGTTAAAATGTTACCAACTGTTGTGAGATGGATTGAGTCACGTGACACGAACTGACATGACAAGTTTGGTCTTCATTTTAACTCATTGCAGGAAAGTAGGCTACTAGGCAAAGTAGTGGAGTCGTCGGACAATTGAGTTATGAACTTAAATTTGCAGCATATTCAAATTCCAAAAACAATGTGTTTCGTGCTACTATAACATAGCTTAACAATAAACAAAAATGTAAATGTAACTTTCGGAATAAAAAAAAAGTGTTTCTTAACCGGGGTTTCCACTGCCCCGCCTAATTTTGCCTTCGCCTCTCATCATCTACCTACTCACTTCATCCAAGTCATCATCACTGACGTGCTGAGTAACCGTTTGCCGCCTCAGCCAGCCATGCCAGGTCTCTTGCTAGGGGATGTGTTCCCTGATTTCGACGCCGAAACAACTACCGGCAAAATACAATTCCATGACTTCTTGGGTGACTCGTGAGTAATTGCTAGCGAATAGACTACTGTATACGGTAGAGCGGTGCATCGATTAGGATATACATTCACATTTGTTTTTGTTGCAATTGCTAATACACTAGCTTACTTTTATTAAATTACGGTTAACAGGCCTACATAACTGATTGGACTACGGCGTAAGGTTTCATATCGTAATCGGTTACTATTGTGATGAGAGGATTTGTTTTGCACTCGAAATCTGAGGACAGGCGATACATCAATGCAATTACTGTACTGTATTCCTCATTTTTAAAACGCTTTCGCTAGTTGGGCCCTCCTCAGGCTATATATATAACTATTATTTTTATATACTATTATTAATAGGTATGGTAGGCTACCAACAGAAAGCAGTAGGCTACATGAATCGGATGTGCTTTTAGTTAATTAAAACGCTGATATAGCACTTGTAGCAGTAACCACATGCTCCACATTCCACTCCTTTGACATGTAGGCCACCACCTTTATAGACTTGTTCGTTTAAACAAGCATGTAGTCTATGTTAATTGTAGTTATGACATGTGACAACTTTCAAACATTGCAAAGAGTCTCTTAAAGACCAACCTAGTCAACTTGAGTAAACCTATAGCATTATAACAGACACACAGGAGCCACTGGGAGAGATGCTGACATTCCTCTCCAGGCCACTGCTAATCTCCCTCATACTCTCTTTCATCTCTCTCTGCTTAGCTGGGGAATTCTGTTCTCCCACCCCCGTGACTACACCCCAGTGTGCACCACAGAGCTGGGTCGAGCTGCCAAGCTCAGTAGTGAGTTTACCAAGCGCAACGTCAAGATGATCGCCCTGTCAATCGACAATGTGGAGGACCACTGTGGCTGGAGCAAGGTATCAACTGTAACCCTGTTATGACTACATCATATAAAAGCTGTCCAAAATCCATTTGTGTCAAGACCCATGACCAAATAAAAATAGCTACCCTAGATCTAGCCGATGCCAATTGTTTTTGATCATTTTCTTGTTATGAATAAATTGCAAGTCTGAATGGTTAGATCTAGCCCTACATGACATAACTTGCGGCCCACCTCATATAAGAACAACTTTTGTTTACTGAGGCCCTGCAAACACTATTTTGTCATTTGTGCTGCTAACTGTGGCTGGACCCTGCAGCAATATAATCCAGCAACCTTCAACACTTGTCTCACTAATGGAAACTCTGATATTTACATTTACATTTAGCAGACTTACTCACGGTAAGTACAGGGACATTCCCTCCGAGGCATGTAGGGTGAAGTGCCTTGCACGGCCGGGATTCGAACCAGCGACCTTCTGATTACTAGCCCGATTCCCTAACCACTCAGCCACCTAACTCCCTGATATGGCTTTTAAGGACATCCTGGCTTATAACAATGAGGAGCCTGGCTGTGTCCTCCCCTTCCCTATCATAGCTGACAGTCAGAGGGAGCTGGCAGTGTCTCTAGGCATGCTGGACCCTGATGAGAAGGACAAGGATGGCATGCCCCTCACAGCCCGCTGTGTGAGTCTCCCCTCTTTCTCTCTGTCCGCCATCTTTCTCAGACACCCAAACAGCCCTAAATCTAAATGCGGATGTTAATTATGAGTTACCAGTCAAACTCACATATAGGAGGTATGTCCTCATTTGGGGGTATTTGGCCTGTGCTTTTCAGGTGTTTATCATTGGTCCAGACAAGAAACTGAAGCTCTCCCTACTTTACCCAGCGACAACTGGACGCAACTTTGATGAGATTCTCAGAGTGATTGACTCCCTGCAGCTCACTGCACAGAAACGGGTAGCCACCCCTGCAGACTGGAAGGTGAGACTATAGTAACTAATGTCTTTCACCATAATCATCAGAACAATAACAGATACTGCAACTTCAGAAGAGTGACATGTACTGTATACACAAATTCCTGGTCACACGTATAGGTTAGACCTTACAGTATTTATTATAGGTTTGAATATTTTATTAAAGATTTGGATAGGCCCCTATGGATTGTCAAGAGGAGCAAGACCAAAAGTATTCTAATTCTACCTGTACTTGTTAAAAGTTGCAATGTCAACAGTGAACATTATCACCCAGGGTTCATTCTCACATCAAACTGTGTCGACTCTACCTCTTGTTCCAACCCTCCTGTAAAGCCTGGCGATCGTGTGATGGTTCTGCCCAACATCCCAGAGGACGAGGCTGCCTCTCTCTTTCCTGCCGGGGTGTACAAGAAAGACCTGCCCTCAGGGAAGAAATACCTGCGCTACACACCCCAGCCATGAGGGGCGCCAAACCTCTCACTGTCACTGACGGGACCATCATTACAGATAAAGAAGTGATTGCTCCTTACAATGTATTTGAGAGTATTAATCACAGAAGGTGATTTCGAAGTTCCTGTGTCATGAACTCAGGTAGGCATGCCATGATTACCCATGGTATTTAAACAAACAGACCACTTCAAAACACTTGAGAATTACAAACGGATTATGTGTGATATGAACTCAGAGGCTTTTTCACAAGTCTGTTGCCTCATGAAAAGCTGAACATGAATAATAAAAAATAAAAAAACACAAATGTCACAGAGCATTTGGCTATTTATCAGTGTGTCAGTATTGACTGTATATGAATAGAGAGTTTGTAGTGGAGGTTCTGGATGTTAATACAGGCCTCCATCAATGTGTAGGAAGCCTGGTCACTGTAACACCTGGTAAAGGTCATCACAGAGCGCTGCATATCAGTTGGTCCGTCGTTTGAAGTTGGCTGTTAACTCAGCTGTGTGGGATTTGGCATTTCTCTCACCGGGACAACACCAACAAGAGATTACCGCCTTTGATCCCGTACAACTCTGGGAACAAACATTCCTTCGTGGCTGACGTGAGTGGAGCACTGGGGCGGGGGGAGCAATGGACAGATAATAGGACAGATGACAGGAGAGAGAAATAGAATTAGGGAACGAGTGGTAGAATAGAGATTCATTACTGAACTTGGAAGGTAAGAGAAAGAGGCTTCCACACGTTTAGGACCCCGATTCAGAAATGTATTGTCAAACACAATGTGTCATAACTAAGCACTCAGACAAAACTATGAAATGCTGTCTCATCTTACATGAGTGTAATGAAAGGTTATTCAGTAATGGTAACCATATACTAATGCATAGTAATACCTGTTTACCAGAATATTCTGTCTACATCAGCTACCATCTTAATGTTTTCAAGGCTGTCTTTCGGTGTGGAATCATTTTTTCTCACATCCACTTCCACACAGATGATGTTGAAGACTGCAGTAAGTGTCAACTGGCGATATCTTAGGGGAGCCAGTGTGTGCGCTCCCAATGACGTATCTACTGCCATGAGGTACCAGCACTGGTGCCAGGTGCAGTGTGCTGTGTGAAGGGGATGGGAGCTGGTTGCCATGGGGCGGGGTCATCACTCCGTCATGAGGGCTGTGTACTCCCTCTGGTGGTCAAAGAGACGCAGGAACACCTTCATCTTCCTCTGGTAGAAGCTGAGAAAAGCCTTGTGTTAGATATGCAACTATAACTCGAGCGTGATGAATTATAGAAACATGGGACTGGGTAAAGGGATGTATACACACTATAAATATATAAAGATTTGAGGACACATTTAAAGCCGGGGGCTTGATGCACGTCTCTCTCACCTCTGGAGCTCCCTGGAGGGCTGGACATCTTTCCCCACTTTAGCCATATTCTCCGTGGCCTCCTGAAACACACACAAGAAAACACATTCATGAAACCCATTCTTGTTTGGAACACTAAAACATGCATGGCCGGTGACGACGACGACCCAGTTGTGCACCTTGACTCGCAGTGCTCTCCTGTGAGGAGCAGTGCTGGGTCTCTGTTTCCCATTTACGCTCAGGAGCGCCCCGCACCCCCGGCTCAAAAGATCAGACAGTGGCAACTGGGCAGCGATGACTCAAAATCAGTTGACAGGTGCAACCTAGTCCAAATAAATTCTTATTTTTAGCATATCTGGCTTAAGGGATTGCCGTTCCCCTGTGCTAAGGGCTATGCTGGAGGAATGTCACAGCGCCTTAGCCAGGCAGCGCTCTATTTCCAGACAGAAAACCATCTCTGTCAGTGAACCAGCCTGGGCTTCAGTCACCAGCTCCTTTAAACACCAAGAGGGACTTGAGGTGCATCTCTCGCCATTCTCGTTTCTCTCCAGTAGATGGCGGTGTAGAATCAGTAACTATCTGCTTTGTTGTCAACATTTTGAGAGAATTGTTGAGATCTGTTGGTGTTATTACTTGTATAGAACTGTAATCTTGTGAGGCACAGGCTCCTAGGATTGCTGCCCCCACAAGCACTGCTTCAGTCTGGGCTGGAAGGACCACCGGCAAACCTGGAAATCCATTGCATGTAAGCAATACAAGGCTGTAAAATCTATTTGTTGTAATTGGATTCATAATTTACAAATGTACTTGAACAAACCTGTAGCATTGGCATGAATCTGCACAAAAAGAGGGTTCTTACTCAACCCCCCACACAGGAAAAGGGTTGTGATGTAATGTCCTGCCTTCCTCATGGCCTCAAGGACATGTCTGGTGCCAAGCTGAAAGTACAAGAGACAAGAGGCCAGTGTTGCCATGTAGCTTATCAGAATGACAAAGTTACCAATCACAACCATCTATCACCGTTTGTGACAAGATGGCACGGACTAAGCACAGGGAACTCACAGCAATGGCTTGTACAGTAGCAAGATACAGCAAGGCTAGGTCACCCAGGGTTTGGGACAGGGACAGCCCCACCACCTGTAAAGCAAAGCCAGACAGTCCTCCATCATCCCAAACGTACACCAGCTCAAACGGACCTGATATGTTTTGGTTAGGTCACCAGCACCAGACCCTCTCCCCCCTCACCGCGCCCCTCAGAGTAGGGTCTGCCAGGGGCGACCTGTTCCCATGAAAGTCTGGCCACACATGCAGGCTGGAGGCCAGCAGGTCCACTGAGGACTGGTCCTTGGCCATGGAGCCCAGGTGTGAGTTCAGGTAGGCATAAACATTCTCCCCCCTGCAAAGAGTTATAGTCATTCAAGAGGGGGGGGGGGGTCAAATGACAGCATAAGCAAATGATTACATTAAAATGGTAGAATGATTGACTGTTTTCCCATATCCACACAGGAAATAGTACATCTAGTGCAAGCTTATAAACAATGTATAAACATTGGATAAAACCAAGTCTAATAGTAGGCATGTGGGGATAATGTTTAACACAAGTTCAGTCGGAAATCCCATGGGGTATAGCCAACCTTTTTGTTGCTTCCTCCTTTAGCTGGGTGTAGGCCACATGGCCCTTCACTACATGATCAATCTAGGGGATGGATATAAAAACAACTACAGTCACTGTGGCTCGTTGTGTAGGTCGCCTTCAGTCCCGGTCTCAATGCACCGTAAGCTCTCACCAGTCGTCCTGTGGCACTCTGGCCTCCCTCGTTAAGCCACAGTTCGGGCACCATTGCCGACAGGTAGGGTCCCCAAACCCCAGGGACAAACAAAGGCTGCCGGCTGATCTGAAAGAGGGGACAGCACCGTGTTCAGGAAGTGTGAAAAAGGGGATCAACAGATGAACACACAAGGATGTGTATTGTGGAGCCAGACACACATCACGCTGGTAGATAAGAGGGAGCGTGTTCAGGATGGCCGATCCTGAAGGTTTTGGCCTAAAACAATGGGGGGAAAACTGGGTGGCATGAGATTAGGTAGGCATGGACACTTTAACACCGTGTAGCCTTGTGTAGACATCCTAACCACAAACTGCTTGGCTGGCTTTCAAACTAAACCCTCAGCGGGGGGTTCACATTTGGGTGTTAAGGCAGACATATCTCTGGTACTGTATTAACTAGAGCCACCCATAAGGAAGTCCCAGTCACTCATTTTTTTGAGCAGCACAAAAGGAGCCATTTGGTTGAAAACCACTAACCGCCATGTGGCAGGACGACGTTCCACAGATCACAGCCATGCGCGATGTGATTGGCTGGTCCTCACATGGCAGACGGAAGCCTCGTACATCTGCACCAATCACGCCTGAAAAGACAAAACACATTTTAAAATAATAGTATTTGCCTTCCTTTGGAGAAGTTAACTAGTGCCCGGAGAGGCGGGGAGTGTATAATTATACCAGGAAGAAAGACGACTTCTAATAGTCAAACCTTTTCACCCTGACCCTTTGAAGTAGGTCTGTGACCTTCACATGGAATTCAGCAGTGACATTAAGTGCTGGAATAATGTTTGCCAAGCCGGTTTGAGTTTAAAAGGTGGTAAGAGACACGGGTATACACACTCCAGGGCGTACATCACCACGGTACGTACAACAGTTAAACCACGGAGTGCTTTAACCTTTGACAGGGGTGACATTGTGTGATCAGCCGAGGTCACAGCAGAGATCATAGGGCAGAGTTCATCAGCAGTTTAACGCTCTGAACAAAAAGCAGATGTCTGCTTTTGGAGCCAGAGGATAAAGCTTGTGCTCATGAAAACAAACATCAGGAATGACTTATGGACAAACTCCAAAAGAGTGTGGCAGCTTAGGCAACATGAACCACCAACGGTTGGTCGGCTCAGCTCAAACCTTCTGGAATCGGACAGGTGACCCCACAATACCTAAGCCTCCAGCGTGGGCATCTATGAGGGAGGCCCCCACGGCAGTGCCCCTGTCCAGCCCCAGACCAGCTGCAGCCTCCTGGGTGAGGCCCTCCCCCACATGGCTCCCTGGACAGCAGGTCAGGCTGCCTGAATGCAGGGGAACACATACCAGACTCACTGAACGACAGATTATGCAGAGATGCCCATTGTGAAACGATAACTAGCCGTGTGAGGTTGTGATTTCAGGTGTGACCCCCGGCTGACCTATTTTGGAATGGTTGTTTTCCAGCAGGTCCCCCAGGCCGATGTCTGTCCAGAAACTGGAATCCCATCCGTCTGAGGGGCAGTAAGTCCACTTACACACCAGAGTGCATAAGGACCTGGAGACGAAGGCACACTTGATCTGACACAGTCCTGACCCAGCAACATTCCAGTGGACATCACTACAGACAATTTGCATTTCACACCGCTGCAAATAACATTCCGAGCCTCCCGCCCTCTCTCAGGGCTCACCTAGCCAAAGATCCAGTAGCCTTCCAAGATAAGAAGTCAGGAAGGTCGAAGAAGTGCGCCGCATCCTTCCAGCAGCTCTCTCTCAGATTCTGAGAAAGAATATTGACGTGAACATCTGCATCATATTCCAAGATTACAGGCACAAGGAATTGGGGTTACTAAATCCACTTGAATTATTCAGAAAAAGCGCCGTGAACAGCAGCTGTAAGCCCAGAGCGCAACAATAAAAGCTTCTTGACAGTGTGACCCCTGACCTCTTTGAGCCAAAGCAGCTTTGGGGGTTGCATCTCTGGTGACATGACCCCTCCCACCCTCCTCAGGACCCCGTGGCCATAGCTGGTTATGCGAGATGCCTGCTCTGCAGAGCGATGGTCCATCCACATCACCACATTCCTTTCCTGCTCACCTACAAAGAGCATGTTTGAATGAAGTGTGCACCCCTAATCTGTTTGCGTGTCATAAAAATATGCATCACCCATTTACAGTGTAGTTGTGTACAATAGTCCCAGAGAGATACAAACAAATATGTTTTGACAGACAGACCGAGGGTTTCTTGATCAAACTGCATGCACCTATTTGCTCCAGACTAGACTCACAAACTAACCATCTTGGTTGACGGTCACAGGCTGGAAGTTCTGGTCCAGGACCACAAGAGAGCAGGTGGCATCAAAACCAATCCCTCTGACCTGGCTTCTCTGGACTTCCTGGGTCACTCTCTGGTTTTAACACAGCACAATAGTTATGTGAAATGTGAATAAGATTCCTTTGGGACAATCATAAAGGAAACCAAAAAGGTGAGTTATGCTTCATTTAATGTTTAATTTTCAACCAACACAAAAAAATGTTGTCTCATTCACAACCATATCTGTGGTAAATACTAGACCAACAGGTTGTGAATTAGCTATAATGCACGCAAGGCAACCACTTAGGATGCTTTATGACCTGTTGTTTATGGGGTTCAGACTATTTTATGCGGATTTTGTACTCGATATTGTGCCTTCTAGTCTCTACATCATAGCTTTTGAATTATGCATAGGCCTACTGGCACTCTCATTCTATACCACATCATTGGTTAATAGGTAGTGCTTGTTTTAACCCACTGCTTTAACGTCCTAATTTCCCCCAAGAGGATGAATAAAGTACCTATCTGTCTCTCAAACAATGCCAGTCATACACACATATCCCTAAGGCAACTCTTACTTTGACAGTGCTGCAACACCTAGCCCAGATCTCCGTGGATGACTGAACATAATGACCTGAGAGGGGTTCCCAGATGCTGATTGGTTCCTCTGCCGTAGTCTTAACCTGACCATCCCTGGTGACCAGAGCTGCCCTCACACTGGCAGTTCCCACGTCCACCCCGACGTAGTACCTCTCCACTGAACCAACAGCAGTCATGAGAAAGACGCCTGCAGAACACCTAAACTATAGGAGGAAGAGTTGCTCATTGCTTGGAGATAGTTTTTGTTGTTGCCCAATATCGTTTGAATCCTCTGTATCATGTTGTTAAGTAAGCTACCCTATTCAAGCATTTTCGCACAGCGATGGTATGTTGAGAAATGTCTTTTTAACTGTAACGGTGTCAATATTGACTACATAACTCTACTTTCACTTAAAAAAATGAAATAGATTTGGTAACTCCTAAATATTAAACCGTAATTATGCCTTACCCGCTGACAAAAAAATTGTTGTTGCACAGCTTCCCTTTTTTGTCGCGGTGTACTTTGATTTGCAACGGAACGTCACTGTGTCCAAAAAGGATAACAGCCATACTACGTCCCCTTTGCCCAGCTACGGAAAAGGGAATTTATTGTTATCATGAAAACATGTGAACGTGTAATTTACCGTTTATTGAATTTAAGCCATAACATGCAATAACATAAATTTGGGCTATATGTTCATGTATCTTGTTGTACACGCATTTTCCATGCCTTTACATTACATATAAGTATATTTCCGGCTAAATGTGTTTTCTGAGGCTGTCTTTGTCATGCTATGTAATTGTGAAAGTCTCAAGGTAAACAGTCCACTGTCAGCTGTGTGTTTGGAGCAGTAATCCATCCTGGAGATGAAGGACGGGGAAAAACAGCAGCGGGGACAGGAAGAAACAGATGGTCCTTTACAAACATTATGGACAATGTTTGAAATCCAATCTCTCTCTCCCTCTCTCGTCTGCCCTGTACACAGCAGTGGTAGAAAGAGGCAATGTTATCAACACATGCAGTGTTCTATACATATTTTGCTGTGAGGCAAAGTGTATTTTCATAGGCAGTGGATTTGTCCCTTCAAAACAAAGACAGCATGTTGTGACTGGGCCTACTTCTGATTACGGACATCCATGGAAGCAGCTGGCTAAATCAGAGGGAGGAAAGTGATGTTATCAAAAGGTTACCCATCAGGCCATGGGAGCGGAAACGTGGCCAGGGAAACAGGAAGCTTGGCCGAGTCAAAAGTAGTTTGATGGTAAATCTCCCCTACGCAGTTCCAAACACGGGCAAAAGCACAGGTGCAGGAAGAAATACAATACACTGTGAGGTGCTTAATTATTGTCAGAGGCTTCAAATCTAATAGAAAACCTGAAAGGAAAATGGTGGAAAGGTAGGCCTATTGAAAATAATGCAAATTGTTTATAATCACATTGCATAAGTACACAATGCAACTATGTGTGGCCATTTGTATGTCTGTGCGGTGTCTGGGGGATTGACATGGAGTGCTGCTGTTAAAGCCATTTGTGGACGGTACTGCTATTGTGCAGAAGGGCAGCTTTCCAAAATATTTCAATTGGACATTCTGATTAAAGGTGTTAAAACATCTCCAAATGGTTATTTTGAAAAAATGCAACTTGAGGTCAAGGTCGTCTTACTCCCCTGTCTGACAAGCGTTTGGCCAAGTGGTGTAAATGTTTGTTCATATTCAAATCTGAAACCAGACCAAGTGGAAGTATAGTGAAGAATCTGAACATAGCTTGCCATCTCAGAGCGGACCTCTTGTGGTTGAGGCCTTGACTTATTTATAGCAGGGTTGAACAGAATGTGTTGAATAATGCAAGCTGTGTGACCTCACCACACAGACCAGAGTTTACATTAATCATCTAATGACAATAATTCATGACAGACATATAGTATATAGGCCTATTGAAAAAGTATACATACTTCAAAGATAACATTCTTAGAAGAAAGAAAAGTCTTAAACATTCACTCGTGGAAGACCTACTTTTTATACCTAGCTTTTCAGCTCAGCATCAATAAGGGGTTAGTAGGCTACTACTACAACGGCACGATGAGATCTTCTACAGGTACGGCAGGATTTGCGATTGAATGTAGCACAAGATTAATAATTTAGGACACTGAAAGCTTCATTAAGAAGAAAGTGTTTTGAGTCTTTTGGAAGGATAGCAGTGTCTACCTACTTTTCATAACTCGATGTATTTTTCTGTACTCGCAAACGTTTTTGATGTGTGTCACATGGGGGGAAAGGAGAGATGGGGTGGGGATGTACGATATTGTTATAGAATCAAGAGAATATACACATAAATGAGCGGGTAACAAAATATTCAAAAACAATACGTAATCCCAGAGTACATTGCTCCATTTCTGCATTACCTAATCCCATCAGCCATTGCGGGAGGCGGGAATATGGCTGGTTGTCAAAGAAACCTGCATGTCATTACAAAGGAAACGCCCATCGCATAATCTCAAACCAATGGGAAGCTTTAGAAATGACATCATTGTTATTTTCAGTATAGCAGCAGCTTAGAAGTGGATAAAGTTCGACTCCACGTTGGAAGTGGTAGAAAGTACATTGTAGCCAGTCAGTCGTCGTAGCTACGTACACAGGGGACAATTGTTATTTTATTACAATATTTTAATTGAACTATTGATGTCCATTTCACACATCGATCTGTTTTTGTCACTAGGCTACAATTTTTTCGGTCAAGACGAAAAGTTTTCCCGTTGGACAAGTTGAGTTCTGAGGCGCACCCTGTCCTAGACTGGTGGTGAGAGAGGATTGAATTTTATCACTCGAAATTATTTATCGAAGTAGGGTACATGGTTGGATGTGATTTTTTTTATACATCCCAAGAAAAGTTCAATTGATGCCTACCAAGATGGAAGCGACATTTTATGACGAATCCGTGAATGGCTCAAATTCTCAGCACGGTGGAATGGGAGGATATGGATTTAATCCGAAAACTATGAAGCAGAGTATGACACTGAACCTAAACGACCCTAAAAATTTCAAACCTCAATTGCGAGCGAAAGCGATTGACATACTAACGTCCCCTGATGTGGGATTATTAAAACTAGCCTCTCCGGAACTAGAAAGACTTATAATTCAGTCCTGCAATGGGCTGACTACTCCCACCCCTACTCAGTTTCTCTGTCCCAAGAACATCACAGACGAGCAGGAGGGGTTTGCTGAGGGATTTGTAAGGGCACTCGCGGAGCTTCATTATCAGCAGCATATGCCCAATGGCTCGGAGGCGCAAACCAATGTAACCACAGACATGGCACCCGTATCTACTGTGTCCGACAGTGGTATTCCGTACAGCTGCACTGTTCGTGCAGAGCCACCGGAATATACAAACTTGGGCACTTTCGGTCGGGCTGTAAACTCTGCGTCGGCACCTACTGGCGAAAGACACTCATCGGCCAGTTACACAGCCGTCACGTCCCAAAATCATCTGGACCCCCAGCGGTCAGCGCAGCACGCGAGGCTACAAGCATTCAAAGAGGAGCCCCAAACGGTGCCCGAGATGACAGGCGAAACCCCACCACTATCTCCTATCGACATGGAAAGCCAGGAGCGGATCAAAGCCGAAAGAAAGCGCATGAGGAACAGGGTGGCCGCGTCCAAATGCCGGAAAAGGAAGCTGGAAAGGATTTCGAGGCTAGAGGACAGGGTCAAAAACCTGAAGACCCAGCACACAGAGTTGGTTTCCTCTGCCAACGTGCTACGGGATGAACTTGCACTTCTCAAACAAAAGGTCATGGACCACGTTAACAGTGGCTGCCAGCTCATTTTGACGCAGCAGCTCCAATCTTTTTGAACAATAAGGGACAATGCGCTATAAGCGACTCAAGCGAGAGACATTTGGATTAGGGACCAAACGCAACTCCAAGGGGCGTGATACAAAGTTGCGCCTTGACAGAACAGCGACAACAGACCTTGTGGAATCAAGTGGTGGCCAGTCTGCCCGTTCCATTTTCACATTGTCCGGTAGCAAATGTACATAGAACATGTGTAGCACTGAGTTTCCTCACCAGTGACGAATTGTACAATAACACAGTATAAAACATTGCTTCATTGACGCACCTTCGCGCAAGGACTGACTCATGATGTGTAACTTACTGACGGAAAATTGCCTTACTTTGTTGACATTGGTAATATTTTGAGGTTTAACAACTGTTAGACCTGAATGAATAGGCTACTTTGTAATAGGACAACTATTTTTATGCCTGTCTTTTGAGCACTTAAACATTTGTATAACAAACAATAAAACGTGGAAACAAAAGTGAATTGAATGATTGTACTTTGTACCAATTGTAATAGCATTGACTTTACAAACTAAATACAGGGTCGAATTAATTAAATATAGCTTTGGTTGATTGTTCAAGTCGAGAGTGCATTATTTCAGGATTTGTTGACAGAAGTAGTGTCGGATAGACCATTGAGTCACTCCAGTGTAGCGTAATCGTCTGGTGGCGTGAATGCACGACGTGCGATTGGATAGCATCGTGTCGGAAATGAGCAGCAGGCAAGCCAAATATGGCAAGAGAGCTCTCCCGAGGACTCGAAGTCTATGACGAGTGGGTGTGCCTAAAATACTGCGCTGCCAGAAGTGGGACTCTTAGACAATTCTTCGACAACCTGCGTAACAAACTAAAAGCTAAATTCCTCTATAACACGTTCCATCAAGTGTGTAAATCCCATCGTAGCAAACTCGGTATTCACCAATTGAATTTATACTAACTATATTAAACGAGTAATTCACCAGTTCAATGCAAATTATTACGGTTAAGTAATCCGATTTATTTCCAAACGTCTTTGTGAAAAAATGATAATAATACAAACATATTTACATAATTGGTTGCTCCTCAGGCTAAATTTCACTGTTGAGGGGTATTCTGGAACAATTTGTTAGAGAACAAAATTGTTTCCCCAGCCCTGCATGTTTCCCTCTTCCATCACACCTGATTCAAATGAATGGATTGTTAACAAGGTCAGCAAAAGCCTGATAACAAGCCATTTCTTTCAATCAGGTGTGGAAGAGGGGAAACATGCAGGGCAGAGGATCATGAGGACCAGGATAAAGAAAGGCTGATGTCGAGTATGGAGCCACAGAGGGGCCTTTTCTCTACTGCTCCCTTTTCCTTCATACAGCACCACTCTCGTCTGACTGGCTGCACCTCAGTTATCAATCTGTCCACCTAGAGACCTTGCGTGGCCAGAGAGGCCCTTCATCCCTCTCCTACGTACATCTGGTCTGTCTGAGTGTCAACTGATGAGCAGGCCCTCCTTGATGGCGAGGCGCTGGCGGTGCACGTGGTCCTGCTCCAGCTCCTCGTGGCTGGGATGCCACAGCCGAGACAGGATGCGCTCCATGTTCAGGGCGTACATGGTGTGAGAGGGCATCACGCCACGGTGAACCTGCACCCAAAGCAGAAGGGCTACAGTGAGTCGTCGTTTCAGGCAAGAACAGTGCATTCAGCAAATCGGTTTGTGTACAGAATAGTGCATGCAGTACTCAGTCCGATTACTTTGAGAGGGGATTCTCTCACCTGTAGTGCTTCCAGTAGATCGAACATGCCGATTGGAGGGAGGGGAGCAGGGATGCTGTCACTGGAGCAGGCCAGGAGGAGGGCGGCTTGTTGCTCAGCCTCGTCTGGGGACACTTGTGGGGGTGGGCCTGCAGGGAGCGAAGCACTTGGAGGGGGGCTAGAGTTGGAGGAAAATTGCCCCCAATAAATAGCAAGGCAGTCACAATACTAATGAAAATCATCCAAATCTGAGATTCAGACTTTTGAATTGTCAATTTCAATTTAAAAGGCTCTGAAAGAAAAAAAAACCCAGGCTGTGTTTTGGTAAACATTAAAACATCCTCCAACTTAGACAAGTTACTGATTTTATAAAAAAGAAAAAAAAAGGGAACGGTTCTTGTCAATCATTAACTATATGTTATGAGTGCCAAACCGAAGGGCAGTTGGTCATCACATCATACCGGTCAGGAGATTGTGCTTTCCTTTACCCGTGGCTTACCACTGACCTAGCCTTAATCAATGAAACCAATGGAATGAAACCAATCAAATCAAATCAACGCTCCAGAGTTTCCAACTTCCTTACCATTCAGTGACACTGTGATAGGCAGCCAAGCTGTTTTTTAGGTAGGGCTGAGGTGTGACATCACTGCCAAAGGCATAGGGGAAATGTCCATCCCGTAGTCGGTAAGCTTTCCTCCGGGTCACTATAGCAGTAAGGACGTCCTTCAAGTGAACCTGCCAGTGAAGAGATTCTCACTGAGCGCCTGAGAAGAGCTTCATGCCCACCCCAACACACATACACACTCCATATGGTCCTAACCAGTGCAGTACACACCTCCACAGCATGGACCATGGTACTGACAGCGTCCTCGGTGACGTTGTCCAGGCCCACCTCAAAGGCCGTCACCATCATGCGGGCTTCTAGCTGGCCCCGAGTGGGCAGCAGCAGGGTGTGGGCACTCAGGCGCAGTTCCTCCTCCTCTGACCCCACCTCCCGGGGGCTGAACGGCTGGGCTGCACTCAGGGGGTTCTGGGGCTGGAAACGATGCTGGAGCCCAAGCAAGTCATACAAACACCACGTTACTGGGCCATATTTCGACACAAGGGAGGGCAGAATCACGTTCATGGCATTTCATGACATGCTTCTGTCAACCACTGTTGATTTTATTGGACTTACGTCAAATTTCTGTCTCGAGGAGAATTTCTTTTTTCCCTTCGGTTTGCCAGGCTTGGAGGTGGAGCCCACTGTCCACTGTAGAGACCCTGCTCCCTCTGGAACATGAACAAATCAAAAGAGCATCTCACAGTATGATACTCATGTAAAATCAACAATGCAATGTCTCCAGATACTCAATAACTTTGCATATTAAAAGGGAGGCCAATCTGGAAATAGCTGCACGACTATAGTTCCAGCACATATCTCACTGAGAACATACCTGGTGTTGAGACGATGATTTGACAGCGAGTGAGAATGGCCAGGAGGAAGTCATTATGAACATGGACTGAAGGGAAGGAACGAGAAGAGACTGAAGTCAGTTGCGAAGTTGGCAGATATTAGATGTGGCTCACCATCGGCAACATTAGAGCTTTAAAGACTCTTACAACACAGTTTGATATAGCTAGAGCTAACTAGTTACAAACCGTTTTCTTGTGCCAGGAGACGACGTGCTTCAATGTCGAACTCCTCCTTACTTATCTTCTGTTTGAACCATAGTTTCAAGTTCGCCCAATAACTGTAAGGTATGTGCAATGTTATGTTATACATAGGAGTAACCTCCAACAACCTCAATAAATGTCAGATAAAGGGCTAGTATCTAGCCATACTATAATTGTTTGCAGATGATTCTAGCCACAGCAGCTAGCTAGCCAGCTACTGTCTTGTGTAGCTAACTTCCTAAAATCATTTCGGCGTTGTCACATCTAGTTTGAAAAGCTTGATAAACAACAACACAGCAAAAACTCTATACCAATAACTTACTGCTTAACATTATCACCAATTACTTCAGTTAAATTTTTCTTAGCTATTTCAAGCTCACTGGAATGGGCTGCCATTGCGATACTAGATTTGACGTAAAAACCCCGCGCCAGTAAAACAGCCTTCTTTCTCTGCAGTTTCTGCCAGCATTTGCTTGGCCACCATGGTGTAGCAGCGCCACTCAGCGGAATAAAGAGCATGTCACCCTGGCACTTAACATTGCTTATAGTTGGCCAGCAGAGGGCAGACAAGACCCACACAGCATTGTCCATGCCTGCTACGTTTCTCAAAGTGCAGCTAATTAGAAAATGATCAGATCTAGTTTATTTTGGTATGGGTGTAAAGGCTTGGCCGCGTTTCCCAGATTCGTTAAGAAGCTCTTAAAATCTGGGAAACGCGGCCAATATAAATAATATAGCTGTAAGCAGAAAAGACAGATTCCTCCTCTAAATGGCAAAATATTGGAAAATTGACATATTAGGGTTACAACTTTCAACAAAGGAACATGGCAGGATTTCTCTTTTCCAAACTCTAAATCTCTGCATGCATCCGGATTTGAACCACTACGCCTTGGATTCTAAATACTAGGCTACGCTCTAGCAAACTGAGCCACAGGCGTTTTCAAGTGTTGAGTGCCCGACTGAACAAAGTGTCCAATGCGGTCTTACAATATCGCTCAAAATACAACTTTTACACACATAATGCAAGAAAACTAATATGCTGGCTAGATGTAGTATGGTCCTATCTACAAAATTCAACAGCTATGGCGCTTTTTGTGTAGTATTTACCTCAGAGGAAAACATTTGCAAATGTGGGGGAATTAAATATATTGGCTACTGCTAATAGGCTGCTTTTTCATATGTTTTATCAGTCTCTGTTTAATAAAGAAGAATCAATACCTCAGATTTACTAAATGTGGAATGACAATGCTGAACATATATTCCAAATGTAATCAACGCTTCAATTAGAACAGATAATAATGAACTTATGCACCAGGATGTTTATAAGTCTGTGAAAGGTGTACCATATACTGGGGAATGTAACCTTTGGTGTGAGGAGGAATGCAATAGATCAGTATGCTGTCAGGGGAGGCTGAATGGTAACACTATGGGACTGGAGTGGGTCTCAGAACTCTTGAGAGTAAAAGTGTCAACACTACGAGATAAGAACTAGGCAGGCCGTGGAGGATGTAACTCTTTGCTCCTGGACGTCAACAGACCTTGGGATAGTTTGTCCTCCCATTGGATATTCTGTCCCCCCATTGGATATTCTGCCCACCCTTGGATACCACAGATGAATCATTGCTATGTTTGACAACCGGAGGATTGATCAGAAGACCAGAAACCGGTATTTCTGTCAGAATCCCAAAAATATAAAAAGATGGCCGTGGCTGATTTTGAACCTCTGACCGTACACTAGCTACCACTTACTAGCTCTAGCTACTACCAGAACAACTATAACAAGGCTGTATTTGTTGTCCAGGTATAACAAAAAATGAATGTCCAGTGTCCAGAAGGCTGACATTTTGATTTAGCTGGTGTTTCAAATTTCTCACTATATCATGGCGGACCTAATGGAGCTTTGAGGCTTTTTGTTCCCCATGAGAAATGAGGCAAGTACACCGCTTTTCAGAAGAATTGGACAAATGGTGTGGAAATGCCATCACTTTGAAAAGGGGACATTTGGGCATGGCCTCAGGTGAAATGTGGGCCATTCTTGGTAAGGGGGTTAGTCACGGCCTGTTGTATCAATGTGCCACATCTCAAAACATTTTACCAAGGAGATCCTGAGTTATTGGGCCAAATAGGTTACTAGAATAATAATAATAATTCCAACAAACACAATAGGCTTCCTTCTGACAAAGGAATCCTAATAAACAAAGGAAGGTAAGTTCAATGCCCTACAATTCACAACCATTATCCTATTAGGTGAGTGTTAGATCATTTCATGTTAGCTGCGAAATTAACTGACAGTGACAAGTATCAAAAATGTTGTTTGTATCTTTTTTTATTAAGTAAAAGCGAAAATATAGTCCCTCGGAAAACGGGGACAATTTGCTAAGAAAACACAGTTGGAAAATCAATTCGGTTCAGCAGTTTTTTTTGTTTTCTGTGCTCTTTGTGCTCTGAGAGCAGAACTAGAATAAGTAATTCAACATATTAGCTCACCATTTTCCTTTGCGGGGCTTTACTGTGGGGCCCTTCTGTTTTAACTTGTCTTAACTAGGCCACGAAAACAGCTGAGCATATGGGCACGGGGCCTAATAACTCCCTTCCTAGACTGAAAAAAGACATTGACCCATGACCTCAAACATGGCTCATATTACAATTTGTGAAAAAAGGGTAATTTGGAGCTTACAAAGCAATACGGTTGGTGTTATTGAATATACGGACATTGCTACTTTATTTGGGAAAAATAGACATTCAATTTGAATCTAGAAACACTTACAGTACATCAGGCCTACATGTCATTAAGATCTCATCATATATAGCAAAGTAGACCGTGGAAATATCTTGATGAAGTGAAATGCTCTTTGAATGCTGGCAGATTTTAATATCTGCTAAACTGATGTTGAAATTTGGCTTGAAAAATAAACTAGTTATCATTTCAAGGCTCAAGTTGTCCTATTTTTTATTTATTATCTCTGGATTAAATACAATGCTGGGATTTGCGTTTGTGTGCTATCAAAACAAATTACATTAAAGCTTGGCAAACACTTCTGTGTTATATGTCTTGCTGAAATATCACACCATGTCGTAAATTTATGTAAGAGGAAAACTCCATCTGTCTCAGACTGAGACTTCCCAGCTCCCAAAGAAAAACGATCAATCTAAGACCTGTCTTCATGGAGGAAGATAATGAATTGGCTCTGTGAAGAAGAAAAACATTGGTTTGTGGTGGGGCACTTTTGGTACCCTGTTCCATCCCAGTCTATGGGTTTCCATCTCATATGATATCACCATTGGCTGGTTGAGGCTCACAGGGCTGTTTGTGAAATAGTTTGAGATAAATGGGTCTCTATGGGGATTCCCAGCAATGGATGTCCTTGAGCAAACATCAGGCACATAGAAGCCCCACAAACATTTTCCGCAAATGGTCTAAGCCCAGGACTGTTTCTGTGTTCTTCCACACAAGTCCACTGTGACAGAGTTGGCTTTCACTCCTGAAACCTCCATCAGTCTCCTGAAGACCACCAATGTGTTTACCAGTTTTCCTGGGCTCGAGTGTGGTCTCTCTCCAGGGCCAAAGATGTCACCTTGCCTCTTCCAGCCTCTGAGAGCACAGGGCTGAGAACGGAAGGTGTGTGACTATGCAAAGTATCAGGGTTATGGAATATGTTACTGCGACAGTTACTGGCAGACAAACCTCACCCATGTGGACCACATGGTGGAAGTGACTTGTGTGGGTTTTTTATTGTGTTTGAGATGTCATAAGTGAAACAAAACAACAAGAGACAAATACGCTTAAACTCTACTTCTACCGTCTGTCTGTCTGTCTGTCTGTTTGTCTAACAACCAATACAGTGATGTTAATAGAAGGGTAAGGCTCTGGAATCTGAGCTTTTTAACAGATGGTAGCCTGTGCAGTCGGTCCATCTCTCTCTACCAGCCTTGCTCACCTTGAGAGGCCCCATCACTGTCCAATGCAAATATTAGACAATCTGTAAAAAATGTACCTTAGTCGTTCATGGAAAATTCTTTCTCTCTTTCCCTTCCAGCCATACCAGCACACAAAGTCATCACCCATACAGTAGGACCAACATGAAGAAGATAGTTATTTACTGTGTGCAGTTCTAATCACACTGGGAAGTTTTTTTAGAGATTTTCAATTAGATTTTCAAAAATGTTAAAATACACACATTTTAATGGAAAAAGACACAATCTTTCTGGCTATTTGATAAGAATGACCCAGGATAAACTGTCCAAGACATCCAGTTTTACATTTGCTTCTAGAGCTGTTTATGTTGATTGTCTGTTCCAGTCTGGCCCTAACGTACTATGTAAATTAAACACATGTTCGTGTTTATATAATTGGCCTTACATTTTCTTTTACCGATTAACTGTCTCCAAACTACTCTAAACTCTGAAGTGCCCCATTTGGTTTATTTTAACAACCTGATTATCTTTAATAGACATTTTGATGACTGGTGGTGATGGTAAGTTTGGTTTGGTCTTACTGGGTGTAATGTTGCTGCTATTGCATTGAATGATGGAATTAGCTGATTATATTTGGTCATTTTCTGTTGTGGAAATTCTCCAAAGCATCACTAAAATACACAGTTTTGTTAGGGGACATACAGAATCCGTTAATCAGAGGGATAAGGGCAGAGTCTTTCTGATATGGGTTTACTGTCAGTGTTCGGGAGAGTACAGCAAGGTCTATTTTTCTCCTCTCCTGTGCGATTATTTACTCTTCAGATGGAGGCTGCTTGTACAGCCCATAGGGAGTCGTGACCCTTTGAATGAAAAAATATTTTAAGATACAGCCCAAGCACTTTTGTGCGGAAAGAATTTCTCTGTATTTAAAAGGAAGAGAGAGAGAGAAAAAAACACTTGGAAATTTGGACAGATTCCATCCCAGTACCTCCCCACTCTTCTCTTTTCTTCCTCTTCATCCGTTCTGTCTGAAATGTGTTTCTCGTTGTCTGTCCCCATGCCTCTCACTTACTCTCTGCTTTGTTGGCATTTTTTCAGAGCACAAGAACCACTCAAAACAAACCGTAATTCCATCGATTTGTTTTCCAAAGATACTTGTTTTTCACAGGCTCACATTGAGATTTAATCAGCTGCAAAATGAGAAACGCAAAACAGCAACACACATACACTACTGCAAGGTAACTGTTCAAACACAAAGCAGGACATGGTCCATGGTTGCCACAAATACAGCAAAGAGAGAATGTTTTCCATAAGATAATTTACTGCTTCCTCAGGACGCCTGGTCCATTTTCCACGTTATTATAATATTTAATAGTACTCATACACCATCAAGCATTTCATGTTACTTGCATTGGAACTTTCAAGATGCTATTACAAATGTACTCAAAGCTATATACATACCTCTATAATTAGTTGCCTTACCATTTTAGTCTCTGGTCTATGAATAGCATGGATATATGATGGCCATACCCTCTGATGGATTCTCATTGTTGTCTCCCTGTTAAAAGGTAGGCCTGGTCTAGCCATCACTTGTCTAAGTCTAGAAGCCCCAGGTAATACCATAGTCTTGTTTCAGGTCGAACAGGATCTTGGAGCCTGCGGGAAAAGCCACTGCTCTACCAGCAAGATGCTGCTCACAGGATACCTAAAGCTTCTTGACTCTGGTCAACCCTCACAGCCAGGCCTACGATGAGGATGAAGGCACTTTATCCCACTCCACCTTTAGTCAACTGGGATATGTGGTTTTGATATAAAATAAGGTGAGATCGCTGTCACACATTAATGTTTCCCGTTCCATGTCTGTGAGTGTGATGGGAGCTCCAGTGAGCGTTTTGTGACATGGCTGAAGGTTAGGCGGCCCATGCCCTTCCCCTAGCCTCAGTCTATGGGTCTGATCATCATGCGGACCCCCTTCATGGAGTAGAACCCTCCCCCGTAGTCGGCCCAGAAGATTCCGTCCTGGAACTTGCTGCGGTAGACCCCGCCGGTGTACCACACACCGTTCAGATTGGCCTGACCACACGTGTTGTACCACCAGCCACCTTTATGGAAGTGTGCACAGTTACCTGTGTGGACACAGTACATGGCTCATTAGTATGGAACCACCAGGAACGTTTGCCTCATGCGTTACGTAAACTCACATGCACACACAGGTCAACAATTACATTGACGGAAAATCGAGGAAGCACCCCCAAGGTGAAGTTAAAACACAGAAACAAAACACAGAGCGTCTGCCACCTGAGAAGGCGTCCTTGTCTCGGTCCAGGGTGGTGAACTGTTTGCCGTTGTGGCTGCTGAGGGAGTCTCCGGCGTTACCCTGGTAGGTGCCCAGCCTCAGCCGGTAGCCCTCGCTCTCGGGCTCCAGGTGGAAGCTGCTGTACTCAGCATACACCTTCTTCCCCACCCAGTCCTCCAGCTCCACCAGGAGGCGGTAGTCGCCCTGCTTCCCCATGTTGTAGATGCCCTCCAGCCCCAGCCAGTACTCACCGTCGATGTTGCCAAACCCATTCTGAGACAGGGGGAGAGTTATGAAGTTAGTTGTTTGTTTTGTGGTATGGGTTGTTCAGAAAGAGAATGAAAAAGAATGTACTGTAGGAACGCAGTGTCTCACTATCTATTTTAGAAAGACTATAATCTTGTTTTGTGGTCTGTTGGATAATCACTGAACTCTTGCCAGAGCACATGACAATTATTATCAGAAATTCTATCAAACCCGATCTGAACTGTCTAGGCTATTTGTTATAAAGCTTAACAATCCTATAATGTAGCAATTCTTTAACATGGACTCAAAGCTACATCTTTCAACCCCTAACAAACCCTGGATCACTGCTAATGGCAAAACAGCCCCCATGTCCCTGTCGAATAACTATGGCCTATCTGGCCGTTTGCCTTCTCCAGAGCTCCTTGACGCAAAATGTCTGTGGTTTCTGATTGTGGATTAACTAGATCATGCAAAGATGATGAATGATGTGCGGTTTCTGTCAGGGGCTTGCTTTACTGCATGTGTGTAGATGTGGTGGCGCTTTGTGGGAGAAGCAAATCAATGCTGAACAGAGTAATTGACTTTCAGTTAAACATAGGTTAGCCTGGCAGGTCGGAATGGAACACTGGATCACCAAGGCCAACGGAGATAGTTCACCTCATCTGCTTAAGGGGGAGACCTATGATGTGCATAGCTTGCCCAGCACTCTGGTGGTTTGGAGTGCAAAGGCAGAGATTGAGCTGTGGAACATACCTTCATGCCGGTTCGACTCAAATTTCATAATGGGAATCTAAAACTAAATCGCCTCCGAGAAATATGCTGACACACTCGTTACTTTAAGTGAAAACATCAGGGTCTGGGCTCTGGAAACGTTCCCTGGGACCCCAGATGGTTCCTTGGGATAGGTCATGTAACAACCCTCTGCTGTCTCTGGAGGAGTAGTTCCCTACCAAAAGCGGTTTGACAGGGATGCATTTGTCATCACCTTATAGTTGTCCCAGTTCCTGAAGAAGTTGATGGATCCGTCCCTCCTGCTCTGGATGACGGTCCATCCTCCGTTGTCCAGGCCCTGCTCACACCACACCTGCATGGGCCGCTCAGCCTCGTCTGGTTTGAGCAGGTACATGCCGCTGGTGCTGTGGCCCGCCTCCTGAGCCTGCTGGCAGTCTCGATAAGGACCTAAGGCCAGGGCAGGCAGGCAGGCCAAACAGCAGGCAGGAAGGCAGACAGACAGCAAGACAAACAGACAGGCAGGCAGATACGCAGACAGACAGACAACAGACAGACATAGTTTGTTTCAGGATTTACATGAGAGAGTAGTGCACTGAGTTTGTTGGGTGTGAGATGGTGACTCTTTGGTCTGATATGATAAATCCAGTCTCTAGGACTGGGCAGGTCCACCCACCTGGCTGGTGGTTTGAGGTGAACCCGAATATCTGCTACTTTGTGGTTAGTGAAACCATGTCATGCCAGCCTGGGCTGTGTCCTTGCTGTTGCATGAATAAACCTGGAGAGGATTCAGTTTCCTACACTGCTGCCTTCAAATCCTAAACACTTTATTATTCTTGGATGGGTACGATCTAAATGTGTCAGGAATTTCGGTTGATGAGTAAAATTGCATGGGCTGGTTCTTTTTCTTCTCTTTTCTTCTCTTTCCTTCTCTTTCCTCCCTACCTGTTTTCAGACATTACAACATTATTTCCATCAAGGTCTGCGTTGCACCTAGTTTTAGCTGAATGTGCAGATCCTTAACAAAATAAGACCATAGACCGTTAAGTTGTTTCATTGTTCAGACTCTACCAGTCTATTTTACAGTCCCTCTCATTCCCTATCCCAGTCACCCAGAATTTCGAAAGATCACCCTGTCCAGTCCACCATTCATTAAAGCTTTTTGTCTTACCCTCAGCACTGAAGTTGGCCTGTGGTGGCTTCTTGACCTCCAGGGTGCCGCCTGTGGGCGAAGGCCCAGAGCGGGAGCCCCGTTCTCGGGGGAACGTCCTGCTAGGGTCCGTCTGGATCTCGTTGGTGAAGCGTGGGATGCTGACAGGGATGTTCTCCGGAACCACCTGCACCAGTGGAGGTCCCAGAGGAGGCTGCTCGTGCCGGCGCCCGTACACCTGCAGACAGCGCTCCTCCAAGGCCCCGATCAGCACAGACTGGTTGTTGACCACGGCCGACAGGGCCGAGTAGCGGACCTCCAGCTCGCGGTAGCGCGCGGCCAGGCGCAGAGACTCTGCCGTGGCGTTGAGGATGCGTCCCTCCAGCTGGGCCAGCTCCAGGGAGTTGTCCCTCTTCCTGATGATCTCGTGCAGCAGCTGCATGTAGAGCTGCGTCACCCGGGAGTTCATGTTCCTGCTCTCCTTCCTCAGCAGCTTCATCTCGTTCACCATGTTGCCGTCCACGTCCACCACCAGCTTGAGCGTCTCCATCTCGCGCCGCTGCTTGGAGAGGAGGTCCCGCACCGCCGCCACGTCCAGGCGCGTCACGCGGTCCTTGTCCGTCGACGGGACCCGGCTGGCACAGATAGGGCCTTTGATCTTCTGCTCGGGGACCAGGAAGGTGTACGAACACTTCTTGGGCTCCCCGACCGCCCCTTCCTCAGAGGCCCTTCGTCTCCGTTTAAGGGGGGAGCCCCTGGTTAGGCTTTCGATGGCGCCCCACAGGGACAGCCCCACCAGGACCAGCAGGCTCCATGTCCTGGGGTCCATAGCTCCTTTCTTCTTTTCCTTTCCCCCAGCAGGCCTGTGTGTCAGCTGAGGACCTAGGAAATATAAAAGAGTCTGTTAACATAAAAAAAAACATCAAGATCCCACAATGTAGTGGAACCTTGTATGTGTTTAAAACCACTGTAACTGCCAACATACAGTAATTAGGATAACCGAATGCATGACGTCCTGTCTAGATGCCCAACAATAACTGTGTCGAATAATGAAGTGTCTCGAACTTCAAAATAAAATGGGAAAACTAGCAGACCTCAACGATCCTAATTAAATACATTGCTTTATTCTTGGCCAGATGTACCACTTCAACTGCACTTTTCCCTGCCTAAATCGGTAAGAAGTCCTGATATGGTCTGAGTTCACTCTCTCTTGTGTGTTCCTCCATCCTAAGCTTCATATCAAGGGTGTGTTTGGTCTGTTTCTCATACTCATTCATTTCCATGGCTTAGTCTGACTGCCAAATCCTTAAGCCTGCATCGTGTGGACTGATGAAATCCCTTTGTCTTTGTAAAATGGTCCGGGGATTAAGTTGACATTGAGACGTTTTGGATGTATAAACATAAGCGTTTGTGTTTGTCCAGTGAGGTGGTTTAGATTAGGACCATCCTTGTGTGACAAGCCCTGCCTCAGATCGATGACACCCAGTCGCCTCCTCTTGACATCTTGGTAATGACTAACTTTGACAAACTTTAGGATTCAAGTCCTATTTTTCTCAGGTGACCCAAATGCTTTTCAAAAAACATTTGGTTCAAGATGTGTTTGGAAAAGAATGAAGGGCAAGAATGTGTGAGCGGGAGCCCCATGAGTAATATTTTTTGGGGTCTATTTTTGGTGGAGAGGCTCACATTTTGATCTTATTGGTCTTGACAGCGGAGCAACCAGAGAGAGGTGGGCAATGTTGAAAAATGCATGCTAAGTGAAAGATCCCTCCTTTCATATTCAATGGCTGGCTTGGCTCAGGAAGTGGGGCTAATGGCAGGCCAACTTCACTGAAGTTGCTCTCCTGGCCAAACCTAACTAGAATGCCGTGTGTTGAGGATGTGGCCAAGAGGGCTTAAATAACCGTCATCAAACACTTTTGACAGGCGCACAATATGACCTACTTTGCATCAATACCCTTCAAAAACAAATCCTCTCTGTATTAGAGCAGATATAGAGGAAACAGGACTGAAAGAGTTCTGGATGGAGAGAGTGTGTGTCTGTGTGTGTGTGTGTGGGGGGGGGGGGGACTCATTCATCTCTCCGGTCTTTTCTAAAGTGTTTAGCTGCACTGAAGGGTTCCAGCTGTCCTTGATTGAACAGATCCAGAAGTATGACCTTAACCAAGACTGCTGTTGACGCTAAATGAAACCCTTCATCATTGTGGAAAGAAAATAAATAATTGTCTAATAATAAACTATTGCCTTGCATAAACAAAAGAAATAGTTTTATAGGTGTCTTCAAAGGTTTAAAAAATGAATGGCATGATAAAAGCACTTTTTATGCCAAACAAAAATACTTATTTAGTCTGGCAGTCAGACAAAACTGAAATATTGTAACAGGAGATGTTAAATGTGGATTTGTGTGAACTCATTGTAAGTTACTTTAACGATGCAGCAAGGGAAATAACTGCAAACGAGGCCTGTCCGACAGCTCATAAACACTTTTAGGAGCAATATTACTCAAAGGACAGTTGTTTTTTTTGTGCTTTTTTGCTGGGGAAAAAAATCCCAGTTTATTAATAATTTGACACCGGCTATTGGCTCCAAAAAATTGGATTCCATATGGCTGTTGAATTACAAGCTCAATATGAATCTTAGATCTCTTGGCCTGACGTGAGTGACAGTGTTTACACAAAGGCTCAGTGTGAATTGCAGAGCGATGAATCTCATAGCCAGTTATTACATCTGGGTCTCTCATTAACGCCAGACTGGTCTTCATCAAGTCAGCCACAGGGCTTCTCTTTTTTCATGGACTTATTAAAAATGTCTCCAAAAGTATGTTTTTTTCCCTGCCCTGAGCCAAACCGGTTTCTCATGCATATTTATGAAGGAGAAGCGCTTCTCTCCACAGGTCAGACTTAGAGTAGCAACTGCCTGTGTCCTCTGCCAGTTCAGTAAAACAGTGCATCTGTTGCAGAAGTCAGCATCTGGGTTTTCTTATACATGTACTATGTCAGAGAAATCTGTTCACTGGCTGGTGGACAATATAACTGATGGTTTATATGATCTCCTTTGCACATCTAATAGTCTTAACATTATAATGGCAAGAAATACAGGAAATAGAGATTGAATGAAATGAAGTCATAAAGAACTGGAAGCCAGAAACAAACAAACAAAAGAATGGACTCCTGGGAATATCTGCACACTATAATATCTAGAATGCACACACAGCAGTTTCCTATAACCAGTTCAATAATCTGAACATGTCCTCAAGGAGAAACTCATCAAAGGTACAGTCAACCAGAGCACCAATCAAAAAAGCAAGAGAAGGAGCCACTTAAAACGACTGAGAAGAGACGTGTGTGCCTACCTGTCTGGTGTGTGGAGTCTAGAAGGCTCTGGAAGCGGTACTCTGGGAGCTAGCTAGGGCTGGCCTCTCAGTTGGAGGTCCTGCGTAGCTGCACGTACTCCATGGTCCAGTGATCACTGACTTCTGACTCCCCTGTCCCCTCTCTGTCTAGTCTCTGTCTAGAAGAGTAGAGGCCGCTGTAACAGGGGAACATGCAGCACTGTTCCTGTTGGGTTGAAGGAGATCCACAAAGATTGAGCAAACAGGGAAGGATGGTGAGTTTTCCTCTGTAGGATGGGAGGCAGCCCTGCCTACCACCTCTGATGTCATAGGTGTTTCTGAAGAATAACAGCTCTCCTTGCCTGAACGAGAATGATGAGGAGCCAGAGACAGCATGTTGGTATCAGTCTTGTGGTCAGTGTGTGAAGACGCTAACACACATTGTAATTCTTCCACTTGCAACTTAATACTTTCACCCTTGTTCTTTTTCCAAAATGTCCAAAGTCCAATTGCATCCTGTATATCCCACACACATTCACCATAAATGGTTCCCTCACTGTTCTCTATTCTAACTGAAACAAGTACTCTCACATCATGCCTGTTTTAAGAAGTCTCAATCCTGACCATCCATTGGTTTAACTGCAATAATAGAAGGTCTGTTTTGGATGGGTGTACTTTTTATGTGTTTATCCCACAAGGGTGTGTATGTCGCTTGTGGCTGTCCCAGTGCTATTGGCAGCTGGGTTTATTTAGTTAGAAAGACAATACGTGGAGGTCTTAGCAGGCAAAGATGGTTTCAGGCATAATGTTTTGAACTTGGGAGTAAAATCAGACTTTGAATAAATATACTTTGGAGGGAAGGGGAAGAACTTTGTTTTTTGATACTGGAACAGAGGTGGTCCTCTGTATATAATAGAGGAATCTAAATAAATAATGCTCTGGATGTAGGTAACCATGTGTTTGGAAGGAAAAATCTCTCAAGGGAAACAAAATGAGCGTAACCGTAGCTTGAATTGATTCCATGCCCCACACACTCAAGTCATTTTTTTATTTACTTGTGGTCTCACAGTTTGCAGTAACAAAAAGAAAGAAAAAAATATTAAACAAGAGAATTATAGCCAGTAAAATAGTTTTTATTGCCCTATTAATCTCTTTCAGGTCTGGCTTCGGCCACCGTTGGCTTTAGATTCATGGCTCAAGTTCTTTTAGCTTTTGCACATTCCCTTTTGGCTATAGGGATAAGCCAAAGGAAGTGACTGACAATGTAGGCCAAACATTTGCCTACATTTGAATGTGTTTAAATGCCCAGTCAGAGTGTTGTTAGACATAAAGCCCTACTGGGGCACAGGCCCAGTTCATATCCCTTTTTTTCTTCCAGGCTTGCCGCGCACAATACACTACTTGGCTATAGAAACTCCCCTTGCTTAACCCACTACTATACAACAATTCAGGGACGCAAGTTTGATATCAGATTTGGCAGGTACATCAATAGTTTATGTAAGCAAGCTTCATGTAATATTGTTTTTATGTTTTAGTCAAAATAAGATGATCGTTGGGCCTATCATTTTGAAACTTTCTTTCGTTTTGTAATGTTTTCTTAGCCTACCTCGATTCTGACTTGTGTGGCGAGTCCGACACCTGGACACTTGTGCGTGCTGCAGTGGCTATTTGGCAAGTTCAGAAGAGCACTGACATTGAATTCTGCGGGCATCGGTTTGTGTTTTCTGTTAAACTGCTTTAATTTTTACAAGCGTTGATTGGGATACTGAGTTTATTTTTTCTGGGATTATCAATCTAAATGAATGGACTGACTAATAATGTAAATTGTTAAAACTCCTATTTTTGATTCTACTGGGGCACAGCAGAGTTATACTGGGGCACGTTCCCCAGTAAAAAGGGTCTAACGACGCCCCTGAGCTTAGGGCTCAGTAGCAAGAACTGCAGGGTTGCTGTCTTTTCTTTTTCCCTAGACTTCAATCTGTGCCAAGCAAGCTGTTACACCGACCCCCCCTGGTGGTAAAATGAGATAAAAAACAGATTCTAAAGTATAGGGAGAATTAACTAAATATATTAACTTGCATTTTGTACAGCAGATATTATATCGCGTTATTGCAAACACGAACACAGTGTTTACGTGCTGTGGTAATTATCACCTGTTCTGAGCTTGACCCGTAACGTGTGACGTTTCAGATTCCTGACCAATCAACAGGAATCAAACCGTCTGAAGCTGCTAAGTGCTAAGCTGGACGATTAAATGGACCGCGACAGTAACCCAATTGACTATAGCAACTTTATTGGTTTTAGATACTGCAGTTGTCATTTTACGGGAGAATAATGACGTCCTACAGGAAGAAGACAATATTGTTTTTTGACCCAGAGTAATTTCTGTAGTTCCCTAAAGAGCTACGTTTTCTTTTTCTTTTCTTTTTTCAAACATGGTGAGTAGTTTGCCCCCCAGTCGAGTAACCTCATTCGCCACTCTCAGGTTGTCCTGTTCCTGTCACAGTCACATTTTAATCTGTCAAATATTCTATTAGAATGGCTTGCTATTGTCCACCTGGCTCCTTTACAGAGATCAGTTGGATTAGAAGGTGACTTGAAGAGACTAATGCGCGATGGCTCGTCTGTTAGTCCTAAAATTAGAAGCCAGAGGTCTTATTGCAGATCACTGTCGGGCAGAAACAGTCTCGTTATAATGCCTTGGGTGTTTATGTTGTGGGAAATTGAAAACTTTTCCAGTTTTTCCATTTCCCACAATGTCGTAAGATGGTTGTGTACGGTTCTTCAGAGAGTGTATTTCCAAAACATAAACCCATCTTTGAAAACACAAACCAAAAGAAACTTGACATGCAGGTTTTCACATGATGTGTAATAATACCATGCTTATGCAGAGTTGACTCAGTATTTGTACATGAATGTCCACTGCAGGGTGAAGAGAGCCCGATGGCCCTGGCTGACCTGTGCCTGGCCCATGTGTGTCACAGCCTGGACTCCCTGTGCACCATGCAGGCAGACGGCTCCCTGCGGCTCCACTGGGCCCCGCTGCTCCCTCAAGAGATGGCTGACCAGCTGCTGTACAAAATGGCCACAGAGGGTAAGTAAGAGAAAGTGTCAAGGAATGAGCAAGTAGAGGGAAATGAGTTGTTTCCGTTTGCTGTTGCTTTCTGTGACAGCCGTAGGTTGTTTCTCCTCATAGGTATATTGAATGACAGGACTATTGGGATCTTCCGTGATTGCAGACAGCTTCGCCTGCGTAGGGCCTGCATCCGCTCCTGTCCACTCTCTGCCAAGGCCCTTCGCCTGGCCCTCTGCCCTCACCGGCTGCAGGAGCTGGATGCCTCCCAGGTCTCCGGGGGCCTCACTGGGGCTGACGTGCTCACAGGCCTGGCGTCCAACCCTGAGTGCAGCTCCAGCCTGCAGAAGCTGACCCTGAGTGGCCTACAGCTGGACTGGGGCTTCCTGGAGGACGGAGGCCAGGTCAGCTTTCGCTCCCTGCAGGGTATCAGGACACTCATCCTGGCCAACACAGACCTCACTGACGCGGGCTTGGAGGAGGTCTGCTCCCTGCCTCAGCTGGAGAACCTGGATATATCCAGCACCCCTGTCACGGACCTGACCGCCCTGCTGGGGAGCAGGTCCACCCTGCGCTCCCTCTGCGCCCACGCCCTCCGCCAGCTGGACATGCCCCCCGCCGTGCTCCTCTCCGTCCTCAGGCGCCTCCGGGCCCTCAGGCATCTGGACTTTTCCGACGACCGCTTCGCCACGCCCTCGGACGACGACGACGGGAGGGAGGGGGACGAGACGGTGCGGCAGCTGCTGGAGGGGAGCTCAGGGGTCCTGCCCGCCCTCGTCTCCCTGGACGTGTCTGGGCGGAAGAGGGTCACAGATGGGGTGGTCCGGGCCTTCGTCGAGGCTAGGCCAAAGCTGGTGTTCCTGGGCCTGCTGGCCACCGGCGCTGGCTCCTGTGAGGCCCTGTTTGGATGTGGCAACCTGAAGGTCAGCACCTAAATAAACGAAATTATTTATCTATAATTTACCTACTTGACACAGTCATACAGCCCCTGATTCGTGCTTATTGAGTGCTGTGTGTTTTCTCAGGTGACTGGGGAGGCAAACGAGGGTCAGATTCTAGAAGCCCTGAGGAGGTACAGTGAGAGAGAGTGCTTCACACGGGAGGCCCTGGTTCACCTCTACAACCTGAGCAGTGATGTGGACAAACCCAGAGCAGACATCCTAAAGGTAGCACACCATGGCTATTAATCTCAGTCAAAACATGCCTGTATAAACGGCATTGTGACCGAATGAAAACATTTTATGAGCATTTTACAAGCTCAACGAATCAAGAACGTAGTGTCTACGCGCTTGACAGCATGTCTGTAAACAAAAATGTATCATTGAGGTGATCGTCCATCATTTTGATTGTTGCTTTTCTTGTCTGAAGCTTGTATTGGACGGGATGCATAAACATGCCCAGTCTCTCCATGTCCAGCTGGTGGCCACAGCCTGCGTCTTCAACCTGACCAATCAGGACCTGGCTGTGGGCCTCCCCCTCCGACTGCTCAGCGCCATCCTCAGTCAGCTACTGGAGGCCATGAAGAACTTCCCCAACCACCAACAGGTAACCGCACTCAAACACACACACACACACACACACACACACACATTCACACACACACACACACACACACACACACACACACACACACACACACACACACACACACACAGGACAGAGGCAACAAGAACAAACTAATAAATACTTAGTAGATGAGTCAAGTAAGCAAATATGCACTCAACTACATAAGACATTCATGCTGGAAAAACACAAACCATTTCTTTGTCAGGTACAAAAAAACTGCCTACTGGCTCTCTGCAGTGATTACATTCTTCAAGATGTCCCTTTCAACAGGTCAGTGTGTCACACTAGGATACAAAAGTAACACAGACACATACCGGTCGTGTTCCTTCCAATCTGTGTTGGTTTCTCCTGGTTACAGGTATGAAGCTGCCAAGCTGGTGATGAACTGGTTGAGCAGTCATGAGGATCCCACCCTGCAGAGGATGGCTGTGGCCATCATCTCCATCCTGGTGGCCAAGGTCAGGCCCCTCCTTCATACCCCACAACCAACTGGGTTTCTAGGCTCTGTAGCACATGCAGGCTATCGATGATAATGATTTCCCTTGTCTGTTTGCAGTTATCGAAAGAGCAGACCACACAATTGGGTGCTGATATCTTCATTATGAAGGTAGGTTATCCTTCTTTCTCTTCTTCTATGACCAGGAACATCCTCTCATTCAGGCCTCTCCCCTCATGTTTCTCATTGTTTGGTATCTGTATTTCCCTCAACTGTGCTCCTCTCTCCCCCGCTCCAGCAGCAGTTACTGGGGATAGTGCAGCAGAAGGCCATGATGGGAGTGGTGGACTCCACTCTCAAGTTCGCCCTGAGCGCTCTCTGGAACCTGACGGATGAAACACCCACAGCCTCTCGCCACTTCATCCAGTGTCAGGGCCTGGAGCTGTATGAGGAAGTGCTGGAGGTTTGCATGAACATACACACGCACAAAAAAACATGTAGTAAACACTAGAAAGGTATTTATCTTTTCTTCTTCCCTCTATCTTTCTGTCTCAATCCTGTGGTGCAGTCCTACTACTCGGAATCCTCCGTTCAGCAGAAGGTTTTGGGTCTTCTGGTAGGTTGTGCTTGTGTTGGATCATATGGAACTGTCAGAGTAGTTCAATTTGCAGCATCAATGTTCTTTTGTTTGAGGTAGGCCCAGAGTTGTGACTTGGCCTGAACATGCATTTTTGTAGATCAGACTATGGTGCAACTAGGTACTACTTTACCATTTAAGGTGTAGTCCATTGACTCTGTGCCCTGTGACCCCCTCAACCCAATCGTGGCCCTTGCTGTCTCTGGCCTCCCTGCAGAACAACATAGCGGAGGTGGAGGAGCTGCAGGGGGACCTGATGGAGGAGGACCTGCTTGAGCACATCCTGAGCCTGCTGAAGGGGCCCCAGGTGGAGGTGGGGGTCCGCTACTTCGCTGGGGGGATCCTGGCCCACCTGACCTCCAGAGAGGCTGCCTGGACCCTGGACGAGGAGCTCCGGGCCACCATCTTGGAGCAACTGGTTTGTTTGTGTTTGTATTTGTGACAGTTACATTCTGGATTGCTAGTCCTTTGACCTGACTCTTCCTGGTTGCAGCACTCTGCTGTGATGACATGGACCCCACCTGAGCGTGAGATGGTTTCCTACAGGTAAGAGAGGAACTTGTGGACTAAACAAAACTCAAAACGTGTCATGTTTTTCTTACACTCCCTTATTCATAAATCGCTCCCCTGGGAGCAATAATTGGGGGGCCAAAAAAAACCAGACAGTTTAAAGCAAATGTACAACGTAAGACATCAGGCATATACAGATATGAGACACTGTATAATATTTCTCTCCCATCATCAGGTCGTTCCATCCTTTCTTGTCTCTGCTGCAGACGTCCCAGCCTTCAGGAGTACAGCTGTGGGCTGTCTGGGCCATGAGACTCGTCTGCAGCCAGAACGGTAAGGAACACAACCACACCAAAACAGTTCTCACAGGCCCTCATAGCCCTTTCAGCATCGAAAGGGAGGGGCAGTCCTTATTACATACTCCATAACAAGTGGGCTTTGGAAGGACTCCAACTCAGAGACTCGTTTTTACGGTTCTTTACTTGGAGCATGGTATACAGGGTTCCAAGTGCCATCCAGGAACTGGAACCTGCCCCATTCAATTATACAGAAGCCACCTGGAGCCTAGATCTTCCTCCAGGTTACATAGTCTATTCTAGTCCTATATACAGGTGTTGCGGTCAGTATCATCTGGCCTTTACTTTCCCCTCAGCTGCACAGTACTGCGGTATGCTACAGGAGGAGGGAGCAGTGGATCTTCTCAGGGCGTTGACCTCCCATTCCAACACACACGTTGACGTCAGAGGACTGGCAGAGTGCATCCTGGGTATCCTGGATCATCACCAGAGTCAGAGAGACATCCTCACACACCAGCCAGGACAGAGTTAGAAAACTTTGTTCTGATTGGTTTGACTGCCAGCTTTGCTTGTACAGTAATGAACAAGGATTGGAGTGTGTGCAAGTGCTGGGTTTTGTACCAAAGGAGTAAAGCTAACTGATATCAGCAATGTGATACTACTAACATGTGAAGTGTGAGTTTCAAACTGAAACGTCTATGTGAGTGATTTGTGAAAAAATATTTAGGAATAAATGATATATGAAAATCAGAGCATTGTGTACATTAACAACTATTACAATTCAATTACTTGAACTGTGGACTCGATCATGAAGAATATGAAACATTTATAATTGTCTGAATGTAAAGCTATCATCTTTTATTTGGACGAAAAGTTCTTGTTCATTGTATTTTCCAAACTGCTAATCAACATTTCCAATTAAACAAGAATCATTTGATCGAACGTGTTGGTTTGGATTTATATCTGTAGACTGTCACTAGAGGGCACTGGAGTGTTATGAATGTGAGTTAGAGCTTTCAGCAGTTAGTGTCTTTTTGTACCTTTAGAGAAGTGGCTCAGAAAGTAGTCTGTACTGTAACATCAGACAAGTGGGAAACAGAGTAGTCTGTACTGTAACATCAGACAAGTGGGAAACAGAGTAGTCTGTACTGTAACATCAGACAAGTGGGAAACAGGGTAGTCTGTACTGTAACATCAGACAAGTGGGAAACAGAGTAGTCTGTACTGTAACATCAGACAAGTGGGAAACAGAGTAGTCTGTACTGTAACATCAGACAAGTGGGAAACACAGAGTAGTCTGTACGATTGTGGGTACGATTGTGTTCCTGTTGGTCTTCGATTATGTAGATTGTTCTTGTTTCAACTGTGCTCAGCTTTAATAAGACTTCAGAAAAATAATGACAATTCTAAATTCTTACTGCATATTGAGGCAATTTTTGTTGTAGTGCCTTTTTTAATACTGTGATGCTGTCTTGGGAGTGAGAGAGTGAACTGCTATGGAAAGAAGCTCTTTATCAATATTCAAGTGTTACCCAAGACAGGGACGATGGAAGAAGGTGTGTGTGTGTGTGTGTGAGTGAGTGAGTGTGGATTTGTCTGTTTGCATGAACTGTGTGTGTTTGTGTGTGTATGTGTGTGGTGGTATGTGGGTGCAGATATGATTGTGAAGTTGTTAAAGCTGACCTGCTGATGCAAAAACACAATGTTTTCAAATAGATTGAGTTTTATAAGAATTGTTTGTTAAGTGTAAAATGTTGTTGGTTTGGTTAAGATTTTGTGGTTTGTCTGTAGAGTTGTGCAAAAATAGCCAATCATGTCAAAGGTAGTGTGTAAGTCATAAAAAACAAACTGTCAGTGAATAGTATGGAGACATGCATACAGTGCCATCTAGTGGTAAGGTTGCATACTGTCTAACACTGCGAACTTTCCGGCTTGAGCAGTGGTCTTCAACTCTGGTCCTAATGGTCCACTGTCCTGTATGTTTAATATGTTTCCCTGCTCCAGAACACCAGTTTCAAATTAATAGTTGATCATAATTTGGAATCAGGGAAACATTATAAATCATCTCAGTTGATTTGAACAAAAAAACAATCACCGATCTGGTCAAAATCTGGACCATTGTCATCAGAATATGGGACCTCGCTGTTACATGGCTGAAAATGTCTGACACACAAACCAAACCCTCTTAGGTGACTTATTTGCTCCTGACGTTTTTAAACAAAAGACAGTTGTAACGCAGGCGCGTTGCTAGAGGCCCCTACTCATTATACGCACAGTTCAAGGACGTAAGTTTGTTATCAGCTTTGGTATAGGGACATCAATAGTTATACAGCACATTTTTGCAATAACTTGAGTGCAAATACTGTTTTTTGAGCTTCATGTAATACAATACGTTGGACTCATGTTGTTATTTTGTTTGAGGTAAAGATGATAGGTTGACCTATTATTTAGAAATGCTCTTTAGTTTTGTAAGGTTTTCTTAGCCTCAATTCTGACTTGCGTGCCGACACCTTATGTGTGTGCGCTGCAGTGGCTATTACAGCAAACACAGAAGAGCTTGGACGTGTTTTTACTGTGGCACCGCAGATTTATACTGGGGCACATGGCCCAGGAAGGGGTCTGGTGACGCCCCTGGCTGTTACCAATTATGAGCATTGTAACATTATCGGTGTTCAGCATACCTAACAGCAAAAAAAACTATACTTTGTTTTCTCAGAAATATACTTTTGACTCTTCCTAGACTTATCACTTAATCTAAGGGCACAACAAGAAGTACTCTTTGTACAATACTTCTTGTTGTTGTGATTCAGAGATTATGTTTTTTTGGATAAAAGCGTAAACTAAATTAGTAAATGTAAAACTAAGTTGAAAAACGTTTCTAGAAAGGTCCCAATAGGCATATGTCCCAGAGAGGCCAATAATGAAAGTATCTAAACTCCGGAAGTGTCTGACTGGTAGAACAAACACAGCATGACTCAACTGAGGACAGCTATAGAAAATCAGGGTAGGGTAGTAAATCTCATGCAATTGTCACTGTGACACTGCATCCAAGCATTTTATTTTGATAAAATCAGACTAGAGAACAGAGTATAAAAAAACTAACTAACAAAAAAAATTTAAGCACTTAATGTAAGTCTTGTAAAAATCCAAAATAGGAAAACAATTAATTATATTTTCTCTAAGGGAAGTCTGATCAGTTAGATTAGGGTATTGTAAAGTCAATCAATGCAAAGGAAACGATCCTGTAGCTTTCCCATTTATCAGAAATGAGTTAAATCTGTCATTAATATATTACTTTTATACTGTATATACATGGTTCTGTCGGTCTTTTCTCTTGTAAACTATGACCTTCTGATACGGTGAACTGTAGCACACTGAAGGAGGGGCGTGCCACGCCATTCACCATTTGTTTAATACACGCCTATATAAACATTTTGATCCTTCCTAACCTGTTTATCGGATTTATCGGGTAAATTATAGAAATAAACCCTTCAAGATTTTGAGTGTTTTGATCACAGCTGGGGCTGTCTGTGTATATAGCTACTTGGATACGGAAGTAAGTAATTTAAGTCTACATTTTCGAAATTACCTTGCCCTCTCGGCATTGCAATTGAAATGGCAAACAACGTCTTAATAACAAAATCACATTTCAATAGAGATCATACTCAGAATTGTTGTTTGACATTCAAGATGCATAGTAGCCTTTAAAAGATACACAATAGACTACGTCGTTTGAAATAGCTACCGTAAGCAACCAACTTATTGTTTGTAGTGACTTCAGTTAGTTATAGTTATTCAGGAGTAGTTTTCCAGAGTGTTTTGAACATATAGAATAGTAACAAAATGCGTTTATTTCTTTCAGATAACAGAATGGTGGTGTTATCCAAAGATTATGGATATGTGGCAATCACTGGTTTTGCCAGTATGATCATGATTGGTCACCTTGCCTTAAAAGTTGGTAAAGCACGCAAGAAGTACAAAGTGCACGTAAGTTGTGGGCTCATGTAGCTTCTCTATACACTACATCAAATATATATATATATATATATATATATTTGTGTCTGCTACACAGAGTGTTTCATTTGACCCAGTGTGTGTATTTTATTTAATCATTATAAGAAAGCAGTTGAGTGGAACAGCACTTTATTGATCAGAGGGGGAAATTGCACAATAAGGGAGGCTACAAGTATCTAAATTATTATACCTGGCCTGTGATGCCTCTGTTGTTTTGAAACAGTCATTTTTTAATGATATTGATAATGATCTCCTGGTTCCCATCTGACCACCCAGTGGTGTAATACTGATTCTATACCTCCCAACCCTGTAGCTGACCAGCGCTCCAAATGACAATACAGAAACACCAAATACTCTACTAATTCAGAACTCTGAAAGTCTGTTTCTTCACCATCCATTTACTTGAAAATGTGTTTTCATATTATGGTCTGCACCTCTGTTTAGCCAGCAGTTTCTGGAGAAGTGGATCCCTCACTGAGTTTCACCTCCAAAGGATTTTTTTCATTTTTCTTGGGAGTTTCTCTTTTATTCTTGAAGGTTTAGACTGGATATAGGCGCCAATCTTTGGGCATCTGTGAAGCCCTCTGTGACACTGCTTAAAAGGGTTTTACAAATACAATTTGATTGATGATCCAAGCCCATTCACAAACTGTTCTGTGTTCTGTTTTGAGCAGTATCCTAAGATGTACAGTGACGACCCAGAGACTGGAAACATCTTCAACTGTATCCAACGGGCACACCTAAACACGTACGTCACCTGTGGTCTTTCACTGAATGTAGTAAAGAACATTGATGTTTTGTCTTCCCAGTTTAGAATGATCTAGTTCTTAATTGTTCTCTACAGTCTGGAGTCGTACCCTGCCTTCCTTTTCTGCCTCGCCGTGGGTGGTCTACATAATCCTGTGAGTTGACATTTGTTTGTTCTGTCATCGTGATGTTAGATTGACTTCTCTAATAAGACAGAGCTCTGTACTTGTGTTACGAATGGCGTGTCTGGTGTGTTTCAGCGGCTGGTCAGTGGTCTTGGGATGGTATGGGTTATAAGCAGGGAGATCTACGCACACGGGTACTCCACTGGAGGTAAGGGATGGCCTGGGATGCAAGACATTCTCATCATTATAAGGTGGTCCAATCGAGTTCATTAGAAGGCCCTTTTTTCTCCACCTAATTCACCCAGATCCCAAGAAAAGGATGAAAGGCTTGTTTGGTAACCTGGCACTGTTCGGCATGATGCTGACCACACTCAACTTTGGCAGAACCCTCTTGGGCTGGAGTGGGCCTAGGAGATTCCCTGGGAGATTCCCTGGGATGAGGGGCGCTCCGTTACCCTCTGTGGCCTGAAGGTCCAAACTCAGAGGTCTACTGTCACAACAAGACAGGTGTTTTTTTTTATGTAGTGTTTTGTTGCCATTGGTCCATATTTGGATTCCAGAAGGTCCAAATATGGAAAAACCGACTATTGCAGTGTAATCTTTATTCAAGTGTCAATATCAATATATACATTTTAATATTAACGCTTTTAAATAATTACATAATACATTTAAATAATTACATATAATGCATATATGAATGTACTATATGAATGACATTCCGTATGATACTTTGGTCTTGTTCAGTCAGCTTTCATTCAGAAGCGGTGTGAGCTGGGTGGAGATGCAGGCCTGTTTAAAGTGTGTGCAGGGAGACATGGGTGTGGTCTGTGAGGGGTGTGGCTGTCCTCACTAATCCAAGCTGCATTGTCCAAAGTCCACTTTGACTTGTTTAAACACATTCTATGCAGGCAGTATAAATATATACAAAAGATATTAATCCAGCTACCTTTGAACAGACATTAATCAAATGTGAGTTTTTCTTAACACAGGCTCAGTAGAAGGTTCAGTATACAGCTGGATTCTGGTTCATTTTTGATTCACCTTTCCATATTGTGTTTATTCATAAACACAATAAACAAACAGATACAGATCACTCCCATTTTATTATGAAAAAAGAAATAATCCTTATACTGTACCTCTAACAGTTAAGCCTGCAACTGTATTTTACCATATACACCACTTTTGGCACTTACAGGTAAACCACGAGGATCACATTTTAAATAATGTAAGCATAATTTGTTTAGGCACGTGTATCACACAACAAAATTAAGTAACCAAGGAACGTGTCATAATTTCACTTCCCTGTTACTGCATGTCTACTACGGTATTTCAAATTCAAACAAAGTAGTGATTAGCGAGACATTCATAAAATATTGAATAAATAATTTTCCATTGTATACCCAACAAATAATACATGTATACTTAGAAATAACTATTTGATCACAATTTAACAATCCTCTCCTATTAAAACGATGTACATGACTTAAACATGTCGAAGCAAACTTACCTTGTGGGAAATTTAGCAGCAAACAATCACTTTCCTTAATTTATATTAAAGATATGGCTTTTTAAAATAAATCAGGTGTTGTCCAGGTTGTGGCCTCTCGCTGTCACACATACTTGTCACATCTGTCTGTCAACTAAAGTAAGACCAAGGATAGTTTAAGACAAACCTACTAGGCATTTTGGTTTGAAAGAGCACTTCTCTCATGTTTGGTCGATTCAAGAACAACATCACACAATATCTCTGTGGTGTTCTAATGCAACAAGTCTAATTCACTTTGTGTTTAGCTTCATCATGGAATCAACAGCAACATAAAGATTGGTCTTATACATCTAGCCTTATTTACCTTATGTGTGTCTTAATCATGGTGTCTACAACAACATAAAGATTTACTTTCTTTGTTACAGTGAGCCTATTTGATCTTTTTGAAACAGGATTCATTACTGCTCACCCTCCACTAGGGGTCAATGTGACTGTGTTACATTAAAGTGCTGTGCATTCATAAAGAGGTGGTCTCACGGGATAAAGCAGTTCCCCATTCAGACAAAACATCCCACTTATCGAAGGGAATGATTACTAGAGATAATAGGGAAACCGTCCAATGAAATAAATCTCAGTATTGGTTTGAAGATCCAGGCCTCTAGCAGGAAACTGCTGAGCAGGGGATATTGTGGGGAGACTCAAGAGCCTTGAAGGACTTGGAAAAATGTCCATACATTACCATTCTACAAGTTTAATTGCCTGCAGTTGCTTCCGTCAGTATGTGTATCTGGAGAGTGGCGTGTCCTCCATCAAGTCATCCTAGACAAATGACCCAAACAAGTTCATTAAAGAGTGATTGGCCTGTCAAAATAGTCACCTGTTTTTCACATGAACACTCCTCTAAAAGAGACAGACTCGACCAGTTACTGTCAACTCACCATGGGTAGGTCCTGCAGGCGATGGAACTCCGGGTGGTTGGTGCGCTGGCGGAACCTCAGGAAGAGGACGACCGATATGATGGCGGTGGTCACTATGAAGATGGAAACCAGCCCAGCCAGCAGAGGGTCCAGAGGAGAGCTTGGGTGATGTGACAGTTTGGCATCTGGGAGGGAGAAATCAAAACGTGAGGCTGTTGTTTTCGGACTCGACACAGCTATACGTCTAGCTCACACAACAGCAGCAACAGCTTGGAAACAACCTCTGCCGAGTGCACCAACCCACCTTCGTCTCCGACGTTGAGCTCCGATGGCACCTCCTGGTGGGAGGGTCCTACGGGGGCGTGTGGCTGGACGGAGGTCTGAGAACTGGCGGTCGTGGGGGGTTGGGTGGGGGCTTGGGTGAGGCCCAGCGTGCTGGGAGGCGATGAGGGCTGGGCGTGTGTTACAGCATGGGATGTGGGAGAGGCATTCAGGGTATGTGGGGTTGAGGAGGTTAGCTGGTCTCCTGCGAGGTGAGTGACGCCCCCTGAAGTTGACGAGGGATCTGCAGGGCTGGAACTCATCAAAGTAGGTGGGGATAAGGAAGTGCCTAGAACAACCCAGAGACGGGGGGAGAGGGATGGGGTCAGAAAAGACAAGTAGAGTACGGCTGAATCAAAGACAGGCTAGCTGACAGTAAATTATGTCATCCCATTACTATTTTACTGTTAAATGACAGCCTTCATTGTTCCGCAGCAGAAGGCGAAAGGAAGTTAAACAGATTGCAGGCGAAAGAATGAAGTCTGGACGGTGTTATGTCACGTTGTGTTATTTTGGAGGCAAGTGAGGAGGCGTTGGGCAGACACCCGCGCAGCAGTGACGGTGAAAGTTATATTGGTCTCCAGTAAAAAGATCACTCCTAACACATTCCTCTTTACGCTCCTACCACCCAAGTCCCATGTGACTTCCCCCAGGCGAGAGGGGGGGAAAGAGACTAGTTCCTGGTTCGCAAGTGGTGGGCCTTGGGCAAGCTTCTCTGTTTGCAAACAAGTACTTTAAGCCGAGTGTGTCAGTCTTTTTTTAGAATGTTCACAGCTTCGCCACATAAACATAGACAGCAACTATACACAACGCTACTTCTGAGCTATGGGTATAATGAAGACAATGAACTGAGGGAAGATGAGATGTTGAAATATCTCACACCCCAGATGATGTAGAGTATCACATTAATACAAACATCAAACTATCGTTTAATATGCAATGCAAATGACCCCTTATTATTTGACATAGGAACATGTGTTTAGTAATTAGTGGTTTAGTAATTACCAGAGACATGTTCGTTTTCTTCACTTGGAGCAGCAGGGAGGAGTGTGTAAGCAGGCTTCGGTTGAGGTGTGGTCATTCCAGGAGTTGTGACCACATCACCACTGTCACCAACATCTAGAATACTCTCCGACTGGAGAAGGCGGTTCCCATCTGTGACATCTGGTTCAGGTGTATCTCCATTTTGTTCTGCAGAGGGCTCATTGGCAGGACTAGACTCAGGCTCTGGGACTGATGAGAAGTTTACTGAGTCCAATGAAGGGACAGGGAATGTGACAGACACACCCTCACCCTCACCTGGGGTGGAGGGTGGGGTTAGGATCTGAAGAGGAGCAGAACTGTGACCTACAAGAACAAGATTCATGTTACCACAGAACATACTGGCTTAGGGATTTCGTTACGATGTGTTAACTACAAGAAAAGACATCTCAAAGTTGAAAAGGTACACGGATACTTTCACAGTGTATGAGTGTTCTATGGTAGGTCTGTGACACATTATGTATGACATTGATGACATACTCTAATGAAGCATCTCATAAACATGTGACCATACTCAACACAGTTGGTTATTGTCATATTAACAGTAGACTATATGGAATACTAAATACTTCAAATATTTTGTTCATGCATTTATGTAAACTAAAGTTTGGACTAACCATATAACATTGATTTTATGGTCTGTTGCATAGGCCTACTGAAGTTATGTAATATATTTCACATTTGGTAGCTTGTGAGTTGCACGAGGCTGTTGCCCAGTCATGAACACATAATTGGGCCTTTAAGCATGTTGCAAATTGATACTGTATTTTTGGATTATAGACATGTGATGTATCACCTTATTAAAAAACGAAGAATTCGAATTCGAACATGCAAGTTCGTTGTTTATGTATACAATCGAATGTAAAAGCAAACAAATAAGAAACGGTAGCCTATGCAAACATTTTTTAAACGTGTAACGACATATGACTCATGATTAAAATATGAAATAAAACTATAAATCAGTCATATTTAATTATGCAAGCCAAGTCTAAAGTTAATAATAGCGACACGTATAAATCAAGATAAAACATCTATAGCCTGTCCACAGGTTTCCGAGTAAAGAATGGACTCAATGGTATTACACTGCCAAGTAAGATAACATTAGATTTAATTTTAGCCTAGGCATTGTCTTTGAACTATCAGCGGAGCATCATGTGATGATATCAAGCTGAATAATGGGACAAAATGCCAGCCAGTGGATATTAATTCCACACCACACACACCGATGACACCTTACCCTTTGTCTGCGATGAGCTGGTAAGGACCACCAATGCGCAAAACACTAGCTTAATTTCAAATTTCATCTCATTTGCTTCTCTGGGTGAATACAATGATAAAATAGCTTCAGCTCTCTGTGCATTCAGGAGAGGTTCTTTCCGTTACGTTATTTGACAGGGCACATCATCATCGCTAAAAATATCCCGAGGGTCGGTCAGGAGAAGAAGGGGTGGGGCAGCAAGTGACGCGTTGAGTTAACAACTCATTGAGGTCATTCCGTGGGCTAAATACGTGCCACATGTTATAGCTTAAAATCCGGTTTTTTGTGCATGTGAAAACTCCAATCTACAATGATATATTCGGACTCTCAACCATGGTTTGCCCCCCTTTTTTCCTTGCGGAGGCGCACCCCAATCAGCTGTCAGTGCGTCAGGCGCGCGTATTTGAAGAACGCTACTTGGCATTCAATGACAGCATACATTTTTGTTATTTGTTATTTGTTAACATGCAAAGCTATTCATCAATGACTAGTTTATATCTTGTATTTTATCGAATTGGTTTGTCGTGTGTGCGTTATCATTCAAATGCTCAGTCGTTTTTGACAGTCATGTCAATCTCCTGAGTGATTGATGCACATCAACAAAGCAATTCCTCCAGAGGTCAGTGTTGCCCAGTTCCAGTCTCTCACCACCCCAAAATTGATTTGGTTGCTGTAAGTGACCTACTTCATTGGTCAGCACAGTGCCACTGTCATCCATGCCATCAATCTTTACAAATTATTTTTTAAACCAGGCTGCGTTGAAGGGACAATCTCACAGTTGTAATACTCACAAGTAAAGACATATCCTGCCTGAAAGCAGACGGCGCTAGTGGAACCGTGCATTAGACTTCTTCTATCCCTCAACGGGCGTCCCACTGCCGGGGATGGAGCCGCCTGCCAGCTCGGCGCAGAGCCCCGTGTCAGAGTTAACTGTGGACAATGTCGAGTCGGTAAGTCAAACTGTCTAAATGTTGACATTCGAGTTGTTCAAAAGATTTATCCTACATATAATGTATAATGGAATCCAATGTTTCCATTATAGCCTACATGATCGTTAAAACAACTTGTTCAGCTAAAACAGTAGCTTGACAATGACAAATTATTGTATGTATAACACAATAAATACGTTTGTAAGTATACATTTTGTGGGTAATGTGAGACTTTCATCACATTTCTCAAGCTAAATCAAAGAAAAATATTGTATTCTATTATGATTGATCCGTTAGATGTGAAGACAGGAGAACACATTTGCATGTGTAGTTGGACATGGGACTTCTTTATGGGAAGGGGCAGTTGTAATATGATCTCAGTTACAAGCATGCTGAGCTAATTATAACCAGTGCCATGTGCTTGGGATTAGTTGCTATGAACAACACAGTACAGTTCACCCCCAATGATTGCTCATTCTATGGTAATCCTCTTCTTGTTTTTTTCCTGAATTATCTCAGTGGCTAAAATCAATGCTTTAAAATTAGGTGTAACTAATATTCCAAAATGTTTCCTCTGTAGTACTAAGCTCTATTATACATGAGTTTATTAGAAATTCTTACTGTGTCCCTCTGTATTCTAAACAACCAGCCCCCTGACAACATTTTGATGAGTCAGACGGGACATTACTCTAATCTGGGGTCAGAATTTCTCACTGCAGTGCCTCTTCTGTGATCCTGGTCTTGCTATCATGCCAGGCCCTCCATCAGCTGTACTATGACCCAGACATGGAGCACAAGAACATGGCCCAGAAGTGGCTGACTCAGGCCCAGGCTTCTCCCCAGGCCTGGCACTTCTGTTGGGTTCTGCTCAGCCCTGACAAGGTGCGCTAGGTCCTAATCTTAGTCCAATCCAAATTGTATATCCTTTCTGATCTAATGTATAGCTCTCCTTCATTCTCCTCTGTGAAAATAGCTCCCAGAGATCCAGTTCTTTGGTGCCAGCACCCTGCACACTAACATCTCCCGCCGCTGGGGCGACCTCCCCGTGGAGCAGCACCAGAGCCTGAGGATGCAGCTCCTCTCCCACATCTCCCACTTCTCCTCGGGGCCCAAGATGGTGCTCACCAGGCTGTGTGTAGCCCTGGCCTCTATGGCCCTCCACACCATGCCCCAGACCTGGCCGCAAGCTGTGGCAGATATGGTGAGGGTCTTCCAGCCAGAGAAGCCAGGTGAGGGTGGTGCAGGGACAGATGGGGGGAACCCTCATGCCCACTGTCTGGCCCTGCTGGAGCTCCTCACAGTGCTGCCTGAGGAGTTCCAGAGCTCCCGGCTCCCTCAGGCTCGCAGGGCCCAGCTAAGGGAGGCCATGGCTGGGGAGTGGGCCGTGGTGTGCCCCCTACTTCGTCGTCTGCTCCAGAGGCAGGACAGCCCGGTGGAGGTGAAGGAACGGGTGCTGCGCTGCCTGTCCAGCTGGGTGGGGCTGGATGTACCGCTGGGGGAAAGTGAGGGGCTCGTCCAGGATTGCTTTGCGGCGTTGTCAGACCCGGAGCTCTTTGACTCAGCTGTGGAGACCATCGTCAGTGCTATCTCACAGCCTGACTGCCAGAGGTGAGGGACTTAGTCATTTGAAGCATGCGCACACACGTAGACACACAAATGAGGACACACACACACACGTTAACTTTTAATAGAAGTTTGTGTGTGTGTGTGTGTGTGTGAAGGTACACAGACTCTCTTGTGAACCTGATGCCTCTGGTTCTGGGGCTTCATGACCAGCTCAAGACGGCAGCGCAGGATGGAGACATGGAGACGTCCCACGGAATCTGCCGCATAGCTGTCGCTCTCGGGGAGACACACTCCAGGTACACACTGCCTCTCTCACACACGCAAGCGCCAGATTTACGCGGGGCGCTATTTCGTTCGAGCTCACAGTCGTATTGTTTTGTTCCCGTGGACGCGTGCTGGAGACAGGACACTGCTGCAGCAGGTGGAGCATTGGCAAGGATACCTGGCTTTGGTCAACATGATCCTGTTCTGTACTGGCATTCCTGGACATTACCCTGTCAGTGAGACCACCAGCTCCCTCACACTCACCTTCTGGTACACTCTGCAGGTGTGTGTGTATGAGTGAGTGTTAGTTTGACTCTGTGTGTTGGTCACCAACGTTGAAGTAGTCGAGGTTTGTGTTTGTGTGTTCCAGGATGATATCCTATCATTTGAGGAGGAGAAGCAGGCAGTGTATCTGCAGGTTTATAGACCTGTTTACTTCCAGTTGGTGGATGTGCTACTGCACAAAGCTCACTTCCCCTCAGAAGAAGAGTACAGTTCCTGGTCCTCTGATGACAAGGAACAGTTCAGGATCTACAGGTAAATAAGAAGTCAGCATGAAGTCAACAGGAAGTCATCAAGACGTTTTGGAAACAGTTTTGCTTGAGTTTGAAACTTTTGTTGAGCCATATGAACCATATGCTTTGTTCCTGAAAAAAAATCAACTGTATGGCACGATTTGTCTTATAGAGTTGACATTTCCGACACTCTGATGTATGTGTACGAAATTCTGGGCGCGGAGCTTCTCAGTAACCTCTACGATAGGCTGGGCAGACTGTTGATGGACACCGAGCGACCCTCAAGCTGGCAGGTCAGTTCCACTTTCTACTTGTATACCTATCAACATATCAGCCATTCGAAACAGTACAAAGATAAGTTGTATGTCTCTTTTGGCTACTATCATTTTCCTTATTTTTATTACTATTTCATGTTTTTCCCCTTAATCTGTTCAGTATCACTGTCGAGTTGATTTCAACGATTCTTCTACATGCGTGTTAGCCCCTTTTTATGTTCTTCCTTCCTCTTTGTCCTCTTCTCCTAGGACACTGAGGCGCTGCTGTTTGGCTTCCAGTCCATAGCAGAGACCATTGACGTCAACTACTCTGACGTTATCCCAGGCCTCGTTGCCCTTATCCCTCGGATCAGCATCGGCAACATCCAGCTGGCTGACACCGTCATGTACACCATAGGTAGCCAGACCTTTACTGCTGCTTTTACTGCTGATGGCCAAGTCTAATCAAATTAAATCAAACTTTATTTGAATAGATGTTCTAGATATTTTTGTCCGACCTTGTGCTCTCTGTCTCTGTCTTTAAAGCCTTCCTTCCTTCCTCCTCTTATACTGCAGGTTCCCTAGCTGAATGGCTAGCAGACCACCCTGTGATGTTGGGCAATGTATTACCCATGGTGCTCCAGGGCTTGGTGAAGGCGGAGCTTTCTGTGTCCAGCGTGTCCACTCTGAAGAGGATCTGCAGGGAGTGTCGCCATGACCTTGGACCCTATGCTCAAGACATCCTTGCGGTGTCGCAGGTGGGTGGCCGACTGTGTATATTATTGTCATGTTTCAGTAGTTATCCAGGATACTGATCCAGGCTTATTGTTTTCACAGGATGTGCTGATCAAGGAAATCCACAAGGTCAGTACAAAAACCTTGAACCTACAAAATCCATTTTCCTAATCCCGTCATCTTATAATATACAGTATATAATAATGCATATCGTCTAAGATAGACCATTGTGTGTTTACATGTGTGTGTGTGCGGGTACGCAGAGCAGCCAGTGCATGTGGCTCATGCAGGCCCTGGGCTTCCTCCTGTCTGCCCTTCCCGTGGAGAAGATCCTGGGTAGCCTGCACTCCCTCATCAGTCCTCACATCCAGAGGCTGGACGCTCTGTCCCACCAGGAGGTACAGATAGACCCACAGCTCGCAGCCCCAGACCAAGCCACTACACATGGGAACCATGGGGCTTCTACTAAGTAGAGCTATGAATGGTCGACACACTGAACTGCTTGTCTTTGTTGCCTCATTATGTTCACAGCCCAGCCCTGCTAACAAGCTGTCAATCATACACCTCCTGGAAATGCTCTCCAGTCTGTTCACCACGCTAGATGTCAACAGACAGGGCGGAGACTCAGAGGGCGCATCCCAGGCCACACCCACTGCCACCCAGACGAGCCCCAACCCTGTGAGTCCACCAATAGAAACCCTGGGACCTTAGACCAGGTATGGCGAGTCCCTCTGACATCCTCCTAAACCTTTAGTTTTTTCTTCTTCACATGTCTCAGGTGGTGGTGGTGCTACAGGAAGTGTTCTCTCTGATCCAGACCATACTGAGCAAGTGGCTCAGCGACCCTGAGGTGGTGGAGGTGAGTCTAGTGTAAACAACACGGGGGTGTGAGTGTTTGTCGTGCGATCTGTGTGAACGCGGCCCTCACCCCTGACAGCGTCACTGTGTCTCTCCTAGGCTGTGTGTGGGGTGTTTGAGAAGTCTGTGCGGACCCTCCTCCATGGCTTTGCTCCCATGGTGGCCCAGCTGAGCGAGATGCTGGGCCAGATCTACAGCGCCTTCCCACAAGCCTCTGCTCTCGACCTCACACGGCAGGTGGGACCTCCAGACTTCAGATGGGACTATGGTCCGACACTCAATCCCTTTCGTTAACAATCGGACTTTTGTTGCAGATGGTACACATATTTGCAGGAGAGAAGGGCCCTTTCCTTCCCATCCAAGGGCTTATTGAACTGGTCTCATCAACTACACTCTCCATTTTCCAACAAGGTAAGAGAGAGTGAAGAGTGAGGGATGGTCAAACCTGTATTTAAAGCAGGAGCTCCTTCTTGTAAATACAGAAATTAGCTTTAGGCCCCACACAAGTCGAATAATCTGTCAGAGTTCCATGAGATTTCCAAATTATTTTTACTTTTAACTGTACTTTATATTTTGTATGTCATACTTCAATGTAGCAATGTATATTGTTGTTGAATTGTGTTATGCAATGTATGTTATGTTTTGTAATGTATGTAAGGGCCTCATTATAGCCTCCCTGCTAACATGTACAGTAAGTGATATAAGTAATAAAGACAGCTATTGAGATAGATAAACAGGTCCCTGGGAGGTACCATCTTGGATGACTCATCCATCTTTTATAAGTCATGTTGCATGTTTGGTCACCACTGGTCTCTCAATGTCTTTATTCTGTAGGTCCCAGGGATCATCCAGATATTGCCGAGTCATTTATGCAACTCCACGCACAGGTTCGATTTGTGTATTGCTGTCTCACTGAATACATGATCTATACAGTTCAGGATCAACCATGGTGTGCATGCGTGTTCTTGATTCAAGGTACTCAAAAGGAAACCGGATGTGTACCTGTCCAGCCATCTTGATGTCAAAGCGCTATTCTACTGTGGTAAGTATCACTTTGTTTGGACAACATTTAGTCTGTAGCAGGATGTCTCAAAGCAATGGTGGACTCCCAAATTGTGAAACTTGCTGCTTCTGGAGCAGTATCTGTCTGTCCTCAGGTAAACATATAGCTCTCAGTTCCTTTTTCTTAGAGCTGGAAGCCACTGTCAAGCCTGACTGACAACGTGGTCTAACCATGGCTGACAACTCCTATCTGTTTCCCCAGGAGTCCTGTCCCTCAAGTTCCCAGAGACGCCCACAGTGAAGTCAGCTGCCATGTTCTTTGTAAGGAAAATAAAGACAAGCTCCTTGTCTCTGTGGTTTAAGCTACGCTACCCTTTCACATAGTGTACCCTATCGTGTAAATGTAATGTAAACAACTCTATATGACTAGTACCATCTGATGTTGTGTACTCTGGCCCTTCCCACCCAGACAGAGCTGGTGCCACACTGTGTAGACATCCCCCCAGTGGGACAGGTGCTACAGAGAGATGGGAAACTTCTCATCCTCTCCATCCTTGAGGTGAGACACTTACTGGCCTTCGTGAGAGTGTAATCCATGCTAAACAAATATTTAGTTGGCCAATACTCCTCACCCTTGGTATGTGTATAAATACTCATCCATCCATTCCTCCACTTCTTCCCAACTCATGAATGTGCCTCGTTGAGCACTGGATGACTGCCAGGTGACGGAGTCCATCATTGCGTTTTTCTCTCCTGTTTCCAGGCTGTTGGAGGCCAGTCCCCGCGTAGTCTGACGGAGCACTTCTCAGAGGTGCTGTTCTGTCTGAACAGATACTGCCCTGCTCTGTTGGCCCAGTGGCTGAAGGACGGACTACAAACCCCAGGTTTCCCCTCTGCCCAGGTGTCCATGGAGCAGAAAGAGGATTTTAGTGAGCACCTCCTCAGGTAAAAGTTGTTGCTGGGCAACACTACGATTTTTTTTTATTGGGTTACATATCTAGCACAGTGATGTCAGAGCTGGAAGTTGTCACTCCAGCTAACATGCAACTCTCATGCTCCTTCCAACCTCCATGACCCATTCTTAGGCAAGACATTTAGGGAGCCATGGCATTTCCAGCAAACGTAGAAAGTGTATGAAGCCATCTTCTCTTTAACTCTCAGGGAACAGAGCGACAAGAGACGTGTGAAGGAGATATTGAAAGAGTTTTCACTGCTGTGTCGAGGCCTTCCTGGAACTGGATACACTTTGGAATATTAGCCTTCTTGCTCTTCAGACAAAACTGGAACTTTGTACAGGCACCGTCGCCGGGCTACGTACATAAGTGAAGAAGAGGATGACACCTTTTTTTATGACAGGAACAGAGAGCAGGGGACCTTTTATTAGTATACGGGGTGTTAGTATGATCATTGGGAATCCTTATGAAATTGTGCTTGTTTATGTTGCAAATGAACCAGTGAGGCTACTGTTCTTTAATTTTACAGGACCTTTTATTAAACATGCCACACCAAGTTGGCAATACAAGCAGACGACATTTACCAGCAATATCGCCACAAGAACTTACGATGGCCTAAAGATGTGGCAATTCAGAGCCCACCTTATGAATTATTAACTTGAGGGCCAGAAATAAATACAAATGTTTGTTGAATAGCATGTGGTGTTGAGTACGTGATAAGTTAACATTTGATAAACGTTGAAGTCCAAAGAACCTTTTCTATAGGACCCTCTGTATGTACTGTATGTGATTTTATGAGACGAGCATGTATACTATGAAACAGGCAAAAAATAAACACAACAGACTCTCTGCAGCTGCATGGGCAGGCTGACTGTTGGTGTATTCTTTTATTACATTGTCTCCTTAGGACACTAGGGTCAAAGTTCATATATTATCAAAATATAGAAATTCCCCTAGGCCACAGTTTTCAAGAACTCGCTCTCTCTCCAAAATATAAAGTAAAGGATTAGAAACATAACACCTTTATGTGAAGGTGTATATACATATCTTATACTCTCATGAATCTCTCTGTATATCTTTTCCAATACATAATAAACATTTGTAGAACATCCACAAGATGAGAAATTGGACAAACCGTGCACATCATGTCCAGACTAGGCTGTTTTTATCATTATTGACATCACTTAGTAGCCGCAGAAGATAGTAGCCGCAGGTTGAAGGTGGATGTCCTCGGTAAAAAAGGTGGATTTTGTAGGGGTGGTTGGTGCAGCGACAGTGTTTCTAGAAGGTTCTAAGCAGAATGGGAGAGGTAGCATAGAGGTCCAACACACCTCTGCCCCTGTCTGCTCCAGCCACAGCCCCCACCCCGACACTACCGTATCCTCGTAAAGAGGTTCAACACAGACTTGGACTCCTGAGGGCAAAAAACGAAGACACATTCGCATTTTGGATCATAAGATTCAAAGTCCAAGCTGGAGATACAAAGGTGGAGGTTGCTGTGGAGGACACTGTACCTTGGTGCAGCGCGTTTTACTAAAGACGTTCCAGAAGCGCAAGGTCTCGTCGCCGGCGCCCGTCACGATGGCCTCGCCGTCTGGTGACACGGCCTGTGGAGGAAGGCGACGGGACGGCAGTTTACGGCGTGGGACACGACCGGAGACTCATCTCTAATGCGTAAAGTGTTCATAACACCTTTACGAAACCATGTACCAACTCATCGCGGCATTCACAATCTACCAGTTACCTCAAGTCTTACCAGGTAGAGCACCCTGTAGGAGTGTCCTGTCAGCTTGGCCACCTGGGTCAGCGAGGGGTACTTCCACACCAGGATCTGGTTCTGGGAGTAGCCGTGAGTGCTCACCTGGAACATACACCCAAGCCCACCAATGAATCACCCGGTGTGTTCCTTCCATTGGTCTCTACCTTGAACTACTAAAGATCCATAGCATGGGATTCTACAGCTCTTAACCCAAGCCTTGAGGGTGGAGTTATGACCCTGTTGGTTCCTCACCAGCTCGTTGGCATGCTTGGACCAGGCCAGGTTGCAGACCTGGGAGCCCGTGTCGGTGCTTTGCAGCGACTGGCCCGTCAGAGTGTTCCAGAAGCGTAGGCAGCGGTCGGCCGTGCCCCCGCCGGACGCCAGCAGGCCGTGCTGGTGGGGAGACCAGGCGATAGCCTTCACCGCCGCCAGGTGGTCGCTGTACTGCTGCACCGGGAGCAGGCTGGAGCTGTTCCACACCAACAGCTGAGCAGGGAGGACAAAGGGAAGTGTTTCACAAAGGGCTGAAGTGTTTCACAAAGGGCTGCGTTCACGACCACAGATGCTGCTGGAATCTGAAACATTTACATTTATTCATTTAGCATCCTTTCATCAATCCTATCGGAGCCTTGGATGAGGTCTTCCCACCAGTGTAGCTGATCCATTCTCCTCACCTTGTTGTCATTGCCCCCAGAGGCCAGATGCTGGTGGTCTGGGGACCACTTGAGGCCACACACCTCCTGCCTGTGACCCTGGAGCCTCCTCTCAGCAGAGGAAGGGGTGCGCACGTCCCTCTGGAGGATCACCCTGTCTCTGCTGCCTGACGACAGCTGGTCCCCATTCCAGGCCAGGGCTCCTGGACACACACAAGGAGCCAAACAGGAGGGAGAACAGGGAGAGGGTTAGGGTACCTAATTTTGTCCATAACTGTACTTCAGGAAGCCTCGTCGTCCACAAGGCTGCATGAGACTTATCTCGACAAACACACGAAACCCCTACGCTGCCACCCACGCCAACCAGACTTGATCCCAGCATGCATCACTGACCCACGCGTGCCGAGTGTCCCTCTAGGCTGGTCAGTTTCCTCCCTCCTGCTGCATCCCATATCTGTACATAGCCCTTATGGGTTCCCACGGCAACCAGGCTCCCCTGAGAGGTAGAAAAGGAAGAAGAAGAAGAAACAAAGTTGAAAAAACTCTAGTGCGGGGGAAAAAACTGTCCACTAAACAAACGTTTGCATATTCAGTGTGTTTGCAGTCCTGTTGACTGACCCTTTCGTTCCAACACACTGATGTCACAGTGTCCCCATCCACTGAGAGGTCACACAGTCTCGTCACCTACAAAGTGAAATACAAGGACGGAACATGAGCCATCGCGCTTACAAGCTCTATAAATATCCTCTTCAATCTGTTATTGCAAATCAAGGTCTTTTTTTCTTTTCTTGGGACAGGTGGTGGTTGTAAACAGAGCCCCCTACTTTTCCAGGCCTTTCCGGCCTCTCACCTGACTGGTGCAGGCGCTCCACAGGTACACACAGGCCCCCAGGCCCACACTCAGCAGGTTGCCAGCCGACCAGTCCACTAGATTGAGGTAGAAGTCGTCCTGTAGCTCTGGTGCGTCCAGCACTTTGAAGGGAATCTTGGAGATCTTGCGGGCTGGCTTTCGAGGAGAGCGGAGCAGCTTGTGGCTGCAGAGACACAAACAATCAAGGGATAACATGGGCCACAAAGTCCACTTTCTTTTTCGACTCCGATTACGGAATTTGTGTGTCGTGATGCTGCCCATACACATTTAGTAAACCGAGGCATGGCATTTAAAGCATGCATGAGGGTATTTTGTCATTTAAAACAACACAGATCACTCAGTACTACACCTCTTGTTGCTGAGTGGAGAGAGGGAGTACGGTGAGACTTCATTTGCACCGTCGAAAGGCACTCTCTTAGTGTGGACAGTGTACTGAGGACAACAGACCCACAGCGTCAGTCAGACACATGGAACAAAACCTACACTTAAAATACAGACGGATGACGACAGAAAGCGTCACCTTATTGTATTTGGGAGAGACACACGGAGGGCAGTGTTATGGAGCACCGGGTCTGGAGCCCGTCAGAGTTCTCACCCTAAAGAGGCTGCGACTGTGTGGGGACAGGACCGTGTGTCTGCGATCATCTGAGAGGGGGTCAGGGACCGCCTCTATGCCTGCGCCCAGCAACTCGTTCCTCAGCAAGGCGGCATAGGCCACAGCATCTACAAGTGAGGCGGGAAAAGAGGGGGCAGAGATGGAAAGAGAGGCGAGCCCTTTATCTGCACTGAGGGTGCCATACCACATGGCTATATGGAACATTCTAAAGTTTGTGCTGATGTTGATGTAATGAATTTCTACCTTTTCCCGTGTCTGAACCTGTGTCTTTCCCTCTCTGGTTTTGATTGGGAGATCGACAGTTTTCCTGTGTGGGAAGATGGAAAAGTAATATGGGTGAATGTGACCGTGACTAGACAGCAAAAAGTATCAGAACAGAGGTGTAGCTTACGTTGGCATAGTGGAAGTTGATACTCCAGTTGCTTCCGGCGCGGGTGGGAATGAAGCGATCTCCCGACTTGACACTTACGGGACTGCATGTGGCACCTTCCAACTATAATGGGCAGAGAGGCACAAATGGTTAACAGTGACATTTAGTTCCTTTATCAGCCCATAACTCTTTTTAAGGTTACAAAGGCTTTTTTTTCTTTCTTTTTTGGGAATTCTAGTCTAGTCCTTAGATACAGAGTTATTGCTTCCAGTACCTTCACGCGTTTTGTCATCACTTACTTTAGCAAGCTGACTCTCTGGCAGATTTTGATGGTTGATTTGCCTGAGCAGCCGTCTCTCATATTCCTGGTCCATTGCTACCTTACCACTGGCAGGTGTCTCTGGTCCCCCCCCCCCACCCTCTGTCCCCCCTTGAACCGTCACTCCCTTTTCCTCAGTCTGCACACGGAGACCCCCTTTGGCCTCCCATCCCTGAGGAGAGGAATTGAATTATGTTTCCAAAGTGAGGCAAAGATAGAAAGACAACGTTTTGTCAGCCAGCTCAGCACATTATGCACCAGCTTAGATGCTGGACCTCCTGCCAGTCAGTGATGACAATAAAATATACTTATTTTAAGCCGGACAGTGTGTGTGTGTATGTGTTGCAGTTTGAAAGACAGTCAAACTGTTGTCATGGTTGCTATCATTCCCCAGTAAACAACAAAACCACACCGCTGTCTAGCTAAATGCAGTTACCTGACGACTCAGAAAAGAAGATCATTCTTACCCTCTGCTCAAGTAAAAAACAAACGTATTGACATTCTTGGGGCTCTAGTAGTGTAGACAACAATGCAACATCACTTTAGTTTTCCTCCTCAATGGACGTTATTGGTTAACATCAAATATTTTACTCAAGATGTCAGCACTCAGTAGCTTTCAAATCGCCATCGACTCTACTAATGTTGTTTATGTCTGGACCAAGATGGCGACGAATCAGCTGTACACCAGATAGTCTTGTGGCATTTACAAGAAAGCTCAACAGCGCCACCTCGGGTTTCTTTTTCTTTCTTTATTCTGAAAAGAAGACAAATCAAAGCTGCTGCCCTTTTTTATTAAAGAGTGGCATCCAATTACTGTAGTACAGAAACTTTAAACTGTGTGTCCTTTATGGGGTAATGCGTGTTGCATATTCAGTTACTGTAATCATAAATAGCAAGTAGCCTACCTATATGGTAGACAACCTTTATGCTGTCAATTAGTAGCTATTGGGCAAGACATTTGCATAATATGAACTCTTAATAGCCCATCTAAACCATGTTGTAAGTTTTACACTTACACAAAGTATTAGACAGCATACAGTTGACAATAAGTAATGGGGCTGTTTAGCCTCAAAATGGAGCATCCCAATCGATTTGCGAAACAAAAAAATTGCATATTTGGTTGAAACCAAACATATATATCCCATCACTGACAGTAAACTGAAAAACTACAACATTCCATTGTTGGCAGTCACCTTGAGGAAACACACATTTTGAAGGGTTTTGGCGACAAGACGGCAGATCCCTGTGGCTCCAAGATGGGCTCTTCTCCAGGAGCTGGAGAGAAAGTAAACCTCTGGAGAAGGGAGGTGAAAAAGAGGAAGAGCTCCATATGGGCAAGTTGCTCTCCTAGACACATCCTCTTTCCTGAGATTGAGGGGGGGGGGGGTTGTCAGGTGAAATTATATATTATTTATTATGTCATTTTACCAGGAGGGTCAGAAATCAGGCAACGTCTATGATTATTAGAGTATTAGAGGTTATCACAAACCTGTAGAGAAAGGGAAAAAGGCCTGCCTTTTACAGAAATGCCCATGCTCATTCAGAAAGTGCTGGGGGTAAAACATTTCTGGTTTCTCCCATTCTGTCTCATCACGGAGCACTGATGAAAGGTTGGTGACCAGCACAGTTTTCTATGAGAGAGGAACACCCCTTTATGTTGACACTTCATGGCATATCATAGCAACCATGGCATAAAAGTCTTGAAATGACATCATTTCTTTAAATATTACCTGCGGAATAAAATATCCTCCCACAGTGGTGTCTTTGCTAGACACCCTGGGTATGTTGAGCGGGATTAAGTTGGCCACTCTTTGCGTCTCATGAAGGACAGCCTCAGTGTACGGCATGTTGATTTTGTCGGTCATGCAAGGCTGGCGAGACAAGCCAATCACACGCTCTATCTCATCCTGGACCTTCTCTGTTGAAATGAAAGAGTAGAGGATAAGTTCTAGTGGACTGATTGGATGGAAATTAGTCAGCCAAATGGTGTGTACTTACCCTGCACTTCTGAGTATTTCATCATGTAAAGTAGAGCAAAGCGCAGGGTGTTGGTGACAGTCTCCGTTCCAGCCTCAAACAAGTCCAGAGTACAGAACGCCAAGTTTTCTGAGTCAAACCCAGCCTCAATGTCATTCTTTTTCTGTAAATTGCATATTCCAAGGGATTATAAAATATAGGTATCTAAAGTACAATGCATAAAAAAATGGACATGGTTGTACAGTAACCTTGTCTATTTCTGCAATGTAGGTGTCAATAAAGTCCCTGTGGTTAAAAGGGTCCCAGTCCCTCTTGTGTTTCTCTATTTCCTTTCTCAGGAAGGAGATGAGCCTGGCATAGTTGGAGAAGATGATGTCATGGGGGCCGGGTAAACGTTTGAAGAGCCACGGGAATATGTCATACATCTGAGGAGAGCACAGAGAGGATCCTGGTAGATAAACACAGCCATACCTGATAGAGATTTCAACAGACAGTGACCATGTTTCCAGCTACGTGGGGTGGGATATGTAGGTACAAAGCAATTGTTATCATGTAATAGCAAAGATATTTTATATTTCTCCATATAATGATGGTAATTTCTGGAACTCAACAACTTGACAAACTGTATGTCACACCTGAGCAAGGGGTGTGCCTGCCAATAGAATAGATTCCTGGCTAAGTTTCAGAAGGTTCTGGAAATCAATGTCATCGTAGTCAAATCGCTTCCCAAACACCAAGGATCCAATAACATTGGCAGCAGCATTGTTTATTATAACATGGGGGTTAAAGGGACCTCCTGTTAAGACATTTTACAAAAATCAGCAATTATTTAATTAAGTTATCCAATAATTGTGAAAGTGTAGATTCACATAAACATGTCACTGTTACACCAAACATACAAGGACTTATAGTTACTGTTGGTACTAACATAAAAGTTACAATGCTTAGCATCATATGCAACCATCATCACTTCATAAGTCATTTCAGATATTAAAATAAAGAAATTATATGACGGCACAACTGAAGTCCTCCACTTACCCATTTCCTGTTGGAAAGTCTCACACAGGAAGTTACATTCCAGCTGTATGTGATATTCCAGGGTTCTTTTTCCTTCACCAAAGTGTTTCAAGTGGGCCAAAGAAAACTGCCTCTGTCTCCTCCATTTGTATCCATTGCTGAAAGAAATCCCTTGAAATGGATCACATTACTTTAAGAATGAACACTCTAACATAAATAAAGACATTTACAGGATAAACAACAACAACAATTTGATTTACATAACTTACCACGTCCTTTAAAAACTTCATTAAACAATGGGGACAGTGGTCGATCTAAAAATATGTTTCCCTGCGTCACCAAAACATCCTTCACCATCTTGTATCCTGATACAAACACTATCTTATCTGCTCCCCATCGAAGGCTGAAAACGTTACCAAATTGTTTGGCAACCTGAACACATTCACAAAATAGCATATAATTAGCATTAGACCCAACATAACCACTTACTTTAATTAAACTACAATCAAACTAAACTCAAATCAAGTCTAGGGAACAGGGTGGCAAGAAGTGAAATCTTGAGAATTCCCTGTGTGTATTGTAATCTATTGGCTTTCTAAAACACAGAGTTGAATGCTAATGCTTGTGTCTTTTGATACATACAAGCTCTCACATACAAGCTGCAGGTCAGTATTACCTTGTCCATTGCATGGTGGTCGAAACCAATAAAGACATTCCCCAGGAAAGGCAGAGGCCAAGGTCCAGGTGGAAAATTAGGAGGTTTTCTATTCTTGATAAAATCAGCCAAAAGAAGAAAAACGAAGAAAAGAAAAAGTCCACTCTTTAGATCCAGCCAATCCAGAACTGAATGCACCAACATGCTGCAAGTTCAATGTCACAGGGGAAAGGCTTGGAATCTGAGATTTGAGAAGAGCAAAAGTTCCCCTGAAAACCAAATCGTTAAAAAACGAAACTTGAGAGGTGTTATTTCTTCTCTCTCTCTCTCTTTCTCTCTCTCTCTCTTTCTCTCTCTCTCTCTCTCTCTCTCTCTCTGTCTCTCTCTCTCTCTCTCTCTCTCTCTCTCTCTCTCTCTCTCTCTCTCTCTCTCTGTCTCTCTCTCTCTCTCTCTCTCTCTCTCTCTCTCTCTGTCTCTCTCTCTGTTACAACTGTTAGTTTCTCCCCTCCCCCATTGCCTCTTTTTCTTATTCACCCTTTTCCCTTCATTCCCAAGAACACTCTAACCTGAACTCTAATGTGTTTGCCCCTCTGGAATCACCTATTACATAAGGGCTGCTAAACAAGCCCCCTATTAACACAGAGGGACAAGGGTCACTCTTTTTTACACATCTAAACCACAGTCGCCTTCTTCAATATGAAAACAGCTAGGGAGGTGCCTGTCTCTATGCACTCTATGAATATAGGACTGTACTAAAGGCTAATTACTGACACTGTCATTGCTTTATTGCACTTGTTGATTATTGACAAAATCATAGAAATTGAGAGTCTAAAGTCACAAAGTCCTCTTGTTTTTTTGTTTTTTTTTCAGGATTACTATGTAACAACAATCTCATCAGGTTGACAGAAAATTCTCAGGTGGAAAATTAGGAGGGTTTCTATTCTTCAGAATATCAATTCAGACTATCAATCAGTCAGAAGAAGAAGAAAAAAAGTCCACTCTTTAGATACAGCCAATCCAGAACTGAATACAGCAACATGCTGCAAGTTCAATGTCACAGGGGAAAGGCTGCGAGGCTGAGATTTGAGAAGAGCATACTCCTTTAAAAGTTCCCCTGAAATCTGAAAACCGGTACTCATTTATTTTGAATGGTTTAAAAAAGTGCTTGTTTACTTAATCTATGGCTGAATACAATGATACAAAGGAGATCTAAACTGGATTCCAATGCAAGATGTTGGTGACAGTCTCCATTCCGCCACCCCTCAAACAGTCCAGGGTACAGAATGCAAGGTCATCTGAATTGAACCCCGCATCGGTTTTCTTTTTTTTTTTTTTGTCTGTAGGTTACACAATCCGAGGAAAACTTTTCTTGTGAATCCTCATGTACCGCAAGAAAAAAGTTAGCATTTTCAGACACAGGACATGCAGTCTCTCTCTCTGTCTCTCTGTCTCTCTCTCTCTCTGTCTCTCTCTCTCTCTCTCTCTCTCTCTCTCTCTCTCTCTCTCTCTCTCTCTCTCTCTCTCTCTCTCTCTCTCTCTTACTCTCTCTGTCTCTCTGTCTCTCTCTCTCTCTCTCTCTCGCTCTCTGTCTCTCTCTCTCTGTCTCTCTCTCTTTCTCACTCTCTCTCTTTATGTCTCTCTGTCTCTCTCTGTCTCTCTGTCGCTCTCTCTCTGTCTCTCTCTCTCTCACTCTCTCTCTTTATGTCTCTCTGTCTGTAGCGACTGTTAGTTTCTCCCCTCCCCCATAGCCTCTTTTTCTTATTCACCCTTTTCCCTTCATTACCAAGAACACTCTAACCTGAACTCTAATGTGGTTGCCAGTCACTCAGGAATCACCTATTACATAACGTCTTTGTTTAGTATTCCTCTGCCATAATAATTCATGGCAAATGAGGATCAACACAACAGATCCCAGAGGCACTTCGAGGACTTGCTTGAAACTGAATCCTCCACCAGGGGGCAGATTGGTGCTGGTTTCTCCACTTCTGTTCCAAATCTGCCTTGGCAACTAAGCAGGTGCATCTGTGACAGCTGATGACATCAGCTGACAATTGCATGTTGGGAATGAATGCCTATTCCAGCCTGTAATACTGTTTGAAAAATAATTAAATATTCAAGTTATTTAATTATACAGAGAATCAATGTGTTGCCATTATGTGTATTCCAGCAGGAGGTTATGTGTTATACCAGCAAGTGGCAGTGTTGCAGTCCCTGCTGAATTATCCAATTGTCTCTGGGCAGAAAATGCTTTACAGCAAGAAAGGCTGAGAAAAAAAAGAATCAGGAGAAAATGAGGTCATCCTTTAAAGCGATAGTGACACTCAATAGTTTTCTACTCAGACTGCAGTGTTAAGCACAAGTGTGCTGTGCTAGCTTGATTCTTTCCGGAGCCTAAACCACATGTTTGAAATGAGTGAAAGTGTATATGCATTACTGCATGTGTGCGCTAAAAGAGACAGGGAGAGAGAATGAGCATTAAACAATCTTCCATCATTTCCCATTGTACAATGGATTGTGGCCTATGCTCTGCCTTGTTAGCATACAGCCTCAGTTCCAATGCCTTAGGCTAAAGAGAAACATCACACATTATGAAAATTGGTTAACCAACACTCTCTCTAAATTGCTCTTAGTCTTTGGGTTCCCTTTTAACTTGTTGTGTCATTGTGTTTTTCCCCTGTTACAGTAATGTGACACACTAGTCACATATGAGTCATGCAGCCTTCCCAATGACCCATCAGAATCAAATGCTGATTCAAAAGAAAATATTAATAGTGGATTTTCCGGCAACCATATTTTCAGAGGAGGCATCAATGAGTTTCTCATTTCAAAGTTCTCGAACTTTCCCCCTGAAAGCATAGCGTCTTCACATGACAAGGAAAAACTACTGGTTCTCTAATAAAAACATTGTGTTGGGGAGTTGGGGAAGTAAATCTCTCGTATTTTCCCCTCTGAACTCCTCTCTGTAGTTTTGCATATAGAGCTGTGTCCAGGTCTGGACTGGGACTGAAAAACGGCCCTGGACTTTGAAACACAGATCGGCCCTCGACCTTGTATTTTTATAATATTTTTTTTTGCATTATGCCGCTTCTGTTTGACCGGCCGTTCTGGAAATCTCCCCACTCTCCCGATGGCCAGTCTGACCCTGGCCGTGTCAGAGACCCAGTCATGGTGTCATCTTACGTAGGTCCCGGCTGTGTTGAGCTGGCCAGATAACACCCTGTGTATAGAGCTGACCCCAGTTTTAACCTAGTAGCACATCTCCTGTCTCCACCCAACCGTCAGTCAAACCAAATCGGTGACCCAAAAACATTTACTCAGCACCTTGTGCTTCACAATCTCTTTTTTGGCCTCCTTGTGGCATCAACCCTTGACACCGCAGGCTAAAGATAACCCCAGAGTCATGTCAGCACACTAGTGAAACCCCCACACTTGCTCCTTAAATTAAGGTTTTTATGTTGTAAAGGGAATTTACAACATATGCAACAGCTAGTCAGTTACAATAGGGTTAAAATATGACTAGAAGGTAGTGTGGATAGATGGGTGCATAAATCATCATCTTATTTCTTCATTCTTATTTTAAGGTACAAATGTATTTGTAATCGCAACTTTTTGTTACAACATGCTTTTTGTTATAGATGCTGTGTGTGTTCATTGTTATTCCTGATCAATGCTGCGGCAACAGTGCTGTGTGTCAGTCTGTCTGTCTGTCTGTCTGTATGGTTTGTATATGTCTGACACATATAAACCGTGACACCCTCTACAACCCTCTTGTAAGCAGTAATAGAGGGATTTTCCTTCCCACTGTCTCCCCCCTGGAATCCTATTTCCGGAATTGGGTTGTTCATTTGCTTGGTTTCCCAAAGAGACCGGGAATGACAGACCATGGAAAGGCAAGTGTGGCGCTGTGGCTGCAGAGAAAGAGGCAAGAAGTAGAGAGACACAGAGAGAGACAGAGAGAGACAGAGCGATAGAGAGAGAAAAAGAGAGAGAAAGAGAGAGCGAGAGACAGAGAGTGAGAAAGCCATAGAGAAAGTGGGAGAGAGCTGGATCGAGTCCCTAACCAGTAAAGACAAGCCCAAGCAACAGACTTGACTAAAATAGCACAAGCGAGCATCCTTGTGGGGGCCATGAATTTCAACATGATGGGTGTAATGACACTGACGGGATTAGACATGCAACATTAACCATCTCAGAGTGGATGGGATGGGAGGAGGCCCACGGCTTTCAGTCACCGACACCTTCTGTCTGTCTGTCTGTCTGTCTGTCTGTCTGTCTGTCTGTCTGTCTGTCTGACAAATTCCTTGTTTGTGTACACTTACTTGGCAAATAAACATGATTCTGATTCTGGTCTGTCTATCTGTCCGTCTGTCTGCATCTGTCTCTGTCTGCATCCACACAATCCGCTTTCTTTCTCTCTTACTCTCTCAAAGAGCACCTCGTGCTTGTTTCTCCACCTGAGAACAGGGAACACTGTTTGACATCCTTGGCAAAGACTACAACAATAAGAGGAATCATTGCAAAGGACGGATTGTGACAGGTTTACCAAGGATCTTAAAAGACTTCCCTGTCTTTGGAAGACTAAAATGATTAATTAGTTCACTTACTGTAAACCCTATTATGACAGTATGGCGTTCAAGGCGTCTGGACTTTAGAAAGAGGGCAAAAACTGGATAAAGGATACAGGTCAAAGAAGGAGAGATCTTGTGAATGACGGACAGCATGTAAACAATAATGCTAACCCTTTTATTTTCTATTTATTTCTTTTATTGAAAGACTGGGACTGTCTCGGAAAAGGTAGAGAAAACATCACAAGTTATGAGTATTCCACTTACTATCTTGCAACAGATGGGCTCAGCCAAAAACTGAGATGAGCTTCTCAGACCCATTCTGAGGTTTCTGTCTGGTGAAGAAGCAAATCAACACAGGTGTAAAACATGAAGACTTAGGGTTAGGGTTTCTCCTAGATGTTAAAACAAGTCTAAGCACTACTTTGGAACATTTTGTGTTACTACAAGTTGTGTTAAGCCCTCTCTCAGTAGCTAATGTTCCGTAAATCTCCCACATCCCTGTATCTTCTGGATGGTTACTGTTTAGACACAAAAAACAGATTGCATTTCCTACCTTTGTAATATCACAAGGTCTAATCCATTGAAAGGTTTATGGTAAATGTCCCTCTACTTTAATTATTGTAACAGCTTGCATTGGACCATGGTCCAGAATTACATTCACTGACGTTTGCAAGTAGATAATGACAATATTGGTCTTCCATGATGCACACTGCTCAAGGCCAATTGCCGTGTCTAAAGTAAATCTTAAATACATGACGCAGAATAACAATTCACTCATTACCTTATCCACTCATTACCAAGGAAGCCATATTTAGACACACTTGTATAGCATGCAACCACTGTTTTAGTTGGAGAGCTTTATAATCCCTAATCCTGATGTACTATTATCTCATTGTGTAGAGTATCCAGCGACTGCCTACCATGTTTTTAGATAACTTAATAAAAACCTGTGTTGTCAGCAAAAGCCACTTAAAACATTTGGTTGTACGTGTTGTAATGCTTGTATGCGTGTCTGAGTATGTGTGTGACATGTGGGTGGGTATGTATATACTGTACACACTGTAGGCTGTGCATACATACAGTGTGTGTGTCTTCTTATGTCAGCAAAATGTCAATTGCTTTGCGGGGTCATGACCTCCTTAAATGCATAGAGGCAGGAAGTCCATCTGTTTCACTGTGAACGAACAGCTATTACTCACCACCCCCACATCTGAGGGTCTAATACTAGATGTACTGTACCCTTCATATCTCAAACTAACTGTGTCTCTGCGATACTTGTCCTCTGAACAATGCAACTGTTTTCCTCAATAGATAGATCTTTCGAACTTGGTAAGTTAGGAATAAGTCTCTGGCACATGCATACAAACACATATACACAAACTTGCCAAAACCCCCTTAATAGCTCCAAACTGCTTTGGCCTTCCTAAAGCTATTCAGCCGGGTTAAAGATGGATAAGAGAGTGTGAGATGGATGCCCCTTGGAACTATGGGAGCTTGAATGAGAGCTAGCACACACAGCAATCCTCTGGACAAGTTTGGCACCCGTGCCCGTAACTGTGGGCCAAAGCTCATGTTGCGTGCTAACTCTCTCCCTCCCCCATCCTCTCGTGCTCTCCCGCTCTGCAATTATATGCTGCGCTCCCACCCAAACATGCAAGAATAGGCCTCCTCAGTCAACAGACAAACCAACTCATTTTGTCCTTAAACCATGACATCATGATCGTTTGGCTGAACGCAAGATGCAGGCTTGATTTAACTTTGTCAGGGAAGTTGGTGTGTCACACAGAAATGTGATGGGCTAAACCATAACTTGCGTTACACAGTTCAAAGTTTTCCAAACTACACCCTAAAACGTATTACATACCACCTCATGGTTCAACATGGAATGTCCGTCCACACTGTCTGCCCACACAACAGACATGAGTACATTATGAATTTACCCTTAAAAAATGATACTATGTTGGAAATGTTGTTGAAGTGTTACCTGCGGTATGTGTTTGTGTGCAAGTGCTGCTGGGTTAGGGGGCACAGCTCCATCTATCAAGCAATGGGCAGCTATTGTGCCTTGCACACCTCATTTTCCAAATCTGCCTCGCAACAGAGTCCTCTCCCCTCTCCCTTCTGAGCGTTTGTGTGTGTGTGTGTGTGTGTGTGTATGACAGACAGCACCCATGGCAGGCACCTCCGCCTGGCCTTTCTAACAAAGACCTGTGGGTTTCAGCACAGCCCCTCTTCTCTTGCTCCCACACGCTCATAAATAACAGCACAGAGTCGTGAGCCAGGCCGGAGAGAAAAATGGATAGAAGAGAACCATTTAGGCCGTCCTCCTTTGCCTTACAACCGGCTTTTCAATGACCACCACCCCCCCTCCTCCCATTCTGACACCAACCTGAATCATCTCCACTGCTATGTCAGTGAGGGAGAAGCCATTTAACAGGGCCCCGGGGTCATTGTTAAGGAGGGGGGTTAGGTCCTCAGTGCCAGGGTGTGTGAGATGGCAAGGAGGGTCAGAGGTGAAGGTCACAACATAGGAGGGAGGGCAGGGAATAAATCCTGTATCCCTGACGACAATGGCCGCTGTCCCCCACACCACACACCCCCGACAAAGGTCCCATTGTAGGCAGCGATGGCTTGTTGTGTGCTGAAGCTGTGCCTAATAGAGTTATAGTGCTGATTTGATGGCTAGTGTGCAGAGAATCATCCTGTCTCCAAGGGTCTTTGCTAATCCTCCCCCCTCCTCTAAAATCCCCCCACTCAACCTCCAAGATATTTTTCACCCTGCTCCTACAGGTACCTGTGTGTGTGATTTGTGCAAAGGTGAACCAGGCGTGCTGTGTGTATCGGACAACTTTAAGTTGTGACTTCATGGATTCAAGGGTCTTTTGACTGGGAAAGATAAGATGCTTGTGGCGGGTGGGGTGGGGGAATGGAAAGAGGAGCAGAGGGCAAATGACAACACCCAACTTTTATCCCTGTCACCAAAGCTAAGACCTTCAGGCAGTCACAAAGTGGAGTGCCTCACTGTCACCTCTGTTAGTTAGATTAGGGGCCAACACAGAAGAGTGAAATGGGGGGGGGCATTTTGGCAGGCAGGCAGATAGACAGACAATACTTGCAGGAAGAGTCAGCCTCCAGAAGACTATGGAACAGTGAGGATGTTGAGCATATACTGTGTGCCACTTTTGCTGATGTAGCGAGTTCCTACAGAATGGTGCCCCATATGGTTTGACGGTCTCCTCTCAACATTGGTTTCAGTTTTTTTTTGGCTTCTTTTGGCTTTTTCCTGACCTCCTTAAAGAACATGCTATGTTTCCCAGGGCCCAGCTATTTGAAGCTCATACTTTTGGTCATCATATTGCTGTTCCAGCTCAAGCTGCTCAGACACTGTACCCACTAACATTTCCACAATGGCAGGGTCCTAGGGGCCAGACCATAGCCGTCCTACACTCTGCCCGCACTCCAGTTGCCTCTGGCACCGTCCCCTGCATGCTTTGTGTTATGGTTCTGGCAGTTGCTCAGGGAAACCCCACAGTCTCTCCATAGAGAATTCAGAGCACCCTCTCAGGAAGGTTACCGTTATGCATCGCTTCAATGGTGGTGAATCCAGACAACAGCTCTTGGAATACATGCATTTCCCCAGCTTCACAGTGAAACAGCATGATTGAACCCAGGACACAAGTCTGAATAAACTCAGACATAAATAGTTTTGGCTTTATGATCAGTGCCAAGATAGTATGTGAAGTATAGACATCTCCAGTAAACACAATTGAAATGTATGACTTTCCATTCATGTGAATACGCCAGAGCACATCTTGGTTTGTGTCACGATTCAGGCAGAATACAGATGAGTCATGTTAGCCAGCAGGCAGCTGGTGAAGCTTGTAGTATCAGCCTATTCTGTTAACCCCACGATTAGCTCCCACTGATCCTATCAGGGCTGTCTAAATCTGGGTAACAGAGCCTGAAGGTTTATCCTGCATGCCGCCCCTCTGAAACCCACCCAGTTCACATCCTAAAAACACTCTTATAACATATCCACACAGAACACACACACACGCCTTTCACTCTTGGAGATATCCACTAACTCCCAACCCCAGGCTCACCAGGGGAATAGCTCGACACCAATAGCTCTACACAGATTCAGAACTGGTACTAGTATTAAAAGTGTTTGCACAGAAGAATCTTGGGAGTGAAAAATGTCACGGAGGTCAGACCCTGGGATCAAGAGGGCACATTCTATGTCCAGACTGACACAAGGGGGATGGGCAGCCACTGACATGTCCTGACACGCCATTCACAGGGCAATATGAACTTCCAAAAAGCATGCATCTCCCCCCCCCCTGCATGAAAAACACACCTGTTAACTGGCGGTTGTATTTCCTAAAATCCCCCTCTGATTGCAAACTTCCTCAAGCCCACGTCTGACTCTCAGGAGCAATTTGGGAGTGATACATTTTTTTTAAAGGGGTGAAATGATAAATAAACGAATTACTGAGCAGTATTTGTGTGTGTTCAGGGGCTCTCTGGCATAGTGTGAGAAGATAATGAGACAGACTGAGTGGCCTTAGAAACAGGAAAGCTTCTCCTCACTCATGGGAAAACTAAGTATTTAAGCAAATCCTCACACCAACTCTGATAGGGGTCAAAGGGGAGGCTACCATAAATGACTGGACATCAACAGAAAAAGACCTCTGACCAAACAGGCCTTGTTCACTGACTAACGTAACCACACAGTTGTCTCTAGGACGACCCCTTTGGACTGGGTTTGCATCACAATGCTGTTTTATGTTTGGCTGGAAACAAAGCTTGTTTTGTATGTATTTAGATACAATTCATAAGTATTGATACTAACATAATGATAAAAAGGTATGGCATATCATCATCAACAAAAAGCTATAAGAGCCAAGATGTTTCATTTTAAGTATATTGCTTGGTTGCTGAGATTTTCTTCATAGGTTTGCTATGCTGATAAAACTACAAGGCCATGGAAGCATGGTTTAAAATCTGTTTATTAATCAAGGTGATAGCCATTCACTCACAGGACGGAATTGCATCAAATATAACAAGTCAACAAAGCAGAAATAAATAATAAGTTTGAGAAGTACCGGGAAAAAAAAATATATATAAAATATTGTTTTTTATATATACCATTACAAATTTTACATACATATTTGAGTCTATTCAGGCCACATACACAATAAATACTAATACAGATACAAAAACATGTGTATGTCATAACATTTTATTAAAGGTATGCAGTGCTGGAGAGCATAATCATATTTTGTATCATTACTTTGTAACGTAATATAAATATATGCTGACAAGAAACGATGCATGAACAAAGTAGCCTAGTTCCATTCACACCGTCTGGAGTTACAGTTACCTCCATGCCTGGGGAGAAGTGAATGAAACGATCTGGTCTGGAATGTACCATGTTTGTTGAAAGTCTTAAGAATAGTCACTAAATTAACCTACAGGATATATCTACTAAAGTCTTATAAATAATGAATATCTCCCAAAACACAAGTAATTATCATATTTTCGTAGGATATGATGCATTTAACTGTCTTTGACCACAGAATCACCACCCTCTTCAATCGGCAGATTTTGGTTTCTCCCAAGATGATGTTACAAATTCCTGTTAAAGTCCCTTTGGACCGGAGAATAAAGAGGGTTTCAGCCTCGGCACATAAAGTGTGCAAGGACATTGCAAGGAGTGACAATCTTTTGACTACACTGCATTTCTTTGCAAACTCTATTAAACAATATCAGAATACTTTACGTTTTGGTTTACAATGTGCCTAGAAGTTGGATTTAAACATTCTGTAACTAGACGTATCCCGGGGGACGTGGCGTTGCGCCTCTAAACATTTCTCGGTATATATTGAAAACTAGTAGCCTACTATTCATTTTTTGGGCAGCTGGAACGTGTCATACCCTGCCAGTTGGACAGGCTCGAGGTAAAAGGCTTGGAACGTGATGTTCCATACTGCCGAAGTTCTATTTTACATCGAAATGGACCAAGCACCTCCAGGTAGGCTATGCCTTTTGTCGGATCTGCATTGTCAAATGTGGCACAGTTTCTCACCTAGGTAACTGGCAAAGCTGACACCTGGTCGGTGTCGCACGGGTGTCTGTGTCCGTATTAGTTGACACTATCCTGCCTCCCCCAAGACACTGCCCGAGCATAGCGCATTTCGCTTGCCAATTACGTAATAGCATACCTACCTTGAGTATGCTATGAGCAATGGAGAATTGCTCTTGGACCTACCAGTCTTTCAACTTATATTGAAATATAATAACAACGTTTGTTACAATAAACCATTAACTTTTGATAAAGCTTGTTCAATGGTTGTTAATGGCCGAGAGTGAAGAGTTGTGTATTGAGTGCTCTGAAAATGACGCATGAAAACTGCAGCTCCACTGCTTTGTTCCATTTCCTTGACTGCAGCCGACCGTGGTGAATGTGTGCCCTGCCATGGTGCGCTTGCGTTGCTGAGTGCAGGAAACCATAGATGGCAGACAAAAAGCTTTCCCAAAGTGCCAACTATTGCCTGCATTGATGTAACATAATATTACATTTTGATGACGGTCAACCTCAGCAAGCTGCTTTTGGACAGATGAGTTAGACGTGGGGCTTTTTGTGATATTTCTGTGGAGCTCTGGATGACAACCCCCAGAATGGTGGGGGTAGCTTTAGAGCAGCCAGGGAGGTTATGGTAGAATTTAGCTGAGTCTTGAGTCCTGCTTCCTATTTTGCAACCACTGTGCTCTTGCACCTGCCTTTTGTTTATTTAAAAGTTAGAAAAAAATGGAAACGGATAGAGTAGGAAACCCACATTTTCTTCTCACTGAGAGTCTTGTTATGTTCTGCTAGATGTTTCATGAAAGACACTTTTGTAAGTTCCTGCAGTGAAATATATTACCCCTCTCCTGCTCCTGGTGTGGTTTGGATCCTAGCTTTTTACATTTTTGGGTTTTCTTTTTCGTGTTTTTTTTTTGTTGTTGCCAGGTTCAGAGTTCTTGTTAGTTTTATGATTACGGGAAAGTTAAGAGGATTTTGGAGATTCTGGATTAGAAAAAAAGGGGGGTTGGAGGATCAGATTTAAGAAATGTATTCTGTGGTTGTTCAGAAGATTTAGGGTGAGCATTTGAACACTAATTAAAATGAAGGTTCTTCATGTAACAATCAGATTTGCATTTTATTGAAATAGATTGAAAATGGTCTTGATGTAATTTACAGAAGTGCTTAATACTCTGCTGACCTGTCATTTTATCAGCTTGGGACATGCTTGGGCTTGTCTGGAGATTGTGACAATGCTAGTGAAGGGTGCTTGTGTGTGTGTTGGCAGGTTTTCTCTCAAGAGAGTTGATAAATGTAGAGACTGGTATACAGTAAACCTCCTCCCTCCAAACAACAAGTCTGATATTTTTTTGTCTATTTTGGTCTTTCTCTCTGCCTCACAGCTCTCCCACCTAGGTCAATGAAGCCAATGTCCTCCACCAACTGCCCCAGAGGGCCTCCAATCTACCCCTTGGAGGATGCTGAGTGGTACTGGGGTGACATTACCAGGTAACAGGTCCCCTGTAGTTTCCCACCATGTCATGTTTATACTATTTCACCATGTTGGGTCTAGCCATGGTATTTTTGGTGTAAAATATCCTGTTTATCACTCCAACAGGGAAGAGGTCAATGAAAAGCTTCATGACTTGCCTGATGGATCTTTCCTGGTGCGTGACGCTTCAACAAAAGCACCGGGAGACTTCACGCTAACACTGAGGTACGCTGAAGTGTCTCTCGACCAAATCCTCCCCACCGCCCCCTATTCCTTCGCACCATTCCTTCACTTTGCAAAATGACGTCACGATTCCCTTCTTTCCTCGTCCGTGTAGAAAAGATGGGCACAACAAGCTGATCAGGATCTACCACCGAGAGGGGAAGTATGGCTTTTCAGACCCCCTCACCTTCAGCTCCGTGGTTGAGCTCATCTGGCACTACCAGCACCATCCCCTGGTGGAGTACAACGCCATGCTCGACGTGACGCTCACGCACCCACTGTCCCGCTTCCAACAGGTAGACACATCACACTTTGTCTTTCTGTGTTAAAACTCCTCAGTTCAACGACGCAGATTCATTTGTGGCATCTTACTTTTTGGCTTTGGGTCAAACTTTATGACGGTCTTGGCCAATAGAAACTTGAGTTCTGATCACGATAGCTGGATGTATCTGTTCCTAGGATCGTTTCATTAGGGAGGACAGTGTGGATGTTGCTGGAAGGAAACTACAGGAATGCCAAAGTCAGTATCAAGAAAAGTCCAAGGAATTTGACCGTCTGTACGAGGCCTACACAAAGACCTCACAGGTGAGACCTTCACTAAAGTCAGGCGGATGCAGCACATCTTAAGTTATTCTGTGATCCTAAGTGACCTTTGACCTTGCTAACGATCTCCATGGCCTTCCCCCTTTCCGGTCCAGGAGATCCAAATGAAGAGGACGGCAATAGAGGCCTTCAATGAAACAATGATGATCTTCGAAGAGCAATGCCGCGAGCAGGAGCGCTACGGAGAGGAGTTTGAGAAGGACAACCTACCTGAGGGAACAGAGAAGGATCTCGAGAGGTGAGCATCCAAGCCAGCAGCCATGTAACACCAACTTGATGTAGTCATGTCTTTCATCTGGTTGTAAGCCTAGGATGAACATGTGTTTCCCTTTCGCCTCCTCCAGCTCCAGTTTGGCTCATGCTGGCAGTTTGAGTAGACCTGACCCCTGACCCTTGTGACCTGTGACATTTTTTAACCTCTGCCTTCCTCCCCCAGCTTCCTGATTAACTATGAGAAGCTGAAGTCCCGTCTGGGGGAGATCTACGACAGTAAAGTCCATCTGGAGCAGGATCTGAGGACCCAGGTGCTAGACTACAGAGAGACAGACAGGAAGATCAACAGCCTGAGGCCTGACCTCATTCAGCTGCGCAACATCAGGGACCAGTACCTCAAGTGAGTGTCCCACTCTCAATGGAGACTTGGATGGAGCTTATAATTACATGATCAGAATTATCGCACAGTCTTGTCAGATTTACAAGTCTTGAATGGTCATGTTTTACATTTGACCCCTTTTGTAACCTTTCTTCCTCTACCTTTACTCTCTCCTTGAATTCAGCTGGTTGAATCACAAAGGTGTGCGACAGAAATGCATTCACGATTGGCTCGGCATTCCAAACGACAGCAGTGATGAGTAAGCCTCTTCAATTTCCTATCAAGAAACTGAGCACAGATATTATGGCCGATGAGACCTGCAAACATTAGAGAGTTGTATTAACATCACTTTACATTTATTGCAGCACCTACGTGTTGAAAGGAGACGAGAAGCTGCCTCATCATGATGAGACAAACTGGTTTGTGGGCGAATTAAGCAGGACCCAGGCTGAGGAGATGCTTCAAGAGAAACCTTCTGGAACGTTCCTGGTGCGCGAGAGCAGCAAGCAGGGTTGCTATGCCTGCTCTGTTGTGTAAGTATCTGCTGCATTTACATGGTAGAGAAAGCGTCGTCAGTATAACGGGATGACAGCAAAAAATATGGCACTAAGGCAAATCTTGATCGTTATTATCATGTCCAATTTCTGTATTTGATTGGAATTGACAGTTAGGGTTAGTTTTGTTTGTGCCCATCAATAACGTAAATGTAAGAAATACAAAAGAATTGGTTTCTGGCTTATCATAACAACAAGTGTATTTTGAGGCACATAAATCTGTGGATTCTCTGCTTTCCAAACAAATTCAATTGCATATTGCACTATGGTGCCCTCATGGCTATTTTGTATAGCTTAACATGCAGCTGTGGTTCGGCCAGAAGATTAGTGAAGGAGTAAGCTGCAGTGACAATGGGAGACTCCCAGTTACCCTGGTAGTTATTCAGTATTCCCTTCCTTTTCAGTGTGAACGAAGAAGTGAAGCACTGCATGATCTACAGCACACCACATGGCTTCGGCTTTGCTGAGCCCTACGACGTCCACACCTCTCTTAAGGACCTCGTCCTGCACTACCGCCTCAACTCCCTGGCACAGCACAATGACGCCCTGGACGTGCGGCTGGCGTTCCCAGTCAGCGCCACCGTCCCAGCACCCTCCCCCCACATGGGAGAACACAAACTCCTACAGACTCCAAAACACACTGCTGGACTCACTCCGGCTGCACCAGAGATGTAGATGGGACAGACGGATTGAAGGATTTGCACTAGATTGATTCCAGTCGTTTTTCGTGAATGTGATTTCACTGATCGAGGGTGAGCGGAACTTGAATGTCAGCTTGAACTTTTTTTTTTTTTATATATATTTTTTTTAAGAGTATAATGATTTTGTTTCATTGTTTGGAAAAATATTTTTGACTTTTCTGTCTTGTTTCTGTGTGTTAAATGGGTCAAAGGGATGTTTTATGGACACGTGTGAAATGCTCATAAGGTGCTTTTCTTAACTTTGACTAATAGCCTCCACATTTTTGACAACTCAAAAAATATTGTGCTAATGGCCATGCAAGACCATGTTGGTCTTTACATATTTACAAACCAACCAATTCCGGAATGTCAACGGTGCTAAAATTATGTTATGATTCAGTCAAATACAGTAACTGTGGTGGACCAAACTTTTTAGGTAAATACCACAAACGTGTATTTAAAGGGTTATGGTGTTGTCAGAAGTGCCCCTTGTTAGAAGCTTTAGATGGTCACTGACAGACAATTATGTAGCATTAATGTACCAGTTAACCAAAGCACTTATGAGCAATGCTGCATCCCTCTTAAAATTGTATAAAAATTTTAATGTATAGGGAGGGACAAATCACACACCTACCGACGTGCAGATCAAAACATAAACTGAAGTACTGTATGTTATATCCTGTTACTCAAAGAAGTATAAGCTTTTTTGTATTCTATATATATTTTTTCTAAAACACGCCACAGAAGAAGAAGCTTGAAGTAAAGTGCAATCCAACAGTGTTGTTCTGTGATGCTAGTATGGTAGGGGTAACGTTTGACGCATAAATGCACTCTCTTTGGTGGCGTTGATAAGATGATGTGACCTAGTATGTCTTTGGGTTAACTGCCAGAGGTCTGGAAATGTCCTGTCTCCATTACTTGAACTGTTGCATTGCAAAAAGCTATAGATGTTCTTCATGACATGTAGCCCACATAGTTTAAGAGGAAAGGTATCCATATTGTTCTTGGCACATTTTTTCAAGTTTGAGGACAATAGACTCTGTACTGAAGAACTGTAAAACCTGTTTTTGCAGTTGGACGATGGAGGTTGTTTTTATTATATATATATATATATATATATATATATATATATAATATAAACCTCCCTTTAAAACTCGACCAGGGAGTTTTAGGCAACTTCATGGGTGACGCACTTAGCCATGTAAAATTCTAACCTTTTCTTCTTGAGAAACAATAAACTGATAAGGGTTTTGTTGACTTGTGTGTTTGTCATTTCCTTTTTTACCTTAAAACTCAGGTGTATAATTGAAGATGTCAAGTTTCACAATGCCTATGTGCTATTAGGGAGCATTTCTGTGTTGTAAATCCCCAGCATTCTCAATATGAATAGAGAATGCCTTCATCTCAGTGCATCTTCTCAGACTAGTGATCACAGTGCATGTTACTGCTTGTGTATCCATAGTTTTTCAAAGCTGGTTGATTAGTCTGTGATCATGGTTGATATAAGAAGTACTACCTGGTGTGATGTGCCTCTGGATACTGCAGTCACACCCTGGATCTCTTGAACAGCACATCCAATATTTTTAAAAGCATATCCTCTAGTCTAGATTAACCATTAATAGACCATTGTGGCTCAGTTGAGGGTGAACAGTAGGTTGGTGGTGACACAGTGGACTTGTAAGGATGAGTCCAAATCTGGTGAGATGAGGACACACAATGGTCAATGAAACTCCATTGGCCAAGACATGAACATCAGTTGGCCTCTACAGTAGCAGCAGGTCCATGATAGGACAGACTGGATTAAAAGTGTGGCGATAGGGTGTTCGGGGGAGATCTGCCTCAAATCCAGGCCATGGATTAGTCCCTGTTCTAAACTGTCAGCAGAGAGAGTGGACAGCCTGGCCTTCTGGAGGGGCCGGATGCAGAGGAACCAGGACAGCCTGTACCAACGCACCACCTAGGCCACTGAGTCACTTAGTGTGTGTGTGTGTGTGTGTGTGTGTGTGAGAAAGAAAAAGGCGAGAATTATGTGTGTGTATCATCTGTGAATTATGGGTCCATCCTGCTCTGTTGCTTTTGTAGTAAGTCAAAGAGAGAGAAAGAGAATGTACCTGTTTTCCTGTAGTATTCAGGTAGGTAAAATAAAACAGAAATGCAGGCCTGGTGGCAGAAAATAAAGAATACATTTGTCTGTAGGAGTAGGAGTTTACTGCAGTAAAGTCACAGGGCACCTCATGATGCAAAACGTACCTCTGATTCTGTAGGTCCTCTTTTTCTTTCATTATTGGATATTTACGCACACATTTGTATGCTATGTTGTCTTTGCCCTTTTTCTTACCACCCCCCTTGAAATAACTCCTGGGCTGAGAAATAAATTACCTTTATAGTCACGCCTGAAATACATCATCAAACAGTCTCTAAGGCATTGGCAATTGAGATTTTCTCCTTCAGTTTTCAACAACCAATCACTTTTCTCCTCCCTCTGTCTCCGTCTGCTTCTCCCATTTCCAACCAATGCAACAGTAAAAGAGCCCTGACTACCAGCCAATCAGCACCTAGTTGCTAGGTTGGAGGCAGACTCCATATCCCTCTGTAGCCTAGTGATTTCCCCTTCCCCCAGCACACAATCTGTAGAGGGCATGAAAGATGGTTCTCATGGGTCTGATGGCATGCAATCAGATCATTTATTAAGACAATGAAAATATACTATACAAGCTATATAGAAGTAAAATCTAAAGTGCATCTTTGATAACAATTTAGTGTCTCCAAATTATCTTGAACATGTCCTCCTCTTATCTAACAGGAGAGAAGGATGTCAATGTAACATAACCTTAAAAACAGCAATGCTTTGCCCAGATTTTTTTTTTTTTTTTACCTTATGTGATAATGCAGTTTATTATTCTATTAATGTATTAATTGTATTATTACTTGGCAAGGAAAATGTCTGTTAAGTACGTAAATACACAGTAAGGATCAAAACATTTTGTTGGTTCCAATATAGCCTTTGGTGCCTTCAGCAGAAGAATGTACCTTTACAAATGATATCAATGCCATATCTTATTAACAGACGTAGTATTTTGCCTACATTTTTGGGGGCATGGCAACGTGAAAGACGCCTCTTGGGAGAAGAGTGCTGCCAACTCAGATGGCTTGGTAACCTCACACTGACTAAAAGCCTTTTGATTGCTGACAAACCATCGAGGGCACCAACCTGTCTTCTCTTGTAGATTCTGGTAGATGTTACAGTGACCAATAAAGAGGTAGAGTGAGACACATGCCTACCTAATTAAAACCGTTTGTCTAAACACTAAGATAAGTTGTAAGTGCAGTTAAATGGAAATGTGGAGTTTGTGCAGTTTTTAAAAATCTGGTTCAGTCATGTAGCAGATTTTTGATGTTTCAAAATAAGGATGTGATGTGCGCGTGACTTTATATTTAAAACATATCAGAACTTTTTATTGTGAGCTGGGCTGTGAGCTGGTTTTGGGGCTGGAAGTTGAAGTGACTATAAGTCTTAGCTCTGAGGTCACTGGCTCGGTTCGAGTCCAAAAAACTGACCTACCATGGGACACAAGTGCCTTGAAATCCACACTAATCATCTTACATCTGTGAACCTCTGCTTAGGCCCTCCACCAGCCATGCAATCTCAGGACAACTTCAGAGCAGAAGTTGTTCATCCCTGCAGGGATTAGACAAAGACATAGGGCCACTTCTGTAAATGTATACTAGTGGATTAACCATTACCTCTACACAGTTGCCAGAAGATTTCTTGAGACTACTCACAACATGAAAGCTGGAGTGCCGTATAGTGCATTAGATGAGATGAGCCAGGAGGGAGGGAATGATGAGGGGGCAGGTCTGCCAGGTGAGGAGGATGTCACCACTGAAACCCAATACAATCTGATTCAGTACAACTACAATAACTGTTGTTCTCTGTTTGTTGTAGTTGAAGATATGCATAGAACACTTTGTAGTATGCTGGATAGAAAGTATACTGTAATTCTGTGTTTGGCGTTTTACATTAGTTAGGGCAGATTTATTGATCCACATTTGCTATTCACACACTTTCTTTAAAACGAACACTCTGCATTCTTCTATAAAACATATTTCTGGTGCTCATAAGGAACTGGCTGTACTTGCATGATCAAAATATTGGCTGTGCAAAGACTATTTAGTCTCATAGAGATCAAAATAAAACAAGAATCCAATTAAAAGTACTTGCCACCTGAACAATTTGAGTTATGTAATGCCTTAAATATGGTTAAATTGGTGAAATCCTATACGTTTTCTCCCGAGTTTAGGAAGGTTGATCAGTTCACGCAAAATATATAACTCGTTACAATTGAATTACCTTGTATAGATTCACTATTAGTACTTCAACAAGCTTCCTAAAGGCTTACTGTGATTCTGTTTTGCAATTGAATCCAATAAGCCAATTGTTCTGCTCAAACAACGAATATCTAGGATGTACTGTACTTGCAGAAAGGCCATTAAGGGCATGTGAGAGATCAGGTCAGCTCCAAAAACAATGATGTGCAGCAGCAGTGGTTTTTGTCAAATTCCATGGCCAAGATTCTCTATAATGCTCCAGACCCATTGTGTTGTTCATGATTACAGTTAGAGATCAATACAAACATACATACAATCAATAAATTGTCTTTGAGGTCCCAATTCTTGTCCTACAGCAGGGGTCCCCAGCAAGTCTTTCTGAGCTAAGCCCAGACAAAAATATATTCTGAAAATACCTTTAATGCTGACTGTAAAGTGAATGGGAATGTCAACCTTAAAGACAATGCTGTCATCTAGTGGCGCAGACTATACATTATCCCAGGGAGAATCTTGTTCTTGAATGGTTTCATTCTAAACTTTAATGAATGGCACACAGATCTTTTTTTGAATAATTAGTTACATCAACAAAAAAAAGAAGTTAGAATGATTACATGTAAAATAGAAAATATTATTATAATATTTAAATGTTGCGTTTGGATTTTTGTTGTACTGAATTAAAATAGGCCTAATGTCCAATGTGGCAATAATGTCAACATGTCAGGACAATTTGACAATATATTTCGGCATAATGACATTGAAGCGATCGAGCAGAGAAGGTATGTTAGAAAATAGACTATTATTTCGGAAGCTTCCTCCTTTGGGCTCCCTGAGTTAACCAGGAGATAAAAATCCCATCTGAACTTTTGCCCTTTCTATTACACAAAGCCAAATAGCTATACACACATCTGGGAAAATCCCAACCACGTTACGTTGTTGTTGTGACATTTGTGTTCCTTTAACCAAACATTACTACAAATGTGTTTCCTAGAGGCTAATAGCCTACTGCTAGTTGCTCACTAAATTTGTCGCGTTGTCTCCAAAATATGCATATTAATAAAGTATGTATCAATACAAAAGAGTAATCCATATAACTTGAGTTAAGTATTCAGTTTTGTCAGGAAAAGGCTGACAATGTTGATCAACCATGAACCTACAAATGTTAAATGCGTTATAACATCTAAAAACACGAGATGATCAAGCTTGAACAACGCAACGCAATCTTCAACCTGTCAACCTAGTTCAGTCCATAGACTGGAATACATATGTCTATGGTTCAGTCTATCGGCAACATCACTTGACATCACACGCCTGCTAGCTAGCTTGCACTGAACTAGTTACTGTAGCTTAATGACAATTCTGTCAAGTTTATTCGTAGAATTGTAACTTTGAATTAGTTCGAAATGCATAATTCGCATATCGCTTTGCTACTAGCTAGTGAAAGCTAACATTGAGCATGCTTGATTACAGTAGTCTTAAATGGAGCTTGTCAACAAACAACAAAAATCCTAGCTAGCTCTTGAAAACCAAATTGTGGAGATTGCCGTTTGTTGTGGTCTCAAACATTCGTTTTTGTGTCATCACATTTACTCTTAACTGTCCGGGAGTTTAGTAATATTTCAGGCGATCTGTAAAAGGTAAGACAGCTATAACCTAGCTGTATAGTCGCATGACGAGGCCGTGTGCTAATAATCTAGCAACATGCCTACCACTACGTCATACATATCTGCTCGGTAAACAGTGTGTTGAGTCTATTGAATATGTTCTGTAGTGTTGCCGCGAGTCAAGGGGCCTTTCCTTGTGAAAAAAGGGAACTATCTATTCCGCTTTCTGTTTCAGTCATACGATAAAGCATTTCAAGAGGCGTTGTAGGCTCACAATAATGGAGCACACGGGTTGTGTGAACCTTTGTAGTCTCACTAGCACTCTACCGGTGATCCCCTATCAAAAGCTGACGGACTTGCACTATCTTAGCAAAGGTGGTTTCGGAACCGTATTCAAGGCACAACATTCTGACTGGCGGACAACCGTAGCAATTAAGTGCTTGAAGTTGGATTCTCCCGTTGGCGAAAGGTACGTGAAGCAAGTAAAACACTACATGAGTTGTTCGCTACATCTCAATGATTCATTGTTAATGCCCATCATGACTTTATGGTAGACAGATATGACAGCATGTCATATGATTCCTTGTGTTTTCTACAGTAGATCTTAGAGGACAAGAATTGAGAACAAACAAATGAAGTACTAATTTTCATCCCTTCATTGCATCTCTGGTCACATCAGTTATCGTTGCTGATGAGAAAGTGTTCAATAAGTGTTGTATTTGTTTTGACTGTTCCAGGGAGAGGAATTGCTTGCTGAAGGAAGCAGAGGTGCTCCATAAGGCCCGTTTCAACTACATCATCCAGATATTTGGCGTCTGCAATGAGCCAGAGTTCTTCTGCATTGTCACAGAGTACATGATCAATGGCTCCCTGGACCAGCTGCTTCATGAGGTGACACCTTTCAAATCCTTTTTGTGTCAGGAGCAGCCCTGTCTATGACTGAGAATCTTAAATCCCTGGATCTTGTTTAATGGTTATTTGGTCAATTGCTAGAAGTTTCTATGAGGACGGTCGGTGGGTCATGTCTCATCCAACCTTTAAATAAGGCTAGTGTGTAGGTTTGGTACTTTACTATCCATATTGGACCATGGAAACAGAAAACAGACATGCCTATTGAGAAAAGATAGTTAGTCCTACAATTCGGGTAGTGAGCACACCCCTTTGGAAGTTCCGGCCATTTTAAGTTTCACTTTGATTTCATAGTTATTTTCCCTTCCTCCATTTAGTTTCAGTTATGTTGTTTCCTTCTGTCTTCCCTGGCTGTTTGTAGAAGAGCCTGTATCCCTTGCTTGCCTGGCCTCTGAGACTGCAGATACTGTATGAGATCGCCCTGGGGGTCAACTTCCTACACAACATGACCCCCCCTCTCTTGCACCACGACCTGAAGACGCAAAATATCCTCTTGGATGGGGAGTTTCACGTCAAGGTAGGTGTTTTACCAACTTTAATGTGAACACCAAGCAGCGCCCTGTCTTTAAATCCTTCTTTGTTTGAGCTCTACTAAAACCAGTTCTCCTCATAATTTTAATGATAATCACAGGTCCAATTAAGAGTGCCTGGAACAGTCTCACTGTCTCGCTACACTGAAAAGGGGGCAACAGAGGATTTAAATATAAATGAGCACCTCATTATCCAAATCTGTCTTCCAGAATGAACCGGCTCCTAATCTAACCCTATTATGCCGAACATGACCCCATCAGGGATCTTTTTCCTCTGCAAACAATTTTTGAAAACCCAATAATGTGTTTTTGTTTTGTTATTGCCATTTTATGTTATTTGACACAAAGTGTCCAGACCAGTAGCAGTCCTCTGCTTTGTCCAGATTGCAGACTTTGGCCTCTCCAAGTGGCGCCAGCTGTCCATCAGTAAGTGCTCCGGGTCCAAGCCCCCAGAGATGGGCGGCACCGTGATCTACATGCCCCCCGAGAGTTACGAACCCTCCCGGAGTCGAAGGGCTGATGTCAAGCACGACATGTACAGGTGAGTCACTGGGAATCCAGGTGGTAATTTGTCACAGGGTGGATTCGAGCATAGTTTGCCTTGTGTTGAATGAAAGAAGTAGTCATGCGTGGTTTAGCCTTTAGCATTCTTTCAAATTAGGTTGTACATTCCATGCTTCTGGAATGATCCAATCATGTTTAGCTGAAATAGATACTTTGCATGCCATACTTTTGTTGAGAATTTGTTTTGGCATTTAAGCAGGTAAGTTCTGGGGAAACGCTACGAGAAACGCCCTACCATCTTGGGTGGAGAGTTTGCTCAGCGAAGGTCTATAAACTGACAATGACATTTCTTGGCAGAGTTACGGTAGTTGAGTCACTGCAACAATAATATCTGTCTGTGTATCATGATGTAATGAAATGTGTGATAACAGTTACTCCTCTATCCTTAAGGGGGAGTGACAACTGCAGCCATGACAAATGCTTTCTCCAGAGAATGAACTTTTTCCTCAATTATTGCTTTCCCCCCCCAGTTATGCAATCATCATGTGGGAGGTGCTATCGAGGCGAATACCATTTGAAGGTATTTTGACCTTTTTCTTAGCTAGAAAGGTACTTTTGTCTGGCACAATGTCTCTGTGTCAGAATTACTGTTAAAGTAAACCCACAGAGCCATCTTGTCTAACTCCCTTTCGTGTGTGTGTGTGAACAGAGGCCACAAACCCCATGCAGATCATGTTCAGCGTTCTGCGAGGCTCTCGTCCGGACACGGGGCTGGACTACCTGCCAGAGGACATCCCCAGCAGGGACACCCTCATCAGCCTCCTGACCAGCGGCTGGTCCGCTAACCCAGACGAGCGGCCCTCCTTCCTCCGTAAGGCCCTGTCACCCCACCCCGTCACCCCCCACCCCGCCAGCCCTCCATCTTTCCCCTCCTCTTCACCGCTACTCAGGCCTTTACAGGGCTTACAGTATTCCGGCACTGTGCCGGATGTCCGGTGTGCGGCCATGTGAGAAGAAAAAAAATTGGGAACTTGCATGCGGTTTAATATTTTCGAGTCAATTGATTTCCCCTACCAATCATTTGAGAGGAACACAGCTATAAGAAACTTTACAAGCCTATCGGAAGCAGAGCAGGGCGGGTCCTGGCAACGCAGTGTGAAAGAGATCTGTACGTCACGTTAGCGTTGTCGGTGAAAGCATGGAGCACAAACTCATGAAGCCTGGAGAGGATGTCCTACCCATAGATAAATGGCTCTGGGTGTAGATTGAAGAAGGTAGAGACGGCGAGCCGTCTGGCAGTTGGTGCAAGAAACTGAGAGAGCCTGGTGCTTGTTTCTGCACATTTTGCCCCGAGGAAGCTACTATATGCCAGCAGCGGTAAGAAAGTGCTTGCTCGTCATGCTTAGAGCTTAATGCTTTTGCCCGTGCACTCAAACCTACCACGACGTTGCCAGGAGCAACTGTTACAGCATGGCACCTTTGTCTATAACTGACCATGTCTGCGACTTAGAAATACGTTTGTGCACCTTAATTGCGAATCATGACTTGTCATTCACAATTTCTTAGCCACTGGTCACCCTGTGTAGAAAACTAGCAGAAGACAAAAAAGCGTTTCTCCCCAACCCCCCCTTTAGGCACCGTATCACACATGACTGAATAGGAAAGAACATAGGATTCATAGGTGCAGACACTGTCTCATTTCTGGTTGATCTGGTCATTAGAGCGTGAGTTGTGCCGGTGGTCCGGCTGTGTCCTGAGTGTGCTCTCTGTCTCTGTGTAGAGTGTCTGATTGTCCTGGAGCCCATGCTGAGGAGGTTTGATGAGGTCAGTGTGCTGGAGGCCGTCCTGGAGGTCAAGAGGTCAAAGGTCAGTCCACCAGCCGGATGACCCCTGGGGGAATCCAGCTCAGTCAGGCAGCATAAACCAGCAGGTTTTACTCCTGTGACCAAGTCATAACCTAATGGGACAAGTCACAGGAAATGGATTGCATTAGAATTGCTGGCAGCGTATTTCAAACCTTTTGTGTGTGTGTCTCTCTCTCCCTTCCTCTATTTCAGATAAGGAGAGCAAGCTGCTACTCGGCCATGCAGCTACCCGTGTGTGAGCACAGGAAGGATGAAGAGAAGTCTCTGAAGGTTCTCAACCCTAGTCCCTGGCCTGTAAGAACTCAACCCTCACCAGTCAGAAAATAAGCAGAACATAGTCCATGGGTTTCTGTTACACTTGCATTTATTCATTTAGCAGATGCTTTTATCCAAAGCGACTTCCAAGAGAGAGCTTTACAAAGTGCATAGGTCACTACCGTGATGGGAAGCCAGTGGAGGGAGATGAGGAGCGGAGAAACGTGGGAGCGTCTGGGTAGATTGTAGACCAGGCGTGCCGCTGCGTTCTGAATCCTCTGGAGAGGGCGGGTTGCGCATGCTGGGAGACCGGCGAGCAGCGAGTTGCAGTAGTCCAACTTGGAGTGGACAAGTGCTTGGACAAGCAGCTGGGTGGAGTGCTCAGACAGGTATCTCCTGATCTTCCGGATGTTGTAGAGGGTGAATCTACACGACCGGGAGACTGCAGCAATGTGGGCCGTGAGGGAGAGCTCGTCATCCATGGTAACCCCAAGGTTCCTGGCAGAGGATGAGGGGGTCACCGTCGCAGATCCCGTTACATCCAGAAGGACCTGGCGTTCTTTCAGTCAGCTACTTACAGAGATACACTTGGCACAGGCCACTCTTGGTGTGCTCTTCCTGGTTTATAGCGTACAGAGCACTCAGTATATTATCAATGTCTCTTGAGAAGGTTTGTGCCAAAGAAGTGATTTATGTTGTTGACTCCTTGCAGGGTTTTTCCTGGGTCAAAATGGGTCTTCGGTGCTCAAAAAAAACAAAAACAGTCTGTGTTACCATGTCACCTTATTAGCAGACATCTATGTATTTTTTTTTTTTTTTACCATTTCATAAATCATGGAGGCTATGCTTGAGGAAATCATTTTGCTTCCACTTTAGATTTAGCAATTTCCTTTCATTTTCTTCATTTCTGTGCCTACACTATATATTATCATTCCAGGTTAAGAATACCAATAGAGGCTGCGTTGGAAATCATTAATCAAACTTTTGTCAGCATTTTGAGTGGAAATTTCATTTGCATTCGTACAGGTGTAATAGTGCACGTCGGGCTGGCCCTCGCAGCGGAACGACAGTTTACTGGCCGCTCTGTCCACAGTTGCGTATTGATCAGACAAGAAGACACAACTCGATTACTATTGATTAAGGGTTAGGCTGCAGCCTACTTGAAACATACTATTGAGAAAAATTGTTCTCTATGCCGGAAAAAACCCTGTCCTTAAAAATATTTTTGGTGTGAGTTTGTACGTGTGCAGCTGAGTGAGAAGGAAAGCTTATAGGTTTGTGCGTGCGTGAGACAGAAAAAGAGACAGAGAGAGAGAGACAAAGAGAGAGATAAAACCTCCAGGTTTGTGTGTGTTGTTCCTGACTGTGCCCCCTCTCACAGGAGAGTTCCACCTCTGGGTCAGGGTCCTGCTCCTCCCAGGAGGCCGACATGTCCCAGCCCGGGTGTCTCACCAGCAGCAATGCCCTGCCTTCCAAAGGTGAGCCTGCAGTGGCAGCCGTTTTGCTTGAAGTAGACTCGCTGGCCTAGTAGATTGGAGTCTGTCCCACCCCCATACGCCTGACCACCAGTCTCTCTCTGTGTCCCATCCCCAGACATGTCCCCCTCCTCGTTCATGCCTGTCCCCCTGGAGCACCCCCTGCCTCTGAAGGACCACAGCTTGGACAACAAACTCAACAACTACTCCCAGAGTGCCAGGCCCATGAACAACTTCAACATCCCCCTCCAGCCGGGCCTGCCCGTCACAGAGTGTGAGACCCATCTGGATAACCTAACCCTCAGGCCCCAGGAAAAGGCCCAGCCTCAAGGTACAGTCAACCGTGCCCTTCCCCACCTCGATAGGATCCATCTAGATAGATTGTGAAGGGGTAGGGGGTGAACTCTGAACTGTGTCCCAGCTGACACCCTTCATTTACCACGTCCCCCCCCCAGACGCTTCTCCCCCATTGGACCCCTCCGCCCCCACGCTGGGTCCCATCGCCGGCTGGCTGGCAGCGCAGCGGGAGGAGATTGTGCTACAGATGACGGAGGCGTGTCTGAACCAGAGCCTGGACGCCCTGCTGGCTCGCTCGCTGCTGATGCGCGAGGACTACGAGCTGGTGGTCAACCGGCCCACCCGCACCGCCAAGGTGCGCCAGCTGCTGGACACGTGCCACCGCCACAGCGAGGAGTTCTGCCGCGTGGTCGTCCGCAAGCTGCAGGAGAACATGCAGCTGGGCCTGAAGCCGTACCCCTCTGAACTCAGCTCCCCCACGGCCACAGTGCAGCCCTCCGCCCCGCCGTGCCAGTACGCCAAGAACACCTTCTAGGGCTGGCCCACGCGCAAGCACAGAGAGACCAGTGTGTGTGCGTGCGTGTGTGCGCGTGTGTGTGTGTGTGCGCGCGAGCGTGCTGCGAGTCAGTTTGGGGCTGACTCGGAGCTCAAGACATCAGGAGGGTCTGATCTAATTGTGGTCGCCACGGTAACTGCCTGTCCCCTATGCCGTGGATCCTGCTGTGCGGGTAGAGTGGATGGTGAACCCATCCACTGCATGCACGCGTAAAAAGGATGAGGGTAGATGGGTAGACAGGCTAGTTTGACCGTGTCGTGTTGACGGAGATAGCCGACAAGCATGGCTGAAGCATTTCTCAATTTTTTGATACAGTAGATTAGGTCACAGTCCTTCAGTGTGTTTGAAATGATGTCTCACCATGAGAAGTTGGTCTTCAATAAATAAGGCTACTAGGTCACTTTACCATATCTAATCTGCTCTGAAAAGCATGTTTGAGGGAGATATGTTCGATTAAGTATTTTTGGGGCTCTGTCATTTAATAATATACTGGGATGTAGCCTCCAATGTAGAAATATACTCAATGGATTTGAGTGTACTAGATGTAGCTTGGGACTGTCTTGGCTGTTTGCTTCAGGTATATGTCCACAAAATAAGTTCAACTCTACTGTTGGCAGCATTGATGGTGCAATGGTAAAAAACAAAAAAACAGGCAACGGAACTCAAATATTTACGTTTAGACTGTAGGCCCTATCTGTTGTTGGGTATACAAAGCAGTTTATGTAGCTCTGTCCAGAGTGTAGCACTTCTTCTAAATGTTGTGGATTGTGTTGCAGACATGTTCTTCTACCAGAGGCTGAGGTCATAGTTGTATATGCATGTTTACAGTATCTGTTGGCCTCGTGAGCTTCTCTGGCTACACATGGAATGGAATGGACCGGGCTTCAAACTCAAACTTGGAGCTAAATATAGGCTCCTCATGGTAACCTGCTCCAATGGAAAGCTTTGATTGTCTATTTTGACATTGTAGTCAGTTCTACAGACAAACTACAAGCAAGATGAGCTATTCTGGCTGTAAAGTCTGTTCCAGTACCTTCCATCAGCTGTGGAGGACCTCAGCTGTGTTCCTCGATCATGACTGTTATGATGGCTCCCCCTGCCCGAGAGGACTACCTGTCTGTCTCCAGACCACATCCCTCACAGACCACACATCCCTCACAGACCACACATCCCTCACAGACCACACATCCCTCACAGACCACACATCCCTCACAGACCACACATCCCTCACAGACCACACGTCCCTCACAGACCACACATCCCTCACAGACCACACATCCCTCACAGACCACACATCCCTCACAGACCACACATCCCTCACAGACCACACATCCCTCACAGACCACACATCCCTCACAGACCACACATCCCTCTCCCTCAACTGCCAAAAACAAGCTACACCGTAGTTTTCCTCCTGAAAAACGGTCCATTCCGTTTACAGCCTCAGTGTCTCTCCATTAGTGTTGTGTGCATGCAGTGTCTCTGTGGAGAAAACCCAGTCAAAACTCCCACCAGAGCTAGGTGTTTTTAAGAGGCCTTATTGTTGTGGATTATCACTGCACTTCCTCAAATGTTAATGAATTAACAGTACTGGAGAACCAGGAGGTTTTAATGACTCACTATGAATAGTTTGTTTCTCAATTGTGACCCTAAAATGACCACGATTAGATAAATATTTGACCTTTGCATAAGAGGGTTTGACTAAAGCCTACAGAGATCCAAATTTTGTATCCATTCCCTATTTTTTTGTAACGTTTTTTAGTTTCTTTGTACCTATTAAAGTTTAAATCCGCTATGAGTTCCTGTGGAGACTGGTGTGATGTAGGGTGAGCTAGAAGGCAAAATGCTTCCAAATTCTTCTCAACATAACGGCCTTCTCATTGATACTGTTTCTTTGTTTTTTCTTTTTTTACATAGACACCATGGTATAATATTTGCACATATTTACAGTAGCTGTTATTGAAAATGTTTAGATTTTGGATTTCTATTAAAACATCTGTGGGCCTAAAATTATGGTTATTAATGGTAGAATATGGAATATCTCTAGTTAAACTTTTGTTTCATGGATCAACCTCAATCTGTTGAATAAAACAATAACAGGTGGTTTGACTGATATTCTTAATATCAAATACTTATGTTCTAGAATATTTCTGAGTAATGTTACAATGTGTAGCAGCACTTAATTATGTATTTATACAGTCGTGCGTACTACTGTATCTTTTTGGGCAGTAAAGGGAATTACTTTTAATTCCATGTCAAATGTGCAGTAAATCACGTCTACATGTGCTGGACCTAACAACACAGCAGGAAGTACCAGGCACAGATGTGTAGTGTGAAAATTCCACCACCACCACCATCAAGGGTCTTCTGTTGTGAATGATTCCCCCTCTCCCCCTAGACCATACATGTTTGACTCATACTTTACAAAGAGAGCTACAGGAGGCCTCAGCTGATGTTGAGACAACATGCCGAGTATCTTGTTGATGGTGGAGCATGTCCACATACTGTTCTGTAGCTATTAAATGTCTAGTGGTGAACAGAAACGGGGCTTCTGTAATCTGCTTGAACATCAACCAGGACATCAAAATAGTGATCTGGAAGGCTTTAGCCCTGCCAGTGTGTAGTGTTATTAGGTATCCCATGGAGGCAAGAGGGGGGCTCTTTCTGAGAGCATGTCTCCCAAAAATAGCGGGGCAACTGGAGAGTGGCACGTCTGGGCTGGAAAAACACTCGTCGGCTGGGGAATATTGCAACACTCACCGTCCTGTTGCTGCCTCTCAATCAGGAGCTCCTCCATTTCCAGCTGCCTGAATCAGAAAACCTGTCTAGTCGAGATATGACTTCCTGAACAGAATTATTGACCCTTACAGAAAATCCCTTCTGCTGTGATTGCTCTCCTCCTGTTTACTGTAGCTGGTACGTGTCTTTTCTGTTTGTTTTACTTAAGACATGAGATTGAGCTGTTTGCTCATGCTGTCTGTTTCTAGGCTTGGACTTGTTGGATTTTTTTACTTTAAACTTGGTTAAAGAAAAGGTTTTATATTAAGTTGAATTTATGAAATAATGAAGTGTTCTAGAAGGTTTTTCTACTGCCATGTTATAGATCACCTAATGTAGAGTGCTTTTACTGGCCCTGCTAAAGGAAAAAGACCAAGTGCTGTGACTGTTACAAAGCATGGTGTGAGGCTCTGAACAGAGGCTTCTATTTTAGTCCCTAAAATAAACATAGGGAATAGTTTTGGATAGTTCCCCCAAAAATCGATGTAAGCCGTGGAGCACTATCTTCATATGAATGAATGTCAAGTAGCACTTGTGTCTTAATCTCGTCCAGCTCCTCCCTGGTAAGACATGATGAGACAGAAGCTGGCGGCCGTGACAGGAACACTGTGTCCGGCCGCGGTGGCTCGGTCCGACGAGGACCTGAAGGCCCCGCCTGGCGCTAACACGGCCAAGATGCAGATGAAGCGTGAGATCTCCCTCCTCAACGGGGTGTGCCTCATCGTGGGCAACATGATTGGCTCCGGGATCTTTGTCTCTCCCAAGGGGGTCCTGATGTACAGCGGCTCCTACGGGCTGTCGCTGGTCATCTGGGCTCTGGGCGGGATGTTCTCGGTGTTCGGGGCGCTGTGCTACGCCGAGCTGGGCACCACCATCACCAAGTCGGGCGCCAGCTACGCCTACATCCTGGAGTCGTTTGGTGGCTTCCTGGCCTTCATCCGCCTGTGGACCTCCATCCTGCTGGTCGAGCCGGCCAGCCAGGCCGTCATCTCGCTCACCTTCGCCAACTACCTGGTGGAGGCGCTGTACCCCACCTGCCAGCCACCGTACGACGCCATTCGCCTCATTGCTGCCGCCTGCATCTGTAAGAATCCCTCTGATCCCTCTGCATGTACCACTACTGGCTGATACTGGTGTTGGAAAGTAAACCTTGTGTAAAACGTGTGTATATGAGATAGTTTGCTTGATCCTTTGATGTATCAGATGGTGTGCTCACACTTCCTGTGATGTTCTCCCATCGTTGAGTTTCTGTGGAATGAGGACTGCCCTGTTTTCTGAACAGGAAGTACTGTACTCCCACGGTTCAAGTGTGATGTCACGCCAGCACTGCATGCCCCCGACGCTCCTGTGGGTTGGCACTGGCTGCAATTAGACCAAAGGGCCCACAGAAGGTGCCAGAGTGAAAAATAGCCTTGCATTATGGGGCTTCTCTCAGCAGTGTGAAAGTGGCACACTGAGTTGGTATTTAGGTTACAGTGCAGCAATGCAATGACTCAGCCTCACAGTCCAGACTGCGGCTGCAGATCCGTCTGTTATGGACGGGAGGAGAAAGGTTGACAGGAACTATGAATGAGTAATGGAGTCATACTGACAGCAGAGATTCTTTGAAGTGCAGTATGTGTTGGGTATAATAAATATTTTAAAAATTAAGTATAAATTCTTACTAAACTGTCATACTTCTCCACATATATTCTTATTATGGGGTAAAGTGGGAGGGATTGGTACAGGGAGTTGTACACACAAGTAATATATTTCTCTCTCCCTCTCTCTCTCACTCTCTCTCTCTCTCTATTTTCAGGCATGTTGATATTTATTAACTGTGCTTATGTGAAGTGGGGGACTATTGTCCAAGATCTCTTCACATATACCAAGATCATGTCTCTCATCCTAATCATCATCATGGGAGTCATAAAGATTGCTAATGGTGAGAGGAGTGAAACCTAAAAATGAAATCCATGCAAATCTTCATCTCAACTTTCATCTTTATCGCCCTCTTTTTTTTCTCTCTTTGACGCTTTTTCTTTTCCTCTGCCTGTCTCTTGCCATCTCTTACTCTATGATATCTACCTATGTGTCCATCCAGGAGAGACTCAGAACTTAGAACAACCCTTTGAAGGTTCCTCTGTCGAACCTGGTCCCATAGCTCTGGCCCTGTACTCTGCGCTGTTCTCCTACTCTGGATGGGACACCCTCAACTTTGTCACAGAAGAGATTCAGAACCCCGAGAGGTAGACACAAACATGCTTGCATGCAGACATACTAACTCATGCATTCATGCATTCACTTAGTCACTCACTCATATACCTCCAACAAGTCAACTGGCAGCTCCGCCCTCAGATTCAAACACAGAGCGTTCCAGATAGTTTCACTTTGTTCACTTTACCTACGTGTTCTTCATTGTCCATGCAACTCTACATTCCAAGTGTTGACAGAAACAAGACAACAAGTTACAATGCAGCACAACAGCAGTAGCACTGATATTATCTTCCTGGTCCAAGGCTAGAAACAAGAGCTCTATTCATGTCGGACTTGTTTGGATTGGAATGCTGATTAGTCAGTCATGGTAAAATGGTGTTACAATCAAGGCCATAGGATCTACTTAGACAATATAGCTGTTACAGTATATTTACTATGTACAAGTAGTAACTAACTACTTGTATGAAATAAACTCTGTTTTTAGGTTTGTGAGTGACTGTGTATGTGCATACTGTGTTATGTGTCAGTGTTGACATACATATTTGTTCTACTTGCAGGAACCTGCCTTTGGCTATTGCTATCTCTATGCCCATTGTGACCATCATCTACCTGCTGACCAACGTGGCCTATTACGTGGTCCTGGACATGCCCTCTCTGCTGGCCAGCGATGCTGTTGCTGTGGTAATGTCTCCCTCACCTACATAATCAGCTCTGACAGAAATGAGACTGCACTGTTCATATGATCCCTGATCTGGTCACTCTACTTCTCTATGTTTGTTGTGAAATAAGTGCTTTAAAATGTTGTGTTTTTTCAACAACTGTCCAGACGTTTGGAAACGCTGTCCTGGGCCCTTTCAGCTGGATCATTCCTATCTCAGTGGCCATGTCCTGCTATGGAGGGCTCAACGCTTCCATCATTGCTGCCTCCAGGTAAGGGTCAGCCATGTTCTCTACTCAGTCTGGGACAACTGGTGGGTTCACCTTAGGCCTTATAGTATACACGGATATTAAAATAGTGTAGCTGTAAAACTTGATAAAAACATTGGAAGAATATTAATAAATGTTTACCTAGGCAACCCATGCATGTTTTTTCACTAAAAATGAGCAGATTTGAACAGTTTAGCGATATACAATATTGCTATGTCCTTTTACAGCAGCCGTACCCACACAAAACAAATATACAGTAGGTTTAATGTTCCTGTTATTCATTTTAATGTACTTCATTTATATTGTATGTCGCTGTGAATAAAAGCATGAATAAAACAAAAACGATGTCATCCGCAATCATCCCCCTTGTTTCGATGCGTTGTCTAGGTTGTTCTTCGTAGGAGCGAGAGAAGGACACCTCCCAGACAGCCTGAGTCTGATCCACATGGAGCGCTACACGCCTGTTCCTGCCCTCATATTCAACGTGAGTCCATATATCAGTGCGGTGGCTGTGGACAGTACCTCGTTGAGGCGTTAATTTCGCTGAGCAGATAGTGAGAAGCAGGCCTCCACTTGGTCCCTCTGGTGACCTTTCACGATAGAAGCCCCTGTGTTGTGTTCCTCCTCCAGGGAGGGATGGGCCTGATATTCCTGTGTGTGGAGGATGTGTTCCAGCTCATCAACTACTTCAGCTTCAGCTACTGGCTCTTTGTGGGGCTGTCCGTGGCCGGCCTCATCTACCTCCGCGTCACACAGCCTGACAGACACAGGCCTGTTAAGGTGATACACCTGCTGACCTCCATGTTTCTCTCTCTCTCTCCCTCTCTCTCTCTCTCCCTCTCTCCCTCTCTCTCTCTCTCTACCTCTCTCTCTCTCTCCCTCTCTCTCCCTCTCTCTCTCTCTCTCTCTCTCTCTCTCTCCCTCTCTCTCTCTCTCTCTCTCTCTCTCTCTCTCTCTCTCTCTCTCTCTCTCTCTCTCTCTCTCTCTCTCTCCCTCTCTCTCTCTCTCTCTCTCTCCCTCTCTCCCTCTCTCTCTCTCTCTACCTCTCTCTCTCTCCCTCTCTCTCCCTCTCTCTCTCTCCTCTCTCTCTCTCTCTCTCTCTCCTCTCTCTCTCTCTCTCTCTCTCTCTCTCTCTCTCTCTCTCTCTCTCTCTCTCTCCCTCTCTCTCCCTCTCTCCCTCTCTCCCTCTCTCTCTCTCTCTCTCTTTTTTGCTCTGTCTCCATTTTTTTCCCCACCTCCAGCTGACCGTTCCCTTCTCTCTCTCCGCACAGCTCTCCTTGTTCTTCCCCTTCATCTACTGCCTGTGCAGTCTCTTCCTCGTCATTGTCCCGCTTTACGGAGACACCATCAACTCTCTCATCGGCATCGGCATCGCCCTGTCAGGAATACCTGTCTACTTTGTAGCTATCTACTTGCCGGAGGAAAAGAGGCCAAAGTTCATAGGCCAGATCAATGGTAAGGGTTCAGAAGTGCTTCACTTGGCTGCCCTACGGGGGTTTTAAAAAGTGACTTTATCATTACTCACCATTTATGGTGTTAGCATATTGCCTTGACCCAGTATGTTGAAGTGCTTCCTACACTACACTGCCAAAGCCTGTCTCCGAGCAACAATTATAAAATGTTATTTGTCTGAGCGCTCAGTACCTCTCATAAGACATGATGTACATTCCCACAAATGTAACATTTAACACAAACATCTCTTATCTCCCTCTCTTTCTTTCCCTCTCTCTGTATTTCTATCCACCTACCTCTCTCCTTGTGTCAGCCACGGTCACCAAATACACTCAGATCATGTGCTATTGCTGTCTGACTGAACTGGATGTGGAGCCAGAGAAACTTGCTAATGGTAAAAGCCAATGAGAGCACCTGCTTTGTTCCCCCCCCCGCCCCCTGCACCCGCGGGGGAGATACCCGCCCTTCCATAAGTATTCTGGTTTCTCAAATGTCTTCAGAGTCTGAGAACAAAAGAAGAAGAGATGTTTCAGAGAACAATTGTTGCTATTGTGGTCAAACTGACATTTTATATACTTTGGGACAAAGCAGCGATTTTGTATCACTGTCTATTTTTTGTGCTTTTGGAATACACTTGAATATTGATCGAAATAATCTCCTGTTGAACAATGAACTATGATACAGGAAATGTTCGCGATTTCTAAATTTACCCTTAGAATTCACCTCATTGTGTCAGATCATGTGTTTTCACAATAAGCTGATTCATGATGAGTTGATTTCATAAAGCTATGACTAACAGAGTGTTGGACCAAAGTGTATTCTAGAAATTAACTTTAGCACTAGCACTCCTATTCTGTGATATTACATTACATTTGCCAACTGTCACAAACATAATTAATGCTTTTCTTGTTATTAATATGTATTTGCTACCAATGTTGGTCATTTGGAGTTACCTGAGGCCAAACTTATGAAGGATATGTTTGCAGAAGTCATAGCCAAGAAGACTGAATGTGTTTTTGCTTGGTTATTTTGCCATATGTTGAAGTCTCAGAATAGATTTTGGTGGCTAATTGTAAGCTACACTCTTTAAATGTCTTGGAGACTATTATAACCTGTGCCCCTGTGTTCCAAGATTGAACTTCTAAGTATGTAGCAATGTGCCTTCCCAGTCTTTGCTATCCCCTCACAGTTCCACACCTTTTCCTCCCCATAATCCATGCACTTGCCATCTTTACAGTATTTCTCCTTCCTCTATGCTTTTTTATGTCTATGTAAATGTTCAGAACCAATTTGAAACCACATGTCAATTTACTTCTTGTCTGGTACAGTCAAAGTAAACCACTTACATTTTTATATTCACAGTGTGACTTTTGGATTTGTGACACTAAGTTGATCAAAATCTCCATATCATAGCTTTATTATATAGCATTACATTACGTCTTTAAATGTGAAGGTATTGAATTGAACTATTGAGATTAATCAAATAGTTCAATTTTGAAAAAAGTATTTATTTACCCCAGTAGACAGGTCAGTCTGCCCTCTGACATTACTACAAGGCTGCCACAAGAGGGAACCATCGCATACAATTACAAAATATCCTCTGTCCATTGAGAAGCTCTGTTGACTTCATTGACCTATCAGCGCAAAACACCCACCCTTCTTTTACATACAGCAAGTTTTATTGCAGTTTTTGGTGTTCAGGCTGGCGATCAAACAAGAGCTTAGTTTTTCAGTGTTTTTTGTCAAAAATAGATTTCATATCAATGTCATTAAGCTTTTAACAATATATTTATCCTGCCCAGGAAGCACATTTCACAGACAACCTCTTACCAGAAACAACAGCTTGGCCTGTTGAGTTGCCGGTGTAAAACGTGATTACGTTTCATGTATTAGCAGATGTAAACCTCTTGGGGGAAATACTAAGAGCACTGTTCTTATGGGCAGGAACCAACCTTAATTGCAATTTAATATGCTATAATGTCTGTGGGTGCAGGGTCAAGTACTATGTCATTTGTAGTTCCTGAGGTGAACATGTGCGAGGGAGCATGACTGAAACAGTTTTAATACTGCATCATTGAAGAGAAAAAGCTAAATGCCACACAGTTTCATGGTTTTCATGTTCCAAGTGAAGTCTGTTATGTAACATATTTGTGTTCTATAAAAATGTTTTTGCTTTCACCAATAATGATCATGAGTGGCAGTCATCAGTAATCATGATCGGATGACTGTCTATAAGGTGACAGTGTACTTAAATTACACTTCTGAATTGCAAATGACTTACATTTACATTTATTCATTCAGCAGACGCTTTTATCCAAAGCGACTTCCAAGAAAGAGCTTTACAAAGTGCATAAGTCACTGATAATAACAACAAGATAGCCCCAAAAACATTGCGGGTAGCCAAAACATGAAGCACATATTGTGAACAACCAAAATAAGTGCCAAAGGGAAGAACCATAAGAGCATGTAGTTAAACAAGTTACAATTAAACAACATGAATCGCTATAGGGACTTATAAGTCCACTATGATGTAAGATCTCAAACCGAAGCATTCAACCTTTTTCTGATCCGTCAGTGGCTCTCACATGCTTCTGAACCGTGCTAATCAATGCTGCACAGGCCTCCTGCTTCACCTTTTCACATGACCTGGGTGTTGGGATGAGCTACTTGGCAGTGGTGCTCTTATAAGACCAGGGCACCAACCCACCGACAGTCAAAAGAAGATCCAAGCTCCCTGCAGCAGCACTCAGCATCCCAGAGAACCAGACCAAACTTCTCCAACCATGCGTGTGAAATCTCTGCTTGTGGCTTTTGGACTGATTGTGGGGGTCACCTGCTTTGCTGTGTCCAGTGCAGATCCCCTCCATGCGCAGTGCAAAGTTATCTGGTATGGAGTCTTGTTTCTGTTTGAATGTGTTTGAATGTGAAAGAGATTGGTATAAAGTCCAGGAATTGTAATTTAATGAATCCAGGTCAATTGATCCAGGAATGGGTCAGTTTAATTGTTATGGACTTGACAAAATGCGACAGGAGAGAATTGTTATGGTAGTCGAATGATGTAGACGAGTTGTATCATGGCATGTGTTAATATGCATTAGAGTTGTATCATGGCATGTGTTAATATGCATTAGAGTTGTATCATGGCATGTGTTAATAGGTATAAGGGCATTACTGATAGGTGTGTCCATGGTGCCATCCTGTCATCAACACCAGAAATTATTACTTTCATGTAGCCATAATGTACCTCACGGTGTGCTGAATGCACGGAATGTAGTTGGAAAGTAGGTTTGGCTTTGAAATTGTTTACTCAGAAAATGATCAAATTGTAGATAATAATGGGTACAGCTAATGTCTCAAGATGCCATCTAAATTCCATGAACTGAAGCGGATCAAGCCAGACTGAAGACTTCATTTTTGTTGTTGTTGAGATCTAGAGATCTGGTTATAGGTGAAAATTCACATCAGACAAGGTACCATGTGACTTCACTTTTCTCTCCGCCTCAATTTCTCATACTGGTTATGGCTGACATGCTTGTTAGACCGATCCCGAGATCAATATGATTGTGGATTCTGTTGAAGAAAATGTATGACCTTTACATTCAGTAGGACGTGGCAAACATAAAACCATAAGATCTTAGAATGATCACAGATAACAGCTACAGTAATTGGCTTGCTGGTTTATCGTGACATTAAATGGTACACATGTTTACGCAGAACCATTACATTTTTACTCACAACTGGGCTCTCGATCATAAACAAAAAAGAATATATCAAAACAGTAGGAGAGCAGCCCCAACAGGACTGTACCATTATATGTGTGTGATGGGATCTCTTTGTATGTTTGCCATGTTCTATTTTCTCCCCAGGTTGTTTGGTGTCCCATGCCGGGATGTCTATGTGGCTCTGGTGAACCAGATCAAAGCCTGGAGGACGAGGGCCAGCTGTGAATCTGGTGGAGAGAACTGTCTTTATGAGGTAGGAGGCCCAATTCTCTATCCCCGACTGTGCACTTCTCAAATGATTCTTCCGCCATCCTTAAAAACCATTTATCCTCTTGTGTTCTAGTTGCTGTCTTCGTCTCCCATCATGATCAAAGCCAAGCACACCTCTCCCACGACCAGTGATGTGGACGACCTCAGGTTCAGCCTGTATTCCATGGAGGAGTCCTCTGTGTGCCGCGTAACTGTGAGCTTTTAGATAGGTCAACGGTTGCTAAGTTCACTTCAGAAGGAGCACAGTCCAACTCTGAGACACACGCTCAACTGTTCTCACGTGAGCCCAACTTCTCTTCTTCACTTCCAGGGAGAGGCAGTGTCAGAGTCCTGGGCAGACCTGATGGACAACGGTACCAACTACTGCAGTCTCCACAACCTGGTAGAAGGTGACATCATAAGCTCCTCATGCTCTCTTGTAGTGTACACTCAACCTTACTACATCAGGGCAATGCAAGATTCAATACATTTAAAAGATACAATTGAAAACATTCTATTAATTTCTTTTTTCTTTTTGGGGGTTTTAATATTCTAGTTGTAAGACATGTTTCATGCAAGATAAGGATTTATTCATTCAGAAATTTAGATTTAGACCACATTTAGATTAGAACCCTATGGAAACTGTCAACTGGAGAACTACCAAGAACTCCAATGTACCTTCAAAATGCACTTGAAACTTGACCTACTCTTCCTCCATATCTCAATAACCACCTGTCTCTCTTTTCCAGGCAGTGGACTCAGTCAGGTGGAAGGATACAAAGAGTACACCAACGAGTGGATCTGCCTTGAGTACACCACAACCAACTGCTCCATCTACTGAGCCTGTGGCCATGTTTGAAACCTACGTCTGTCTTTATTAAGAAACCTCGAGTGATGATGGCTGTAAAGTTGATGACAAAGAAAGGCAAAAGAGGCTCTTTAGTGACCACATTCACTTTATTTTATGTAGATACTGTTTCCAGGTTAAGGGTCACGTGATTGCAGATTCTAGCTTTTCAATTACAGGCATTGACACTTCTATTGTTATTATCCTTAGTGCTTTAATGAAACCCGATTAACTCGTTTACAACATCTATGCACCCTGGTTTCACTGCTGAGACCTTTTAAAGTCCTTTTCATGATGGAAAGAAAGTTTATTTCCAGTTGTATAAACAGACTTTTGAGACCGCCACTTTAGCGTGTACTTTGTCATCAATCCATCGTAATCATGTCAAACAGTTTAATGGTATAACTTCTATTTATTGGAAACCAAGTTAAAGAGTGGTTTCAGGAGTAAGCCATACAGCAGAAGGGAAATGAAGTACCTGAGTATGAGACATTTACAGACACAGACTACAAAGCTCAGAACCAGGCCATGGGATTCAATTACAAATGTTTATACAAGTTTGATACACTTGTTACCCAGTCATAGACACAGACTACAATGCCCTTTTTAACATAGAAACTCATAACTCATAAAACATTGAAAAAAGAATACCACCATTCATGTATTATCTCAATGTGCGTCACGTTGTGATAGTCTATCAACTTGCAATATAATTCAACTATAAGTAATAGGTTGTAGAAACAAATGTGAAAAGAAGTGTCCTGAATTGTTCAGACCCACTCACACTTTCTGTATCTTCTTCAGTGTCAGCTGAAAATCCAGCTGGGGTTGTATGCTGTGTAGGAATACCTGGAGCTGTAGAAAACATCAACCTTTAGTTTAGCATTGATTTACATGTCAATTCAATTATGGATTGATCAGCTGACAAGGATCATTCCTGAACATTTATGTTCCTGAACTATTACCTGTTGCATTAATGGAGAAACAGTAGTTTCATTCAGTTCTTGAAGAGACTGCCAAGTTGTCGCCAGAATCACTAATGCTGTAAAAAACCAGTAAGGGTATTAAGAATACTGAGATACATTTTATTATACATGTAAAATATAGCCTACATTTGGTGTGTAATACCTCTTTCCACTGAAGATGGTGCTTGTGAGGATGGTGTGGATATTTGGAATCCTGTGGTAATATTACAATCCATCCACAAAAACATATTTAAAATGTGAGCTTGATTTCCAATTTTTGTCATACTTTCTATTTATTGGAAAATAATCTATAAAATAAAAGTTGTTTCAAAGGTATAGGTATTACCTCACAGCATAAAGAAACCAAGCACATTTCTATGCTAAAACATTGACAGACCTCAGCACTACAAACGGCTTTCTATAAGCCAAGAACAAGGCTATAATCCAGACATCAGAAAATTCCACGACTATTCCACGACTCCAAGCCACGACTATTATCGAAATGTGCAATAATGTAAAATGAAACGGTACAATTCATACCCGTTGTTTGTCCCGCTGACAATGCGAAACATGCCGCCAATATGAACAGCAGCATTATGTTGCCGTATTGGTCCTGTTGGAACATCATCTTCAGTGAACGGGGCTGTTGTTTCACTGTCCTGGTTTGCCTACCTGTGTTCCGTACGAGGAAGTCACCTTTACTTATAGCCTACCTGGAAAGAAGGTGTTGCCTCATAGAAGTACTTTTCAGGATTTCGGGTACATTGCAAAACCATTTCATACAGTAACAAATTAATGTTTTATAGAATGTTTGATTAAATAATAGCTCGGTTTTCTTTGTCATCAACAACAATTAATACGTTTCATGTTGTCCTTGATTTTCTGGATCAAGTTTTACTTTTCCTCAGAGAAGTTGAACAAGTGCAAAGAACAAGATATTTATACCCAAATATTTGCATTTCATTTGGCAACAACTATCCAAACATGAACAATGATTATAACATGAAGGATTACAGTAGATATAACAGCATCACTACTGCTTAGTCTTTTCCCCACTCTAACATCTCACTCAACATTATTGATTGATGTTTCTCTTTTTTTAAATAAAAAAGATCACTCAACTAATGATTGAACTACTGACATTGACCGGGTTTTCCAGATTCGTTAAGAAGCTCTTAACGCTAAGAGCTTCTTAGGAGCATCTAAGAGCGTTCTAGAGCGTTCTTATAGGGTGATTTCAGGTAATGTGGGACACTTTTTGTCAGAGGCTCCAGTAGACTTACAAAAAACCTGTTAACTCGCCCCAGTGGTGTTTTTGTAAATCGTTTTAGGGCTTAGGAACATTTTGATGCTGGAATGAAATGGGAATACACAATATTTTAGAAGCTACACACTTTCAAACATAACATGATCCCCTCTCTCACTCAGGCAGCATTTTCAGGTAATGTGGGACAGCTTGTCTGGTAAAGTGGGACAGTCATTGTCTGTCGGCCTAGTCTGCTGATATAATAATTATTAGTTTATATACAACAATACTAGGTGCAAGGGTGTGGCAAGATTCATTTAGTTGTGGGGGTTGACTTATACAATAGGCATAAAGTGTAACTGATGTAAACCTTAGTGATGTGCAGTCTATGTGCTAGCTAGCTAGTCCCGCTGCGCTAGCATTTTGTTGGACTACCGTTTGCGGTCACGCTTACAAGTCTGAAAGCGCTGGTTCAATGACAGTGTAAGTTGTTATTTGGTTGGGAACTTAAGTGCAGTATGATGCATTGGTATAAAACATTTGACAACTGTCGAATTAAATTACTTTTATAGCATAAACACAGCATTACTAGATGTCCCACTTTACCTTAAAAATGCTGTCCCACATTAACTGACATGATCAGGTATGTGGGACAGTCACATAAAATGCTTTTTTTCTTCTAATAAAGCATTATTTTACTAATGTTTCTGTGTGTTTCAATCAGTGGTTAAACCCCTTCAATATGCTGCAATAGTACTTATTGTAACTTCATTTAAATTCCTTTGCCAGCCTTATCATTGAGAAATATAATGTAATATGCCGCTGAACTTTCGATGCGTTTTTTCTGTATAGACCTCTTGTCAAGCCAGATCACGCCTACTCTGATGATGTCAGACAAATAAAAACCACTGCATAGTGATTAGAAGTGTTGTATTTACGAGTCAAGATCAGCTCTGGTGATTGGATGTCAGTTTTGCACATATTAAATCATCAAAATGCATAACTGCCCCACTTTACCTGATGTCCCACATTACCTGAACTCACCCTAACGCTTCTAAGAAGCTCTTAGCGTTAAGAGCGTTGTCATTGACTGTGGCATAAGATCATAGTCATCCTTTCTAAATATCTTTCACAAACAAACAATAACCAACTATACTTTCTCATTCTTTCTGCAGAAATAAACTGTATTAGTGAATTTTGGTAATCTGGGACATTTTTTGCATGCATTTTCTCATCGGAGCTTCCTGATTAACTAGTGTCCCTTTCTGTGACACCACACCAATCACGTTTTGTGATTTCAGTCACATAACATCCACGCTAAACCTAGATAGAGTCAAATTTCTGTGGACTAGACATTGTCATTGCAGGGTAGAAAACGCTCTGGAGTTTAGGTGTCCCACACTACCCAATGTCCCAGATTACCCAAATTCACCCTACATTGTTTCAGGAGATGTTTTTGTCCATTTTTGAAATACAGATTCTCTGTCAATATAGGAAATTTATGCTTTGGCCATACAGATTCAAAACGCATGTCAAATGCAGGCTTTATTTCTAAACACTGAAACATATCACATTTATAATTATAAAACACCATAATAAGTGTAGCATAATCCACTTCCTTGCATTAACAATAGGAATGTTTTCAAAGCTAAAGGTTCAGTGAACAGGTCTTAAGGCCTGTAAATAACCGCCATGTTTTTGGTTTATTAGGACCAATTCAGATATAACAGTTGGAGAATGTAAGAAAAGGATAGAGAATATAATTTCAATTGCATAAATTTATTTTCACTTAACTGCAAATGATTGAGTTTTATGCATCAATGCATGAAAATGAATAAACTAAAAGGGCCCTTTGTCCAATGTGTTCAAAAGTGACTACTTCTACTGGCCGCAACATCCCTTGTGCACGTGGCAGTTAATTGATGACGTGGTTATTGTTGATGCTGGCCTATGGTGTGTGTGTGTGTGTGTCATGGGGCTTGTCCTAAGGGCTTTTGCGGTGCTTGCGGCTGCTGCTGCTGCTCGTGCTGCTGCTGGCAGAGCTGAGGGGCCGTGGAGAGGTGATCAAGGGGGGGGACGTCACAGACAGTCCCAGGCCCAGCTCCAGGGTCTTGGTCGGGGGAGACCGCATCCCAGATGCCCTGGGGCTGCTGCTTGTTGATGACCCAGCAGACCTACCGTATACAAAGCAGCATACGAATGTTGTTTGATGAGGAACTCAGAATGAGGAAGAGATGTTTGGAGGAGAAGTGTTAACATGTTACCTGAGGGAGGCAGAGCTACGAGCAGAGCTGGTCTTGGAGCTATGACGACTGACTGGGGTGGAGGCAGGTGAAGGAAGGGGCAGGTGAGCCTGGAGGTAAACAGGTACATTTACTTGACGAGGAAGGCAAGGAGCAACTAACCGTACTCCAGAATTTATAGTCGTTTTCATTGCTGGATGTGATTTCTACTGTAAGTGTAGTTTGTTCAGGGTTACCTGAACGAAGTACAGCTGTAGAGCAGATCCGATGTCAGGATGTTCCTCCATGATCTCCAGCAGCATCTTGTTGATGGACCTGTTGAAGTCCTTCAGCTCCCTCAGTGCAATGTCCTTCTCCTCAAATGTCTCCTCCTTACTTTTTCTGGCTGACCGGATCTCTTTGGTCAGTTTAGAGCACTATGATGGGGGGAGGGTATTTCAATGTTTTTTTCTCAAAAGGGATTCAACGGAATGAGGAAGTCAAATTGTGCTTTATAGTGTTATAATAATCATTGCAATTTTCCTAATAGCCATGAGTCTAAAATGTCTTCAGATCCCAGTACGGGTAACAAATCATTGCAATAGGATGACTTGGTGCACAACAAACCGTTTTTGTAACTCGGTCCAGTTTTTCCTGCTGGGAAACAAGTTCTCTGTTGATGGAGAGGATCCGTGACTGAGTCTCCTCTGTCCTGTTGTCCTCCTCACCCTCTTCCTCTAGCAGGCGGTCCAGGGTGTCTTTCATACTCTACAATGAACACACACACAGACAGGACAAAGACCAGTTCAGCAGGAACCAAACATACGTGTCTATATTTACACTCTTTGTTGTCACAGCCACTCAAGGGGGAATGCAGCACCATTTATGGATGATGAGCACAAAAAGGACAGATAAGGACAGGTGCAGTGTTCCTGCGCGCTGAGACACAAGGAAGAGGCTGAATGATAAACCCAGAATGTGAGCCAGGGCGTGGCGGGAAAGGTGTGCCGAGGGCAGTGAGCCAGGTGTCAGTCAGGGGGAGCTACCTGGACGTCCTCCTGGAGCTCTCTGATCTGGCGCCTCTTGAACTTGTACTTCTCCTCAACTGCCCTCTTCTGTTCCTCCAGCCTCAGCTTCTCCTGGTGCTCCTCACCTGCGACACACACACACACACTCACATACAATCACATAATCACACAATCACACACACAGATCAGGTAGGATCTGTGTAATCTGTGTCTGGCCTCTCTGAGTCTGCACATGTCGTTAAACACCGATGCTATCATGTGGATATGACAGAAGACAGGGATATCTAAGAGGTATGTCAGTCTAACATACTGTGATTCTGATAGACAGAGGTGGGCGGGGGAGGGAGGGGAGGGGGGGGTGCAATCCCGTCATACATACTGGACTCTGTGACTTTGGTGAAGCATTTGCGAAAAGTGCTGTTGTGGTTGTTGACGACGTGCAGCGTGTTCTCCAGAGCTCGGATCTCTTTCTCCATCTTGCGGATTTTGGCGTCCAGGTCGTCTCCTTCCCGCTGGAGCTCCTCCTTCTCTTGGGCGGCCTGGAGGGAAGCGCACGGGGGTCGGTCGACGAGGGGAACGCTTTCAAGGGCAAAGATGGCCAGAGGATGTCACAAAGCCCCTCCTACCTTGATGACATAGTAGGCCTGGGACTTCTCCTCCTCCCCCTCAGGAGCCGCCATGGTGATGGTCATGATCTCGTAGCGGGTCCTCATCTTGTCAATCTTGGACAGTCTCTCGTGCACCTCGGCGCTGGAAAACAGAAGAAGCACTCGGGTCACAGGGGGCCTCTTTGAGGAGAGAAAAAAGGCCCAAGATGGTCCTCGAAAAGTGAACGATTTCGACTTTAGAACCAATCGACCCCCCCGGTCGGCCGCCACTAAATGACGCGGAGGAAGTGGGTGGAGGGGAGGGGCATTTGGACGCAGTCACCTGAGGCCTTGACGCTCCTGGTCAGCGATCTTAACCTGCTTGCAGAGCATCTCCCTGTGGACCCTGATCTCCTCCTCCCTCTCCTGCATGGCCGTGCGCAGCTGCAGCCTCCTCTTCTCCAGAGACAGCACGCCATCAGCCTTGTCGTACAGCAGGTCCCTCAGCCGCTTGATCTCCAGCTTCATGATGTTGTCCTCCACCATGGTGTCCTGGCAACCAGAGAGGTCAAAGGGGCAAGACGTGTCCCGTGAGTGGCGGGCGGCGTCCACTTACAGGCGGTTGTCATTCATCGTGGATCTAGACATTTCCTATGGTTGAGGGGGGTCAGTGCAGCACAGGAAGGCTACTATGTGGATCAACGGTGCGATGAGGGACGTCACCTGCTTCTTGAGCCTCAGTTTCTTCAGCTCCTTGTCAGTGGTGTCATTAAACAGGTTGAGCTCTTCGATCTTGGTGGTCATGTTTCGATTCTCGGCTCCAGTCTTCTCCGTCTCTTTCTTCACACAGCGAATGTCATCCTGTCAGTGGGCGGAAACAGATACTCAAGTGAGACGGTAGCCCAATCCAGCAGATGGTAGCCCAATCCAGCAAAACCGGCTACTGAAAAGTGCAGGCTAATACTAGAGGCGCCGGCCTCTTCCGACAAACAGAAACATGGGAGCTGACGGAAAAAAGCACAACGCGAGGTCCACTCCTACCCGTGCCCTGCACCAGGGGGGTTTGTGAGAGGATGTGTGTGTGTGTGTGAGATGGTGACCTGGAGCTTCTTTAGCTGGGTGGTGAGCAGGCCGGCCGTCCTCCTCTTCTCCTCCAGGGTCTGGGCCAGCTGGCTGGTCTTGTGCTCCAGGGCCTGCTTCTCCTCCGTGTTCACGTCTCCTTTAAGACGAGACATCTTCCTCTCCAGCAGCTTGATCTGGAAGTCCTGTTGACAGGGAAGAGGCAGTGGTGTAGATGAACTAACATGACGTCCACACATATCTCGTGGTAGTAAAGGAAGCGATGATGGTATTTAGAGTCATTGAGTGGATGGTTTGAGGTTGGATGCTCGGAAAACAAATCAGATCCATGACAAAATAAATACACCGATTCATTGGATACAAAAAGTGTGAGGTCCTCTCCCATGCCTGGTTGTAGATGATTTTCTGCTGTTTGAGGGAGTCCTGGTCCAGTCTGGTGAGGCGTGTGTCCAGGGAGGCAAGGACGGCCCTGCTCCCAGACAGCTGGGCCACAGCATCCTTCTCCCGCAGCCTCAGGGCCTGCAGCTCCTGGCTCTTCCGGAACAGCACCTGCCGCTGGCGGTGCAGCTCAGCGTCCACCTCCTGCACCCCAAGGAAAGAATACACAAAAAACACGGCGCGGAATCAGTTCAGGTAGAGTTACGTGTCAGTCGAATGGTTCACACCGGCGGGTCGAAAAGGTTCTCGATTTGTCACAAAAACAGGGTCTCACTTTGATGGCTCGCTCCTCCTCCTTCACCATCTGGTCCATCTGGGCGGCCCTCTCCTCCACCGTGAGGGCTGTTTCCGTCACGGCCCTCAGCTTCTCCTCCAGGGCCAAATGATGGAGTTTGTCCGCCTTGACTCTGCAACCACACACACACGCGTAGCCAAACCATCGCTCAGGTACAGGGGGACAGCCCAGCTGACCAACCATAGAGGAGAACAACCAATGAGGTCTGGGACAGAACATACTTCTTCGTTTTGACCTGAATCTCTTTTCTCACGTTGGCCAACTGTGACCTCATCGATTCTACTTCCGTGGCTGAGCGATCCACCATGCCCCGGAGACTGTCCAGCTAGAACACACATGGATCAGAAACATCCGATCAGGAACCACCCATTAAAAACAATGCCGTACAGTCAAATCGAATCAATGATAAGATTTAGGCCAGTAATACAATCTCATTTAGCAACACTGTGTTTCCAAGCAGGAAGTCATGACTCAGAGACTGCTGACATTGAGAAGGAGCAGGTCTGCCTTACCTCATCCACTAGTCTGATGCGGTTCCTCTCCTGCTCCTGGAAGTCCAGTCTGAGCTTGGCTGCCTGTCTCTCTGCCGTGGTTATCTTTTTCTCATACTCCCTGTTGTTCTCTATCTCTCTCTCCAAAAAGGTCTTCTTCTCTTGGATCACACCTTTCCTCTCTCTGATATCTTGATTGACTTGGGTTAGCAGCTGGAGGTGAGGCAAAACAGTATATCATGTACACCTATCAATTAAAACAAGTTATGTAGATAAATGTTTTCAGCAAACTGATACACTTGTCCTGTCATTTATCATTCATAAAAGGCTAAAGATGTGCTTGTTCCGGGAGTATAACGATGTCAGATGTTAGTTTATTTCCTTCAGGAACTCAATGACACTTATTGAGGGACTTGTTGCACTTGCTGGTTTGTTGTAACTGATTTAGCTGCTTGTACTTGCTGTGAATGATATTATTGTTGCTGTCCTCCAGGTACACTCTGGGCACTCTAGTGGATCATGTCGTTTAATTGTAACTTGTTTAAGGACATGCTCTTCTGGTTCCACCCATTGGCTCTTTGCTTTTGCTTTTCACAATGTATGCTTCATGTTTTGGCTACCCACATTGTTTTGGGGGCTATCTCGTTGTGTATGATCATTGACCTATGCACCTTTTGCTCTTTCCTGTAAGTCGCTTTGGATAAAAGCGTTGGCTAAATGACTAAATGTAAATGTAATGTGTTTACAACCCAGAGAAAGGTAACATTGTATGCCTCCATCTAGTGGTCACCATTGCACACTGCTGCATCTCTGTGTCCCTTTTCTTCATCTGCTCAATGCTGTTCTCCCACTGGCGTATGAGGTCCTGTCTCTCCAAGTGGGCCTGGCGGAAGTTCTCTGCTGTCTTATCCAGTCCAATCTAATCACACAACACAAGGCATAAGTGGTCACTGATGAAAATAAACAATGTCTGGTCCTGGTATGTGTGTGAACAGCGCTTTAATTATCGACGTAATTCATTCATCGAGATAATGTTTGTTTGTTTTGTACCTGTGCTGACATGGTCTCAGTCAGTTCGTTGTCCAGAGCCTTGCGTTTCTGATTGGCCTCAACAGTCTTCTTCTCAATGGCCAAAGTAAGCTCCTGAGAAGAAAGGAAGCAAAGAGGCATTCAAAAGGAGGTCCATTTGAACCTGAGCAGTAAACTACAATCCCAGAACCAGGAATGTGGTTCTGAACTACTGTGTTCCAGCAGACACCCTCCCCTCCTGACCTACCCGTATCCTGCTCTCATCCTGCTGGGCATACTTGATGATGGCCATAGTGTCCTCGTCTTTACGCGCTGACTCCTCCAGCCAGGCATCCAGGGTCTGCTGGTCCCAGTTCAGCTGGCTCTTCAGCTCCTCCAGCTTCTGAGAAACCTTGAAGATGCTGTTCTGAGGGTGTGTAAGTAACCATGCCTGAATGTAATGGTACTATAGATCAACCGTATCATAGAATGTGAACTAAGTTTAATGGTTTTGTATCATTAGTCAGTGACCAATGACTAACAACTGATAACAAAAACGTTTAACAATAAAACGAGTGTAACGATGAGGGTACCTCCTGCGAGTTTTTTTTCTCTCGCAGAGCTCCAAGCTCATCTTCCAGCTGTGACATCTCTTGCCGCAGACGACCCATCTCTCGTTCAGCCAGCGCTTTGAAATGCATCTCTGACTCTGTCTCTCTCTCCCTTGCCTTGCATAGTGCCTGCACAGAAATACACACTGTCACGCCGGCTTAACAGCCAACTGCAAAGTTAAAAAAAAAACATGTATTTTTATTAATCATTAACACGTATACACATTTCGTACAAAACAACAAAGTTCCAGTACCATCCATGTTGGATCAGTACGTACTGTGCAATAAAGAACATGTACCTGAGTTTGAGTTAACTCTTGCCTAACATTTTTCAGGTGTTCTTCCATGGCTTGTATCCTGTCTTTGCATTCACAAAGCTTATTGTCGATGAGCATCTTTTCCTTTTGTTTCCTCTGAAGCTGTTGAGGCGCAAAGAAGCTACAGGTAAATGTTGGCTAGCAAGTTCCTGTACACGTATGGCATCTTTCCAAAATTGAAAAGTTGGCTATGCAATGGCTGGGCTAGTTAACACATACCCAATAGTCAGCAATTATTAAAATGTGAGGCGGTGTGTAGAATAGCATCTAATTACCTACTTACCTCATCTTCCAAAGCTTTATTCTCTGCATTGGCAACTGGGATAGCAAAACCCTCATCCCAGCCCACCTCTGATAATAGAGCGCTAGACATTACTACAGTAAACCACAAAAGCTTTTCGGATAGCTGATTAGTAAACAAACAAATGTCTCTGCAATGTTTTGTCTATTTAGATAGTCCTGCTCGTTTGTGCACTTGACGTTAATTAACTTTCTTTGAAAATGTAGACCGAGCTATCTGAAACCTCGGTATGTTTTCAGCGTTTGTGCCTAGCAACTGAATCAGGTGGTTAGTTACCACCCCATCCGGTTATGAACTGCACGCGCCACAAGGAGGCGATGAAACATTTACTATTGATTCGATGCGAATGTTTAATCCATCCACGGATTCTATTTGAACATCGAATTATTAATATGAGACATCTAATTTAAAACTATCACATCCTCAAATTCGAGGGAAAGTGATAGTCTTTATCCTACGATACAATATGTATTGTACGGTACTAACTTGGAAAAAGCGTTCTTAATGAAGATGATTCCGGTTAAATTGTGAAATATTGAGCAGAGAATTTAACATATGCAATACATACTTACCCAATTAATATCTTTTGGTACACACAGGAGATTTGCAATAATACGTTGGACACAAACAGTCTGTTTTAAACATAAAAGAGATACCAAATTTAAACATTTATTTCCTTATACATTTGTGTGTATGTAATAGCATTACGCCTAAAAACAAACAAATATTACAATCAATGTTTTGTACTGGTCTCTCACACAAATGCTTCATAAAACAAACAAATCATAGCAGGAATGCACACACAGTATTAAAATTCAATTTAATATTTGAAGAATTACATTCCCTCAGTAACCCTTGTGTTTAGATTATGATACAATTGTATTTGTCTTTCAGGGTTTCAGCTGCTTTGAGCAAACCTCAACCACATCAACTAAACACTGGGACAGGAACAGTAAGGTCCAAGATGGTGACTCTCCAGTTGTCCAGAGTCAACACAAAAAGACCCATACTAAAGATAAAAGCCCACACCACCACAAGACGACCGAAGAGGAGATATGCCTTTTATATAGTCTTTGTTGTGTAAAACATCTCAAGTCCTGAGGATTTGAAAGGCAACATAATCTCAGCTCAGTGCAGTCCCATGTGCTCTTCACCATCTTGGTTGTGTGTTTCTGTTTCAACAACATTATAGATGTCCACCCCTTGGGCAGCACTAGACAGCCGTGCTTTTGGTCCCGATGTGGGGCCGCGCAAACTCCACAAAATCATCGATAAGAACCGGCCATGCTCCTTGGAAGAGTGGAGGAAAACAAAACAGAAACATAGTTTTAAAGAGAGAGATGAAAGATGTTTTAAAGAGTTTCATGCAAAAAATGAAAATGCTATACATTTTTTTTTAGAAGAGGGCAATGTCTCAGTCAACTCATTTATTGATAACTTAACACACACATTTAGCATTGATAATAAAATCACAAACCTTCCTCATCATAATTGGACATGTCATCTGTTATCATTGTGCTGAAGTCTAATAAGAGGTTCCATGTGTCCTTTGGGATTGATCTTTTATGATGTTCCTATGGAAACAAATATTTCAAACCACATGACTGTCAATTAAAGTCTAGGACATTTTGACTTTTGTAGTAGCCATTAAATGACCCATCATTTAGGGAAATTGAAATGATTAACTTACCACTAAAAATTTGTTCCAAAGCTCCAGGAATTTGAATCTTCCAGCCAGTACTAAATTCCAATACGCAATTGCCATTTCTAAGTCTAGAAAATGTCAGGACATGTCTAATCAGATTATGTCTAAAGTAAATAAAAAATATCAAAATGGATATGGGGAATTAAAAAAAAACTGCTGATCTTACCCAAACCTTTCTGGCCAGGATTCTTTGCAAAGTTAAATGTAAACTGGTAAAAATCTTTAAATTTCCCTTGGTCCTTTAGCTCTTGCTCCATTTTTGGTAGTTGAGCCTTTAGTTTCTCTACACTGTCACATCTGAGGAAAACAAAAGAAGCATTAGCACACATTCAACACTGCATTAATCAAGAGGCATTGCGGATAAATTAAACATTTACAAGCATTCAGCCCAAACCGTAGACTTGAATGAAGACCATTTACCCATAAAAAGACACTGTCTAAAATGTGCACTAACTGAAAGCATCAAAGCCTTTCTTGTTCTCTATTGCAAAGCTGAGGTGGTCCTCCATGTAGCTTTCCTCACCCTTGTTCTGACATTCCATCCATAAACTCCTGTTTGGAAAACTCGCACTGTGTTGCCGCCCGGAATTTCCAGGCAATTAGGAGCACACTTATACTGGCCGGATCCAAGCCGAGATCATCGCAGAACTGCTGGATTCCATCTATTCCAATCTTGTTGTCATCTTGAGGGTCTATATAGAGAATGAAAGTAAAGAATCGGTCCATGCCTTTCCTGCAGTTTTTCTAAAACCACTGCCATGGCGTGAATTCCATCTATCGTTGTTTATTTTAGAGCTGGAAAAAACGTCTTACCTCTGTATCGATTGTAGAGTTGCTCAAGCTTTTTCTTGTCTAACGCTCCTTTCAAGTTTGAAAAGTAGAGCTCTGGATTCTGAAAAAAGTTGTCTGTGGCAACATCTAATTTCCAGTCATTCTGTGACAGACAGGTCAATGCGGTCTTCTCATTCGATTGGGTGAAGATCATGAACTGACGAACTTTATCCTTCTGTGAGGACTTCAGCTTGTTCTGAGAAAAAAAACACATGACAGTTATAGGTGGGTGAAAATATATGAATTCCAGGAGTAGAAGCAGTAAGGGAATACCAGTGCAGGCAGTTCTTAGCAACGATGACAATAGTTTTCAGTTTCTATCAACCACCAGTATAAGTGTTTGCAAGGGACATGGAATAATTATTACTTTGGAGGGGTTTCTGAGCTGTTGCTAGCATCTCATAAATGTATTAAGTGTGCTGCACACTACTTGGCTGCTAGAGATACAACGTGTTTCAAAGACAATGCACATTTGGATTAGAAGCAACACATTACTATCATAACCAGCTAACAAACTGAAAACAAGGAAAAACAGCTTTACATGCAGAACACTTTTGATCCTCATTAGGCTGCTTCTCATGTCTAACGCAGACCTACTGTCAGTCACAGTCTGTCAGAACCTACGTTCTCACTTGACCGACCCCCCCCCCCCCCCCCTTACACACACACACACATCTTAATTTATTAAATAGTTAAGTACTAAATGTGGCTCCCTAGGTAGACGTTTAGTACTGTGACTACTGTAGCTAGCTAAACTATCTGTGACTAACTGCCAAAGGTCAATGATGGTTTACCTTCCTTTTCGTTTAGAAGATACATGCCTAACTGTGCTGCAACAATGCTGACAACTATATGGTTGTTCAATAGCATGAAGAACCAGACATCTACCGCTACCTATATGTCTAACCACTAGTACAACTAGCCATTCAGCTAGCTCAAAAGCAATTAGCAAGCTAGCAAGGAAGCTAGCTCTTTGTTTTTATCCTATAACAAATGTAGCAAACAATCATTTACGCTGGACACCTATTACGTTTATTGCATATAAAGGGTACTCTAATGAAACATATAGAAGATAACGAAGAAAAGATACGAGAAGGGACATTATCATATGTGTTTCTCACCATGTTTGTAATTGCCCGACTCCCTTTTTCCCATCCAGCTACCTCGCTCTCCACCACCTTATCCGCTCATGCGCACTTGGGCACAACATAAGTCTGACACTTGCGCGAATACTTTTTTGAAATCCACTTTTGTTGTCATTGTTCAAGTTTAAATGAACTGTATACATATTGTGAAAGTTCGCTAGCTGAAATTAAGTTAAATAACTGAAAATAAAAATGTAATGACGATGGAACATTTAATGTTGATTTTTTTATTATTATAGAATGTGCATTACAACAACCAAGAATGTCATACAGAATTTTCGCAGATTAGTGAAATTGATCTTCAGGAATTGGAATGAAATCTTAGACAGCCTCAAAGGACACATGGCATAGCGTATGGACATAAGTATTTTTCACCTTCCAGACTTTCTGTAGCATGAACCGGCCTAAACTCATGCAGCATACTTTGCAATATCTATCCGCCATAAAATATAGTCTGCTAAAGTTTTTTTTTTTTTTTACTGTAGGTATATTATAAGGTATTTGCCATTTTTATTTCAATATAGAGGAACGAAGAATCTTTGTGAATTATGTTGGAATATTTTGTTCATAGATATCGTTTTCACTTCTCCGAAGAAATAGTCCGTCAGTATAAAGCCCCTTGCCTTCGTCAGCAGCGATCTTTCCAGTTGCATGCTGAAGTTGGGAACAGAACATGTCTAACGATTCTGCTGATTACAACAGGTAAAAGTTTTAATTATCGAAATAGTTGGAGTAACATATCATAGTGACCGTATCACCCAATTACTGTTTCAGGGGTTTTAACATGTCAATTAATGGCATATTGATGTTGTAGGTAGCTTCTGTACTGTAGCTCACGGCTTAATCACTCAGGCAGCTTCACCCTCTTCGCCCTGACGGAATCATGCTAGTTAGCTGCTAGCTAGTTGTCCGATTTGTGCTACAGAGTGCAGATAACTGTATGACACGATTAAAATGTGTCTACGGAAGTCCGCGTACATGTGGAATGTACATTTAACCTAAACGCTATCACTTTTGGACATTTATGTAATGCCCGGGATCAAGTAGGCCCTACATCTGTGCTACCGCTATAAATGGTTAACTGGTTAGCTACAATGGCCATTATCGGACATGGTTTTTCCTGCTAACGTTACTTAAGCAAAAAACGGATTTGTCAATATACCTTGAATGACACAGGAAAGTATTGCAATGTGAATACTAGCCCAAACTCGTGCCGTGGAGTAGAGCATGTAGGTTAGCTAACGTGGTTAGTGTAGACTCCGGCGGTATCTAACACGTGCGTCATGGCGCGCTGAATGCTGGGTAGTGATGGGGAAGTTTAGATGCATTCGTCTTCATGCAGCGCCGGTGTCGCCTGCAGCCGCCTGCAGCCCGGTGACATGAAGCAGCCAATGGCATTCTCAACTTCAAGGCAGCCGACTGTCGGCGCTGCATGAAGTCCAACGCGCCTAGTGACTAGGATTTGTGAATGTTGTCCAGTAACTCGCACTTCCCACGCAGCTCTTATGTGGTGTGACGTCAGCCTGACATTCCCTTTAAACTGAAGCCTTAACACACACAGAAACGTAATTAAATATGGATTAACCATGATAATCATTAATACACATGGGGAATTTGGAAGAAGTTTGAAATGATGCCTTTACATCTTTCGGGACTGAACCCAAATGGTGACAACTTAACTTCTACTGATCACTTCTCCAATTTCCTGCTGTTTGTTGCAAGAATCAAACGTTAGATTTGTAGCACCCATATTGACTATTGTTCCTTGTTTGGCTCTAGAGATCGAGACCATGGCGATGGAGCCTGATGGCGTCATTGAGGTATTGTCTTAAACTCTTAACCACACATTTTGCAACCTTAACAATGATGTCGAAACAATTACATGTAGTTATTGAATTTTCTTCATACGTTATTTTCTTGTGCAGAGCAACTGGAATGAGATTACAGAACTTTGATGACATAAACCTGAAGAAGAGGGAAATGTATGCCTATTGGTTAGAAAAGCTAACAGCCATTCAACAGAGGGCAATGATGCCTTGCATCGAAGGTACGCAAATTGATTCAATGTAGTTGATGAATGCTTTGTCAGTTATAAACAAGTTGAGTGAAATGATGGCATACCATCTTTCGGGACTGACCCTTATATGGAGATACCTTTTGTATATTACTGATCACTCAAGTAACTTTTAATCTCAAGTGGAACACCCTCTTGTTGCGTGCTAGACTTGAATTCTTTGTAACGTTTCCCTTCCAGGCCTTGTCATTGCACAAGCCCAGTCTGGCACTGGCAAAACTGCCACGTTTGCCATCTTTATCCGGCAGACAGACCCAGGCTCCGGTGCTGGCCCAGCAGGTATGCTGAACCTGAGGTCTGGATAAACATGGGTGTTTAGCAGACCAAGGCGGCATATTGGGACAGTGGCTCAAAACGAAGGTACTTAAGGTAAATGCGATTGACCCTCTTAGGTTTGGTGTAGTCTCTGTCCATGACTGCGTTGGCCTGAAAAAGTGATTGCATGGCTCCACTGGACACCTTATATTCCTGCTTTTCATATTGTGTACTGTTCACACGGAAACATGTTTTGAGTGACATGATGGCATACCATCTTTCGGGACTGACCCTTAAATGGAGATACCTTTTTGTATATTACTGATCACTCAACAGATCCCATCGGTCTGAATCAATCCAAATGTCCACTGCAAATCGATATAGACTCTCTCCTTCCCTCTTGTTTTCCAGATCCAGAAGGTCATTCTGGAACACTACGGGGGGGGGGGGGGGGGCTGCCATGCCTGGATTGGAGGGATTAACGTCCGCTGTGAAATGCAAAAACATTGGGCACCCCCAACCGTGTGTTCGACATGCTTAACAGGAAATACCTGGTTAAGTACACTGTAAGTACCTGCTACCTCTGGCCTCAATCAACCATCATATCTTCTGTTGCAATTTTGAGCCCTCTTATCCTCAGCTGACTGTTTAGGGGTGTTTTGTTGTTGTTGTTGTTGTTGTTAAATCTGATTTGTCTACAGCCCCTAAATGGATCGAGATGTTTGTCCCGGACGAGGCAGATGAGATGTTCTAGAAACTCCACACAAACACAGGTTGGTAGAGCTCTTTTTATTGATTTTCTTCCAGATTAGGGTTGGGTGAACACCCTCGCCTCGGGCACTTCCACATAAAAGAACTGTGCTTAAACTGCAGAATCCAGGTTCTCCTGCTTTGTGCAGTCGTGCTAGCAGAGTGCCAGCGTGGAAGGAGAGCGAACGTGCTGCGCCGCAAACGAGACGCGGCCGAACCTCTTTCTTAATGTTCGGTGGCCGTCGTCTCGAGGCCCAGCACCACATGTCATCTGGTGCTCCACTCTGTGTGTTGGTTTGTTAACGTGGATGGTTTGAGTCTCCAGCCAGTAACATGGCCCACACTGTCTTTCCCAGGTGGCCCTGCTCTCAGCCACCATGCCTGCGGACGTGCTGGAGGTGACCGAGAAGTTAATGAGAGACTGCGTCCTGGTGAAGGGGGAGCTCACCCTGGAGGGCATCACGCCGTTCTACATCAACGTGGAGCGACAGGTGGGTGTTTCATCTCCCTTTATTTGTCAACAACCCTGCGTTTTTCATTTGTCGTTATTTTATTTTTTGACTTGAATATGCAACTGCAGGGGCCCTCCCTTCTCTTTAAAGCACCCTGCTAAAACTGCGACTGCTAGGCCTCACAGCTTGGCTCTTGCAGACATGTGAGTATGGGTACACCGGAGAAGGACAGCAACGGCTCGGCGTCGTAAACGAGACCTGGACGGACCTCTTTCTTAATGTCCAGTGTCCTTGGTCTCAAGACGCTGTGCTACATCAGTCCCCTTCGCATGAACCGTTAGGAGGGATTCTAGCTGTTTTATTTGGCGTACTCGTCTCGCCGCATGGTTTACCGTGCGATTTTTGTGACTCGGACATGACAACTGGCCCCAGTTTCTTTCCATAGAAATCTGTTACATATTCTCAGACGACATTTATAATCGGGGGGGGGGGGGGGGGGATTATTCTTTGTCTATTTCTCACCTTGGATTTGTCCTTCTTAGGCCCGTGGAATTGATGCACAGCAAGTTTCCCTGATCATAAACTAACATTAAGAGGACAAGCGGATTCTTCGAGACGTTTTACAACACCACTGGAGAAACTGCCGGTGAATGTGGCAGACATGATCTGAGCCTTCTGGGTTTGATCTTTCACATGCAGCAGTGATGGTCAACAACTCCCAAGTTGCTGATCCTCTAAACTCCTTTCAAATGTTAAACATTGACTCTGATTTGTGTAAGCGAGGTGACATCAATGTTGGTTGCTCTGGGACAATTGTAGATTCTGACAGTTGGAGCTGTGATGATAATGTTTTTGGGCATTCTTTCGATTATCAATGTGTGTTGGATGTTCATTTAGTAATGGTCTACTTGTGGACAAAGAGGGGTGCTGTATTAAGTTAGAAAATTGTTATGCATGCATGTGAAGTCTTAAGCTGAAAATGGCTGCCTAGGTAGGCTCTCCTGCCAACTAAATTTCTTGTCTGTGCAAACTTTCTTGGCAAATAAACACCCTGATTCTGTAGTGTAGAGCCAGATTGTATTGATTTATTTGCCTTTTTCCCCCCCCCTGCCTGTTATAACGCTTCAGACTAAGATAATATAAGTTATGTTTTATAAATATAATACATCACTTTTTCGTAGAGCTTTTCCTCATGAATTGTATGAAAATCTAATTCACTTATTTTATATAAACTGATCTACGGCTCTTTTGCTGAAGGATGACTTGGCTGTTGGCTCTAGCTCCACCTGGTGGACTGCTTGTCATTGCTGCACCCATTTGTTAGATGAGTGTGACAGGTCGGCAAGGACTTGAGATATAACAGACTTGGTATTACCGGGTTGTCATGACTTTGGGTCACAGCAGGGCTGGTGCTTCCTATGGGAGACAAAGCCATCTGCCAAGGGCGGCATGAAGAGGGGGACGGCATTTACCGTAGTGCATCCACTAATTAACCCTCCCGCTCAACCAGCAAAGGGACCCAACCACGTCATATGTCCATGTTGTGGTTGTGGGGCGGCACCCCGATTTGCGCTCCGGGGGGTGCTCATGGTAAATCTTGTCTAGCGCGCCAAATGTGCTAGGACCGGTACACAGTATCATGAGCCCATAAGAATTGCTGCAAGTGCAGGTTCCATTTGAGTATAGTTGTTTAGGCCTTGAGGTTAGTCTTAAGTCATCTAACAGGATCTAACCAAACTACCACAGTGCCATTCTCATTTAGCAACTACCTACATTCTCTTCAAGACTGTGCCCAAAAAATAAGGAACCAATAATAAGTAAACCATGCACTTAAAGATGCTGTGAAGTGGAATTGAAAATTAGAAGTTCATCACACACAAAAAAAAGACAAGTATGGTAATTAGGCTTTGAAATCGTGAGAAGCAGTAACACTAGCTGAATCAATTGCAGATATCAGAACAGACTGTATAATTCAACATTTCAGTTTTTGTTTTTGCGCTTTGCACATGCTTTCAGGAACTCATTTCACACGTTATGTACTGAGAAGCAAATCATGGAATTTGCTTTACAGGATCTTTAAGATTACCCTTTCTATTACTGATGAACTGGTAGCCTACATGCCTGGTGATGTTTTGTAAGTGCCACGCGCAGTGAATGTCTTTATTTTTGATGTATGTGTCTTGGTTTAAAGTAGGTAGGTTTGGGCTGATTTCAGACAATAATAGCTTGCCACACGGGGTTCGATGCTCGGTGGGTGTCTTAATTGGACATGATATAGAATGTGCATTTATATTTAGCACATCAACTTTGTGCTTTGACTCCTAAGTTTGTAAAAGTCAATGCAATTATTCTGGAAGGCCGCGTGGGGAGATGGGAAGAATCAATTAACTCATTGGACATTTAGATTACTTGGGAGAGTGGATGAGTCTCCGTGGCCCCATTCTCGCATTTTGCTAAATGTTTAAGGGAACGCGAAACCAATTTTAAATGAAAAATTAGCTTGGGAGAAGTGTTCAAAAACAGTAAAGTTAACGTCTTGATATTGTTTTTGCCACTAAATCTCAATTGAGGGCAAGAAGCGATTTGAAGGTAATGGGTGTTATTAAGTAGTTGGATGTGGGAAGGTGGTCCCCTTTTAAATCGTTTGTGTGAATTATTCTCTTTGTTGAGGTTGCCTTGGAAACACAACAGCTGTTTTGGAGAACAGCTAATCCTAACAGTGTCTGTGCACAGCACTCCTGTTTCAGGTTTAGCCGGGCCTTCATACATACCGCACACCGAACACAGTAAAGCAGTGTCTAAAGGATGAGGACGTGTAAACAACTGCTTGGCCGGTTGTCTCACAAATGCTGTTCACAGACATAGATTTTATTTTACCTGTCCTAATTAAGATATATATTAAGATTACAATATGTAATTAAGATATACATATGTGGCCGATCTTCTAATAGGGCTTTAAAAAAAATATTGTAGGCATTCTATTCCCATAGGGTTGCATGTAAAAAGGCGCTGAAGGCAGCGCATAGATACATGGAGATACATTGGAGATACATTTAAAAGGTTTGGTCTGTGTTGTGGATGAATCCTTTTTAAATGAGCTTGTCATCAGAGAATGACATCCATTTTGCACGGTTTATGGCGCCCACTTCCTCTTATGTATTTATAAACATATGTCCCTTATGCAAATGCACAATTCTATCTCTTCAAACCCCCTTTATCATTCGTATTGAGGAGCTGATTGTTTCCCCCAAAGATGACAACGAGACAGTAATCAAGTCAGAGCCAAAGATATGAAGACACTTTCCCTTAGTCACTTTAATTGGAGGAGATGGGTCAGAAAAAAAGGAAATTCAGTTAGAATCCTGTTTGTTGACATCGTCTGGTCAGCATCTTGCTTAAAAGCGTCTGCTGTTCAGTCTCTGCTTCCTCATGGGACTATTCCTTAAGACACCATGAAGCCCAGATGTGGACCACAGCAGACAATGGGTCAGCAAAGCAGGCACAAACCAAAAGAAACAGTTACAGATAAAGTATGGACTCATGGTTCTCACACCCTCCAGCAACACTGAACATAACCCTCCTCCTCCCAGTATCTACAACGGGGAAGAGGAGAATCAAGCTGAAAGTAAGGAGGTACAAACACTCCCTCTCCACATACGTTTTGGACCGAAACATGTACATGTATATAGGGGTACTACAAAAACGCAGCCTTGCAGGGGTAGGTGTTAAAGTAGTACGGTTTACAGAGCAGGGTGAGCTTCACCACTGTGCAGTATAGCCTTCCCATGAGGCCAGAGGCCGTCCTCTTGACCTGCGGGTCAGTGGCGGCCTTCCACAGGTGGTAGATGTCGGCCACGTGGCCGTGCGAGGTCATCATCTTGTCGTAGATGCAGAGGTGATAGGGCGCCTTGCCCTCCCCTGAGAAGTAGACATGTTCCTGGGGCGAGACTCCCATGGCGTTGGCACAGATGCCCATGAAAACATCGTCTATGTAGAGGGAGGCGTTGAGGGTCAGCGAGGCCTGGTAGATTTTGTCGGCCACGTCCCTCGACACCACGTACCCGGCACCCGCCGTGTAGTCTGGGTAAGACGTCCACTGGTACATTTCGAATGGGACGTAGTACTTACTGTCCTTGCGTCGGATGGGCGGTGCCCCTCTGTGCACGCGTCCCACCCAGAAGTCCGTCACGCCCCTCTTGGCCACTTCCTGCAGGTAACGCACCAGGTTGGGCATGTGGACGAAGATGTCATCGTCCGCCGTCATGAGGAAGTGGGCGTGGCCGCAGTGGGCGTGCGCCCAGCGGAACTGCATGATCAGCTTCAGGGTGAGGTTGTGGAACGTGTCTACAAAGTCCTGCTGGACGAGGTCGCTGTGAAGCCGGTCCTCCCTCACCAGGGCCTCCTGGAGGCCCAGTCCGCTCCTCTCCCTCGGGGCCTGATGCTGCTTGGACTGGGGCACTCCCAAAGCGAACACCACCCTGACGTTCACCCCCAGGGCCTGGCGGATGTAGGTCTCGTTCCCCCAGGTGGACCGTATGGCCCGTCGCCTCTCCGTGTTCTCTGGGGATGTTTTGACAAAGAGCAGGAGGAGGACGTCTTGGCCAGAGCACTTGTCCGGGTGGTTGAGACGGTAGCGGTAGTTACTGAAGCTGAGGGCCTCTTTGCGCGGAATGGTGAAGCTCTTGTTGATGAAGGTGTAGCGGTTGATCAGGTAGCGGTAAGAGTAGGACTTGACGTGGCTCACCACACCGCTGTCCAGCTGCTCCCAGCACACCATCACCACCGACAGCACCAGACACGTGGTCATTAGCTGCACACACTGGCATTTACGAATACGCCGAAAATTCACAAACATTCTGGAATCTTGATGGGCCTCTCTCTCTCTCTCTCTCTCTCTCAGGGTGTCTCTGTCAGGGCCGAGATGGGACGGAGGGGTTTGTGGTGGTGTGTGTGAAGTGATGCTTGAGGTAGAGGCTGTGGGGGTTGTTCCGATAACTGTTTGTTTCAAGGCTGTGTGTGTGTTCCATTCTAGGTGTACCATTCACAGCAGAGAGCAGATGTCTACACAGGGGTGAGATTCACAGAGGCTCCCTGGAAATCATCTCCACTGCTCACTCACACATCAGACTCCATGACTTATCTCACACTGTTAGCCTCATAGTGGCAGGGAATCCATCCAGCTCCTTCACCTCCTAAACATAATTCTGAAATAGAATAGACAGGAAGGACTCTTAGTATCATACACGTGTATACACAGACAAGCTTAACTTACCTCCACGTTGTTGGTTGATTATTTACAGTTAATATGTATTAGCTTTCCAAACCCCTTTGAAATGCTTTTTTCTCCCCCCACCCATTAGTATCTGTTTGTGGCTTTTAGTGCCTGGATGTTCATTATCTACTGTAGATAATTAAGTTACCTAATTGTGAACTTTAACGTTTAGTCTTGAATACACGCAGAGATTATATCACCAAGCAGAGGTAGTACATTTTGTTCTGCTAGATGTTGTGAATGAATAGATTTGCTCCTTGGCTCTTATACTTGCAGAAATACCAGAATTATCAGAAAGGATTTTAAAGCACTAAGGGGAAACAATCAATTTTGTTTTCTTCCATGCTTAAATGTCTTCAAATGAAGAAACAGAAATATGGAAACCATTTAACCAATGTAAGGAGTGAGGATACCATTACATTATGAAATGTCGACAGTCATGTCTTTTAGAACTTAGTCTTTATCTATTCCATCTCTTGTGTGTGACGGTTATGCTAAAGTGGTAACATTAGCTGAGAAGTCAAAAGTTTGGCCAGTGAATGTAACAGCAAGCACAGCAAATGTGGCCGTGGGGCTTGCTATAATGGAAGGGTTTAAGGCGCAGACCCACTGAAATCGCTGAGAGTCGTGGAAAGCACTCGGGCACAATGGAAAGCATCAGAATAGCTGTGGAGCACAATACAGGATGAGAATAGGCTGCTTCCGCCCAGCACTAGGCTGAAACCAAGGGGGATCATGGGCCTGGGACTCCCAGCACACCCTGAGAGCTTTAGAAACATCATTAGGCTGCCTGAGCCTATTGGGGTCACTCACTCAGAAGGACTATGTCAGCCCGAGAAACACCAGTCTAGTAATGAGAGTGAAAACACCGTTCTAATCCTTTGCTCCGAATGTGATGCTTTTTTTTTTTACCTACAGCTTTAAACTGTTTTCACAGATGTGTTCTGTGAACAATGTGATCATCTCATTCAGTTCTGGTCAAGCCTCACAGAGTCCGGGGCTGAGTCTGGAGCTTGACATCGAAGCTCTCTTTTTCAGCTAGAATGAAAGTGTCCAGTAAAAGCACAACTTTCCAAGATATGTAAAAGGTAGCCTACAAGGTGTTATTGACATTAAGTCAGTAAAGTGAAAATGAATAGTCAAATAGTGTAATATCTCATTGTCCTTGTCTTTACTGGCTGGGTGAACTTTGATAATATGAGTCAGCTTTCCAGTCTAGAGGCACAACCTTCCCATCTATAGGGGAGAGACAGAAGATACATAAGGGAAGATCACATAGCGATGGCCTGCCAATCTCTACCTTGTAAATAATCAAAGAGGTATATGGCGTTGTATGTAAGATAAGAGTGTTCCAATGGTCACTCAATTCAAACACAGTTTGTAGTAATAGTATCAACCAACAAAGGCGTGTCTAATGGTAGCTTGCACTGAGAATTTCTCATCAGATACGAATGTTCAAGTAAAGTTTAGATTAGCTGTAAGTTTAAGAGTAACTATTTGATGTTTCCATATCAGATATATCAATAGGATATTTAAAGTAAATAGTCTACTTGGAGCTCTGTGACATTACACCATAGAGATGATAATAATAAAGATAATTCAACAGAACCGCCAGGATTGCACAGGGCTTTACACACCAATACTTCTTTAATGTATACATAGACTCAGCATTTGTATTTTATTCTGTATCTATAGCATGTTTGTTGTTACCCTACACAATATTACCCCAATCAAGGAGCTTGACACATTATTTCTTCCTGAGTCACTTTAGAAAAACAGGTCCAGCTTTTTAGCATACCTTACTCAGCATGGCAACACACAACAACACTTAAGCGTTTTCACAAGAGCTGTGTAAAAGATAACATTGTGACACTCACACGGTTCCAAACCCGCCTTGTGAATGTGAACCATACCAACAGTATTGCTCTATGTTACTGGTTGTAGACAAATAATTCAAAATACAAGAAAAAAAAGCTTCACTCACCAAGTAACAGAGACTATCCCTTTTGGTCTCATGTAGAGTGTATCCAAGTGTCAGGAAGAAGCCTCAACAACTGCTTCACTGCCTCCAGAGAAAACCCCTCCTCACCCCTGTCCAGATTGTCCTCGTCTGAGTCTGTAGTTTTCCAATGACTTTCTCCCCCGATGACCGGAGTAGTGGCACTTTTCACAAGCAGGCAACAGCTGCCAGTTAAGCCCTGTGTGAGGCCATGGGTGGACAGGTCCCTGTGTGTGTGCGCGCCCCTGCCTGCCTGCACACTCTGAGTGTGAGTGCTAAGTGTGAATTCTCTGCTTGTGAATGTGCCGGTTGCCTTGGTTCCTCCACTCGTTCTATCTCCTCCCCCTCTGGCTGTGTAGGTGGTGCGGAGACATAAGACTCAGATAAAGGAAGGGCTTCCCTCTTCACCATCACTAAACACAAACGCTGATACTCAATACTCTAGTTCATGCATAAAATGGGATCAAGAGCTAGTCGACAGAGAGGCGACAATAACTGACAACTCATTACAAAAAGAGAATGACATTTACGTCTGAGTGTAAGGGTGTGAGTGTAACCAATCAACCTATCAGAAATCTGCTGAAATAGTCTTGTTCTTCCAGTAGCAGTGAAAACAAGTTTACACCCAAACATATTCACAAAGGTAACACATTAGGTGTATTACGCAACCCATAGCAATGAAAGAAGAAAAAAAAGCTCTGTTCAACAACCCATCATGTTCAACAACATTTGCCAACAGCACAGAATAGACAATGGTAACAGTATACACTTTTTTAATGATTTCTATTGGAAAATCCACAAACCAAACAATCATCCTTACTCACCAGCATTTCTTTGAAAACATTTTGGATGTCATAGGCTACTCGTGGTAGAGGACAGATCTGCGTCACACAAAACGAAGGAAAACGATGATTCAGACATGAAAGTTAAAACACCTTCGACTTCTCCTTCAGCTCAACGCAGAGGACATCAAATAGGATGGGTTTTATCTTTGACAATCAGGGTGGCTTATTTCAAACCCTCATACACTAGTAGGACAAGTTGATCAGGAAACCACTGTCAGTTAGTGTTAGCTTGAGGTCTCTGTTTTGTGCCATGACAACAAATAAGGTATGGTTCTTCATGACGTATAGGAGGTCAAAAAATATTTGATGTGACCTCATTGGACACTTGTAAGTTAAACTGCATGATATTGAGTAACAACCCTTTATCGATGATTCATTGTAGACAGATGCATGTCCATGTGAAGAAACTTTCCAGAGTTTAACTGAGCAGTCAGGTTTGTCATAGACATACATGGTCTAGAAAGGGATTTGTAGGAGTTTGTGTATGCGAGTTTGTTCACCAGTTCAAATCTATGTCTTCCAGAGTGTGTCTATGTGTGTTGAGTTAATGCTCAAAGGTCATAGGTCAACTTAAACTGTGAAAACCCACTATCGTGTTAATTGATAATGGTCATGTATGATAGCTCCTCTGCATGGTAACTAGTGATACACTGTGATGCAAAGCAAAAATATGAATTCCTGGGGTGTGTGGTGTGTTTTTTGTGAGGACGGATTAGGTACTAGGGTTACAGCCTGTGTGAATTCCGATAGTGGATTTAAAAACACCCCCCGCCCCCCCTCTAGTGTTATCATGTTGACTGTGAAACGTCTTCAATAAGAAAATCTTAAAAAGGAACCAAAATGTCTGACAAGGACATAACAATCAACACATTCAAAGGAGGAAGCATTTAGGCCACAAACACACACACATGCACACATATAAACACACACATGCACTAACGTATAAACACACACATGCACTAACGTATAAACACAGGGCTGAAGAACAGGTTTAAAACTAAATGTTAACTCATGTACTGAGAGCGTAGCTAACTAGGTTGGTGTACTTCCTGTTTAATGGATACATAAATGACATTGATGTTTACCAACAGGGAACAAGGTTTTTTTTTATTGAGCAAACTATGCCATTTTGTTCAACAGGGGCCCTATAAATGTATTGGTTTCCTTAGTTTTAGTTTAAAAGCCCTTTAAATAAATCTAATCTCATCTACTCCCACTTCCCAACTGCTCTCAGAAAAAAAGACCTAGACTAAACAGAGAATCTTATCATTTCACTTGGCTCATGCAGCCTCAAAGCTACAATTGAACAAGCTGTTGATTTGATCGTTTAGGATGTCTGAAACCACACAGAGTTTCAGTATGGGAAAACAGACAATAGATTCCCACAGACTTGTTCTGGAAGACTGGGATCAGATACTTGGGAGGGTGTCTATCTACATACGACTTCACATATGACGTCATACAACAGAGTTTCTCAAAAAAGGCTTTGCAGACCTCACCCAACAAAATGTTGTTGGCATTTACATCATAAACTATCCATTCCTAAATTATAAAAAATTCTAAGGATTTCTACATTTGATATTTTTGCCTAATTGACCCTGCAATTAGTTTCACTTAGACTTGTTTATTTGAAGTTAAAAGATAAATGGGTATTTGACACTTATTATGAAGGTAGAATGTCAGTAAATGTGTGAGAAAGAACACTGTAGATCGCAGCTTTATGATTTTTTGATTTGTGTGGAAGAATCAGAACAAAGACACATCCATTTCAAGGATTGTGACTGTTCAGGTAAACTGATCAGATCTTATTGCCAATTGGAAGAGGAAAAAGAGGAGTATCAGTTAGCCTGATTTAAGATCCTTAGTAGAAGTCTGATAAAGAATGATGTAAGCTAAAGGTTGTTTCATGCTATAAAAATGAGAGCCTTACCTTAATTACAACACTTTGTTCTTGACTGCAAGCTTGCCTTAAACGCCATCAAACCACAGAACACTTGGAAGTATTCAGAACTGACTCAGTAATTAGAGAAAGCAGATTGACTTCAACAATACAAAAGTGTTCTTGAGGGCTTGAAAGTAATTGTACTTCAATATTTGAATGATGTATTGCCTGAATGGTAACAATGTGTCTTCATTCTTTCCTTCTTGTCTTTTTCTTCTTCCTTTATGCAGCCCTGACAATAACTCTGTATTGCAAAATCCCCACCAGAAAGGATGACCACAACAGACGAAACAAACTCAACGTGTACATTCATCTAGTATCGCAGCTGGGCACTTCTCAAATTGGAATCCCTCTGTCCCCCCTAAAAAAAAGGGAGTTTAAAGAGTAGAGAATTTGAGTTTTCTACACACGGCAGGGATGATTTCTGTGAGGGGACCACAAAATATTGCATTTCAAGATATCCACTGTTCAGCCATTAGTCATTCAGTAATACACAAGTAAGATATATGCAACAAACATGCCAATTGCTACAAAGTCAATGATAAAACTGAAGTACAATCCTAAACTACACTCTGTACGTGTGCCTTAACACTGGCTGAAGCACGTGATGCCTCACAGCCAATGTCATTTTTTGACCACTAGGTGGTATGACACCCATGCTTTCAAAGCCAATACTGTAGAAACAATCAAATAGATAACAGCAGCTTCGGCTTGCTTACTCCCTAGTTCAGTGGTCTTCACCCAGGTTCTCAGAGACCCCCTGCATGTTTCACATTTTTCTTCCAACACACCTGATTCAGATGAATGAGTCGTATTCAGGCTTCTGCAGAGCTTCATAATGAGTCATTGATTTAAATCAGGTGTGTTGGAGGAGGGAAACACCTAAACCATGCAAGGCAGGGGTCCCTGAGGACCAGGGTTGAAGACCACTTCCCCGAGTTGTTCTGTGTGGCCTTGCATGAATCCCTTCTGTCCTTCATCTGATCATGCAGTGCACATTCAATGAATGGGGAATCCAAAGGAAGTACAAAATACACTGAGTGGACGTCACAACAACTTAGTATTATCAAAATAGATTTATTCTAGACTTTTCAAAGATCTGCGTGATATGACAGCCGTCAGATCAGAGGGCTGCAGACTTCAGCAACTATGTGTGTGTGACTGAGACAGCGAGAGACGGACAGGAGAAGCAACATTGGTGAGAGCAAAGACAACACGTCATGAAACACAACTGCAAAATGGTATTTACATGGTCAGGGTGTTATGATACTTTGACAAAGTTCAGATTTATTGTTTTTTTTGTAAAAAAAAAAAAAAAGAAAAAGAAGAAAAAAAACGTCAATTTTGCTTACATTGCTACAAATAAAACAGAATTACAAAATATCCAAAGAGTAGAAAACCTTCAGGGGCTTTTAGAAATAGCAAAGATAGAATTAGTACTTTAGGTAGGAACAAAAAATAGCAAACACTTGAATGCATTGTAAAAAGCGTATATCTAAAAACGAAACATTATAAAATACCATTCCACCGTCATAGACATTGTGATAAATAGCGTCTCTAATACAATCCACTCACTGTTGGTTGTTTCTGAAGCAAACTTCAAAATACTTGAAGCATCGGTACAAAATGTGTTCATAAAAACAAGTTACATTCGAAACAATTGCAAGTGGAAGCTTTTGAAGAATGTAAAACCAGCAATGGGGTTTTGAAGCCAATGGACGTTAGAGAGTAGATAAGAGATGAGGTCTGGAATGCCATAGCCCCGCCCCCCCCCCCCCCCTAGAACTCAACAGCTCAGACGCTGCTCATCCCCACGGTCTGACGAACCAACTGCACATTCGAAGCGAGGTGCAAAACTGTTTGCCAGTCTATCCTCGCTGTGATGTGCCTGCCATGGCTTGGCCACACAGCTCCATGTTTCACATGTGACTGGTTGCTCCCCTATGTTTGCTATGACTGTTAAATGGTATTTTATAAAGAACCATTTCTCATGGTAACGACCCACATGATGCAGAAGAATACCACATATTTCAAGCATGTCTTCAAAGAGGTACATAGAATTTTAAAATCCACCCTTGCATCCGAGTGGCTTATAAAAGAATCCCCCTGTGAAAACACAGATATATATTATATGTAGTTACAATGATACATCAAGTCATATGTTCCAAGCCTGTTTCTTCTTGTTCCGTCTTAGAACTTTGCTTCAAAACACCACCTTTAAAAAACAACAAATAAGCGCCATCTATCCGTGCATAGGCCTTAACACAGCCCGTCTCCAAAGTGTCTGTCGGTGCAAGACAGGAAAGCTGACCAGACACTGCTGTGTACAGTACTCATCAGAACACTGAACTTGAAACAGCTGCACACCGAACATAAACGATACCAAAACACCAAACCTTAAATGTATGACTTCACTGACCTGACCCCACCCCACCTCACCCCCCCCCACACACACACCAATATCTGCTATATGAACTCCAATGTTACCATGTAGAATGGGATGGGAATGGATGTTACCAGAAGCATGGGAGGTCAATATTTGCGAACCAGTGACAGGTTCGTCAAGCTGCTATAAAGAACCCTACACACTTTAATACAATCCTGGTTTAAACCCTGACAATGTACTGGGTAAGGATGGCCCCCCAAAAAATGAAACAAAGAAATAACCAAGAGGACTTCACGAGGGCTAAGTCTGATTATCATTTAGCGTTTGTGATCTCAATTCTTCAAAAACGTAAAATGCAAAGACGAAATTGACATTAGTGGTTATTGGAGGGGAATGGGGGGGGCGCACACCATTGGTCAACTCTTCCAGAATTTCTAAGCCTGCTAGCATTGATTCTGTGTGAAAGCTCAGTGAGGGCTGTGCTGGTCCTACATATCTACTCAGAACCAGCTGCCCACGCTCAGAGAAGACCCAAACTCTCCTATCCCTCTGGAAAACTAGTTTGTGTGTGAGGATGGGAGTCAGAGCCATCTGCCTGGCTTCAAGCTGGTAGTATTATCACTAATCCTATGAGAGGTGAGACTCACAGACTGCTTTACCAAAAAGTGAATTTTGTCAAACTGAAGGAATATAAATGTCTGGGGGGGGGGGGGGGGAATAGAAATAGAAAACAATTTCAAATTTTGAAATATATATTTGCTTTTCTTGAACTACAAAAAAGTACAGTGCCGAGAAGTTAATGGATTACTCCCAATTACCGTTTTTTTTTTTTTCTTTTTTTGTACCAAATTGGAAAAGATGAACAATTCATACAGATTTATCCTTTCCTGACCCAACATACACAGAAATCTAGAGAAAATGTAAAAAACTAAACAAAAATGAATAAAATAATGGCCACAGGAATGCTGACATGTACAATATGCACACACCAGCAAAGAGAAGAAAAAATATTTCTCATACGGAGGATAAAATGGCAAAGACAAATGCAGGTATTTTGGTATAAATGCAATGGGTCCTCTTCTTCAAAACTTTTTTCTAGGCCATTTTATTTGCAGGTCTGTATCATTTCAATTCCTGTAGGTTTGTGAAAGATTCTAAGTGGCCAGGGGGCAACTCCAGCCCCCATAATCCCAGACGGGAGTTGGTTTTGTGTGAGAGTATGTGCTCCAGTCCTTTGTTGGGACTGAAGGGGAGGGGGGGGGGGTCTGTGTGTCTGGGATGGTTCTGGGCCAGGGCCTTCTGGATGACACTACAGCAGAGTGGGAGGACAGGGGGAGGGACAGTCATTTTGGCTATGTACACATTCCTAGTCGGTCCATGGCTCCCCCCACGACGAGCGTCATTTCCTCAGGTCTAATACACAAACCTGGAGCAGAGGAGAGAGACAGAGAGAGGGGAGAGACAGAGAGAGGGGAGAGAGACAGAGAGACAGAGAGAGGGGAGAGACAGAGAAAGGGGAGAGACAGAGAGACAGAGGGACAGAGAGAGGGGAGAGACAGAGAAAGGGGAGAGACAGAGAGACAGAGGGACAGAGAGAGGGGAGAGAGACAGAGAGAGGGGAGAGACAGAGAGAGGGGAGAGAGACAGAGAGACAGAGAGAGGGGAGAGACAGAGAAAGGGGAGAGATAGAGAGACAGAGGGACAGAGAGAGGGGAGAGAGACAGAGAGAGGGGAGAGACAGAGAGACAGAGGGACAGAGAGAGGGGAGAGAGACAGAGAGAGGGGAGAGACAGAGAGACAGAGGGACAGAGAGAGGGGAGAGAGACAGAGAGAGGGGAGAGACAGAGAGAGGGGAGAGAGACAGAGAGCGAGAGGTTACAGCAGTGACACACACACACACACACAGTCCCGCGTGCAGTCTGATGGTTCTGTTCTGAAGACTCAGTGTGTCCCGCTTACCGATCCGTCTGATGCGCTGGCGCCCACTTTGTCCCCGGTGGCATTCCAGCACACCTCGAAGATGCCCCCCGTGCCCCTGTAGCTGTGGACCAGCGCGCCCGTCTGAGGGGGCACAGATGGGAGTGAGACACCGTCTGCCACACACAACCTTCTGATCTGAGCAGACATCACAAAGTGCTCCGTGTGTGTGTGTGAGGGGGGCTGTACCTGAGTGTTCCAGATGTGGACACACTTGTCGAAGGAGCCGCTGGCCAGGTGGCGCCCGTCGGGGCTGAAGGCCACGCTGTAGACGGGCTCCTGGTGGCGGGTCAGCGTGTGGATGCACACGCCGCGCTCCACGTCCCACAGGCGCACCGTTGAGTCGAACGACGCGCTGAGGAGGGAAGGGGGTTAGGGTTAGGGGGGAGATCAGCCGGGTCCCATCGCGGTCAGAGAACAGAGCCGGAGGCTGTCTTACCTGGCCAGCATGAGGTTGGCGCTGGGGTTGTTGGTCCCAGGCCCTGTGGGGCTCCACTTGATGGTGTAGATCTCCTTACTGTGGGCCTGCAGGTCGTGGACACACGAGTCCTGCTTCATGCTCCAGATCTAGGACCAGGGAGAGACGGGGATGGATCAGGGAAAAGATTCCCAGCACACCCAGAGCGTACCAAGGCCGTGGTTTGTGTTATGTGGCCTTGGGAGTGCAAAGACGGTTAGGGACAGACGGGTGTGCATGGTGTAGTTCCACAGGGGTGTGGAGGTACGCGGGAGCTGGTCGCGTGGCCTGCCAACGTTTGGCGGCTGCACTGACCTTCAGCGTCATGTCGTCGGAGCAGGACGCCAGCAGGCTCCCTGTGGGGTCCCACTTGATTGCATTCACTTCATTCTGGAAGGCAGGAAGCAGGAAGGACCTCTGTGAGTACAACTGACCGATGCACATTTTTTGAAGCATTTTTGGGGGGACAAATAGTCGTTCTTGTTCAGCCCAGCTGAGCGGGCCCGAGCGAGGGGAGCGGGTTCTTACGGTGTGTCCCTGGAAGGTCTTGACGGGCCGGTCCTGCCCCAGCTTACACACGTGGATGCACATGTCCGTGCTGCAGGAGGCAAACGTGTTGTTGCTCTGCCAGTCCACATCCAGGGCCGGAGCTGTTATGGTGGGGGAAACCCCTAGAGTTATTAATGGGTCTCTCGTGGACGTTTTCCTGTCATGTCTGCTATGGAGCTGCGTGTCGACTGGGGAATATAAGTGGGTGTGTGGGATTTTCCCATTGGTGGGTTGTTTAGACCAATCACAATTAGGTACGGGTGGTGGAGTCACATGGGAGCAGGAATTTTTGACAATAAAAGAGCTGAACTTGAATAATGTGGGGGCGGGGGTGTTAGGCGGTGCTCAGGGAGTAAAGACCGGAAGCACTAATCTCTTAAATCTGTAATTTCCCTCCTAAAAGAATCCAGCCCCTGACTCCAGGAGGCCTGAGGGGTTCCTGACTGCAGTGTGTAAACATGGCTCATTAGGCTGCAGGAGCACACGAGGAGGGAGAGGGAGAAGTGTTTGTGGGACTTCCAGGTCACCTGTCACCCACCTGAGTGGAAGGGAAACTGCTGCTTGGCTTCTCCCGTGTGGGCGTCCCAGATGATGGTGGTCTGGTTAGGAGACAACAACACCACTGTTTAAATGCCAACACTTCTTTCAGTTGACCTCATAAGCTTTCACTGGAAGGGATACAAACATATATATATATATATATATATATATTTTGTGTTTTTATCCTTTCCAGTATATTCATATTTAATATACCAAGACATTACTACGTTTACATTTAGTCATTTAGCAGACGCTCTTATCTCCCATACTAACTACCAGAGAGAAACCCCTGGTCTTACCTTGTCGACCCCAGCGCTGAGGATGAAGTTTCCTTTTTTGTTCCACTTCAGAGCAAATATAGGACCTTTGTGCTGACCTAAGGTGCTGGCCAGGTTACCTGTCAAACACACGAGGTCAAACACACGAGGTCAAACACACGAGGTCAACCAGCAGGTCATGTGCTGCCCCACACCTGGGCCCTGAGCGGGCAGGTCAGCTGAGGGGGTTTTAGAAGCCGGTGACTCACCGTCTTTAGTCCATATCCTGGCAAAGCCGTCGTACGAGCCTGTGGCTAGTAGCGTGCCCTCACTCTGAAAACACAGGGAGGATGCTTTGGCAAGATTCAGAATCATTTTTTAAATTTAATTTGTATTATTCAGTCTCTGCATGCATTTATCTGCGTGCAAACTAATGTTTCAATTTCACATGATGTAAATACATGCTCTATAAATACCCAACGCCTGTTTTCTGTGCATGACCGTTATGCTTTAACACTTTGGCGGATCGTGTCCAACGGCTGGCCATAGGCAGCGCAAGGATAAGCCTTTCTGCAGTTGTACAACAGAGGAAGCCCTTTCTTCCATGAGAGTGAGTATGTCCCATACTTTCAGTTTGGAAGAAGTGCCAAGAATGTCTTTGGCAGTGGTAGTCGATACACACACGCGCGCGCGCGCACACACACACACTCACATTCCAGTCGAGTGAGGTGACGTCTTTGTTGCTGGGCACGTCCTGCCCCCCCTCTCTTATGCAATGTCTCAGAACCAACTGGGTGGAGCAGCCCGAGCTGTTCTCACTCAGATTCCAAATCCTCGCTGTAGAGTCCCCAGACCTACACACACACACACACACACACACACACACACACACACACACACAGACGGTCAGGCACTTTCTAGCAGGCAAATGTCAGCCACACGCGAGCTCTGTGCATACAAGTAAATACATAATGATTCGGACCCGGAGGCGAGGAGGTCGTTGACAGGGTTCCAGGCACAGATGAAGACCTCCGACTCGTGGCCCCTCAGCACCATGGCCTTGCTCTGGGGGATCTCCACATCCCTGTCCACCTCCATCATCTCAGCATGGTGGTCTGGGGGGGGAGTGGAGATACAGGTCATACCCTCGTTATACTGACGCACACAAACAAGTACGTAAACAAACAACGATTCAACACAACTGCAACCCCTCAATTGGAGGAACGCGTTGCGAGAGAGCAGGCATCGATTGGAAAAACGTGTCCTTTGTCGTGTCGACCACCTTCGTCACATTTTTTGAAAGAGCAAACCGATGAAGATGTAGTCGCTCTCACTGGTTAAGGTGTGCGCGCCGTTCTCCTCCCCGTTGGCCGTGCCCTCCCCGTTCTTGGCGCCGGCCTGGGGCCCTGTGGAGCTGGCGCCGGCCTGCTGCTGCTGCTGCTGCTGCAGCTGCTGCTGGGCTAGTTTCTCCCTGTAGGCCTGCTGCCTGGTCTGGACCACGTCGGGCATCACCGCGTCGATCAGGGACAGCGACTCGATGGGTCGCCCGTCAAACAGGGTCCCATCCTGACACCGTCGGGACACAAATACGCTGTTAGGCTTCCATTACTGTGCTGGCTCCTGCTGGCCTGCGCCAGGTACACACACTACAGTCAATAGCAAGTGCAGCAACTGGGCTTTTGTATCGTGGAGGGAGCTGTGGAGCTTTGTGTGTTTGTGTTTGTGGAGAACGCTGACCTCGTTGATGCTGACTTCAGCCTCCACATACTGCAGGCCCTTCTGGATGATGGAGATGAGGGCAGCAGGGGGCACCAGGGCTCCGTTGATGTTGGACTGACTGATGTGGCTCTCTATGCCAAAGGTGAACGCTGAGTGAGAGAAGCCTGGGGGGGGGGGGGGAGGGAGGGAGGGTGAAAAACTGCTGTAGGTATGGTCTCCACTGTACTCGAGCTAACTGAAGGATGCCCAGGATGTGCCAACTCCTCCATCCCACCCCCAAGTAAAACTGAATGCATGTATTGACATTATAGATACTGTGGACAGCAGAAGATTGCATGCTTTGTTGAGGCCTACCTGACTCTTGCAGGTATCTGTACACCAGGAAGTTGACCTCATCACTGCTTATGCTCATTTTTAGTCCTGGTGGTTAGACCATGGGGTCAGCACAGGATAGGACCCTGAGAGAGGTAGACAGAAGCAAATTCAAACCTTAAGTCATCTCTTTGGTAGCTGTCATGAATAAACATTGTTTAAGCAATGACTGTATTTTTGGCTCCCTTTCTTTTTTACAGTATAGGAGGCATCTAAAAGAATGTTTTACCAAAACCTAGTTGCAAAGTGGACTTTTGAGGTTGTATATTACAGACCAACAAAAGTCTTCAAACCTAACATATCCATCCAAACTTTGTTACCATGGGGGCTGACTCAAACCTCTTCCAGAAAGGAAATCAAGCCAATGAAACGTATTCCCCCAAATACGACCAGTCGAAACAAACAATAGAGGCTCTGTGAGTGTTCTTCAAAGCTTTTCTTGTAGTCTTGACTGACAAGTCTTACTAAATTAGCCAGAATGTGAATGCATCATGTAAGTGGTGTGATGAAAACGCTGAGTCACCAAAGGAAGCTGCAAAAAAGAGTGATCAAACTCAGCCTGATGATGTAACCTTGCCAGTTCCATGACTCGAACATACGCACTTTAATGATAAGCAGGGGGACAAACCCACTCACTTTGCTTGACATACTTAGGGGCAATTTCATAACATGGGAAAGGAGCCATTACCATTTGGCAGGGCAGCCATAGAGTCGAATGCCTCTCCCTTTGGTTGCTGGAGTTCTCCTGGCCCTAGGCAGGGCACCAGTTTCCATTCATTAACCTACCACTGGAAATAATTACCAGGCCTCTTCAAAAGGCAGCCTGGTTCTTGTGGACCAAACCGATGGAGGAAACCAAGTTTAGGTTCAGAAATAACAGCCTTGCATAGTTTCTCATCCTTAAAACATATTTATTCCAACTGAAATTCACCCACGCTGTTTAAACAAGCTCTGCAGATAAACAAGGTTTTGGACGGGAAGATAGAATATCCACTGCTTCCAATGAAAAGTCAACACATTGCACTCCAGATGTGAGCGCCAAGACTAATCAAATCAAGCTAAGCCTGGTCTGGGATCACCGTACCCAACATTTGATACTCATACACAAAACCTTAGACCGTGTCATAACAGGCCACAAGCCATAGTGGTATGGACAACCTTGTGGTGGCAAGCCAGGGTCCACACTCAACCAATGACACGAGTAAAGTGTCGAGACTACAGTGAGAGAGTACAGTCACCTGCTGTATCTCTGTGCTCACTCACCACAGAATGCATCTTCTCCTAAATCATGACAAATCTGGGCGGATGCCATGACACTTGCTGACGAACAACGTAGGGAGGCAGTTTGGGACTCTCAAGTTCATTTATCCCAACGCAAATGTTAACAGACGGGGGGAAAGTGCTACTCTTTCCTCCCACACTGCCTCAGGTCAGGGTGCTTGTCAGCGAGGTCACAGAAGTCAGAGCGAAGGGCAGCCTGCCTGCCTGCCTGCCTGCCTGCCGGGGACACGCTTCCCCATCTGGGAGCCCTGACACCTCACAGAGGGAGCAAGGACTGTACCTGCCGGACCGCCAAGGGCAGTGACCCTGTGGCCCCAAATTCAGTACAGGACTGCATGCTACAAGGTGGCTGCTTTACACTGGCGTTTTTGAGTTTGCTATGTTGAGAAGGACAATGTGCATCTTTGCTGGACTCACCATGTGAACGGGTGACTTTCAGATGGTCATCCCTCCGCAGTCCAGAGGCGTAGCTCTCTGTCTAATGACAAAACGACAAATTAAGATGTTGTTCCATCACACAGCCAATTAATACACCCAATCACATTTGCCCATCTTGGTTAAATGCATTGTTAAAAACTAAGATAGCTTCGGGCCTGGATACACTGCACAAAACTAACGTTAATTTTAAATCAGAGGAGCTCCATGTCAACGACCCGTTTAAATGGATAAATCAGGGAGAAAGTGTGAGACACTACACTAGGAAACTGGGTCAACCATTTTGATGCAGAAATAGCTAATAAATCATTATTACATTTAACATTTAAAACAGGTGACTTGGGATGGATGTTCGTTAAGTTACTTCAAGTATCCAAGGGATTTAGCTGTAACGTATCAATATTAGATTATCCCCTTGGTAGTATTATTACAGGGCTGCTGACACCCATGTTGGATATACAATGTGAAAGTTTTAGGACTTAATTAATGTACACCACAGCTCTGGAATGTGCCTAGTAGTGTTTCAAACTGAAGCCTATTACTAGTTGTAATTTGTTTACATGGTCTATGTCATGTTTGCTCTGCTAGACAGCGTTATGTCACCATGCTAATCTAATACCAGCATAGGTTGGTTCGCGTCCTCTAGTAACACAAAGCCCATCCCCCACACCGTAGTAGCTCGCTGGCTAGCGGTCTTGTATGATTACCGTACACTACACAAGTAAAGTGAGCTATTTGGAACCGAAATGGTTAGAATGTAAGCAAACGATGGTCACTGTCTTGCGTTACGAGAGGTGACAAATCAGAAAAGCATGCACACAAACTGTACACGTGCCGGATAACTGGACTATAATCAAACAGCTAAAGCAAGCTAACGTTAGCTCCGATATCTAGATTAGACCAGCTCAGATAATCTTTGAGTTCTCAGTTAACGTTAGCTAGGCTACGTTGCTTGCGTGCACATGAGGCAATAGGGCGGCTTTGGATAACTAGCTAGCTAATCCGGTACAAATTATCAATATCGTTTGCTAATCAGGCTTTGTAACTGTGTGTGTGCAAGGTGTCATTGAACCAACAACCATACATCTAGCTAGTGTTAAACCCCACGAGGAACATGAGCACTATAGGAATCAAATGCACCCCGTGTGTGCTAGCTAGCTACCATTTATCACCACCACATGCCGGGCACAAAATGTTTAGTGCTAGCTAAGGTCAGAACTTCTTGAAATACGCTCAACATTTAGCTCTAACCCCACAGAACATTTTAATATCTACATCTATCGTTAAAGTCCACACATATCTAGCTAACAATATATATCCAGTTATAGTTATGTAGCAGCCAGCCCTGAAAAGCGACTTTCCTCTGAGTCTTGTTCAATGTGCTAGTTAGCAAGCTAGCAAGCTACCTGCCAGGGAGACTACTGCCGCTTGCTAGCTTTTGCTAGTACAGTAGCAGGATAGTGCTAGCACTAGGCTAGCTAGAATAGCTTGCGTCCCCGTAATCCGGTCACGTAACCTACCTCTTTGAAATCTTTGTATAGCGAGATGATTTTCTTGATAGTCCCACCTGAACACTCTAAAGCATGCTATGTATTTCAAATGGTTGTAAAACTGCTATCTCAAAGAAATTAATGATCATTTTAAAGCTAACACAGATACAGAGCCAGGCGGTTCGAAGCCAACGGCTTCAGACGTTCAACACAGAGTGACTCTCCATACAAAAATGAGCTGCCAAAGAGTAGGCCTACTGTACTCAAGCCGTCAGTCAATCACTGACTTACTACAGAGAACGCACTGTCAGAGAGCAACCCCAGGCGACAGGCAAGCTTTTAATTAACATAAAATATCATAAATGTGAAGCATGAATATCATAAATCCTAAAACACCAGTTTACTGTGTTTGCAGGATTAGAGTAAAGTATTACTCCATTGTATTATTATATACTCTTAAACGTTATTTTAATGAGACAAATAGAGCCATATCGAAGTCAAAAGGAATTCACTAATCTTATTTCTTCCTCACTAAGTTCAGTAAACAGGATGTCCCGCCGATTCTAGCAGTGAGGATCCAGTCACAACAACAGCTCGTCTCCCATCCCCCACGATTGCTCATTTTTGCCTGGATGGCCATTATAGCCCTAGATTAATTACGCACAACCTCCTATCCTCCACTCAGTCATTCAAACCGAGAATGTCAATAACAACCTCACATAGCCTAATTGAATTGTGTATAACACTGTTATTTTGTAGCAGTTAACATTCTTTTGGCATTCAGCTTTATACCTGTTGTCGTTATTTAAATTCAGGATTGATGTTCTTAAATGACGGTTTTTGGATCCATCCTGTATTTCAGATTTGAAGCTGTTCCTCATTTATCGTCAACAAACATTTAATCCTAACTATTCATAATTGATTTGATTATATTTCACAAATATAAGCATATTAAAGTAATTACATGGTTGGGTCGTGTCCCTTGTCGATGGGATTTATCCTCCTGGCATCCCCGAGTGAAATGATGACATATCATGAAATGATCAGAGATGAATACCGTGCAGACCCCAGATAACAGCTACCGCTAAGCACGTTCAGTCAAGCACGTTCTTCTCGATTAATTTCCCGCCATTATGGAGTACAAAATTCTACAAAAGAGAAGGAAGCACGACCACTTATGTGACATAACACAAACGCCCACACAGAGACACTGTTGATAATATGCCAGAATTATGTTAGTAAAACAACAAAGCTAATTTGATCGGCAACTGACTGGCAACAACACTGACTAAATAGACGACAAGGCCACATTGTGGTGCAAAGGGAAATCACTGTATGTTCACACGTCAAGTTGCTTATATTCAGCTGGTTGAAGTTCAATTCACTTATGCCAGAATAGAATGTTAGGCAACTACGTGGTCAGCAGTCGATGTGAAACATTGACATGAACATGTAGTGTACTTAGTGCCAGCAGGACAGTTCATAGTTGGAGAATGAAGGATTGTCCTTACAATGTTACACTGCACTTCTTACACTATCAGTTCCTTCCGACTCTAAATCTCAGTAGCTACTAGCCTAGGCTATTCTTTTGGCTCAGGTTCAACACCCCCAGTCACAAAAACAAAACTCGAGACATAGGCTGTAAGTACTAGAGAAATGTCTTTGCTTGCATGTAGTGTACTGAGGAAATCGTTTATATATTTGTCATTGACACAGAGCCTGTGTATTAATCTGGCACAGGAATAACTAAAAGTTGCACGGGTGGAGCAAAAATATATTCAGTTGCAAATGTTCAGCAGACCAAGCCAAACGAAGGCTTGCATCCAAAGCCGAGGCTGATATTCTACCTCATCTTCCCTATAGGCTACCTTTTTTTGAGAACTTAATTCTGTTTTCCAGCCCAGTACCCCACTGTGTAGTGGTGCTTTACAAAACACATATTTGGATGCAGAGTAAATTCCTCTATTTTCATGCAATGCAAGGTTTATGCAAAGCATAATAATAACTGTAAAAGGGCTGAACAACATGGATGGACATGCTGAAACCAAAGGTGTCGTACTGTGAGGCACTGCCTGCTGCTTGTACAAAATGTCACAAAAACATGGCTGCTAGTATATATTTGTCAAGCCATGGTTTATTAAATGATTAACTGTCTGTTCAAGGGTGTTGCTTGGGACAAGAGCACACTGGCGACCCTGTCATGAAAAAGTTGTTGTTGCCATTGTGTTATTGCTTCTTGGATACAGCCACGCTACTGAAAAGCTTTCATTTGTAGTACCATCCTTAGTAACCAAAGTAGCCAGTTAATGTATTTCATTTAATTTCCCAGCTTATCTGTAGGTGTGTGTGTGTGTCTCAAACAGAGGGAAAATTAAAAGAAGAGGATTAATGAGAGTGCATAATAAAGATAAATAGAAGACAAAACCATGAGTTGTCCCTCCGATGATGATTGCTACAATAGTCAATAGTAGTAAGTGTGTGTCCATTTTTTCCATGAAGGGAGGCTTGTGCAGTGAACTGCTCAAGGCTGTACCAACCCTAGCACAAAAGAAAGATGCTCATGTCTAACTGCCTACTCAGCAATAGCTATTTTTAGAACTAGGAAAACAAAAGAGAAGACTTGGCTTTCATCCTCCATTACCACAATTTTTCGCACCTCTAGGTTTGGCCAGCAGAGAGAGCTTGTGATTCGCCTGTGCTCCAATATGTTTAGGTAGCCGTCAAACATGCAAATGCCATTCCATTTTTACCTTGTGTCATCTCTCCCAGCTAGAGTATATTGGGCGTGCGGTTTTCTTGTATCCTTATGGTGTAAACATGGTTATTTTTAGTGTGACAACCGAGGTCAGGGTAAAAAAAGAATTGTTTTCACACTGGGAAGCACAGGCTGGGTCTAAGCTCCTTGAAGTGGCTTGTATGCTTCTCGCAGAGAGCAGCCGGTACACTGCTATTGGAGAGGGTTAAGTAGTAACTGCCTCATTAGGTTGGTGTCCTTGGGGAAGAGAACATACAGAATGTCTATAAGAGGTACCAGCAAAACAGTATTGGATACAACACATTTTGTTCAGGCAGCAGACCAGTTGAGAGCACCAATATGGCTGACAAGGCTCTGTCAAGGGGTCTGAGGAAGGTGAAATCCACTCAGTTTACCCATCTGCTGGATGCAAATGACAACGGTAGATTATGGTTAGTGAAAAACACAAAGCACACATGAATAAACAGATGTACTTGCCATGATTAAACTGTTTTTATTTCATTGTTTATGTTCACCCAGGGTTAATGGTGCCGTTGGAGATGGTTTTGCAGTGAACCCTGAATTGGACTACAGTTTCTGTTCTTGTAGCGACAGAGACATCTTGTGGCACAAAATGGAAATTACTTTCTGAAGCTGCTGCTATGTCATAAAATGTTGTAATAGCCTACATGAATAACCACATTTAACTATTATGAAAATAAAAACGTTTGTGACACACTTGACCTATGAAGCCAGAGCTCTGTATGTTTTTTGAATAAAAGAAATGCCAGTTTTCGGAGTTACGCCTCAAACGTTTAAAAATGTGATACAGATGATCCAAGAAGAACCACATGGGCCCACCGAGACTGTATTTAGCAAGAGGCCTGCATTCACAGTACTTGACAAACTGTTGAGCATGAGAGCATTGTACGGGTAACTCATATTACGTACACAGGTATGACAACCATCCTGTTCATTCGGGTCGGTTTAAATAAGAGGTAGCCGGCTTGGCGTCGCTTAGAGCACAGAGTGTAGAAGAGAACCACTGCTGACAGTTGTATCTCCAGCCTGGATTATCCTAACAACCCTCCAACAAGAGGTAAGACCTCACAAATTAAACAGTAGTCCACTAATTTGAAAAGTAAATGCAAACATTGCAGCAATTGTTCATGGGAAGTGTCAGCGTTTAGCCAGACCATGGATTTGAGATGTTCAACTGTAATTAAATTTGCTTGTCCTCCTAACTTTGGAAGAGTTGTATTTATGATTATCATTGTAGAAGACAATAAATATTTAGGGTAACATTAGCATCTAATCTCGAAGACATACAATTATCAACCTAAAGTACCTACGAAACAAGTTACAAGAACATTTTTGACAGAGCACAGCAACAAAAGACAATGTGTCTTTATTGGACATTTACTTTGAGTAGTCTGATGTGCCTAATCGTAACCTAACTGTGATGAGACTGCCTCATGTACTATATGTACAATGAAACAAACATAAAAAAGTGATGCGACTGTAAATAATGCATGTAATGCATACGTATTCATCATACTGTATCCTGTAGATACTCCATGTGTCACAGAGAACCCATGTCAGATTTACATATGTATATATAAAAGCTGTGAAAGTGTGTCTGATCGACTTCTAAGGAGCAGCATAGCTATGAGCACATGTCTTTTTGAACATGAAGTGGACACCTGACCACTCAGCAATAATCACGCAAAGGACATGGCAGAAAATACATCCTAAGACATTCTGGAAGGAGCCAATGCCGTTATCGAAACAGTCTACAGCACATTGTCAACCGGGTTCGCTTTGAAATCCTATGTGCCCCGCAGTGACTGTAAATAATAGGCCTCAAGGCGAGAGCTGCCACCTCCTAAACTTCGCATGGCAGGATCAAAGCCCACTGAGGTTCCAGGGTTTAAACACATAGCAGGAATCTCTTAACATCTACCTGTGACAACATTATATTGGCACGCTGCTGTAGAGTATGTGAGAATGTATCATACAAAAGAGAAACACCCATATATTTCTTTCTCTGTCCTCTTTTATATCAATGCCATATTTTGACTTTAGACATACAGCTGCAACACATTTGATTTGTCCGTGTAGTAGGCCTACATACTTCTTGATGAGTCTGCAGTGACAACTAGACCAAAGACATCATATAGTGTTGAGGACACATGCTTCATTAAGATAGTATAAGTACAGCAATTTAAGTACCGCAAGTTTCTGCTGTGGCCTGCATTTTCACACAGTCCACTACACCTCCTTTAGCCACACTACAATATCTTAGCCACATATCTAAGACTTTTCATTCATGAACGTCAAAGCTGACAGTTTCTCCTTGAATCTTATTTGCAATTGATTGAAACACTTGATTGATTCAATTCATTCAATCCTTACTTCAACATTTGAAGATGCCATTTAAAATATTAGAGCAACAATGGCAAAGAGCTGTCTCATTAGTCATGGGCGCATTAATGAGGATGAATGCCCCCTGGCCATGTAGATCTATTTGTTACAAATTAGTCTTCAGAATAAAAGCCCAGCAATCACTAAAGTGGGGTGCCATCGACCCTCATATTGCACACTGACCCCTAAATGACCCTCACCTCATAACTCAAAACGTCTGGGTAGGGATTCTTTTGAATATTCACCAGGGCTAAACTCTTTCAGTTGAGGAAAGGTTTAAGTGGACAGAGTGTTTACTGAATAGGATGTGGATAGCCAGGGCTTGTTGTTCTTGTGCGAAAAGAGAACAAAATGAGCTCCTCTTGACAGAATTGGTGTTGACGCTGCAGGTATGTCTTTCATGACAACTTTATTAACATTAACATATTTCACCCCTGGCAACCAGTCATTTTCCCTCACCTCATTAGGGTGTCTTTGTGTTTAAACTGAGATGTTTACCCAGTGTTGAAGTGAGTGTCCAGTAGATTAGGGGGGTTTACTACAACCAGACCTTGTTTTTGGTTGTAAGGAGTACTACTCATGCTGCTAGAGACAAAGTGTTGATACTTTGCTCTTTCCTCTAATTGTGAATTTCTGCATGAGAGTGAGTTTGACGGCAAAAACATGCACCAAAGGTACTGTATGTTTTGTTTTGTAGTGTCACTGTATGTGTAAGCACAGTCTGTGTAGATACGAGTAATTTTAACCAAAAAGTTTTGCAGGTCTTTCCAGCAGTCTTTCCGCACTTCTTCAGTGAGGAAAGGAGGACGTGGGGAGTCTGGGAAGATGTTCTTTGTGGCAGGGGCTAAAAGTGGAGGAGGGTCCGGAGGAGAGAGGAGGTGAAGTTTTTGTTTGGAAACTCTCTAAGACACGTGTATACCATTTGATATAAAATACAATGTATTTGCAGAACATTGTCTGGGGATTGCATACCAAAACACTAACATTTCTATGGAACTAGACAGTAGTGCAGTTTAGCAGGGTATGTTCATAACCAAGGGAACAATGTGTCCTGTGGCACCCTCTTTGTTCATTTACATTTAGTCATTTAGCAGACGCTCTTATCCAGAGCGACTTACAGTAAGTACAGGGACATTGCCCCCGAGGCAAGTAGGGTGAAGTGGACACAAGGACACAACGTCATTTTGCGTGGCCGGGAATAAAACCAGCAACCTTCTGATAACTAGCCTGATTCCCTAACCGCTCAGCCATCTGACTTCCTTGTTCTGTAACATAAAGCCGCAAATTACCGTCAGTGTGAAAATGACTTTCCTTCTTAACTTGGTACTCTCCATCTATGCATTACCAACAAGGCAAAGGATAGATAACAAGCTGTAACAGCTGTAACATGTGGACTTTCTCTCCATTTCTTCTCAGATCAATCTACCAGAAGATTAGGGAAGTTGATGTCCTTGACAAGAAGAAGACAGTGACGGCTCTGAGTGCTGGTGAGGATCGGGCTATGTTCCTGGGCCTGGGGATGATCCTTTCCTCAGTCATGATGTACTTTGTGCTGTGCATCACTGTCCTGCGCTCATATGCAGATAGGTAACATATGACAGATACTGTTTTCCATCACCCCTGCTAATAAGCTTTGGAAATGTTGTGGTGTTGGTGTACCTAACATACATACATAACCAAATGTACGTCTTTTATTATTGTTCGTCACAGCGTTTCTTAATTCAATCTTTACACAAACATTTAAAGGCGCCAAAATGGTTCATCGCGTCTTTATCGGAATTCCCCATGTCTTATTTCCTTTCACACAGCGTGTGGACGGAGGAGAGTGTTTGCATTGTGCTTAACTCCACCATCGTCGCAGATGTGAACTGTTCCTACAGCTGTGGGTCAGACTGCTGGAGAGCCTCCAAATACCCCTGCCTGCAGATCTACGTCAGTGTCAACAACACAGGACGGGTCAGCCTCTTATCCCACAATGAGGAGACCCAGGAGGCCAACTCTGAGGTGCATAGCTTGGATCCCCTCCCTGCCCCTGATAGCAGGTGATCTGATAACATCCATAGACGTAGAGGTAGCTATGTGGTACCAGCACTCCAGATTAGGCATTTCACGCTGTTGGATGGGCTGTGCTGAGGTAGTCTTACGTCAAATGATGTCTTCGTTTTTCTTGCCAGTGTTTCTATGTGCCCAAGTGCCAAAAAGACAGCTCAGCCATGCACGCCATGACCGTGAACATCTCAGAGAGCTTGAAGGTGCACCAGCAGGTCCCCTGCTACTATGACCCCGGGGAGCAGCAGGGGAGCGTCCTCCTGTCACGGCTGTACGGTCGCAGTGCCGTCTTCCACTCCCTCTTCTGGCCCTCCTGCATGCTGACGGGTGGCACCCTCATCATCTTCATGGTCAAGCTTACACAGTACCTCTCCATTCTGAGTGAGGAGATTGGAAAAATCAAGAGGTGAAACCGGCTCGCTAGCTTGGGGAACCCTTTACTCGACCACCGTCTGACAGACACGGACATGAAAGGGATTGTTTTAACCAGATGACCCTTGGGCGGCGACCTCTTGTAACTTGTAGCTGAGACATTTAGGACAGCTGGGTTTCTCTCTGCTCAGGAACTGTTTTAAATGTGAACTGAATGTTCTGGAAAAGACTCTACTGTTTGTACTACCTCTGTTACTGGAACATAGTCTTGCATGTTTAATCCAATCCAATAATTCATAGTGAGGATTTTATAATTGGTTTGTGTACGGGGACTTATGCACTCTGTAAAGTATTACATCACTTGGCATATTCGTGAGCATGTGCCTGTTATCTTATATAGACAACATTGTCAACCAAAATAGTGGACTGTTGAGAGAACATTATAGAGTTCACTATCCAAAACGTTTTCCATGTTTACAGGAGATGACTGTTACCCTCTAACAAGATAAGCAAGTGTAAACTTACCAAAGTCCTGCTGACTGAGACCTTTTAGTGGTACGTAACAAAGGGACAAATATGACTCTGTTTTATACAAGTTATGAGTAATCATGTAATAATTATTGAGTATTGATGTGTTAAGCACATGCTGTAGTTTTGACATAGTAAGACTATCCTGTAAGTACATGCTGTAATATTTGTTTAATACAATAACATTTGCTGTCCTTTACATTTGTTCTTTAACACTGAAACTCTCGAGGCACACGGCATGGCAGGCATTTTAGTTCTTTCTCTGCTGGATAAATATTTTGCTTCTGACGTTGCAAAGGACTTCCAGTGATTTAAAATAGATTTTTATTACATATTTGACATTGACAGCTTCACTGCTGCCCCGTGTTACACGCGTGGAATCCTATTGAGGCGTGGCATTTCTGGGAAACATGGGACTGGAGTGGAATACAAAACACGTTTGACTGATTAACTCCAGATAAAAACTTCCCTACCATCTGGCTCCCTCTGCTGTGTGCAGCCTGTCATATCACAAAACGTGACCTGGTCCCACATTCTACATGTATCCTAAAAGGCAGATTCATCTTACATAACATAGCCTATTTGTTTTAGTTAGGTTATTAAATCTTGATAATTGTAGTTAGCTAAATTAGACTCTTACCATCCAAGTTAAAGTATCAGTTTGACTGGCTTAATTTTCTTGCATTATTACAAAGGCATATCAGTTTTTACACTATTGTCATTCCATGAGGTCACTCTAAAAAGTTCAGGAGATTGCTATCGCCCGGTTATAATCAGCCCCTAAAATATTTATGTACCAAACTATCCTATCATGTCAAAGCCCGTGCCGATGCGGGCGTTGCTGAATGGAAGCGTACGGTTCTTGTCTGACCAGCCTTAGTTTAGACTCCCTCGTTTTATGTCACTGTAGCCTCTCTCTGGTCACATCGCCTTTGGAAACGCACACGAACTTCAGTTTACTGTAGAATGTATCAATAATATTCAATCTAATTTTTTAAATAAAATACGTGAGATACATCTCTTGAACAATGCTTGCTTAGACTTTGATTTGAAGACAGACCTCCAGTATCCCAACTAGTAAGCGAGCGAGCGCCCAACGTTTTATGAACCAAGTGAGGTACCGGAGTGCGTTGAGTACACCTAAACGATGTGTTCCAAACTGGCCACCCCAGACAGCGAGCGACTCGAGCTGTCCAAATGCAGTTGTTTGCCGTTGGAATTATGCGATACACAACAACAAGGAATTCTTCGAATAATGATTAACAACGTTTTGTACAGCAAATAAACTGCCTCAAAACTTAAATGGATTAGCTACTGGAATGCAAGAAATCTAGTAACGTAAGTAATCACAGGCTAGTTAGTAGTAGAAGAATGGGTATGAGTGTTGAACTCGCAGTAAGTGGACTAGGCTAGCTACAGTTGCTAGTCTATCTCTTACTAGCAAAGATTCCGACCGGGGCAGCTAGCGTCAATGCTGCTCAGTCAGTGTAGTAGAGCTAGCACTAGCAGGCTGCAATAGCTGTTAGTTAGCTAGCTAGCTATGGATTTTAGCTAACGCCAGATAAAGTTGCTGCTTTTAAGTGATATGTCAGTTTCTCAAATCAGCAATCCTCCTTCAAATTTTTTGAGTGAACCAATTAACAGATTAATATATCTTGCTCACGCATAGTGCTACGTTTATGTTGTTATTTAGCTAGAGCTACCGTTGTGTATAGCTAGGCTAGCTCTGGCTAAGTAATTTTAACAGCAACTGAAAGACAACAACATGGTTAGCTAGCTATCCAGCCACGATCGACTGTAGCATTTTCTGTATGTAGCAAGACCGGGAGGAGTCAGCAGCTAGCTTGCCTATGCTTTGCTAGTGATAGTAGACGGTTATCACTTGCTAGGATTATGCCGGTGTTTGTTTTACATGCAAGGGAAGTTAGTAACTTGAAAGCAACCGTTGTGTTTTAATCAATCCAATATACCTTCCTTACTAAATCTTTACATGTCACAATGCCAGTTAACAACTAGCTAGCAACTACCTATCCGGTCATTATCTGCAGGAACTATGGTTTGTCTGCAAATGTAGTCAGCTAGTGAAAAGCACGAGAGGCTCTCTATCATGCCAGCTATCTGAATTGCTACGAGTAAACAGTAGTTGGCTTTCTAGGTAATAGGATAGTCAAAGTCAGCCAGACACAGATTGAAATATGCATATGCTGAAAAAATGAAATCTGTATCTGCTGTCAACACAATCACTCCCTCTCCTCAACTGGCTCTGGAGTTCTCTCACTAATTCATGTATTGCACAATCCTTTTATTTTCTCCAGGGTGTACACAATAACTCATAACACTTCCTATGCATTCCTTGTAGTTCTGTTTTAGCATCTTATGCTTCCATTGTGTCTCTCCAGTCTCCACATACCAAATGTCCATCAAAGGCATTGTGCATGATTAGAAACGGGTCAGCGGTTCTTATGCAATTGTCTTTTTCCCTTTCTCTCTGCCCAGCAGGTCACCATTAATCATCTGAATTACTAGCATTGTGTGTAGCAGACGGCCACCATGCCTCCCAGGCCGTCCTCGGGGGAGCTATGGGGCATGCACTTGATGCCCCCGAGCATCCAGGTGGACTGTCTTCTACCCAACGGCATGCTCCTGACGCTGGAGTGCCTGCGCGAAGCCACCCTCATCACGGTGAAACACGAACTGTTCAAAGAGGCCCGGAAGTATCCGCTGCACCACCTGCTGCAGGAGGAGACCTCCTACATCTTCATCAGCGTCACCCAGGAGGCCGAGCGGGAGGAGTTCTACGACGAGACGAGGAGACTGTGCGACCTCAGACTGTTTCAGCCTTTCCTCAAAGTCATCGAGCCAGTGGGCAACCGAGAGGAGAAAATTCTCAATCGGGAGATTGGTAAGGAGGGGGGTGTTTTGTTGCCTGGACACGATTGCAGCGGCAGGCGTGTCGTAGATGCATGCTGCGTCATAGATGAAATGAAGCCCCTTCCTCGTACTCGAGTTGAGCTCCTTGGGATCTCTGTAAGCGCAGCAGCTTCTCGTCCTGGGGGCGCGACAAAGAAAAGTACGATTCGGCGCAAAACAGCTGTGCAAAGTGTGTCGCATCTTGCCGTTTCCAAGTACAAACGTTACGACTCACGCCGATGTAATGTGTCCGAAAAGGTTCCCGCTGTCAATGTCAGCACCAGCATCTTGAGCATGGTCCTTTTTGTTCCAACAGGTTTTGCCATTGGAATGCCCATATGTGAGTTTGATCTGGTCAAGGACTCGGAGGTGCAGGATTTCAGGAGGAACATACTGAACGTCTGCAAGGAATCCGTAGACCTCCGAGACACTAATGGCTCCCACACGAGAGCCCTGTATGTTTACCCTCCTAATGTAGAATCCGGAGCAGAGCTGCCCAAGCACATCTTCAACAAGCTCGACAAAGGTAGGAATCCAGAACGCCCCAGGTTTTCAGGGATAGAATATGCATCGTTGGAACTTTGGACAGAACTTTGTGTTCATGTTGTTTAAAGAGGTGGCCGTGAGCCATCGTTGGGACGCTTGCACTGATTCCAGAAGTGGGTGACTGTCGATAGCCGTGTTCCAATGTTTGCCTACATTTGACTGTGACGCCCGCGTCCGCCCCCCCCACAGGCCAGATAATAGTCGTGATCTGGGTCATCGTGACGCCGAGCAACGACAAGCAGAAGTACACCCTGAAGATCAACCACGACTGCGTCCCCGAGCAGGTGATAGCGGAGGCCATCCGGAAGAAGACCCGCAGCATGCTGCTGTCCCACGAGCAGCTGAAGATGTGCGTCCAGGAGTACCAGGGCAAGTACATCCTCAAGGTGTGCGGCTGCGACGAGTACCTCCTGGAGAAGTACCCCCTCAGCCAGTACAAGGTGAGCTCTGGCCCCGTGGGGACTGGGGGGCTGTTGATGATGATTGACACTGATGATAAGGGACAGGAGAGCGTCGCATACTTGGAAGGCCGACAGGAAGTCCCGATAGATTGATACTGCGACACAGGGCGACTCTCGGGCGCATTGTGACAGGCTCTGCTTTCAGTTTGTTTGGGCAACAAAGGTGATTGTGCTGTCTCTCTCTCTCTCTCTCTCTCTCTCTCTCTCTCTCTCTCTCTCTGTCTCTCTGTCTCTCTGTCTCTCTGTCTCTCTGTCTCTCTCTCTCTCTGTCTCTCCATCCCACCCTCTCTCCTCCCCGACCCTGCCAGTATGTGAGGAGTTGTATCATGCTGGGCAGGCTGCCTAACCTCATGTTGATGGCCAAGGACAGCCTGTACTCCCAGCTGCCCATAGACACCTTCACCATGCCGTCGTACGCGCGACGCATCTCCACCGCAACGCCGTACATGAACGGGGAAACGGCCACCAAGTCCCTGTGGACCATCAACGGCACGCTGCGGATACGGATCCTGTGCGCCACCTACGTCAACGTAAACATCAGGGACATCGACAAGGTAGGTCGAACGTCCTGTTCGCCGAGCGCGTCGCGCCCAAGGGCGCATTACAGAACCCATGCGTCGGAGATGCCACTTCGCCTGACGCTGAGCTTCGTTTAAGCCCGCTGGCTGCTGAGGTGTCCACATGTTTGAAAGGTCAAATTCACTGGCCTCATTTTGTCTTTCCTACGCTGACTCCTGAGTGTTGTCGTGGTCACTGGTCTAGATCTATGTCCGGACGGGGATATACCACGGCGGAGAGCAGCTGTGCGACAACGTGAACACCCAGCGGGTGCCCTGCTCAAATCCCAGGTAGCACAACCCCAAACGTCCCACCAGTCTGCTCTTCTCACAGTCCGCTCTGATAGGCTGGAATGGATGTATGGTGGGGGTGTGGGGACACACACAACATTGTGGGCCTGTTTGATATGTGAAAGGTATTTATTTTGGGCCTTCCTGTGGTCCCAGGTGGAACGAGTGGCTGAACTACGACATGTACATTCCAGACATCCCTCGTGCGGCTCGTCTCTGTCTGTCTATCTGCTCTGTGAAGGGGAGGAAGGGGGCCAAAGAGGTGAGCAGAGTTCCTGCTGCAGTAACACGACATGGTTAAGCCGCTACTGCTGCAGTAACATGACATGGTTTAGTATCATGGAAGAGTTTAGATGTATTTATTATTATAATAATACATTGGATTGTATTTGTAATGCGCCGTTCTTGCACTCAAGGGACTATTTGTATGTACTAAGGGCGCACAAGAGATGTACTTGAAACGTCGAACTTGACTTTGTAATACGAATTAAGAGATGACTTGCAATTTTTTTTTCCTTTTTATTGATTTAATCATGTTTGCCTTTTGTTTGTTTTTGCTGTTTGCAAAGACGGTACTTCTGGGTCACATAGCTGAAGGTTGTTTCTGGAAGGTCTCCTGACCTGTAATTACACGCTTCCCTCTTTCTGTGTCCTCGCAGGAGCACTGTCCTCTGGCCTGGGGGAACATCAACCTGTTTGACTACACCCACACTCTGGTGGCCGGGAAGATGGCCTTGAACCTGTGGCCCGTGCCCCACGGCCTGGAAGACCTGCTCAACCCCATAGGAGTCACAGGCTCCAACCCAAACAAGGTCAGGCTGACAGCTGCTGAAACACGCCCTGCTTACTGATACTCGGTGATACCCTGTCAGATCTCTCACACTCTGCTTTCCAGGCAGTTTTTTTTCCAAAGTTATTGCAAGCCAGATATTTTCTATGGTCGTTATTTTTCTTCACCTTTTTCATCTAAGTTTGTTTGCCTCAGTAGCTGACACCTTTTGATGCCGACACACGCATCGTTGGTTTATATTGCCAATATTGTATGACAGTCGGTAGCGAGTAGCCCAAGCACAGGCAGAGCTAACAATAAGCTGCCTGGATTTATCTAATCCTCGTATGCAGTTATTAATGACTCATTGACACACTCATCTGACCTACTCTAAATAGTCTTGTCATTGTTGATATAAGCCCCTTAAGTAACCCTTTCACTGCTTCTGCGTACAGGAAACCCCTTGTTTGGAGCTGGAATTTGACCACTTCAGCAATCCAGTCAAGTTCCCAGACATGACCACCATAGAAGAGCACGCCAACAGGAACATATCCAGAGAACTGGGCTTCAACTATTCCCATAACGGGCTGGTAAGAAGGCCGCAGGGTCGGATTTGACGCTCTCGAGCATCTAAAAACGAGGCTGCTTCAGTCCTCTTCTGACTGACGAGCTGTGTGCACTAACCCCCGCCAGCCCACAATCAGCCCTACCGATGCTCGATGACGGCCCTGAATGAGCACCAGTGTCATGTGTGTCGTTGTACAGAGTAACAGGTTGGCTCGGGACAACCCCCTGACAGACAGTGACAACGAGCAGCTGCGTCAGGTGTGCAACAGAGACCCCCTGTCTGAGATCACAGAGCAGGAGAAGGACTTCCTGTGGAGGCACAGGTAATGCTCGCCAGCGTCTTTGTCGTCGGCGCCTGGCTCCCTGAGTTGGCCGAGGGAGGAGGAGTCTGATTTTGCAGGCTCTCACCCTAGTCTCGTCTTTTTCTCAGACATTACTGTGTCAACATCCCCGAAATACTTCCCAAGATTCTCCTGGCGGTGAAGTGGAACTCCAGAGATGAAGTTGCACAGGTAGGCAGTTTGGGATTTTCAACTGCTGACAGTTTCTTTTCGGAGCAGCGGTGACACACCCAAATATTTTTCCTACGAAACCAGTTTAGCTGCCAATTGTGCATTTTGTGTTGTTGACGTATTTTATGATAATCCTGTGTTTTGTGGGGACTTTACAGATGTATTGTCTTCTGAAAGATTGGCCAGCCATTAAGCCAGAGCAAGCCATGGAGTTGCTAGATTGCAACTTCCCAGACCCAATGATTCGAGATTTTGCCGTGACGTGCCTTGAGAAATACTTAACAGACGACCGCCTCTCTCAATACCTCATCCAGCTGGTCCAGGTATCCCACTCCACCAAGCCCCTCCCCTCTTTATAACCACAGATGGTATCTCTTGCAATCTCTCAAAGAGAAGAACTGTCTGTCATGGTGGAGTCCTATCAAGCTCCATCTTCGCTCTGTGCTTGTGAATAGTTATTCTTTTGGGGTGTCTGTCCTCTAACTGCCCTCTGCTTGTCTGTTCCCAGGTTCTAAAGTATGAGCAGTATCTTGATAATCCTCTGGCCCGCTTCCTGCTGAAAAAGGCCTTGACCAATCAGCGTATAGGACATTTCTTCTTCTGGCATCTGAAGTGAGTGGAATTTTAAGCAACCATGTGGTGAAAGTTGATGGTTTGGCGTTACTGTAGAAGGTGGCTGGTCTTGCATTTATATTTGTTTACTTGGCATCCTACCTGTATCGAGTTTGATTCAAGGTCCTATGAAACTTTTGCCAATGACGAGGCATTTAATGAAGGGGGAATAGGAGAGGGGGGGTATGTTCAACCTTTTAAAATGCTTTAGACTTTGCTGCTTCTCCAGGAGTGCCTGTAACAGATAATCAAAGGAGAATTCTCACGCACAAGTGCAAAGCGCTGGGGGAAGTCTTGGAACGGTTCCGTGGGCTCCAGCATCGCCTCACCGTCCCTCCCCCTTTCTTTCTTTCTTTCTTTCTCTTTCTCCTTCTCCCCCCCCCCCCCCCCCCGCCTGTGCACCTCAGGTCAGAGATGCACAACAAGACGGTGAGTCAGCGCTTCGGCCTGCTGCTGGAGTCCTACTGCAGGGCCTGCGGCATGTACCTGAAGCACCTGAGCCGACAGGTGGAGGCCATGGAGAAGCTCATCAACCTCACAGACCTGCTGAAACAGGAGAAGAAGGATGAAGCCCAGAAGGTAACCACCGCCACCACCACTCAACCCCCTCCTCGGGGCAGGGGTTTCTCTTACTCTCTTCACACCACCGGGAATAGTCCATAAAGAAGCTTTCTGTTCCCCTGCTTCGGCAACAGGGTTCCAACCTCGAGATGGATAGTGAGATTCTCCAGTCGTTAAACTCAGAGAGCTTTTTTGAAATGTTGTAGAGAAGCTGATGCCCTGCAGCTGTGTCAGGAGATGTGAAGGTGTGTTCGGTGGCCCTCAGGTCCAGATGAAGTTCCTGGTGGAGCAGATGAGGAGACCAGACTACATGGACGCCCTGCAGAGCTTCACCTCGCCCCTGAACCCAGCCCACCAGCTCGGGAACCTCCGGTACCACCTCAGCCCCACACTAATGGGGAAAACCCCCTCCACATTGAGTTAGATTTCATGATTTATTTCTGGCCCTCTGACCTTTTTGGGTGGTCCGTGAAAGTTCCCCCAGGGTAACGTTTTTGTGTCGCTTCACCGCAGCCTGGAGGAGTGTAGGATGATGTCGTCGGCCAAGCGGCCCCTGTGGCTCAACTGGGAGAACCCGGACATGATGTCGGAGCTCCTCTTCCAGAGCAACGAGATCATCTTCAAGAATGGCGACGGTGCGTCCCAGCCCGTGCCCCCGCCTCGTCGCCACGCTCCTCACGCCCAGCGGCCGCGCCTGCGCTCTCTCTCTCTCTGTCTCTCACTTTCTCTCTTTCCTCTCTCTTTCTCTCTTCCCCCCCTCTCTCGTTCCCACTGTACCGCTCGTCCACGGCCCCCAAAGTGAACCCGCTAAACGGCTTGGCGTGCCGCCCTCACCGTTCCAAAGAGCGCGCCCCCCGCTGTCGTCATCATCTGACGTTTGTTTTGTCCCTCCCCCTTCCTAGATCTGAGACAGGACATGCTGACGCTGCAGATCATCAGGATAATGGAGAACATCTGGCAGAACCAGGGGCTTGATCTCAGGTACGCCACCGGGGCCACATGCACCAGCGCCGGCACGCAGTGTGACCAGTCAACGATGCGCTTTATGTCCCGTTTGTCGTCCCGTCCCCCCCGCCCCCCTCCCCGCTTGACAGCAGCAACTCCAGATCAGTAGTGAGCTGCTCGGGTCATTAAACATTGAGCGCGTTTGCTCGGTTAAGGGCCGAGATCTAAGTAGTGGGTGGGTGCCGTCTGACATGGATACACAAGTCTATGTAGGCCAACTGACGAATCAGGTTGCAGTTTGGAGGCCAGGGATAACCCTTTGTTCGTTTCTGTGACAGTATACTGGATATAGATTTGTATTTTGGATCCTGATGTTTTGTATTTAATACCCGAAGCCCTCAGCGTGTGTAGGAAGTGGTAGCAGTAGCCAAGGATATTGGACAAAATATACCAGCTGGTTGCTATTAATTTGAATTCAATTTTAGGCCCAATAGAGCACTGACACAGGTAGTTTGGACTTCTGCATCACCAAGATTGACCCGACCAGAACAGGAGTAGACACCTGCAAACCCCCATCCAAAATACAATTCCTACAATGATAACTTATGATAACTACAATGATAACTTGCGATAACTACAATGATAACTTATGATAACTGCACTGATAACTATAATGCTGCGGTCGTAGCACTGTGTAGCGTCAGCCTAGCAGGCTGCTCTTCAGTGCAGTGATCCCTCCGTCCCTGGTGCTGTGTGCTAGGATGTTGCCGTACGGCTGCCTGTCCATCGGCGACTGCGTGGGCCTCATCGAGGTGGTGAGGAACTCCCACACCATCATGCAGATCCAGTGTAAAGGAGGCCTGAAGGGGGCGCTGCAGTTCAACAGCCACACTCTGCACCAGTGGCTCAAGGACAAGAACAAGGGAGAGATGTGAGTGGACTTCCTCAGACCAGAACCGCCCTGCAGTTTATGTGTGGGAGGAGGGGGGGGGGAATTGGAACAGTTCCGTGATTTTCGGAGGTCGATTGGCTGCGCTGTCCCCGCCCAGTCGTTTCAGCTGGGAGGCGTCTTTTAACGCCGTTGTTTCCTGAACCCGTGGCTAGGTACGACCAGGCCATCGATCTGTTCACACGGTCGTGTGCCGGCTACTGTGTGGCCACCTTCATCCTGGGGATTGGAGACAGACACAACAGCAACATCATGGTCAAAGAGGACGGCCAGGTGAGGCGGCACGTCCGCTAGTGTTTATGACGCGTGGCTCTTCCTCCTTTCGAGCCGAGCTTTATCGCCCCCCGCGTGTGCTCTCTGTCCTCCTCACAGCTGTTCCACATCGACTTTGGTCATTTCCTGGATCACAAGAAGAAGAAGTTTGGGTACAAGAGAGAGCGGGTGCCCTTCGTGCTGACGCAGGATTTTCTGATCGTGATCAGCAAAGGGACACAGGAGTGCACCAAGACCCGGGAGTTTGAGAGGTAGCCATTTTGGTTTGTTTCGCGTCCGACAGTTCCCATAGAGGAAAGATTCCTTTCCTTTGGTAACAGACTTCATAAACGAAACCAAACAGTCGAATTCTGGGAGCACTTGTCTTGAGCACACCTCATATGGATTCAAAAAGGCCTGACTCTCATTTATTGACCACCACTCCTTCCCACTCCTTCCTAACTTCCTTCCCCCCTTCCTCCTTCCCTCCCTCAGGTTCCAGGAGATGTGCTACAAGGCCTACCTGGCCATCCGTCAGCACGCCAACCTCTTCATCAACCTGTTCTCCATGATGCTGGGCTCGGGCATGCCCGAGCTGCAGAGCTTCGACGACATCGCCTACATCCGGAAGACCCTGGCCCTGGACAAGACGGAGCAGGAGGCCCTGGACTACTTCATGAAGCAGATGAACGACGCCCACCACGGGGGCTGGACCACCAAGATGGACTGGATCTTCCACACCATCCGCCAGCACGCCATGAACTGAGGCGGGAGGGGAGGAGGGTGTCCGGGGGTGGTGGGAGGGTCGATGCCCATCCCAGACCTGGGCCCCGGCCACCTGCTCGCTATGGACTGTGAGAGCAGGGTGGATCTTTGCTGGCTCTGGGGAGGATTTTCCGTGCTGGAGTCAGACGGAGGTAATGTCATGTACGGCCCCGCCCTTCCCCCCCCCCCCCCCCCCCCCCCCCCCCCCGCTATGAGCCAAGAGAACATGTCGTGGTCCCCATGGTAAGTAGCTGAAAAGGCAGAGCATCGCTCGCTTTTTCGGAACCGCTACAAACGGGCCGAGAGCGTGGGGGGGGGGGGGAGACGAGCCGGGGGGGGCGACGAGCCGCCTTAGGAACGGAACAATCGTGCAATCCCAAGAAGCTCTCCACCAGCGTCCTCCTCTCCCTGTCCCGCGAGGTCGACCCCGGACAGCAGAACAACCGTGACACAAACACCTGGCTTTGTGCACCATTCTGACTGTGTCGAGCGTGACTCGGCGTCTTGAGATTTTGTACAGAGGTATCCATAGTCTCATATGCATACAGTGCACATATTATTCCTTTTGAGATCCTTGTTCTTTTTTTCTACTGAGCCAAAGTACTAAATACCCCCCCCCCCCCCCCACTACATCTCACTCATCAGTCTTATTGTAAGAGAGTCACTACGATCCCAACTCCCACGTTTGTCTCGCGTCGCACTGATGTCTGCAGTATTTGTGTGTGTGTGTGTGTCCCCGTTTGTCTTGTCTATCAGTATTACTTTGTTTGCGTGTCGTAAGGTTATGGCCCTCACAGGCTGCCGTCCATCTCCCTCGGTTGGATTCAACGCGGAATGACTCGTCAAGGAAGCCCGGGTGAACGCCACGTTGATTGCGTCGGCTTTCTCAGTTATTCGGTTTGCGTTTTTTTTTTCTTTTAGAAAGGGAAAAGGGTGTGAGATTTTGCTGTTACACTATGCAATTGTGATCTTTGTGTACTGTGCTTTCGAAACAAATTTTTCTGTCAGTGTAAAGAAGCCATTCGAAGATTCAGAGCAGACATGTAGGTACACGGCTTCAAAGGTGTTCAACATTTTGTACAGACAGTACAAAACATGCACAGTTATGCACTGTAACAGTATATCACCCATTTCTTTTAAACAGGGTGACTCTGCAAGAACTGTGAAAAGTAGTATTTTGACGTCACCTTTCGAACGGACAGGAAAGGCTGTGTGCAGCTTAAAGACTCAATCTGAAGAACATTTAGCCAGCCTGTGCGTTTATAAAAAGCATTATTTAGCATTATGAGTTTTTTGTGTGTGAATTTGCTTCTGTTGATTTTCATATAACTCCACTCAGCTCATGGTACATACAGACCTCAGCCTAATGTTAAATATACAATCCTAAATTGTGAAAGATCTATCAACAACAACAACAACAAAAAAGTGTAACTGAAGTGATTTTGTGTTTCCTTTCGTTTACACTTACGAGTGTCCTTCTGTTTCGTGTGACATGGATCCTTTAGTTTGTTTACTGCATAGAGAAACATAGGTGGTCTGTAACCAAAATGAAACTGTAGGGCGGTTTCCTGGCCACAGATGAAATCATGTGCAGTGTACCCAGGTGTTTTTTGGATCGTTTTGTCCCAGGAGGAGCACTTGGCCCTATATGTCTCCAAGAAGCACACCCTTGCACTATGCATGTGTTTCTGTACAGGTTACAGACCATTGGGGCGGAGCCTGTTCAAAAGAAGTCCACCCCCTCCACCTCAACCCACCCGTTCCCATTGGCTACACTATGACAAGCCATCATCATGTCTGTTTCTTCCCTTTTTACATGTTTTTTGTTGTCTTTCTACATATGCATGAGGTCCTTGGAATATCCTTAGTTTGGCCTAATGTTGTTTACTTGAATTTTATGTCAAATGACCTCTTGTTACTTGTACAACAAAATGATGAAGGCGACACATCCTGATACTATTACACATGCTAATGCTTTCCTTGAATAACTCTAGAGGTAATATATTTTTGTATTCTAAATATAGACAAATTTAAACTATTATCGCTAACCAAAAAATAGTGCAATTATGCATTATAATACATCCCTTTTACACCCAAGTAGACAGCTTCCAGTAGTTGAAGGGATGTGGATGATTAAGTGATGAGCGAATGAAGAAGAAAATGAGGAATGGTAGGAGAAGTGGGTGTTGCGTGAGGCCTGGAAGTAAGGCTCTTGCACTCTGTGGTTAAAGTCTGTAAGCACAATGACGAGAAGCAACCCTGCATGTCTTTTGAAAGCCTAATCAATGTTATCTACTCATTTGTAAATATCATTGGCCTTTTAGAATACCCTTGTTACTCATATTCATACATTTTACTATGGCTGGGGAGAACCTGAACTCATTCATTCACTGTACTGCAAAATAAAGAGGTTTCTCGGTCTTAAATCTAGTAGTAATAGTAGTAATGTTTAACATTTTTATTGTTTCTTGTTCAGATACATTTCTTGATTTCTATTAGTTTGTCAATAGGTGACCAGCCATCTTGTACTGTACTCAATACAAGACCAATAATGGTTACAGTCTACAACTAGGAGTTGATTACCACAAAAAACTGAAGGATATCCTCTGTTAGCCGGCTCCAATTCCAGGGTACTCTGGGTATTGTATCCACTCTGCCTTGCCAGCATCAAGTCATTTCTCGTAGTCGTCTTGCATGGGGGAGTGTCCAGATCTGTGGTTAAGGACCTGGTAGAGTTTACCCCGGGTGTGTGTGGGGGTCTGCCTGCCCTCCGCCTGCCCTCTGCCCTGCAGCTCCGAGCACAGGAGGTCCAGACGCTGGTTGAGCTTCACCAGCACCACCAGCAGAGTCCCACCAGCCAGCATCAGGCACGGCCACAGCAGAGAGAACAGGGCCTGTCTCAGGGTGTGCTTCCTGGTCAAGATGGCGTCCTCGGGGTAGCGTCCAGGGTTGGTGAGGCACGTTAGAGAGTTCCCCAGCTCACGCAGCTCATCCAAATAGTTCTTGATGTTCCGCACTTCGCTCACGAGTTCTTTTCTGTCTCGCTGGCATTTGGGAACGTAGAAACACTGTGGGATGAGAAGACGGCCCACACCAACAGATCTAAAACGGGTGTCACAACAACAGCTATCCTACAAGGACGACCGCTCCTATATTTGGGGTTCATCTACCAGTGGATTGAGGAGAACTGACTCTTCATCGTAGTGGAAGTGAGCCGTCTGTCCAGACTGAGTGATGTTGATGAGAACCCTGAGACACGGAGCCGTGCTCACTCCTCGACAGTCCACCCACTCCTCCAGAACCGCCGACTGGACCAGGGAGCAGTTGGCCTTCTCGTCCCAGTGACTGGCAATGACCAGCAGTTTCAGCAAAACATCAAATTAGTGGTGAAGATTTGGTGTGATTTACTTTTGGCCTGACTTGGACACATCTTACCTGTTGAGGTAGGGTTTCACATAGATGATCCCCACCACGAAGAACATCAACACGGCAAAGGCCATCATGGCGAAGGCCAGCAGGACAGCTCTGTCTTCCCCGACACTGGACACTGTCATCTGGGACTTGGCTTTCTCCCCTTCCCTCCTCTCTGCCAGGTCCTGTGCTGCCCCTGTGTGGGGGACCTCCCTGTGTCACACACAAACAGGGCAAGTCATCCGGCTCCACCCTTCTTTGCTCATCCCTGGAACTCATCCTAACCAAAGAACGGTCACTGAGCTCCATAGCCAGGAGGCCGTATCTGCCTCTCTTGTCTGTTTCAGACCCAAACACATCCATTCCAGCAGTGGCCTTGTAGCTTACCTGGTCTGTCGCCTGCGAGCGCCCTGCAGGTTGATGTTGATGGGGATGCTAAAGGACTTCCGCGGGGAGGCTGTGTTCAGGAGCATCCCAGCCTCTTGACTCAAAATCCTCAGCAGTGAGTCTCACACATACCAACCGTGTTCAGCCAATAAAACGATTTTGCTTTTGACCTGTTTGTCACACGGTCTTACAGACAAGTCTATAGCATTCTGTCTTATCTGCCACCGTATAATGAAGTCCAATGACTAAACAAACAGGGTGGCAAATACAGCAGCATGCAATTCCCTCTTGTTTACCAAGGCTCAAAGGTGAGTGAGAACATCCTCCTCTCTAAGCACAGGGGTTTCTATAGAAACCGCCACAGGTGAGCCAGGTAAGATGCAATTAAGCTCCAACTGAACCTCAGGAGGCCAGACCATGTCATGTGGAAACGTGTCATTCAGCTCAGTATGTCAGTAATATATTCACATTAATTAAGAAGAACATCCAAATCATTAGTCTGATAGTTTCATTTGGACTATTTTTGGACTAAGTAATTAATGAATTACTAAACCATTTAATTGATAAAGTGCCAGAACCTGCTGAGGGGCAAATAGTAGAAGTAAGACAGTCTCATTATTTCATTGCCCCAATAAAATACCTGAGTGCAGAGTGCAAACACACATACAGTACACTAAACACACCCAAAAGGATGTACTCTGCAAAGTCTGTTTTCCGTCAGCTCTGGATGTGGTTGTAGGACTGCCTGTGGCTCTGCATACTCACACCTTATGATTTGAACATTCGGAAATAGTAAATATAAGTTTAAGAAATCTATTATTCATGCATTTCCTTTCCCCAAACATTTTGTATTATTCATGATGTGTTGATTATGAGAAAATGAAACATGGAGGTATTAACGCAATGTCACATATACCCTTAGGGTAAGGCAGCCACTGCCAGCCTGTTGTGCTAAGTACTACACGAAGACTCAAACACATTATTCATAAATACGTGAAAAGAGTAAGGGTCATACAAGTATAATGTCCTCTGTTCAACACTTTATTTTAGCCAGTAAATAGTTTTAGTTTTCCATAAAACATTTTTTAGCTCGTTGTAACAAACCAGATGATGTTCTTTAGCTCCAATGCTCGAATGCCTACAAAATAATGTAGACCAAAAAGGGTGAGAAGTTAACACAAGTGACATCACCAACTTTCACCCCCTCTCTTCACCATGAATGAGAAATGAGGCCTAGTGCTTTTGAGTAGTGTGAAAATCAACCATTGGTGTGTAATGTGAGCTGACGAGATTAATAATATATAATACTTTGAGTAGGCCCACTGGGTTGCCTAGCCTAGTAACATAAGATATTGCTCTGGCTAACGAAGCTTACAGACTTATCTATGTGGACCGTTAATGGCGTCTTTATTCTCAAAATAAGCTTGCACTGCATAACACAAACGGCATTTTATTCGTTTAAAAGCGATTAAAGGTTACAGCATTAGAGTACACGAGTTTCGATAATCGTCCATCATCTTCGCACGATTGGCAGCGGTTCAGGTAGGCAAAATGCAAACTACCTTTAATAATGGTCAACCCTTATATAATGTTAGTTATCATATCCGCCATATAAAATGTCTTTCTTAAAATACAGTGGAGGATATTCCAGTGATTACTCGGGGAAGCAAGCATAATTAGACGCATCGGGTCTCTTATTTGATAAGTGCATCCTCAAACAGTCGAAAACTTGAGAACATGTGGAGGCAAAAGTTGTTTATCACCGAGAACAGAGTCATGGATAATCTTAAGAAAAGAAATGCAACCTTTCTCACAATTGGACTGATATTTCTACTCAGTGGTATTGAGTATGGTAAGTGCATTTAAACTCTGCTGTTATTTAGACTAAGCTGAATTGATGATCAATGCCAGAATAACTTTTAATTCAACCATCATTCTGCCCATACACCATTTCTCTCTCTCTCTCTCTCTCTCTCTCTCTCTCTCTCTCTCTCTCTCTCTCTCTCTCTCTCTCTCTATCTCTCTCTCTCTCTCTCTTTCTCTCTGTCTGTAACTGTCTCTCTCTTTCACTGACTTTTTTTTTGTCTATGTTCCACTCTAGCTGTAATTCTCCCTACAATATGGAGATACTTGCAGATCCTGGAGGCCCCCCCTTATTTTCTGGGTCTGGGTCTCTCTGCCTTCAGCCTGAGTGGACTGCTCACAGGTCCCCTCTTTGGGCACTGGTCAGACCGAACTAGAACTACAAAGTCCATAATCCTTTTCGCCAATGTATTTGAGATAGTTGGTGAGCAATAGTATACTTATCCCAAATCACATTACATCTCACCTCATGACAGAGTATGAATGCTGTCATCATGAAGTTAATTAAATACTCTTCCTGTTAGAGTGCACATAAACACTTATACAAACAGAAGAATATAAAACAAAGTTAACATTTTTTGATGGTGTCTCCACTAAAAATACATTTCATATTTGTAATATACTTCCTGAACTAGCTTTTATAACTAGTCTTTTATGAAGAGCTTCTAGCAAAATGAAACTCAAAATGCACCGTGAATAGCTTCAGCTGCACTCACTCATGATATTCATTTCTAGGGTACAGTTATGCCTTCCAGCCTTATTTAAATGAGAACTATTATCTGTCTCCTAGGTAACTTCATGTATTTCATGGGATACTCAAAATGGATGCTGTTGTGCAGTCGGCTTGTAGCAGGTGATAGTCATCAACCCTGACAGTTTCAATGAATTTCTCCAATTTCTCGAAACGTGAAATAGGACTCTGATTGAATGTTTGTGATGCCTCCCAGGTATTGGTGCTGGAGCAGGCTCCTCCATCTTCAGCTTCCTGACACGAAGCACGCGTCCAGAGGAGCGCGCTGGTGTCTTTGCTGCTATCATGGCTTGTCGCCAGGCCGGACTCCTCATTGGTCAGTTATTTGGGCGGGCGCCAAGATGGTCTCTGAGCTTATTACCACATAGAGAAACAACTAATATATGACCACCTCTGTCTTCACAGGGCCAGCCTTCAACCTCTTCCTGCGTTTGTGCGACTTTAAGCTGGGGCCGTTTGTGGTGAACAAGTACACCTCACCTGGGGTAACACCACCCAGATAGTCTCTCAGCACAGGTTTACACATAAAGCCTCATTACTGCCAGCCATTACACTCACCAACACAGAATACCTGTCTCTATTTGGCCTTGAGCAGGGTATGCGTAGAATTAATTCAACAAATGACGGTTAAATTAAAAATAGGATTCTCCTTTTTCTTCACATCCTTAAAATGTATCATCCTCAGAGTGTTTTGTAAATTGTTTGCACACTGGGTCTCTGTAATGCTGGGATAACCCATGGAGGACATACTCCCCCCCCCCCCCACTCACAGATCTTCATGTGTCTGATGTGGATCTTGCTCCAGTTTGTGGTCCTGGCTATGTACTGGGACGTGCCTCCTCTCAACCTTGAAGAGGAGGGTCTGATGGTGGTGGAGATGAAGGACGACGAGAGGGAGCTCTTGGTCGACCCTGAAGACGCCCTGGACGCCTACGGCGCCGTTCATCCCGACCAATCGGAGACCGCCATCTCCTCTGAGATCCAGCCTTTCCAGGACACATCCCAGTGTCCCCCGTCTCCTCCTCCCTCCCCCACTCCGTCGACAAGTCCGCCCCTCGACAACCCTTTCAAGAACTTCAGTGCTAGCAGAGGTGTGAGGCAGGGTGTGCTGCGTGGCTGTGTCGAAGTGTGTGTCAGCTTGTCCACACATCCTGCACTGTGTGCAGGTGGGAGGAGGTGACACTGCAGACGTAGACATGCTCTGGAATCAATTACCTCTCCCCGCGGTGTCTGTCGCACTGTGGTATACACTTGGCAAATGTGTGTGTGTGTATAAGAGAGAAATTGTGAGAGAGAACGCAAAAAAAACAACAACAAAAAAACAACCATTCCTCATTTGTTTGAGTGCTTTTCCCACCCATGTCAGATCCTATTTCCCCTTCATGGATTGGACCTGTGTGTTGTCTTGTGGGTTTTTCCTTGTGTGTCAGTTGTCATACTGGATTTGTGTCATGTTGTGTAGGACGAAAGCGGAGCATGTGTGTGTATTGATTAAATCAGTTTGTTATGCGTGGGGGAGTATGTACATGCCAGATCTTCTCTATTGATTCCCTCACTCACAGAGTGAGTGACAGCTGAGCGTGTGTGCAGCCTCTATACAGGCTCCTTCTGGACCTGGGCTGATTACTGTGGCTGGAACTGAGACAGAATTGGAGATGTAGAAAACATCTTTTATCAGTGATTCTGCCCCCGTATGTGCTCTTTTTGAAGAGATGGAAGCTGACGAGTGCACTATTTGTTGTGAGCAGTAGAGGATAATGGATTTTGCCTGTTCCCCGAGGTTTTGAGGAAGGTAGATGTAGAGAGGGCAAGATTAAACTTTTATGGATTCACTTTTTGTGTCCTTTTCTTGTCAGGTGTGATAGCTATTAGCGTTCCACAACGTTTTTTTCTCTCTCTCCCTCCCTCTTTCTTCTCTCTTTCTCTCTCCATCTCTCTCTCTCCATCTCTCTCTCTCTCTATCTCTCTCGCTCTCTCTCTGTCTATGTCTCTCAGAGTTTTTGAGGGAGGAGGTGGTGGTGCTCCTCACAGCTCAGTTCATCACTCTCTTCAACCAGACTGCACTCGAGGTGAGACATGTTCACCTAACCCAGACACCATCCCGGAGACAGTATGTTCCTGCTCCAGGCCCACGCCCCTTGTACCAGATGTCCCCCCCCGATCCTGACGTGCTGTTCCTCTCCTTCCTCCAGACCATGGTGACCCCTCTGACCCAACGCTGCTTCAGCTTTGGCGAGCTGGGGAACAGCCTGATGTACGGTCTGTGCGGCGTGGAGGTCATCCTGGGCTTCTTCTTCGTGCGCTGGCTCAGCGGCCAGGTGTCGGACCGTGCCGTGCTGGCCGCCGGCCTGGTCATCTGCAGCGCCGCCTGCGTCTGGTGCCTCGTCTTCCTGGCCGACCCACAGGGTGAGGCGGGGCTGGTCACTCTGCCTCCGCACAGCGGAGTAGGAGGGGGGGGGGGAGGTCTGGTCACACACAGACACAGACACGCGCACATTTGCTTTCAATGTTCACTGAGTTTGTGTTTAGGATTACAAGGTGTAGTAGGGGGGAGTGAGCACACACCGCACACAAACGCACCGGCTCTCGACCTTCACTGACTTTGTGTTGGTGATCTGTTCCCATATGCGCGTCATGCAGTTGTTTTCTAGTCAGTAGATCCCCAGGGGTCATTTGGGACACACGGTCCTGACAGCCGCACATATGACAGAGCGTGTTCCCCCCCCGCAGGCGGTTACTCCTGGGAGATGACAGAGTTCGTCATCGGGGTGTTCCTGCAGCTGCTGGGTCTCCCCTTTGTTGCTGTGTCCCAGGTGTCCCTGTTCTCCAAAGTCACAGCTGAAAAAACACAAGGTAGACATATGCTTGCCCTGAAGTTGCCTGTGAAATATGACCTTCTTCTTTCTCGGTCAAGTGTAGTTTAGTTGGTCATATTATAACATCAAAAAATGTTCATGTTGAGTTGAAGTTTTTATTCTTCGGGATAAAGTGTGTGTGCGCTTGATTTCAGGCTTCAGTCAGGGTGTGCGGCGCTCTGTTGGGGGGCTGGCCACTATCCTGGGGCCTCTGTGGGCAGGTGGGCTGACTGGTAACCTGTACCTGATGCTCGGGCTGATGCTGGCTCTGCTCATCATGATCACCGTAAGTGGCCGACAGTCTGCACTTCCATGCACGTGTATCGAACTATCAACAGAAGTCAATACTGTACACCACAATCAGGAACTGAATTTCTCCGTCCACGGACCCGGCCTCATCAATGAACCACGTCTTCTGTGAAAGTGGATTCTAATATGGTTCTGCCCCTCAAACTATGATGGTGATGATGGGGCCTGTCTCCCAGGTCATGACGGCGTTGTCCTACAGTAGTCTGGTGGAGCCCAAGGTGGTGCAGCATGCCCAGAGCTTTGACAGCGGGGGTCAGAGCTGACCCCGCTCCGCCCTGATGGACAGCCGTGGTCAGAGGGAAGGGAGGGCCCCACGATTGGCTGACTGAAAGGTTAAAGGTACATCGTACACTGGCAGGACGTGTATGTCAAATGAACTATAGGAATGCAACGCAAGTACGTAGTTTGCTCTGTGTGAGTTGTAGATGGTATTTTGTATGGTGTTCTGTGTATCGAGTTATATACAGTGTATGTATATACATTTTTGTATATCATTCATAATATTGTTTTAACAGTACTCAAGGGGGCGCCAGATTGCTCTGTTTGAAACATAACCAGTGATGTAATTGAAGTTGAACGAATCTGCAGTCGAACAACTATTTATAGTGCAAGTGTTAATGGGAGAACATTTGTCTTTTCGTACCAATGTAAGTTTGTACCAATACTCCCTTCCCCCCTCTGCCTTGGTTGTCCTAGTAACCACTGATCCAAAATAACTACAATAGGAGAGTGTCAGGCAAGGAGTTGATAAGTGCAACCAATATTTTGTAGTCAAATTTTCTAATGGAATTTGAACCTGTCCTCCCAATTAAACAAAACAGTAACAGTGTGAAAATAAATGAGTCATGATCAGGCTTTGATATCCTATTTGTGAGCTCAAGTCATCATTTTAAGTGGTGATTACACGAAATCCAAAGGCACCGTGTATTTGGGATTTTTCTGCGACACTCAAGCTTCTGAGATTTGCGGCCTTGTCGCGTGAGGAAACGACCACAGCGATCCAGCTGGTAACCCACATCCGCCACTAGAGAGCACTGTGCTATTCTGAGCGACAGCGCAAAGCCCAGAGCATCATCAGAGACGTTCACATCAGCTTCACACCCAGGGTTCCCAGACAGTGAACACACATTTACATTGAGTCATTTAGCAGATACTCTTATCCAGAGCGACTTACAGTAAGTACAGAGACATTCACCCCGAGGCAAGTAGGGTGAAGTGCCTTGCCCAAGGACACAACTTCATTTGAACAGCGGGAATCGAACCGACAACCTTATGATTAGTAGCCCGATTCCCTAACCGCTCAGCCATCTGACACACCTGAAGATACAGAGGGAGTAACCTTTACAATGTTACACGCTCTCTTTAGCTTCGGTCTGGAGGTTCATGTTTGGCATTAAAAACTCAACCTTTGGTCAATTTCAGAGGTAGGCATATTTGAGAGCACATTAAAGCAGCGTAATCAAAACCGTGACATTCAAGGGAGAGATAAGGAAGAACACTGACTGAGGTCAAATCTTTAAAAAGTTAGCCAGAACTGTCTTGTCAGCATCAGTTCCATAAGACAGGTTAAAATAAAAATGGACCCCAGTTTTAGTTTTAGCCCTTTGAAATAATTCACGAGTACAAATAATAGCTTTCTCTGAAGGGTCTGAGTGCAGTTTTGCTTTGCACTCATAAGGACAGGCAAGAGAGTTGCAGCTGCTGCATTTAGACCTTTAAGGGTTGGTACACAGGTGTCCAATCCTCATGTTTGTCATCCGATCCATCAGGGTGTTTCTGCTTTGATTCTGTACCAATCTGAACTGGCGGCAAACCCCTGTGAGGTATGAAGATAGAGAAGTCCTTGTCCCTGTGTCCGTATGTTAAACACACTCTAGGGCGATCACAACAGCATGAAATGTTAAACGTACATGGAAGCAGCACTTAATGATTTGGACAGGAGCTGAGGTTTCTAACTGCTGAAAGGAATCTTGTGGTATCAGACCCTGGGAATGCAGAACAGGAAAGAGCAAAGTCTTGGAGGACTTGCAGTATCACTTGTACATGTTAATGCCACTCAGTACAATAGATGCAAAGCATATGTTACCACTACATTGCAGAGGAAGCACCATCATTATAAACATACAGCCTTTCAAACAGTACTCAACATGTATTTTGCTATTATTAGTAAGTCAGAAATAGTTCAACTTCAATTGCCGGTTTCATGGAAATTACTTTAAACTGGCTATCTGCATGTATCAAGTGAAGTAATGCAAGGGTCTAGACTAAGTATATCAAATAAATCTCCTTAGCCAATCAACTATAAAAGTAAATTAACTAGCCATCTGACAAAAACAAAGGTGACGTGTTTGCAAGAATAACAGCCCAGAATTTGACTGGAGCCCATATATAACAATTATCTATCTGGCCAACCAGTGGCAGGCTGGTGGTTTCTCTTCCTGATCATATTAGCTGTGTTGGGGGAGGCTGTTAATGGTCCGTGGATGATGGATGAGTTTAAGTCAGACGAGAAATATGAAGGCACCCAAATCAGGCCAGATATATTCTTTCCAAAACTCATTTCAGACCTGCTATATTTGGCAGATAATGGAAGGTATGTTTTTAAGAGGTTGCCTTTGTAGGAAAGTGTTAATATGAATGTGTCTTCCTTTCTTTACGGGGTTTAGAATATGCATTAAATGCCCTGAAATAGATATCAGCATTTCCATTCTTCTTTGTCAAGGAGAGGCTACTGTTTTTCTGTACTTGTTGCTTTTTTTTTTTTTTACATGTCAGTGTCAAACTTAGGTTTCACAACTATAAACCAAGTCTAGTACTGTAAGATCACACTCAATTGTTAATGAAGGTGCTTCTGACCACTGAAAATGCTTTAAAATCTAGGGCTGGGGTTTCTGGGAAACAGGCCCATTCGAATGTTTTGATGATCTGTATTTGTAAGTCTACCATGGAGAAGTGCTGATTCTTTGATGATGTTGAGATGCCAGCAGGGTGATACGCAGAAGCACATGTCTAAAGAGAACAAAGGTAGGATGAATTCAATAGAAGAAGACACTGGCTCATGGCTTAGAATCAATGAACACGAACCACATCTTTACATGCCCTACCTCATAAGCTGCTCGAGTTTTAAACGTGTCAGCCAAATGAATTTAACATCCAAAACAGGGGGAGCTGGCAGGAAAGCAAATTATTCGATTTATTCTCGGTGACGTCAATGCACTAGGGGGGCTTAGACAGCAGCTAGAGATATGAAGCGAGGCCAGTAGAATTAGTTATCCGTCATTATGATTTTGTATTCTGCGGCGTGTGGCCTCAGATATATTGAATCCATCGCCTCCACCCACACCAGCCCTCGCCCCCACACTCTGATCTGCAACGCGGTGAAACAAAACCTCTTGAGAGATAGTCGTCAGCAATTGGATTGGAGGCTTGGCTCGTGGATATAAACCCTTTACATACCAATATTAAATATGCATTATTATTTAGTGTTTGGTAGGTAAAAGAAACACACTTGTGCATATTTCATGTGCAGCTCTGAGGCAAACAAAGATATTGAGAAAAATAGGATGTTGAGGTTTTCTTTTTTTCGGGGTGAAGGAGCAGGGAGGTGCAAAGGGAGAGGAGGGTCTGTCAGAGAGAGAGGAGGGTCTGTCAGAGAGAGAGGAGGGTCTGTCAGAGAGAGAGGAGGGTCTGTCAGAGAGAGAGGAGGGTCTGTCAGAGAGAGAGGAGGGTCTGTCACAGAGAGAGGAGGGTCTGTCAGAGAGAGAGGAGGGTCTGTCAGAGAGAGAGGAGGGTCTGTCAGAGAGAGAGGAGGGTCTGTCAGAGAGAGAGGAGGGTCTGTCAGAGCCCTGTTGGTCTCATCTGTGGGAGTGGTTGGAGGTTAGGTTCAGTTACATCCAGCCAGGCCTTCCCCTCACCACCGCTGCCACAACCAATAAAAACAGTCTAACAAAAGCAACGCAAATCAATAACCTCTTACCCCAGAAGTAAAAAAATGACGACACCAAAACTGCATCCCCCGTCCTGCGTCTGACTGTGTGCTATTGGAATGGATGAGAGAAGTCCCACTTGAAGAGTAAATGCTCAGTCATGCCTGTTGTCCGGCTGTGTTAAGGCCACAGGAGAGCATTTCTCTCATTAACACTGAAGGATATTGTGAAGTGATGAGCGTTTCATAGGAGGTCAGCCTGCGATCAATAGTGAATCCTATATCATTTATTAAACTCTGAGCAGAAAACCATATCTGCTTACTGCAGTTGTCAATAAAATGATACCGTGCTGACTTGCCAGGAGGCTCTGGATTAGCTGTGATACACAGACATAGAATTACATGGAATAGAAACATAATACCTATAGAAATATAATGTATTCACGCACCATGAACACACACACACATACACTCTCACACACACACACACACACACACACACAAACACACAAACACACACACTGAATAAAGCCCTATGCCCCTTGAGGTAAATTCTTGAAATCACCTGTGACTGTTATTTGCTACACCAATTGGACAAGGAGCTGTTCAACGTCTTCAGTAAAGCATTGTGTTGTCTCCTCAACCCAGGAACCCTCTGACAGACTTTCAGCTTTAAGGAGATTTGTGCCCCCCTGTCTACTGTCTCCACCCTCACAGACACAGAGTCTTCAGTTCATGGATTAAAACTGCTTAATATACATATTACTCTGAAGATTAACCCCTCCATGCATTCCTCCAAGAAGGCCTTCACTCAGTGGTTACCAGATAAGGTGGGGCTCTACGTTTGGAAATCTCAGTGGCCCTTACTCTATCTGAAAGCAGGAACAACAACCACGACAAAAAAAACCGTCAGCCTGCAAGAAGTGGGAATTTAACCCTGAGATCTCCCACTTTTCTGTGCCAATGAAGCCGTAGGTTTGTTTGAAGTTCTGAAGGGAAGGGAAGGCCTGTCTTCCAATGCTTCAACCATGAGTACACACCCCAGGGGTCCCGCTTCCCAGAGGCTGTGTGTGTAATCCAGTCTAACATGCATGCAAATCTCATCTGTGCCCGCACACAATGGCCTGTCTGTGCAGAGGTCTGGAAACGGAGTAAGGCGGAGAGGTGTAACTGTGTCCTCAGAGGGGACCCTGATAGGCCCATATACAAACAGAGGCTCCGAAACCAGAGAGTGTTGTTATTCTAACACCCTCCTAATTAACCCGACATTGTTATTGCTGGTGGCATCTAAGGAGGAAAGATGCGGAGCATCACTGGTAGAAGAACAACTTGGCAGTTGCCACCTCACAGAATACGTCCCTTGGTGTGAAAACTAAAGTTGCCAGACAGCATCCTGGGGGGAAAATGTGATTCTTTGTCTTTTCTGGCCAATTAAACTGCAAGCCTTTTTGAAAATGGCTGATACCACGCTCCAGATCTATTTCTCATGGCTAAGCCCGCCGCTGCTACAGCCATTGTTGATGCTCATTGAGCTTCTGTGGGTAATGCTGTGAAAGCTGGCTGATGGGGATAGGTGGAAAAGCGCGAGGACTTTTCCCATGGTTTTTGATCATAGGCAGAGACACAGGCGACTCACCTTACATCTGTCGCTACCTTATAGATTCATAGGATTAAGCCAGATGCTGTTTCGCTCTCAGTGGAGCTCAACTCTTTCATGTGAAACATTGGATTAGATTGTCCTTGAGCCTTTGTATAGATATGTGTCTCCATCGCATTCAAATGGACACAGGCCCTTTCTCTGGCACTGGCTCATGCTATTGTGTATGAGGTGGCTGTGTGCTTCTGGGTGTCTGTATGCATGCCATGCCTTGAACCGACTCCTAATAGAATGTGTGTGTGTGTGTGTGTGTGTGTGTGAGTGTGTGTGTGAGTGTGAGTGTGAGTGTGTGTGTGTGTTCTCTCTAGCACCTCTATTCTATTGTGATCCCAGTTGGCAGCCTATAGCTCACCAGGGGGCCTTCACTCTAATTTGCCATCGTTTGTCACCATTTGTTCACCCAACAGACAAATGTTGGCCCTACATCTCTCCTGTTGGTTCAGCGTTCAGACTACTCCTCATCCCCGTCAGTATGGAGACACATACCGTGTATTTGTGTTAGGATTTGTTTTACTTTACACCCCTAATTACCTTGCATCATCTGTTGTACATACTGGATAGTCTTCCACATTAACGCTGAGAGTACAGTGGACTGTATTTGCCACTAATTGAACGATAACCAGGACAGGTTTTTTGTGGGAGACCCTGTAGTCGTCTTAGGAACAGTTCTGAGGCTGTCTCAGTCCATTGTGCATGCAGCCTGCTGTTTCCCACAGCCTTGACATACATTGTATTAAAAGGACATCTCTATTACCGGTCCCTACATTCCAAACAAATTGTATTACGCTTCGAGCAGGCTTACACTGTATCGTGTATGTATAGCAGTGTGTAGGTGCACAATGTTTCTCACCAGAACAGATCCACTTAGGGGGATTTACTGGTCTAACATGAGACCGACGCATACTTTTGGATTGGGCCTGTTTGTACAAGTTGTATCCGTGTCTTTATCTCTACCAGTGTGGTGAATCTAAAGCATGTCAGAGTGTTCTACAGCACCATAAAGTCCTGGAGAAGGTCAGCCAGTTAAGGATCTGGTCCCGGGTGGGAAGCCAAGCTTCTCGACTGACTCGTCTGCAAATGGCCAGGCAAGCAATAAACTGTAGGGCTGACAGGAAAGCTTAACGGTCAGGGGGGAGAGACCAGCAGAGAGGTTCAGTTTCTCACTTAGCATCTCCTCCCCCTGCTTCTCTCACTGTGTCTGGTTTAGCTTGACGTAGGGGTGATGAACTGGGAGATGTATGTTTTCTTTGGCCTGGGTGACTGGTTCAGGGTTCCTTGAAACCGTAGTGACCAGTTGGTTTCAGCAGAGGCAAGCTCGGTCAAAGCATGCTACTGCTAATTCCCTGGAGAGAAAGTTCTGATGCAATATCTTAAAACAGCCTTTCATTCTATTGCAGTGAATTTGAGTAGTTTAGTGTCAAATATGAATACCTCGTTATTAATCCTGACATGACTTGAAATGAACACTGTGCTATACTCAGAAAACAAACAAATGGTGAACTCAATGGAAGTGTTGGAATGGCGATATATTATCGGTCTAAAGTAAATACAGAACTTGCTTTTTACATTTGTTCTCTCCAGGACTTTTAGATTGCAGGCAATAGCTCATGAGATATTTATTGCAAACATAAATTGTTTTTAGAACCATGTGCAAATCTGTTCAAGATGACCTCACTGATTCCCTGTGGTATTGGACAAATATGACATATGTTTTGTTTTGTTCACGTATTCGATTGTATTTTGTTTAGTTCCATTGACACTTTAGTGTAAAACTGGGTTTTACTATGGCGAAGGCACAGAAAAGTATTGTTACGTCCATGGCTCTATTACTGTAAAGAAGTAGGGGATGTAAATGGATATGTGATGGGTGGAGCAGAGACAAAACAAGCCAATCAGAGGGCAAAACCTGGCAAGATCTTGTTCCTAATTAAATCAGGTGTCCTACTAACCATAACTCAATTTCCATGTCTTCGTATCATCGACCAATGAATGCTCAGCTTGTCCTGCACCGGCTCAGAGTGCGGTACCGTGACTCGGCCAAGCCTTGAAAAAAGAAGTCCTGAATTGAAACTTCCGGAATTAGATTATGCCCTCCAACCCTTACTGTATTCATCAGCCATTTTAATTGAAACCACACTGCCTGTATTTTGAAAACATGGCAGTATCAGATGCCCAGGGAAGAGTTCATGACCTTGTCCATATTTGATTCCTCCTCTAGGAACACTAACAGGAATCTGCTGGTGAGTTCATTTGCTGGTGAGGCATGGCAGAGGCTTACCCTACGCAATCAGAACGGCTCACAATCAAGTTGATAGCACTCTTTTCCTCTGCCCTGGTTATCTCTGCACTCAGGGGATGATTACATGTTCTATTGGATGTCTTCTGAAACACAAACACAGGATTTTACAGGGTCAAAGGTCAACATATTCCCAATTAGAAGTTCATGTTATTTGATTTATGTATTTAGTCGGAGGTTGGGTGCTTAGCAAAAATCTTCAGTAGAAGGCATATAGTGCTTCGTTGAGATTAGCATTACCATCCATAAACCAATGAATGTGGCCTCCACACACTGGTCTGAATAGGTCTTTGATATGTTTAAAAAACATATTGTTCTGTATCCTTCAATGATTTACCACGTAAAAGACAATAATGGATCACATCAGTGAACCTGCTATTGTTTCTCTTGCTTTCTTTCTCCATCTCCCTCTCCCTCTCTCTCTCTCTCTCTCTCTCTCTCTCTCTCTCTCTCTCTCTCTCTCTCTCTCTCTCTTTCTTTCTCTCTCTCTCTCTCTCTCTCTCTCTCTCTCTCTCTCTATCTCTCTCTCTCTCTCTCTCTCTCTCTCTCTCTCTCTCTCTCTCTCTCTCTCTCTCTCTCTCTCTCTCTCTCTCTCTCTCTCTCTCTCTCTCTCTGTCTCTCTGTCTCTCTGTCTCTCTGTCTATCTCTCTCTCTCGCTCTTTCTCTCTCCCTCACACCACTCTCCCTGTCAAGGTCTTTGTTTACATCCAGCCTAAAGAAATGGTCTCTTTGTTGGTCCTTCCACCCAAATCAGATTAAAGAATATTCAGTGTTGAATACGTGCCAGCACTTTGATGACCGGGATACGAGCTGCAAAGAAAATGTCATCTCCTCAGAAGCTAACGCAAACTTGTTTAGCTCATTGAGTTTACCTTCGTAGAAATGCCAGTTTAAATCTGTTTTCTGTGATATCAGGTACACATTAGGAAGAAGGACATGCCATCGTCAGCACCCATATTTAGGTACAAAAAAGGCTGATTCTACGATTTTTTGAAACAAATCAGTAACACAGAAATAATATTTATTGCGTCCCACATAAACATCTGCTGGTGTTACCAGCAGGCCTTCATGCATTTCTAAGTTGTGAACATCTCTATGGCATACCGTAGTTTACTGTGTAGCTACACCCATCAGTAAGCCTGATAGTAACCTACTGCTGCACTGTACACAGTCTTCTCCACATTACTCATTATCCTTACAAATCCCTGTGCGTACTAACAAGGGCCTCTGCGCTGTGAATGAACAGAAGGAGCTCGAGGGAAGAGGAGGATCAGAGACAAGATGCTCTGGGAAGGAGGGAGGGAGAGAGAGAGGGAGCATGGTAGGCCTATAGGAGATTCATCTTTACATACAGCTGGGGCTCAATTAGTGTCCATTTTCTTCCTAATGAACTACTTGCTGCCTAGTTCACTGCTGCAAAAACAAATGTTGTTTGTGGAATCACATGCCGTGTCTGGTGGGCTGCCTCTAGGGCAGCCTGTAGGCTTCCTCACAGAGACAGGCGAGGAAGGAAGGAAGGGAAACAGTCCCAGTGGGTCCCTGTTTTTCAAAGGTACTGTGGGCCTACCTGAGATGTTCAGGGAACAGTGATTATCAATTAGATGATATTACTATTATGATATCATATCCAAAGAAATTAAGAGCAGAAGTTAATGACCAAACTGTGGACTTCTGCGGATCCCCTCAGAAGGTCCTGAAGATAACACTTGCAGTGTGATGCGTGTTAAATTGCCCCCACAGAGAGTTAGGGGCTGATACTGTCAATCTCAACAGCCATCTGTGTATTAATTTACTAGAGGAGATGCGGTCCTCCGCAGAAGGGTCAGTCTTCTCCAAAATGGCCTGTCAACTCCTTCATACCCTCTTGCGCTCCCATCATCGGGGTGCGCTTCCCTCAGCCGTTGCCATGACTACGCTTTCGGCAGCAGGAAGGAAGGGGGAATCGAAGGCGCAGTGGAGTGAAGACTCCTTCCTAACACTCCCCAACGTTCTGTAGTTCTAATCCCCAGCTTTTGATCCCCTTTGATGGAGACATTAAACCTGGAGGAATTCAGGATGTTGCAAACTTTCAGACCCACTGGCGGAGGTACTCTTGTCAGACGGCACAGCTGTCACAGGAGGCTCTCATTAGCCTCGGCTCCTACTGCGGCGAAATGTAGGTCTAGGATTCCTCCCTGTGAAGGAGTTTGATATGACAGCTTCCTCTCATTATCACTATCTAACTATGAGAAAAACTATTTTCTCATTATGCGAGGAAAACATTAAGGGGAAATATTGTATTAGAAGCCTAGGCAAGAAGGGAGACAGATGACTTGTGAGGATTGTTCATCCAGGCAACATGGCAAGAGGATTCCAGTAACCATTGGGTGGTAAACATCATGGACAGATGTTAGCCTATTGTGGATTCACAGTGACTGAAAAAATCTGCGGCCCATAGCTAGGTAGGACTAACATAAACTCATGTATGTAGATCATAAAGGAATGTAGATCATGTATATGTGAAATATAATAAACAAATAATTTCGCATTCGAGCCACTGGCATTTTCTGCATTCACACGAACAATTATTGTCCATCAATGACAAGATTTGATGCAGCTCACATTGACACGTTGCTAAGTTGACAGGTTAACAAGGTGGTTGTGATTTAATTGCGCTAAGCTGTGTGCATCGCCAGACTGTGCGTGGCCATTAGTCACTAATGGTTATAGTTAAATCGGGTGTCTTGTTGTGAGTGTGCGCAAGAGTTTTATAGGCGGCATGATGAATAGTTGGTGTCAGGTGTTACCATGGGGATGATTACTTGAAAGCAGACTAGGCTGTATAAGCACGTGGGATTTCTAGCCAGCCCATCAAATGCTTGGCAGGCTATTTATTTCAGATACACAGGTAGTTTCATGCTGGAAGGATCTGTCACGGTGTATGTGTGTCTGTGAGTTTGTCTGTGCGTGTATGGGAGAGAGCTGTAGAGAGACAGAGAGAGGGAGAGATAAAAAGAATATTTATTGAGCGAGAAAGAAGGAACAAATGAAAAAGTCTATAAATTCTTGCAAAGACCACACTTATTTTTTCTTCCCATAAATGTATTTTTGCTTCAATGTGACCATTAGAAACCCTTTTTTAGAGGTTATATTAATCATATTCACATGGTGAGAAGTATTTATCTTTTGTCTCTTTTCTTTTCAACAGACATAAATCATAAAGATGATCCTCAAAGCCATGCCTGTCTGTTCAGTGCATACTTTTCAACATGCCCCAAGGGCTACAACAAACATACTCCAGAAATAACCTCTCATGCCTGCCATGGTTATGTTGCACAGATACTCAGATGGTTATACAAAGACTAAAAAGGCATAATCTCTGGCTCGAACACCCTTTTCGTCTTTCTTTCCCAATTTAAGACAGCTGCTCTGGGATCTTCGCTTCAAACACCCCAATAAGTTTGCTCAAAGGCCTATGGGGAGAAGACTATCTCTTTTGATTCTTCTCTATCCCTCTCTTTCCCCTCCCTGGTGGGATTTGTCATTCATGTGGGAGGTTTGTGGAACCGAAAGCCTTCAATCTCATCAGCAAACATACAAATGCATAATCTGCCCTTTCTTCCTCTTCCATTCATATGCATGCTAATTATCCTAGTAGGCCTCTCTTTTGAGCAAGTGTCCATCACTTTGGCTGCTTAGAACAACAAGTCAGAAATCAGTTCTCCACCCTTTGGCATGTTCTCCAGTCTAATTCCTCCAAATAAAGTGTGTAAAGTATTCCAAATATCATATACCAAAGTAGAAAATGATTTTTTTTAAACCCTGACATTTGAGTATTTTAGGGGAGCAATGCAAATGCAAACTTGGGATCACAAATGTTGATAGCTGCTTAACTTGCTTACGTTGCCCAACCTGATTTCCATTTCCTATTAAAGTAATGCGGTGGAGTCCTCATGAGGAAAGTCCACGTGAACTCCAGACCAGTGTATCAGTGCCCCCCCCCCCCACACACACACACACACAACACAACCCTCATCCCTCAGCCATGATTATCAACCACCAATCCACAACAAAACACAGTTTCATCTATTGCGCAAGAACCCCCACCTCCCACCCCCAGCCAACCCTGTATCCCCACCTCCCACCCCCAGCCAACCCTGTATCCCCACCTCCCACCCCCAGCCAACCCTGTATCCCCACCTCCCACCCCCAGCCAACCCTGTATCCCCACCTCCCACCCCCAGCCAACCCTGTATCCCCACCTCCCACCCCCAGCCAACCCTGTATCCCCACCTCCCACCCCCAGCCAACCCTGTATCTCCACCTCCCATGACCCCAGCTCTCAGCTCCCGTCCCACCTAAATCCTATCTAGCTCTGGGCGGTGGCTGGCCCGGGATCAGAGGCAGTGGCCGTGTGCTGGAGGAGCAGAGGCCCACCAACGGGGCCGTGTGGCCACATTCTGATGCACAGACCCCCTGATGGTTGGGCCCTGGGGGCCACTGACACCCGTTAATCAATGGTGGGCTTAGGCAGCCTTTTAGTGGATCAGTCCACTCTGATCCAGGCTGCTGCATGGAGGCTCGGGGCGCCTCACACACACATCAGGACCACTGTCATGTTAATCTCCTCCAAACAGGGAAGTCAGGAGATGAATAACAAAGATGCTGCTCCGAACCGAATAAACACAGAGAGATGTGTGCCACGACACACACAGAGCATTTACTATATGTCTTGATGTGGTCGTCGTCATATTACCCCGATGAAAACACCGTTTCTATGTATCTTACGAAACATCTCTAAAGGTGGTGATACGGAGAGAAAGAGAGCACATTTCTAAGCCTGTGTTCCTGCAACTGTCTCTTCAGCTTCAGCGTTGCTCAATAAAGAAGGTAGTTTTCCACTGATGAGCGTGCGCTGGCAGCTACAGGCCCACCAGCAGCAAATCACTAGTCTGTTAAAAGGCCCTGAAGCGTAGCAAACTCTTCTGCTGCCAAGCTTCGCCCCAAATCTGCCTGCTTGCAGACCCCCTGTAATTGGAGGCATTAAACTAGCTTTGGACAGGATGGCAAATGAACGCTTTGAGCTCCGGAGGAAAAGGACTGGTGGAATCAGAGAACTACACAAGTAGTGGACACGCCAAATCGGTGAAATCGCTGCCAATCCATCTTATTTTAGTGTTAACATTTGCGTGTTTTCATCCGCTCTTGTGTGTATCTACAAGTGTGTTCATGTGTGTGTGTGTGTGTGTGTGTGTGTGTGTGTGTGTGTGCATGTATGCATGTGTACGTGCTCGCGGCAAAATTTGGGGTTTGTATGCGTGAGTGTGTGATTACGTACAGTCAGTACAACGGCACTGTGCTTGTTAATCTCGTAATCATAGGGATCAAACAAGAGATGTAGAGATTTGACGTTGAACTGCATGAGTGTCTGTCCATTACAACCATACGACAAGCGGGCAGGCATGAAACAAATTGCCCAGAAATTGACTGTCATTGAGGCACGGCATCCTCTAATATTACTCTATTAAGCTTTCTCATTAAACTCTATGGATCAACTCACGCTGTTGATTTCTAATTACCTAATAGAATGGCAATGGCGTCAAACATTATACAGGATTGGTATTATTTGCTCAAGAAATTGTGACAATATCAAAGCCCTCATTGAAATTGAAGCTTTTTGCTTGGCACATTGACTGGGGTTGTACTTCAGAGAGATTTAAACATTTTTATATGTTTTATCTACAGACAACCAATATTAACATTGCATTACTTTGTAAAATGAAACAAAATTGAAACCCAAGATTCTGCATTAGGAAGTCATTTAATGAAATCCCCAAAATATGTTTTCAGAAACTGTTCTTACATGACATCTTTTAAATGAAGGCAATGTGTCTACCTTCATCCATTGACCAAATGATCCTGTCTAGGTGTGATACTGTGATGGGTAGGTATTGTAACTATAGCACCTGCTGAAAGGGAGAATAACTATGCTGTGAACATCAAGTTAGTGTTAATGGCAGTTGTTGCCGTGGAGGAGTATTTACTGAATCACTCAATTGAGTTGTTTGCAAGTTTAACATAATCGTCTGTCACTAACTTTGACACTAACTGTACACTGGTTTCTCATGTCTAATCTATGTGCTCATCTTCCCAAGGACAGAATGGAGGAGGTTATGTCATCCTTAATCTGTACTCAGGAAGGTGATCAAACAGCTGCTGACTCAGCACCCAGGCCCCAAAATCATAAATATCTGCACACGGCCTGAATGGCCCTGTCTTTCTCTGGGTCAGTTTCAACAGTCCATAAAAATGACTTCACTAGCTAGACCCTCTACTGCAGTGGGTTGCCAGGTGACAGCTCTGCTCATCAGTATTGGCAAGAGGAGAATGATGCAAGATCCTGGAGTTTGTGTTTCTGAAACCAATACAACACAGATACAAACAACAACAAAATACGCAGATCTATAACCTCATGGATGATCAAGGGTAGAAATCTATAGTCCTGTTTGCCTAATTAGCAAGCTGTCTACTTAAAAATGTATGCGGTCAGCTGTGCAGCATATTCTGAAGCTAAGCACACTTGGTATTCCCTCTGTTCATCCTAAGACAGGCTGAGAGATGGCCTGGAAATAGGGTCTGATGGACTCACAGAGAAATCAAACAGAATTCTGGATAACACTTTAATAATTTATTTGCATATGATCATCTTAAAAATACGGAAAGAAAAATGCTTATTTTGCACTATTTTTTTAATATTTTTTTTTTTTACAATTCGAAACACCTAACTCTTGCAGACAAAAAATCTGCCCCTAAAAGCCGTTTTCTTCTTTAAAGTTGACACATACACAGTCTTAATGGCCCTGAAACTGTGGTTTTTAATTTGTTTGCCGACAAACAAACATGTAACCATGGGTCAAAGTCAGGTCAAATGGTGCTGGCAGCAGTGCAGATTGGTTGAGCAGAGATGGGGAGATGCAGCCCAGTCACAGTGCTCTCTGACAGCTGGCGTACTTTAAAAATACTCTCTGGCGTAATTAACCATTGAGGGACGACATTACATCAATGTTTGTAGGTCAGGTGGATATTAAGGTCACATAGCAACAGTGGCCTTTTTAATTCACTTTGATCTGCAACAGGAAATATCCAACACATCAAGATTAGGAGTGGTTATCTAGGTCCAGAATGAAGCAAATGGCAACTTTCCAGTTGATGATATTGTACAGCTATGGTGCCTACTGGCTATTTCTGTTGCAAGACCTCTACCCTTTTGGACCAAATATAGTCAAAATAAAATATTTTCTTCTTGCTCAATAAAAACATTGAATGTGTTCAAAATCAAGCAATAAGACAACATCCAAAAGATAAGACTATTGTAAAAAACACAGAATACTCTTCTCAATATTATGTAATAACTTAGCATCCAAAACAATGCAGTTTTGAATAAAATGAGATTGAAAAAGTATGGCATCTGTCCATAGAGCAAAGGGTCCCACCAGTGATCCCACCATTGTCTGTTATCAGAAGTGTTCCATCACAAAGGCATGCATTTGATGCTGTGTCCTGCACTGTCAGTCAAACACGGCCCTCTCACCTCCTTCAACCAGAGCAGGTGAGAAAAATACACAGCGACTTACACACACCATCATTATGAGATTTCTCAGTCGTATGGAAGACAACACTGAAGAGGACAGGGAAAAAACAGGATTTGTTTTTTTGTTTTGTTTTTATCTTGGAAGATTCCTCTGATCCATGGGTTTAGGATTTTATTCAGGAGTCAAGTGTTGTTGATGTCCACTGTGAAAAAATGTAATCAATAATGTTGTCATATTTTTCTTCCCATTCATTGTCTAAATGCAGGAGCAAATGAACTCTTAATACCAATGGCGAGGCCCCAGGGGCATCCTGGGTCACTGTAGAGAATGGGACGAGTCCCAGCCAGGGGAAACATGCAGACATGCAAACACAACCTGAGGGGGGAGTTTGGCTTTCTGGCAACAAATATTTCCTAAATCCACAAGTTTCTGTAAATGAGAACGAAGCAAATGCTCCTTCAAATGAATCATTAATTCTCAGCCCCACTTGTCAGTAAATTAGGAAATAGTCCATTTCCTTTTTTTTTGTACCCCATCATTGGGCTGTCCAGGTAAAGTTCCTAGGTAGCTCTTCTTAGAGTATCTGGTGTCTCTTGTTGGTCAGTTGGGGGTCAGTTGGGGGTCAGTTGGGACTTACACCCTGATAGGCAGAGTTTGGCTCATCTGTTGTCGGACAATCTCTTGACTACTGTCCAGACTCTTCCTGTGGTGGCCGGGCAGAGTTCCTCCAATCCGCAGCAGGTCCCTGAGAACACAGACAAACACAAGTCCTTCACTGACAATCCAGAACACCTGTTCCTTTTGAAGGATTATGTATATTTATTTAAGTAGGCTCATAGCAGTTTTTTCCATTGATATGACAGATTGTAGGAGAATTTAAGGATACAGCACATCTAAGCTAATGTACTGCTGGCAGACGTTGGCATTCTGTCTGCTTACCTCCATTTAGGGTGGTAGCATAAACAAAAACAAATATTAGTTGATAATGATCATGGAAAAGCAACCGATTTCAAGGCCCGTTACACCACAAACACAATCCAATTGAATCTCTCAAGAGTCCATTTATCATGTTGTGGTTTTAATAAAGTTGAGCTCGTTTCTGGGCCATCTAACTCGGGGTGCTGCAGTACTTGACCGTTCCTGTCCTTCGATGGCAGGACAGCGTCCCAATTTTTTAGAGCACTTCTCTTTGGAGATCCACAAGAGATAAGACAGGGACTCATATCCTCTCCCTTTCCAATATCTACCCCCAACATCACTGAACAGCCTATGGCAGGCAGGGGGGGGAGACCCTGACATGCACACGCCACGGATCTCTGACACGCACACGCGATCCCTACCTTCCAAACGCAGGGCTGCACACGCGACCACAGCTGTCTGGTCTGAGGACACACACTAAATCATGTGATGACAACATCTCCCCACTTCCCCACTCTCTCACTCTCTTTAGCTGTCGCATACGGACTGGGCCATGAATTAATCATCGGCATGCCATCCACGTACAGCGACACGTAGCATAACACTGTACGCACGCACACACATGCTTACTTGCACACACGCACTGCTTCCCCAGCGATTCGCCCATCACAGCAATGGGTGTGCCCTCCCCCGGCACATTAAAAACCTCATTAGCAACCTAATTAAACACATTCCTCTCTTTTAGCTTCTCCTCAATCTCCCTTATTACTCTCCCTCCATCACCTCGCGTCTTTCCACGTCAGCAGACCTGGCGCTGCGGACTATCACCTACTTTCAGGATCCAGCCAAGAGCACGGGGAATTAAACCTGGGTCAGCCATTACGTTTCCACACGCAATTAGCTCCGCTGAGCCAAAAACCCTGACAGAGGAATCGCCCCTGGGGCAGAGTGTAAAAGTGTAACTGTGAGCCAAAGAGCTGAATACTGTATGAATCCAGCTCTTTTTGTTTATGCGAGGGGTAAAATAACTATTTCAAGGCCGATGTTGCATGCTTGACTTCATGCACTTGGTGCATAATGCATCACTGTGGAGGTTTCATCTAACAACAGGATTGGTACCGGGGGATGACTGGAGGCCACAAAACAGTGAGTAAAAAGTACATTTGAACCTGAGTATGAGCTGAGAACCGAAGTCTGGATTTCTGGACAGAAATGATATGCATCTCTGTGTAACATTTGTCAGGGCACCCAACAAAATGTACCATCTAGCTAACCTCTGAAACAAGATAAATCACACTCCCACCAGCAAAAATATATTCACCATAGCATATAACAAGATTGAATTTAGAACTTACAGGTCTTTTTTGTGGCAGCATTTTGCATAGCTACAACGCTCAACCTGACATGACATACGGCGAATGATGTCGTCCAATGTGTCACTCACCCTGAATATATGCTGGTAACATCTTTAAGGCTGGCGGCGTTGCGCAGGAGCTTGTCCAGGGTGCTGACGATCCGGCAGAACTTGGGCCGCTGGTTCCTCTCTTTCAACCAGCACTCCAGCATGAGCTGGTGCAGCACCATAGGGCAGTCCATGGGCGGGGGCAGCCGGTAGTCCTGCTCCACCGCCGTCATCACCTGACCCAAGGAATGAGCAGGGGGATACATTCGTGTTCATTTAGAAACGGATGGATCATAATGGATCATAACACTGTTGTATGCAAATATATTATTTAGCGATGCTGTGAACACCAATAAAAATAACAGACAGTTTTCCGGTTAAAACACAGTGAAGGCTTTTTGATAAAGGCATGCCGTGTTTGTGTTGTGGTTCATCCGTGTGCTCCGGTGTGTTTGTGTGCGTACATGTTCTGACTCTTTGCAAAAAGGTTTGTTGCCTTCAAGGAATTCTAGACCTGCTACTGTTCTGTTCTTGCAATTAATTGGAGAGCATCCTGGCAAGTACTTGATACACAACCATACAGCGTGTGTACAGTTTATATTGCATATTGTCAGCCTATTGACTACAAACAACATTAATAACAATAATGTGTGCCCACAATGCAGTTCTCATATAATGCAGTTCATTGAAGTCAATGATTTAATATTGGTAGTTTTTGTTCGTCTCCTCTGGAATGTCAGACTCTCCTTTATTAGTCTCTTCCCATGAATAATGTGCCTTCTCAGTGTAATGTTGGGGTGAAGAGGGTGAACACAGATCTGTACTGGTGTCAGATGGAGGAGGAGTAAAGAGGCTTTGCTTGTCATCAAGTACTCTGCTGAAGCGTCATGCCTGCGGAATAGCACTGGGAGATGAATGTGTGAGCATAGGTGTATGTGTGTACACATGCGTGTGGAAGTGAACGAGCGTGCTGGTGTGAACGCAAAAGTGTGTGCGTGTCGAAGCGTGTGTGTGTGTGCATACAAGTGTGCGTGCACTGTGGGATCAGCAGGGGTGTTTCGGTGTGCATGAGTTAGTAGGAGGCGTAGGTAGGTGAGGGCTATAAAACGAGACCACAGGCACACATCTGCACTTCCCAACTGCAGAACAAAGATAACAACAGCAGAGCAGGAAGACAGCCACACAGCTCCGGCGACAGCCTCTCAACCACCCCCCCCCCCCCCCCCAATCCACCCAAAGACAGGGCTGTGAAGGGGTGGGAGCTAACTCACATCCTGGTTGCTCATGTCCCAGTAGGGCCTCTCTCCGTAGGACACCACCTCCCACATGACGATGCCGTAGCTCCACACGTCGCTGGCCGAGGTGAACTTCCTGAAGGCGATGGCCTCCGGCGCAGTCCACCGGATGGGGATCTTACCTCCCTGCAGAGACGAGAGGCTGGGTGTTATTGATACACGGAGGCCCGCTGAGCTGCAGTCATTAGACACACACACAGCTCACAGAGGGAGACGCGGCCACACAGGCAGCGGAGAGGATAGACTGACATTTAGCCGCACATTCACGGACACAGCCGTTGGAGGCAACACACATGGGGGAACACAGCCCACGTGTGCACACCCTCGCACACACGACTAACCAGCGAGCTTGTGTAGGTGGGGTCGGTGGAGGTGTCATCCAGGAAGCGGGACAGGCCAAAGTCGGACACCTTGCACACCAGGTTGCTGTTGACCAGGATGTTGCGTGCGGCCAGGTCGCGGTGGACGTAGTTCATGTCGGACAGGTACTTCATCCCCGCGGCGATGCCTCGTAGCATGCCGACCAGCTGGGTCATGGTGAAACGGCCATCGTTCAGCTGGTGAGGGAGGATTGGGAGAAGGAGAGAAAGTGTATATGGGGGGGGGAGTGATACCGAGACGGTTGAGATAGAGGAACAGCGAGAAGATAAGCCCGGGGAGAGGAGGAGGAGGTAGAGGGATGGGAGAGAGAGGAGGAGACACAGCGTGGGAAAGGAGAGGGGAGACAGGACGGTGCGGTCAGACACTCAGTCATAAAGCCTATGCAAACATGAGATGGCATCTGTCATAACCTTTAAGGACGTTTCTGTCAGTCTTCGCTGTTGACCTTTTCATGCTGTCTAACCACATGCAATTAGCTGGCTGGCTAATTATAGACTCGATGAAGTTCCTGGAGCAAACACGTCACAAGCAAACAAGGAAGCCTCTCTAAGTGTCTCAGTGACAATGCAATTTTTTGGTGAGTTCACAGAACCATAAAGTGGATGTCAGTTATCATTGAATTGTCAAAATGAACAAAATGACCTTATTTCTCTATTCTTTTTAGGCCATGCATTGACATCTGATTCAGACCGTTGTGTTCCATGACTACAGATAAGAGTATGGAACCCAGTCTTTGTAAAGTCTTAAAAAACAGCTAAAAAGCGTATGTTTCCTAAATCCAAGAAGAAAAAACCTTGACGTAACAGGACCAAACCCTTGACAAGACGCTTTGTACTCTATACAGTTGAATGCGTGCTTACAGAAAAAAAACTGATATGTAAATTAGGTGGGCCAACAGAAAAACCGACAAACAGACAGAAAGACAGACAGTTAGGCAGGCAGGCAGTCATAAAGGGAGGCTGTAGCCTGTTGTTCTATGGACATCATTAGATGATGGCTGTGCTCCTGTGAGTCATGGGACTGTGGTATGGGATGGATAACAGGCCTCAGCATGGAAGAGCACTTGGTTGGACAGATGACTGAGAGGAGTTTGTGTGAGGTAGTGTTGGGCTGAGCTTTGAGTCACAACATTCACATAATGTTCCTGCAAGAGAGAGAGAGAGCGGGAGAGAGAGAGAGAGACAGAGAGAGAGAGAGAGAGAGAGAGAAGGGGGAGGATGTTAAGGTGTCTCACCCTGAGGAAGGAGTCCAGCGCTCCGTTCTCCATGAACTCGGTGATGATGAGCACGGGGCAGCTCCGGGTCAACACACCCTCCAGGCGGATCACGTTGGGGTGGTCGAACTGGCCCATGATGCTCGCCTCCGCCAGGAAGTCCCGCCTCTGGCGCTCGGTGTAGCCGGCCTTCAGAGTCTTAATGGCCACCACCGCCTCCCTCCGCCCCGGCTGTTTCAGCCTGCCACGGCACACCTCCCCAAACTCACCTGGGATAACGGTAAACAAGGAGGGGGAGGGGGTGGAGGAGATGGGGGGGGGGGGTGAACCAGGGTCGAGGGGAGTGGAGGAAAGGGGGGGGAGTGAGGGAGACGGGGGCATTACTGGTTTGCACAGCGGAGAAACTCTGGATTGAGGAGAGTGAAGGACCAGGACAAGACACAGGTGGGGGGAGGGTGTCCGGTCTACAACCGTGTGGAAGGAGAGAGTGAGAGGAGGGTGGGAGGAGGAGAGGAGAGCTGGGCGGGAGCTCAAGGTTGTAGGAGGTTGGGGAGGGAGGGGGAGAGGGGCCTGGAGGGCGCGTGGAGCCGGTAGGCCGTGGAGGGGGACAGGGGTCGGGTGAGGAGCTTGGGGGTTTTGCTTTTAGGGCCCGAGTCTAAACACGTTTTACAAAAGGACACAGGGGAAAGGACAATGAAAGATGGTGAGAGAGAGATAGAGCGAGAGATAGAGAGAGATAGAGAGGGCGAGAATGGGGGAGGCGAACGAGCAGGAGAAGATTGTCATTCAAGTTGACGTAAGGACACAACATGCTCTTGGAGAGTAAACAGACTCGGATGACAGCCCTGTGGGGAAGCTGTTCACAGATCACAGCCCTGTTCTGCCTGTTCTGACCCCTCCAACACACTCTGACAGTTCTCCAGCTAACCTCAGTCCTCGTTAACACAGCGGGCTCGTGGATTAACGACTCAATATACTGTACATTCCATTTAGTCAAGGCTTGCTTATGGAGCTACAGCACAGAGATGTGTTTGATTGTGTGACAGTGTGACACCTCAGAATCGAACCCATGATTTTCAGTGTCGCAAGACCCGCGCTCCATGCAGCTGTTTACCTGCGCCGATGACTTCCTCGATCTTCACACAGGAGATGTCAATTTCTTTGGCAAACTCGTGGACCGCCTCGTTGGGGTCCTCGTAAGTGAAAGGGTCGATGTACACTTTGACCCCCGGTGAAACTGAGAGGAGAGGGACGTAGAGAAGTGTGAATGTTTTGCTTCTGTTTTCCTCATTCAAGTCCTTGGTCTAGGTCATTCAACCCTAACCTAAGTCCGAACCCTCTTGTATACTTCTTCTTAGCCTGAAATAAATGATGCTAGCAGCCGACGGAAATGTTTTTCAATGCATGAGCAGCATGGAGTAAATGGGGGGGGGTGGGGGGTCTTTGGTTCTTGAAGAGCCTCAGACCCTGCACCCCTGAGGGCCTCTGTAGACCACATGATCTCCCTAATCATGGCCTTTCAATGAGCAAATGGGGTTTCCTGAATTAGTCAGGTGATTAGATAATTGATTCAATCAGGTGATTTACCCCACAATACACACCCGCGACACACAAACGCACACACGACACACTCACCCTCACAAATACTCATATGCACACACACACACACTGCACACATATACACTCACAATGCACACACACACACAAGACCCACAAACGTTAATCCAGTGTTCAGACTGTACTCACTGTACTGCTGTAGCTTCTCAGTGTACTCCAGCTCAGAGCTGCTATGCTGCTTCCTGAAACGGCACAAAGGCTCATTAGCATGATGGATCCTCAGGCTTGGCAGAAGGCAGCAGGCAGACAGGCAAGAGAGAAACACAGTTCAGGGGGGCTTACACCCCTCTGAGAGCTTTCGCAAAATCAAGAATAACATTAGAGACTCCAAGACTGGTTTTGCTTCGCTCCTCCAGTACACCTACTTGAGGCAGACTACGGCTATCACCACCATTGCTACGATGACCACCAGGCCTGCTGACGCCGAGCCCACTATGAGAGGAAGCTGGTCCTGCACAGACTTCTGGGGGTCACCTTCGGAGAAATCAACCAACATAATAATTAACACCTGGAATGTTCCAGAACCAGCTCTTGGTGTGTCAGCTTGTTGTGAATGGCACAGGTATCAAAAAAAAAATGCTCACAGGATAATGAAAGATAGGTGCTCTCACATATTCTATTTACTTTCACACAAAAGTCATAATTTCTAAAAACTTGAACCAATTTTTTGTGGTATTATTATATACTGATATGATTCATATTACAAAACAATAATGGAAAGTGTGTGAAGAGGGTTGGGGGTCCGTACTGTGCAGACTGGTGCTGAAGTCCATTGGGTTGCTGTAGCGTCCATATCCGGCCACAGTGCGAGCCCGGACCTGGACCACGTACTGCGTGGCTGACTTCAGCCCCTCCACCTTGGCTGAGCTGTACTGGGCTGTCACTGTGTGGGACATGGCCTGACCCTGGAAGCCGAAACAGGGGGCAGAATAAGGATAGAAACCTTCCTCAAGGTAGAAACTCCTCTGAAATGACTAATGACAATTATTATTCAGGAAACGACCATGGCTGTTCGGGTGACGCTCACCCTCTCGTAGTATCTGATCTCATAGTCGAGGATGAAGCCGTTGGGCCTCTCAGGAGGCAGCCAGGACAGGCTGAGCGTGTCAGACGTGGACCTCATGAGGTGCACCGTGGGGATCGCTGAAGGGGCTGTGTTCGGACAAGACAGAGACCGACGCATGGAATGACGAGGATGTGTATTATTTGCATGGTAACGCGCACACCCAAAAGTTTGAAAATGATGTGAAAGTATGTCTGGGGAAACTAGTACTACTGGAAGAGGTTACATTGACCTTTGTATCACCTCGACGCAGCTTGCAGTACTTAGCCTTGTGTGGGGCTCTAACTGAATATTTAATTGTCCTGAGTTCATAAATGGCACCCGAGCATAAAGTGTGGAATACGACAGGTGAACATAATTGCCTTTCAAAGCTGCTGTCTTGTTAAAGTCAATGGTCATTCAGAGTTCAATTAGGTGGTGATGCCATGGATTTCCAATATCGTCAATCCTATTGATTACTGGTCTGTGTGTGACTCATAATTGCGATCATTCACACCGGACGTTCAGGACGCCTGACCTGCTTGGTTGGTGGTGATGTTGACCGTGGCGTAGCTGGGCGCCGACGGGCTCTTCCCCGACACCCCGTTGACGGCCTGGACCTCGAAGCTGTAGCGGGTGTGAGCCTGCAGGTTCCTCACCACCACCTTCCTGTCCGTGAGGCCCAGGCGGCGCGGCGCTATGTCCACGTTGTCGTCGCAGCGCGTGCACGGGCTCCGCTCCCGCAGGCACTTCTTACACACCACGTTGTAGATGACGTCGCTCCGGCCCCCGCCGTCCGCCGGCTCCTCCCACTCCAGCGACAGGGAGGTCTCGTTGACGCTGGAGATGACGTTCTGAGGGGGCGACGGGACGGCTGCGAGGACAGACGCAAACGGGGACACTTGAGCGCTGCTCTGCTCAAAGGGGCCACTCTCAGTGTGCGCTCTGCTGAACACACTGGGAGTGTTCGGCTTCGGTGGATTCACAAACCGACGAGGCTCCTTGTGCATTTCACGCACAGCTAATCCATCACCATTCACCCTAATCAAAACCCTTGGCCATGAAATAGGAATGTTCTTGTGCATGAACTCAGTCTGCTGCACATTACTGAATGAATATCCTTATACAGTACAACGGTAGCTCCATTTGATGCGTGACTTAATGTTTATGTATCATGTATGGAAGCTGACTCCATAGCCATGGAGCTGAGATGGAATACAGCACATTTCCATTCGTGTTTCAGCACCCCTGGGGACTTGTGACGCCCGAAAGAGCTAGAGTTTGGCTAAGAAGTAGTATTTGAAACCTGGATCTCACCGGGATAACAGCTGAGGGGGAACCAAGAAAGATTGGTTCAGAAGCCACAAAGGTTCCTTCCATCCTATAACAAGCTTTGAGGGGCCAATCAAAAACCTTAAAGCAGGAAAAGGCCCACATATAACGCAGGATACGCTAGAGAAACACTTTCAGGGTGTTTCTCTTGCTCCTCTCGTCACGGCCAACCGGCTCCCTCTCTCTGCTCCTCCATCCCTGCTAGTGTGCCCCCGGCCAAGGCTGCGTACGCTCTGTCATGTCTCATTACAATGACAGCTTTTGGAGTTCGGCCCTTGCTAATTGGGTAGCCCAATCTACAACACACAAAGAGAGCCCAGACTGGCCTTCTGCTGAGCTTTCTGGTACAACACCCTCGCTAAACATCAACGCCTCTGCATAGGCTCGGACAGGCAGGCAGGCAGGCAGGAGGAGATGCGTAGGGCTACGTTTGATGAACAAAGTCCAGGGTGCAGTCACTTTGTGACAAGAGACCCAAGAGAATCATCACAGCTTGTGTGTGTCATTTCACACATTCTAAATGCCCTGTGGGGGTTTTTGGCTGGTCCGTACAACACTTGTCTATTTCCATCAACACACGATACATTGGTTTTCTCTATGAGAAAGCTATCAATGCACAAACCCCACTGCACCCCGGTGTAAAAACATAGTTCACTGAAATTACGCTTGACATATCACCCGTGATTGTACTTAATTTCTCAAAACCAAGTATAATTAAAAAAACACACCAAAAAATCTGCATAATTAGATTTTCGAATTAATTAATCCTCATTGCTAACAAAGCTTCTCCGCTGCTCTTAGAGTCACATATACACACTGAGTCCCTCCTCGGGGGTTTTCAATGAAAGCTGCTGGTCTAGACTTACTGGTGCAGGCCGATTCTGGAGGGTCACTGTCTGCACGGTGGAAGCCGTTCTGGCAGGGGCAGACGCTTGAGCCTCTGGAGCTGGCTCGGCTGTTGGGGGGGCAGGGGGAACACAAACCCTCTCCCTGTTTCGACTTGAAGGTTCCAGGGCTGCAGGCTAGATGGGACAAGAAAACAAATGGGGTCAGTAAGAATGCTGTCAATCAAACACCGAGCCATGGTCCACTGCAGAGCCTTGGTCCACTGCAGAGCCTTGGTCCACTGCAGAGGATATCTGACCTGGGATGACCGCTTCTGAGGAATAACTAGCCCACTGTTGAGATGCGCATGCAGGAAAATACAAGGAACTATATATTGAAACGTACTGAATACACACTATAACCTGCCCTTTTCCTTCAGTCAGGCAGCTGAACGCCTTCAAGCCAAAGGAGAAAGAGAGGTGGAAAAGGAGGAGGAGGACAGAGATGGACGGCTGACCGTAGATTGCTCTTGCCAAGCAGACGAGATTGAGAGTAACGGATCACAACAGTCCATTAGTCAATGTTTGCGCAAGACTCAGACACAACACTGAATATAAACATTGTCCCATACTGCATGCAGAACAGCTTGATGGCCAAATAAATCCAAGTCAATTCCAACTGAGAAACAGAGTGTAAAGCTGGGAACATAAATCGAGAAAGAAGCTCGGAAAAGACCCTTCAGTGGAATTAAGATATGTGGGGATATTCTAGAAGGTTTGTGGATCAGATTTTTATGGTTCCTCACATTCCTGTCCTGTGGGTTAAAACAAAGACCCTGGCTAACATCTGTCCTATCAGCATGAATGCTCGTAAAGCCGTGTTAGCAAAAGGGTGTGATTAACTGGTTGGACTAAGTGGTCTTTTAGTTTGAACTTAAGCTGCATCTTAATTCCCCGGAATGCCACTTTCAGTGAAATTAGTGAAGTAAGTGGGTCCTGTTCTAGCTCTTAAGCCGGCAATATAGCCAACAGCTTGTATGATAAAATGAAAATGTGTTGTAATTCACAAAGCATTTACCGCGCCTTACACTCTAATCAGATTTATGTTTCCTTTCTAACCCTGTATCATCCTTTTCTTTTGTTTGTTTGTTTTCTTTGTTCAGGAGAGTGCTGAATCACCGTAGTTCTCCTGGTTTTTAATCCATTAATCTCTTTGGAGGATGTGATGATTTGTCTTTCTTCAGTACAGCAAAGTTCTCCCTGGCTGTGTTTCCCCCTTGTCTCCCTCTTACCTCTTCTCTCCTTTTATCTGCAGGACTAGCCTCTGAGCAGGAAAACATGGCGGTAAGAAATGAGCCGCCTGTGTGATTAATGTTAGCCCGACAGTGTTGGCTCATGGTGGTCTGAGTGGTGTTAATGAGTGCGGGCGCCTGTAGATTAACTAACAGGAGGCCATAGAGGAAATTACACTTCCTCGTTGCCAGCCGGGCCCGTCGGCTTCAGCCCTGGAGAGCCTTTTATCAAGAGTCAACGGCGGGCTTTTAACCTTGAGCCGCCAAACGGCAACGAATGAGCTCTCCAGAATGTGTTTTACACTATTTCTCGCGTCCAGGTGAGAGAATGACTCCCCTTTCTAGGGCCACTCACATCTCTGATTTGGCAAGCCACACCTCTCTCTCTCTCTTTTCCTCTCTCTCTCCATTTATCGCTTTTCATAGTACAATATCTTTTCTCCTGTTCTCTTGTAATCTCTGTCTTTCACATTATCTCTTTTTCTCAGCCGCAAATCTGTTGGCTCGCTCCCTATTTTTTCCTCCGCTATCTTTTACTCACTCCAGTTCTCCTCCCACAATATTTGTATGCGGCACCTCTCTGCAACAGCTCATTAATTCATGCTCTCCTCCACCCTCCTTCACCCTTTTCAAGCACTGCACAATACATACAGAGGAGAGGGCATCGGCTGAGCTGAACGCCGAGCATATAAAGGAGCTTTAGTTGAACAAAAAGTCAGAAAGTCTTTTCCAAACTCACTCTGGCACTGTGTGTCCCCCATCGCTGGCTCGAAGCCTGGTGTGCAGGTACAGGAGCCGACAGGAACCATCCACTCCCCGTCCCCGTTGCAGTACAGCTTCAAAGGGACCGACACCTCCTGTGCGTTGGACACACAGGCCCCGGGGGCGATGACTAAGGACGTGGCTTCGGCTCCCGTGGCCGTCTCAGGGAACACCGCAAAGTTAGCTATGGTGGTGGAGCACTTCTTGAAGAACACCCGGACCGAGATGAGCGACATGCAGGCCCCGAGGTCCTGGAAGGCCAGGTAGAAGCCCGTCTTGGAGAGCGGGCCGAAGCTGCGGACTTTGGTGTTGATCCGGCCGGCTTCCAGCAGAGAGAAGCTCTCGTCGGGGGCGATGGTGTCCACCTTGATGTAAGGGTTCTCCCTCCACAGCGGGCTGCCCTCAGTGGCCGTGTCCCCCTCTGACTCGTAGTAAAACAGGTTGAAGGTCTCTTTGCAGGAACCAGGGATGTTGGGGATGCTAGCGCAGTCGCGTACCGAGAACTTGATCTCCACGTAGACGCGCAGCACGCCCTTCCTGGGGATGAAGTCAGTCCTCAGCCAGTTGTTCTGGTTGGGCTGACGCACGTTGCACACCTGGTATGTTCTTATTGGACTCATGGAGTCATCGTAGCCACTCACCTCCTCCCACTGTAAAGAGAAAACAGACAAGCATCGTCAACAAGGGAACTCGGAAGAGGAGAACATACTCATGGCATGATTCCACCGAAAAATACCAAAATCTAAATAGCCTCCACAGGAGATATGGTTTCTGGATGTCACTGTCAACTTATGGTTCTGAGAGAGATTAAAGGGTACATTTTAAATCACAACATTTCCCATTTCTGAACTCTTCTTCTATAATGCAAACAGGGCATTATTTATTAAAGGGTCAATTTAAATGCAATGCCAGCTCTCTGATTGCATCTCAATGGTATTCTGAGGCACTTCAAGTGAGGTGGCAATGTTCTTGTATTTAGGTGAACCTTATTTTCTGACAATCTTGTGCTGTGTAAATACATACAAAAGAGATCTACCCTAAAACACAGCCAACAAGATAATATGCATGATACCAAAGATGGCTGATAGTCAGTGTATAATCCGTGTAACTATGTGACCTGGAGTTCAGAAGAAAAAAAAAATCTATAACATCTATGTACATTACTGTTTCATTTATGTTATCACCATTCTTTATCCCAGGAGGGAATAACCTTGCAAGAAATGTATATTGTGATTCAAAAACATTATACATAATTTAGAGCAATTGATTTTAAAAACAAATGGGAGTTCGATACATTTATTATTTCAGCTGGAGAAAAAAAAACGCATAACTCAAGACACGTATGGCAACATGTGCCTAATTTATTCCAGAGCGGAGTCCAGCGTCAGATTCACATACCATAAATCAAGGGCAACATGTCGCTGCAATACCTGACAAAATATGATAATTGCCGGGACAAAACGTATGGGCTTGTCATGCATTAGGAGAAGGCCGCCTTGCCCCTCGTGACGTACGGCTTCTTAGGTGCAAAGACATTCTGCACGAGCCAAGGGAGAGCTGGACTATCCAAGATTGTTTCCATGGCAACCCACGGTTTCCATTGACTGACTTTGCGCTCACGTAGCAAAGACAAATTACACTGGCCGGGAGTGGGGGAGGTCTGTCAAGCTGTTAGCCTCGGGGTCAAATTCATGTTGTTTTATTTTCCCATCATTCCTATGGGGAATATCATCTGAAACCTTAATTCCTTACTGTAATTGGCCGATGGCCCTGCATTATAAAATCCACGTTGCTGACATCTCTAGTGTCTGTGTTGGCAGAGAAAATTCTGCATATGGTTTTGACTTAAAAATGGGAGAGGCTACTCACATTTACCACAGATATTTAAAATCATCATCTACAAGGAACTATTCCAGCCAGCATGTTTCCCATTTGTTTTAGTATCTAAGAAAACAAACGGAGTCAACAAAGATATAAAACAGTGGGGAGTGTGTCGTTCAGGACAGGCAGGGGTCTATTAACAAGCAAATGGAACAAATGTTGTTGTGAAAACGCAAAACAGTAACACAAGTAAAGACGTTGGGTAAAAACAGCACACACATGTATGCACGCATACAAACAAACTCACCCCGCTCTCGGGAAACGTGGTCCAGGCCAGCTCTGTAGTCGCCCACTTGCTGTCCATTAGCGTCTCTGCAAATCAAAAACAGGAGGGTTGGAGCCGGCGGAGAGTTTTAACTAACTACTTCTACTGGTAGGTGGGGAGGGAAATAAAACCAAGCCATATGACTAGACTCTCCTAGACCACACAGTGGGCAACTGTTAGAAAGTAAGGGTTTGTTCTCTTTCTGACACACAAACAAGCACAGCTAATTTGATTGACAATTTGTCATAACATACCTGTGATGCCCCATATTAAAGCAATGAAAACAATGGTGTTGGTGAAAGTTTTTCAACATTCATCAGTGTCTTGGCAAACTTGTTGTTACTGCTTGTAGTCAATGACCTACTGACAGAGACACCAACTCAATCGTATTTCACCATTACATGCAACCCCCAGGGGACTCATACAGCCCTTCAAGACTGTGTGAGAGAGACCAGAGAATCAAATATCTGTGTCCATCAACAGGATATTCTTGTGTGCTGCTCTCACCTCCCAGTTTATGGCTCCTCAGCGAGGTGTGAGAGGGTAAGCCAACACAGGGAAGAAAGAGAGTAAACACTGGATCAATGAGCATTGTTGTCTCCAGCCAATCTCGCTGTCATCTATGTGATGGCTCCGAGAGTTTATTAACTCAATTAGGCCTGTGAGGGTCATTGTGCTGGAATATACATACTGCCTTTGAAATCATCGTAACAACCCTATAATTACATCTCATTGGCTTCCAATTGTTTAGGTTTCAGTTTGACAAGTCCTACAGTGCAACATTTGGTGAAAGGATGTAACCAATTGTTTTGAATTCTTTGAAAAAAAGAAAAAGGTTTTAGTTAGCACCAACTGTTTTCACATAAAGGTGATAAGAAAAACCAAAGGTTGGTTGAAAGTATGTGAAATAATGTGTTTCAATGAAAGCAAAACTCTAATGGCCTCAGCTATTTTTAACCATTGTAATTGTTAATGAAGCTGCGAGGAACACACATGGAGTGGAGCATGTTCTAGAAGTTTATTTTCCCACCTAATTGAAACAGAGGAAGAGATACAATGGAGCTACAAGTACCTCAAATACAATGCACTCCTTGTGAGAATGTAAACAGAATGGGTATTGAGACAAATGTCAATGGCCATTCATCATTCATGAGGCGGTGAACATTGACTAGCTGTCTCCACATCCAGCAGGCCACAAGCTGAGCCAGAGGGTTGCAGAATCCAGGCTGCTTTTGGGATGTCAGATCTAATGGCCCCTTCCATGTGCCTGGAGACCACGAAGTCTGTCTACTCAAGCTCAACTCTCAGCGATGCGCACAGCACCACGCTTAAAAAATACTTTTACGCCCAAGAACTCTGTCCTATGCGCTGACACACACAAGAACACTAGCCTATGGACTGGATGTTAACCGTAGACACTCTCAGTTCAGAATAACCGATAAAGGGCTAAATACTGCTGAGGGGGAAGCCATTTTTCTTCTGGTTCCAAATATGAGTTTTGATTGAATTTTACCCCAAGGGTAAAACTATCCACTTCCAGCCCTCCTCATTGGTACAGTTTTAACTGTCTTTCACTCCTTTAATTTAAATCTTGCTAATTTCTCTGGTAAAGCAGAGGCAGCAGTACAATGTGACAACACCCCCCCTCATCTTTCTCTCTCCAGGGAAGGAAAGCAACACTCCAATGGGACATTGCTGTCCTTTGAGCATCCCCACCCTTTACATTTACAGTTTGATCACTGAAGCAAGTTCCAAAACTCTGCATTCTCCCTTCTTTGAGAAAAGCACAGAACACATGCTAATGTTTTATTCACTCTGTGAGCAGTTACACCATAAAAGGAGGCCTTCTACTCATATTAATTTGACATGCACACCCAACAAGCAAACACATGAAATATTTAAAGCTCAACACCATATCTACTGATCGGTGCATGATCAAGAGAAGCTGTATGCTCATCTATTAATAGACGGGCTCAAATGAGCATTTGGGCTGTAAACAGTGAGCTGACTGGAAGCGTGGCGATGGCGTCAGATTCCGTGAACTTGTTTGTTGTGTAGCAAGGTGAGACTCTCCACACCTCCCATTCTCAATCACACGCCGACGTCGGTCACGCCCCAACGTCTCTCTGTGTCTGACGACAAGCTCCACCCAGGCTCAGGCTCACCTGGTTCAATCTGCCTTCATAAACTGCCTCTTGGTAGTTGGCATCTGGTCTCATGCTTCAACTGATAATTACTCATATTTACATTCTAATGTACGTAGGCGAAAGAAGACGGGCATGTTTGGACGCGGGAATTCTTCCCTGCAATCACTTATGTGGGGCAACTGTTTGATATTAAATGTTTCATCCTCTTCACTCATGCGGGCAAGCGATTTCTAAAGATGATGTAATTGGTTTTCTGAGGGAGTATGGCTGGCTCTATACCATAGAAGCACTCTTTTGTTGTTACAGTGCTTGATGGAAGCAGTACGTTGAAGTGACGAGGAGTACTGTGAGAAAAGATTCCACATGCTATTGAGCAGTCACAGTGGCTTTCATCGTCAGTGCGCTTGACACCCCGCCGAAGAGAACTTGGAGACGGACACACCCAAGGACGCAGTGACTCAAGAACAAGCATCTCTGAAAAAAATCCCACTGAAGGAACTCCTTCCACTCACACACACACACCAGATAACTCGACCGACCGAATCAAAAAACACACGACGATTCACGTCATCAGGTTCCGATTATCCGTTGACTATAGTCGACTAACGACCTAGTCTTGTGAGAGAAACACCACTGACTGTCTCCAACGCACAGATCTCCCACACTTACTCCGTATATGTCTTCTGCGTACAAGCGTTAGTTAACCTCCAGTGTTGAGTAACTGAAGTTGTTGGGTTGGGAAACTGGCTGATCATGAGTCCCTGAGAGGCCGCTGGGACCTGGGAGGCTGCTGCGCCTGCATTGATTTAGTTGCTGACACCAGAATTGATGAGGGATCGTCCTGGCCCCCGTCCAGGAGAAGCAGATTGTACAGGGAAGAGGGCAGAGAGGGAGAGAGGGAGGAGGGCCGGACTGGGAGAGAGGGAGGGAGGGAGAAATGTAGCTACAGTAGAGAAGGGTGAATGAAGTCGCCCTGGTGCGGGTGGGCTGCTCCCAGAGGAAATACTTCCACTCGAAGGAGCCCGAGACCTGGCTCGTCCTCTGACCTTCACTGCAACACTTGTCGTTTAGCATGTTTCACATGCATCCCCTGACACTACATTGAAAGCTATTGATTGGATTGTAATTGTGTGTGTGTGCACTCTGGCTGTGGAGCTTCGTAATAACCTAATGTTCATTCTAATCATGCTGTTTCTTTCAGCATGTCAAGGCAATACATCAGGAAAAACATTGTTTGTGTGAAAGAAGCTTCGGACCATGTATTTCCAGAATTAGAGCCCTATCAAACGACTTAGAGGATTTTGATGTTTTGATCAAGAAAGGTGGGCTTGGTAGTCCTCCTCAACCATTAAAGCTTGTCGTTGTGACAAAGAAACCAAGGTTTGGCAACAGCAAAAGCCAGCAGCCATGACAAACAGAAATGGAGCAGCTTATATTGTAGACACATGGAAGAGAAATACATTGGGTTATCTTTATGTGCTGCAAGCCTTCCAGATGTGACAGAAACACACATAGAAACACACATGCACACGCACATACACACACATATACACATGCACACATACTAAAAGGAAAACTTTAGGACAAAATATGGCATGTGTATCGGTTGTGTTTATGCAGTTGAGTGACAATTCAAAGCAAAGCATTTTATTTTTAATGATTGAGAATAGTTTAACCATTTAACCATCATGCACAAAAAACGTATGTAAAAACCTAATTCAAACACGCATACAATGAAATGTTAAGTTAGTGATGAAAAGAAAAATACTACACGTACCTTCGACAGCAAATACCACGGGGAGCACCAGGCTGCATACCCATAGCAAGTAATCCATTGTCATAAACCAGGATCTTGCAACATGAATAAAGGTTTAGACTGGACTCATACGAGGGATACACAAAGCACACATCTAAACCACCACAGGCTATGCTTTAAACTCCTAATTCACATGTCCTGTGTATAATACTGTGGAATATGGTCATCCCATGCACTATATCCAATCGCTGAATACAATCAAGCTCGTTTTGTTTTTCATTCTAAAACAGATTCCATTCCACGGAGAGAATAGGTAATGCCGTAGACTATTGCAATGCGCCCTTTATCGACTAAATCGCGAGTTACTGAAACAAAATTATTGTCCAAACGCGCATTTACGTTTTCATGCAAATAGCCCACAAAACGTGGAATCGTTCGTTCCAAAACACTCCATAATCCACTTCTTTAACTCCGTATAGCTGTTGCTCCTCAAGGAGTATGCGTTGGAATGGCAATTGGGACAGAGAGACAGAAGGGGGCTGTGGGGCGTACGGGTGAGGGGTGGAAGAAGGGGGGCTGCAGGCAGGCTTGAAGCAGCTGCCTTCTCCGAGAACATGCAAGTCACACCCTCCGAGATGTGGAGAGTCAGGCACTTTAGGGACCACACCAGCTTGAACAGTTCAACGGTAGTATAGTTCATTCTAATCGAACCCGAAATCAATTTCGACACCAAGTGAAGTGTGGATGAATCGGCGCTAAACTTCAATTCCAGCATCCGTTTTAAATGGATAGATAGCGCCTCCCATGGGCTATTGTTCACGACTGATACTGTGGCTTGAATTAGGTCTGGACGGTTAAACCCAAATGGAACTCTTTGAAACTTATAGCTCTTCCCCTTTGAGGCCAGGTAGAATGATCCCATTTACAATAATCATCCTCATCCTACCTCTTCCTTATGAGTAGTGGTACTAGCATCCTGTCACTACTACATTGTTATTCTTGTCTCTAAGTACATTAGACCCCTAGCCCCCTACCCCCCTCATGCCCGCCACCCCACCAGGCCCCAGCAGTGTGTGCAGACAGGCAGGCCATGGCTCACATTCATCCCATGGTGTGTTCACACAAGGCTTCCCTTCACACAGCTAATTCATCTGTCTCCCCTAACCCCCCCCCCCCCCCCCCAACACCCACCTCCGCCCCTCTGACCCCCCACCACCCGACGCCCACCACCAACTCAAGACGTCTGTACCCCTCCCTCCCCCCTTCCTGCCTCTTCCACCCACCACCCCCACCAAACCCCCTGTGCCACCCCCTCCTGCTCCTTTTGTCCCCCCGGCTTTGTGCACTAATTAACTACAGTTCAGTTCCCAGCAGGCTTGGGTCAGCCTTCTCCATTGAAGCGTTGATGGACAGAGTTCTTTAAACAGCCCACTATATAAGACACTGAAGCAAAAATATGACACTGCCCTTCTTCATCACATCAATGCCATCATTGTCAGAGCAGTCATCCAAATGCCGGGAGTAAAACACAAAGGAATATTCTGGAATCAACTGTTGATCTGCAGGTCCTAAACTAGATCAACAGTTTACAAATCAAACATGCAGAGCATGTTTGCACGTTTCTGCAAAGATAACACAATTCCCTGGGAAGATCATTATATTTTTGTCATGTTTTTTTTTATTCTTTCCTGGAACTGAGATTATGATCAACCAGAGATAAACTGATGTTGACCAGGATGTAATAAAATCGTATCAGCATAGCGGCGACAGGTGTTGTAAAACACAACGCTCTGGAGAGCAACGGCCTCCTACTGCAGATGAGAAATCGGTCCCGCAGATGAGGAGACAATACATAGTTCACAAAGCGTGGAGAGACAAGAAGATAAAGCTGGGAATGGAGAATTGGATTTGGGGTATCAGCTGTTAGACGGAGGCTGGTGAGCGGATGTGGAGGGAGATGCTGTGCGCCAGTGATAATCTACTGTTGAATAATAGAAAAACACCTTTGAAGACTACTGTGAGGGTATAAGACCAGAACCAGGCCATCAAACACACGGCCCACTTAGAAGACTTAAAGTCTTAACTTTAAGTCCTGGTTTCAGATATTGTTCTTATCTAGATGACAAGGGAAAAGCAGGATCATGGGACAAGATAAACAGACAAAAACGATAGATGGGGGAAAAGACAAGATTCTATACAGTAGTCCTTCAAAAGACAAATGTCTTATATATGAGAAAATCCAACATGCCGGTCAATTCTTCAGCTAACAAGGCCAGAAACTGTCAATGCTGTATTTGAGTACCTCTGAAGGTAGTGGAGAGATATTGGAGCAGTGCTTTATGGACTGACAAACACTAATGATACCTGTTGTGGAGGGGCTGCTTGCTGCCGGTTGCCTGAGGGTTTGGAAGCTATACTTTCACAATGCTTGCCCAACTCATTGATCAAAAATGAATTAGCCTGGCAGAACCTGCGAGCTTTGCTCTTGAAAGAGTAAATACAAAAATTAATGTGTTCTTCTGTGAGTCCTGCATCTGCACAGTAAATTGTAGTACAGGTAAAATTGTGTCATTGACATCTACTTTGGATTTCAGATAACTGTCAGTTTTTGTTAGGGTATTTTCAAAGGGGTTCAAATGTTTCTAAATGGCAGTCCCTCTTCTACATAGTCCCTCCAAGCAGAAAACCTTAAAGGTACGTTAATTCAACAGGAAGTGAACCAGCAGACAGCCTCAAGGTCCGAAGGGAAGCAACAGTGTCCTAAAAAACACTTTCTGGATTCTGGAACAAAGTCTTCTGGGTTGAGGTAAGGTTGAAACTACACAAGTAAAATGACATCCAAATCCAGATGATTGATGACGCTGTCTGTCATGTGACTACATCACTTCCTTGAGGCCTTAGGAATGACTGCACATCCTGTGACAGCGGACACATACTCTGTATCTCTAGTCTGGAATATCTGTTTGTTGTTGTGGTTAGTTTTTGTGGTGGATTTGAGTTTAATTTAACTTAAAAGTCACTCAGTGTAAACAGACTGCATGCCAAACACAAGGTGAGACAAAGCAAAAAGATAATTAAAAACAAGACCATGTCGGGGATATATATTTGGCTGTAGCATTCTCCCCGGAAGCATTCACAGGAGAAGTTATTGATGATTCGCCACATTCTGCTATTTTCCCACCGTTCTCTCCCTCCATTATTCATTTCCTTACTTTTTAATCTCCTGTGAGCTGACTCAGAGCTCCCTCTCCATTTGGAGACTGTTGCTCCTCTACGCCCATGTCTATAGCATTGATTAAGTGGGCTCCAGTGGGGCAGGGATTACATTGGGTTCCATTTGAAATGGCATTTCCGAGTGTGTTTTTTTATTACTGAGCTAAGCGACGAAATTTAGATAAACTCAGGCCTCAGTTTTCTGCTGAGACTCGTTGATTCACTTGTATCACCCGCAACTAACCGTTTACTGGCTTCTGCTGTGTCCTAATACATGTGTTTACATCACTCGAGACAAGCTAGCTGGTCAGTTGGGAACATTCCCACCAGGGGACAGTGATACAGTAGCAAATAGAAAAAAGAAAACAAGTGACCAGGTTGGATTTAGCCGTACGTTGTACAAGATGCACATGAACTTAATGCTTGTTTGAAAAAGGAAGATAATACAAACATCCAGATGAGGTCAAAAAAGAGTGACTGGCCCCTGCATATTGAGACTTTGCAATTTTCACACTAATAAAAACTGAGCACATAAAAAATCAAGAACCCACAGGCAAATATCCAAACATGCTCTGTCAATATGAATTATCTGTGTGTGTACTCTGTGACAGCTATGGTAAATGACCAGTCAAAGAGACAACAAGCTGTGAGGCTGTCTATGAGAGCGATGTTTGCCGCATCCGAGACTCATGAAAAAGAGGATCTCTGTTTTCGCACGTTAAAAGCTCTCCAAGGGTTTCCTAACGAGGTTGGGTCAGCAGGGTGAGTCCAATGACGCCTTGTTTCACTGGATCAGTAAGACATCACCCTAGGGATGAGGAAGTGCTTTCATCAATGACACGTTCTTAGCCTGCCTGTCTGTTCCAAAGCTCCTGATGTTAACCTCTCCTTCCCAAACACGTGAAACAGGTGGATGGGAAGATTGTGGCACCAGCAGAAATTCGTTTTTACAAGGAGTCACCTTGGCTGGTACGTGGATGCCGGGTAGCTGTACTCATCCTGAAAAGTGCTTGGGTGTGTTCTTTCACGTTGGCACCTGCCGGCTCTTTATCATCCTGAGCTCTGGTCAGCATAAGGCTTGGTCCACTTCATGAACTGTGGCACCGCCTAGTGTTCACTAGATACACTGCAGTCAGGTCTCTCCAGTTGCCATGCTGATTGCCTTGTGATCAAACGGAACGGTATTACAGCTGAGTGGAGTGGAAAATGAAATCTAAGATGCCAAGATTGTTCAAGAGCAATAATTTTCTGTTTGTTCTGTATATGGAAAGGACAGAGTGTGTGATACAGATTGAGATTAGGATGATTATCCAGTGAAGAACATGGAATTTATGGGAGCTCTAGTTTTCAGCCCCCGGTTGATGTCAGGTAGTTCTACAAGAACTGCAATATATAGATCAGTCTTCTCAAGTGATGTGACATAATGTAGTTGGTGTCTTTTTTGTTGTCCTGATGTGTCTCTGAACTACCATCGAGACCATCTATACATTATTAGCAGCCTTGGAACCAGGGCCGGCCCAAGCCTGTATGGGGCCTTAAGCAGAATTGATTTGGGGGCCCCTCTGAGTTGCTTTTTATAAAAAATTAAGCTGTATTTTAATGTGCTCTTGGGGGCCCTCTGGTAGCCATGGGGGCCCTAAGCAGCCGCTTAGTTCGCTTATGCCTTGGGCCGGCCCTGCTTGGAATCCAGACCAGGTGTCAATAAAGAACATCAGGATGCAGAATTTTGATGTAAGATTAGAAAATAATTCTGTTGTTGGCCTCCATGCAGCTTGTGAAAAACAGCATTCCCATGAGGTGAGGGGCTTTTTTTGCAGGGTTTTCCATTCAGTTTCATGTGCCTGGGTTTGTCTGGTATATTCTAGTGTTATGACTAGGACACCATTGTGATTGAGGGTCTCTCACAGTGTACGAAACGTTGTTTACACAACTGCATTCCATGGATATTGCTGTGTGATCAGTAATCTAAACACACTGTTCTCAGTCTGCCAAACCAAGAAGAAAATTCCACTCTGAGTTTAAGACAGTTTTTTACGATCACTTTGAAAATCATTTCAGAACCTGGATGTCCTTTTTCAAAACTCTAGACACAAAACTCACAACTGTTAGATTATTGTAATGTAAGGAAATGACAGACATTTCAGATGTTATGTGTGAGTTGCAATTTAGAACCGTAATACTTTGATGTTGCTGTAAGTTGTGTCCTTTTGAACAGATGATTATAGTTCAATGAACAAATGATCTAAGGCAGGGGCAGCCAACCCTGGTCCTCGAGAGCCGCTGTGGGTTGAATGGGTCATTATCAAGCTCTGTGGAAGCCAGGGCTTGATAACAACCCATTCATTTGAATCAGGTGTGCTGGAGCAGGGAAACATCTACAACTTTCCAATGCAGGAAAGCGGCTCTCGAGGACCAGGGTTGGCCACCCCTGATCTAAGGTGTATGTGTATCCAAGCAATTGAAAATCGTGTTAGCGTTTTGAAAATGTTGCATTTTGATCATCAGTTGTGAGTTTTGTGTCTAGAGTTTTGAAAAAGGAAAGCAAGGTTCTGAAATGTGTTCAACTGTAACTACTCAGAAAAAGACGTCACATGGAAGGCCCGTTGACAACACTTCCAACCACACCGTGTGTGACCGCTTCTCTTAGTCATTCCTCTAATCTAGTTTACATTTGGTCAGAGATTACAGTAATAATCATAGTGAGGGATGAAAATCCATTTATAGTAGCATTTGCCATCAAATATATACTCTGTAAAATTGCAGCCATTTTCCTATAATGTAATCATCATCTTTAGAGGAAAACAGGTCTCACTTTTGAAAAAAAAAAAGTTTTATTTTTATTTTTTTAAATCAATCTAATATAGAAGCAGACAATCAATTTTTCTCCACTTAGTCTTTTTATCAAGCCAACCCTCTCTATGAGTCTGCCAATGATGGCTTTGATTGAGGACGGAAACTTTCCTCCCACTGTCCAGCTGTCAGCAGCCACTGTAATAGCGAAAGGCTAAAGTACATTTTCAAATGGTGAAATCTGACATGATAGCAAGACATTACAGATGAAACGCCTCATCATGAAAATAAAAGCGCATATCACACTTAGGCAAGACCCAACACTTACCTTTTCCAATCAAACATAGGCTTAGATCTAGTCCATGTCTGTAAAACTGTGTGTGTGCATGGGGGAGGGGGGATGGGGGACGGCTGACAAAAAGACAGTTAAATGGGGACAAAATAAAGAGGAAAGAGAAATAAATAGTATCCTTAATCCCACATAAACCCAAACACACATCCTGTATCACAGTTTCTCCCATCCAATGACATAAATAAAGAACAAGTGGTGGACAATGACCTAAAGTGCAATCACACATCCAGTGGATTTCCCAATCAACTCTTTCTCACAGAATTGCTCTATCTCTCTCTCTCTCTCTCTCTCTCTCTCTCTCTCTCTCTCTCTCTCTCTCTCTCTGTCTGTCTCTCTCTGTCTCTCTCTGTCTCTCTCTGTCTCTCTCTCTCTCTGTGTGTCAAGCAGGGAGTCTGGGACATTGAGAGGCTCCGTGACCTACAGTACACTCTGTTCCTTCGACTCCACTCACAGACAGACAAAGTTTATCCAATGGTTTATACCTACTGCCTGCTCACATATGTGTAAAACCATTCTAGAAAAGACGCGTAGTGGCAATGCACATGTATTGTTTCCATGTTCCCATGGTCTTACGTAATACAATGCCTAATGCTATGCAGAGTAACTCCATTATTCCCCATGTATCAGGGCAATGCTAAGTTAAATTAAAAGCCACTAACTGAAAATTAGCACCTTCTTTCTGTATCCTGGAGGAAAACTCTCAAACTGAACAACTAAGCCACTTGATATTGGGTATAGCAATGTTCTGACAGGTGTTGAAAAGGTCAGACAAAGAAAAAGGATGCGATAACGCGCCCAGTGGGAACGTTTGCTGCATTTCAAGTGACTACTGCCCGCCACACAAACAACAAAAGTGGATGGACTTCTAATCAGTTGAAAGATGTTTTCATGCTGTTACTTTAATGTAAATCCAATTTCGCATGGTGGCATGGTGACAGTGTTTACCAATAAACATGACTATGTTTAAAGCAGCCTGGTGTTCTGAACAGGGGGCTGCACTGCTGAAGCTGCAGGGGGTCAGCCCAGAGCTGGAGACTGGCAGGCAGTCAAAGTGGATGTACAGCATGCCGAAGCTGGCAACATTCAGGAGAGATTTATCCAATCTTCCCTGACCTCAACATCAGCCATCTGATGTTAAAAGGAAATTCACACCTCAGACTGATATGATTGGTTCCTTATAATCCACTCCTAGATGACCATGCTTCTATAGGTTTCACCCAGCTTCTAACTTTTACAGTAACACAGTTTTCTTTGCTTGTTGACCTTGTCAGAGGTCTACACTTGTAAGAGGTGAAAAATGATAGCCCTCACTTTTAGGAATTGGGTGAGGAAGTTAGAAGTGTTGAGGTGAATCGGGGGGTCAGATGGCTGAGCGGTTAGGGAATCGGGCTAATATTCAGAAGGTTAACAGTTTAATTCCTGGCAGTGAAAATGATGTTGTATCCTTGGGCAAGGCACTTCACCCAACTCGTCTCGGGGAGAATGTCTCTGTACTTACTGTAAATTGCTCTGGATGAGAGTGTCTGCTAAATGTAAATGTAAATGTAAATAAAAGGCAGGACAGCTGGGGTCTGTTTTTGGCCACTGTTGTTGGAACTTGTTGATAAAAGTTTTAACTCAAAAGAATGTAGCCGTTTTTGTGTTTGAGCCGCAGTGTTTGTGTCTTTGTGCGTGTGCATGTATTATTCTGTACAGCAGCAGAGAGGTTAGACGGAGGAGGGGCGTATGGAGAATGCATTTGTTTGCAAGAGCACTGGAAAGAGAGAGGGAAAAAATGACAGACAGCGAGCGAAAGAGAGCAATTGAGAGAGAGAGAGAGAGAGAGAGGGCGGGGAGTTCCAACTGCTCTCTCTCTGTGAATCAGATCATCAAAAGCACCGACCAGGGAAAGAAAAGGATGTAGACAATTCATTCAAAAAAGGTGACTTCGGTGTCAGAGCTCTGGAGGGTGAAATATTAACACTAATTTACAATATCTTCCTTTATTGACTTTTGCATAAGACCAGGACAACCTGAAGGAATTTTCTTTCAGCAGAAGGTGAGCTTTCTTTTATAACATTTTACAGAGTCATAGAGAGAACTCCCACAGAGCACATTTTAATGTTCTGTTGAATGATTATAATTTTTTCTAAAGATTTCTAAACGATTATGATTACAGCAATTTTATCAAAGCCTACAAAATCTTTCATCGATGGACTGGTAAACAAGCATGTGGTGTTTTAGATTAAACACATCAATGTGACTGGCAAAGCTGAATCTGACAATGTGTTAGTACATATAGTTCAGTTAGTATAGTTACAACTGAACCAATACAAATATAAATTAATTTACATAACTACACTTTCATTTACAAATATTCATATATTCATGATAAACAAAAACACCCATATTAAACGCTGAAAGTTTTGGTTTGAGAAGAGCCTTAAAAGATTTGGAAATTAAAATGACCATCACAGCCCTACCACAAAGATTTTAACAAGATGTTTCGAGATATACTGACAAGTTAATGCGAGGAATTAAAATTTGATTGAAATATTGTTAGCCTTGGCTTCTTTCCACTCATCTATTTTCGTATACCTTAATTGATTAAATATAAATATTCCTTTCTAAATATTTAAATTAGTTTTAAATCTATATGCTTTTCGTCTAATGTCTGAAGAGAGAACAGTTTGTTGTGTTTCCTTGATGTTTGGCTACAGGAACACATCAGGTAGAGTCAGAAATCATTTATAAGATCATAATAATGTAGGTGGTCTTTTATCCTTTTCTTGCAGATAACATATCTTATAGAGCCCTGATATTGGATACCATGATTACATATCTGTATCTGGGGACAAACAATGTGTTTCTGTATCTCAGACTACTCTTCACACTACCAACTCTTCCAAAACCCTTCAACAATAAACACCTACTTTCAACTACTACAACTACTATCTAGTGTTTTTACATAGAATCATGCTCCAGGCAAATGATACATTTTCGCTCTAGTTGAAGGTGCTAGTTCAATGAGCACCCAATCTATCATTCCAGCTTTCAGCAGTGAACTTACCCTCTCCTTACCATTTGCTCCTTCAGATATCCTATTCATATTCCAACTCCAACTTGTCAGCCACCATGGACCAGCTGAACTGTTCTTCCCTGGGTCTGTGGAACTCTACCCCTGACCAGCTGGACTGCCCTGGAGCTGTGCTATGTGGGAGCAACATCTCCTGGCCTCTGGTCAACGTTAGCCAAGACGTTCTGGAGGACTTGTGTCTGAGTATGAGTGATTACCTGGACAAGTATCTAGGCCCCCTGAAATCCCCTGTCTTCCTCCCTGTCTGTGTCACCTTCCTTGTCATCTTCGTCGTGGGTGCGCTGGGCAATGCCCTGACCTGCGCCGTCATTGTGCGTTTTAGGGTGATGAGGACGCCGACCAACTACTACCTGTTCAGCCTGGCAGTGTCTGACCTGCTGGTGCTGCTGCTAGGCATGCCCCTGGAGCTGTACGAGATGTGGCACAACTACCCCTTCCTCCTGGGCGAGGGCGGCTGCTACTTCAAGACCTTCCTGTTTGAGACGGTGTGCTTCGCTTCCATCCTGAACGTGACAGCGCTCAGCGTGGAGCGCTACGTGGCCGTGGTGCACCCCCTCAAGGTCAAACACGTGGCCACGCGCGCCCACGCCAAGAGGGTCATCCTCGCGCTGTGGGCGCTGTCCGTGATGTGCGCCCTGCCCAACACCAGCCTCCACGGGGTGGTCCTTCTGGCCCCCAGGTTCGGCCGGGAGTTCCCTGAGTCGGCCATCTGCAGCCTGGTGAAACCTGTCTGGGTTTACAACCTGATCGTCCTGGTGACCACGCTGCTGTTCTTCCTGCTGCCTATGGTGACCATCAGCTTTCTGTACCTGCTCATAGGCATCCAGCTCCACAGGGAGAGGGGTCTGCAGGCGGTGGAGATTGGACCGGGCTTGGCGACACGTGGCCACTACAGCGGCCACCAGCAGCAGCAGAGGGCAAGGCATCGGCAGGTCACCAAGATGCTGTGTGAGTTCTCATTCGAAACCATGCGAAAACATCGGACCCCTTTTAGCTTTTTGTGCACATCTGTCCAAAGACATTCGTGCGTTCACCTCTGTCCGCATTGTTCTTTCCAAAAATCCCTCCCTTTTGTCTGTCTGCCTCCATGGCGTCGTCTGTCTGTCCGCTCTCCTGTCTCACAGGCGTGTTGGTGATTGTGTTTGGCATCTGCTGGGCTCCCTTCCACGTCGACCGTCTCATGTGGAGCTACATGGACGAGACATGGACCGCGCGGCACCACCAGATATTTGAGTATGTCCACGTGGTCTCGGGAGTGCTGTTTTACCTCAGCTCGGCCGTCAACCCCGTCCTCTACAACCTCATGTCCACCCGATTCCGGGAGATGTTCAAGCAGGTGACCTGCCGCTCAGGCCCCTGCGCACACCACGGCCACCAGATGGCTATCCTGAGTTGCCAGCTGACCTTGCGCAGTACCCTGAGTGCAAAACAAGACAATGGACAGAGTAGGTACATGGACTCTCGCCGCCAGTCTAGCCCTGCTCACACTGATACCAGTCCTGTATAGGTACTCAGACAGTGGAGTGGAGGATGAAGGAGGTGTCAGGTTGGCTTACTGCAAAGTTTTGACTCCAGGTAAAATATATTGCTATGTGTTGCTACCCAGCTGTAACAGTACAGTGAAACAGACACTCAAGTTTGTCACATTGATTAACCTGAACTGTGCATTGAGTGCTTGCATGTGTCTTTTTACCAGGTTGATGTGCATGAGTACCTTTTATGTGTCATCTATTTTCTGCTCTTATCTTTCTGAGCAGTCTGTGAAACAAATACATTGATTTAGATCTGGATCTGGCCTTCTTTATTCAAATGCCCCACTGCCTCATTTAAAAGACTAATTGAGGACTTCTTTTGATTCACTGATACCTTTTACCCTGAAAAAGACAGTTTACAGTAATATGAACAAGTTTGCCCTTTGTCTTTGTGCTGCCCTTGAGAATATGGCATGTGGCCTATTAAGGAATAATTGTATTCACAGTATACACAGTTGAGTGACAGAGCTAAAGGCAGGGATGTGCCAGTAGAGACGTGTTTTACTAGGCAAGCTGGATAATGAGTTTCCAGACTGCTCTGGTACTCCAGTACCCTGCGTCCTCAGTGAACTATGCTCAGGCATTCCACAACAAGTCATCAAGTCGGGAGTCAGATGGCTGAACGTTGAGGGAGTCGGGCTAGTAATCTGAAGGTAGCCAGATCGATTCCCGGCCGCGCCAAATGACGTTGTGTCCTTGGGCAAGGCACTGCACCCTACTTGCCTCGGGGGGAATGTCCCTGTACTTACTGTAAGTCGCTCTGGATAAGAGCGTCTGCTAAATGTAAAATGTAACAATAACTTTAAAACCCTCACTGTGAGCTTTGACTAGACACCCTGGGAATTACAAATATAAGAAATCACAGTGGGTCAAGAGATAATCATGGCTAGGCAGAAATCTGCAGCAATCAATGGTGACAAATGTGACAGCGAGAAAAATCATTATGAACATGACAATTTGCTACTCAGTCAACTGGTGATTTTATATTTCTTTGAAATGAATGATTACTGGCAGCCAATGAATGGTTTTGGAATGTTTCACAAACAGGTTACAGGCAGATTGCTGCAAATGGAAAGACATCCTCTAATCCATTGCATATGATTTCAATTCAAATTCAATCTTGATACAGTTTAATCACAGCAGAGCCAACTGGATTCTGCGGTCACTACACTTACCTTGTTTTCAAGCAGGAAACTGGTGCTTGAATAGGTCCAACAGCATTTCCTACATTTCCTCACACCTTTGCAGTTATCCAGTAAGTCTCCAAGCTTAGCAAAGTGGCTTGATGCCATCAGCAGGGTCCAACCTTTTATTCAGTTTACATTTGCCATCAGCTTGGTGGGTTCATTTAGTAAATCAATCTGACAGAAGTGTTCAGTTGATAATCTTCTGTGCCACTATATCAAGTTATTTTTAAGTCTTTATTTGGTTAAATTGTTAAATAGTATTAAATTGTGACAGCTATTCCCTATGGGAACAACCCTCAATAGTTTAGTCAACACAGCGCACGTTACCTACATAATGTTCACAGACAAAGAATTAGCTGACAACTATATCTATTTATGTCTCCATACTCTTTGGCTTGATGTTGGCAAGAGTTACTCCTTTGTTATGTATAAAAACATGGCCAACTTAAAAATATGATTGTCTCCATGTGTGCCTACTGTTCCATACCGTTTATGGGAATCCTTGCAGCACCTGATTATGCTGAAAACCCGACCAGGAGGATTTTTCGATGGTTTACTTTTTAAGTATTGCCATTATGCCACAAGCATGGAACACTATACTTGTTACATCTGGAACTGTAAACCTCAGGGAATTGCTTTATTTTCTTGAATTTGCATAGTACATGAGCCTGAAGAAGCAATTAGGACCCAGATTCTATTCGTCTAAATACATTACTGAGTAGACTTGACAGAAAAATTCTGAGATCACAGTAAGAAACAATACTTCCTTGATATAGAAAACAGACTTTCCTTCAAGGCATTTCACAGTCTACCACGAAAAAACACTGTTCTGTCACTGGTAATTACATCTGGTGGGTAAGAGTAGTCGGGTACTACCCACCTAGAGTAAGCAGAATGAAAAGCGTGGTTGCTCGTGACCCGGGACCCTCGTATTCGTTATAAGGACAAGGTTCTATGAAAAACGTTTCATCTCATTAAAATGAAATGCTACCCCAGAACCATACCAGAGGATGGGTTTTGTTCATTAGTGTCATGAGTTAGTTGTATGACAACACATAAACTGAATGGAATAAAATATACTTCAGACAATTAGGAATAACCTAAAACAAAGTACAAAGGCAAGGGACAAGCCTGAACACAATCTACGAAAAGTTAAATTACTATTGTCTGTAGTATAACCTGCAGAGAACTGTTTATAGCTAGTGGGACAATAATTTGTTCATACCCAATTCACCAGTTCAGTAACACACTAGTGATTGAATAAGATATGCTTTTATTGAAGCAGGGCTGGTAGCAGAGGCAAGACTGATGCAGTTTGGTGGAGGCTGGTAGCAGAGCCAGGTCTGGGGTCCTGGGAGGACGAGAGAGTGATTACAGGATGCACAGAATGAACGATGGTGGTGATGTAAAGGGTGCATGCATAGTTACCAGGCATTGAACTCGGGGTGTGGCGGAGAGTCTTAGTGGGTCACTAGAAGCAGCTCAAGCAGATCCCCAAAAGGAACAGACTCACCTAGCGGGATGCAGCGAGGCTGATGCCAGCATGTGTGGTGAAGGTCAGGGAGGTTGGTCCTGAGGCAAGACTGGTATGCCTGGGAGGACCAGCAACCAGCTGGATGGCGTGGTCAGCGACACTTTGGCTGGAAGCCGGGGAGGCCGCACCGGTACTAAATGAATGTGCTGAGTAAAGAGAGGGGTCAGTACCTGATTCGGCGAAGATGAGGCGCAGATGGTGGAATCATAAACAAGAGGCAACGTGTCCTGATTCCGTGGTGAATAGTGGGCTGGAAGGGAGGGCATGACTTCCTGACTTGGAGAAAACCAGGTTACACAGACTCATCAGGGCTGAGGGGACAGTCGAGGCGGAAGGGGAAGATGAGGACGGCAAGAGTCCTGCCAGTGAACGCCAAAGAAGCTAGAAGGCGGGGCGGATGGGAAGGGCCTTGAAGGCGGTCAGGAGGCAGGTTGGTCATTGGGGTTGAGGGAGTAGGAGGGAGAGTGGGCCCCGCCGCAAAAGGAGCAGAAGTGGAGGCTCCGACAGGAAGACATGGAGCAACTCCCGTTGAAGTTGTTCCAGACGCGGGGCCGGACAGAAGGGGCTGCAGAGGGACGGGATGGGGCGTGATGGAGAAAGTGTTTTGTCCGTCTCTTCATAAACGGAATGACTAAGTTCAGTTGAGTTCTGGATTTTAATAAGTATTTATCAATCTGGAGATTGGGAGAGAAAAACCAGACCTCTGACAATAAATGACAACACAACACCAGGCTTAGGTCTCAATCGTGTCTCTCTCGGCTCTGAAGGCCGGAGGACCATCTTTTATAGGGCACAAGAATGTAAACATAGATAGTGACAGTCAGGCAGTAATGACGTTACAACAGTCTCAGAGAAAGAGATTCACAGCTCCCAACACATGACCAGACTCTTCAGACTAAAGAGTTCATAGTTGGAGCTCTCCTTGTAGTCATGATAAGGAACATTTAGCCAGTACTTTCTCTTGATCTCAAACATATATTAACCCTGACACAGACACAATCTACTCTTATTAATAGCAAGCTTACATTAGAACATACCAACTAGTATCCAATGACTAATTCTCTTGATTAGTGAATAACGTAAGCACACAGAAAATCAAAATTTCTTCCACAGGTGGAAGGAGGTGAAAGCGGGCCGGGCAGGGGGCCGGGGGCCAGGGAGGGTGGGACGGAGCAGGGCAGGGCAGACCGGGCAGGCAAAACCCGGCAGTAGGTTACATTGTCCAGCAAGCCCCAGTAGGCGGCCTCATTGAATTGTTGGAGCCGCCCCCCACGGCCTCAGAGGCAAACCGAACGTGATACGTGTAAAACCCGGAGCACCCAAACTGTAGGGCGAGCTGCAGGATGAGGGAAAACGCGTAAGCGAACTCGGCCACTGTGAGCTCCCGTCGCCGGGCGGGTTCAGGGTGGAGGAGCAGGACAAGGCCACTGGACCCATCAGTGACTGTGGTTTAAACGGCTGCTATAATTTTAGCTGACCACTAGATGTCACTGTGCTCTCCAATTTCAATGCGCCAATAGTTTGGCTCTTTGGTTCGACAATCCGGAAGAAACCACCAAAGCTTCACAAGGCATCGTTCGCCCATCCCTAATTCCTCCTACACAAATTTTTGAGGAGAGGTAAGGGATATGGATATGTTATTTATGGTTTGCAAATTGGATTGTTATGTTAAAAGCGTTTTGCTTAATTGTGTTTCACCTTCTTATAGCATTCAGCCTCATTCCTCCACTAGATAGCAGGCCTGAGACACGGACTGAGGCAAACACAAGAGCACTCCTGGTGTAATAAAACAACTTCTGTATTTTATTTGTAATCATTAAAAACATGAAATCAAAGAACTGTAAAAAAGAATATAAAGTTCAATTTGATTCCAGGTAAAAGTACATTGGTTCAATAACTGTTCTTCTGAAGGTTATAACAACTTATCCTGTTGGTTTATCACGGTTATCATCATTTGATTTAATATCATCCTAAATAAAATCAACTGGCATTACAACCCAAGCACACAACAAACCTGAGGCAACAAATGACTTGAAATCAGAAGCTATAGCAGAGAAAACAGTTAAAGGGAGAGTATGTTCCACATCTTTCAGAGCACACAGCCTCAGAGGTTCTTTGGAGTGTACTTTCTCTCAAACTGTTCCACGTCAAACTTGCGTTTACAGCCGTCATAGTTCATGTAACGGATCTTCCCAAATACAGGTCTCTCTGCCCAGCCCTGGTCGTGAATCCCACATATGGACCACATGCACCCTGCAGAGAGGGGGAAAGACAGAAAAAAGGACATTGGTATTTCAGTAGTGTTTTCAAGTGGCACTTGGCACTGGTCTTTGGACTGCAAAAGCCCAGTCTGTGGACAGGTCGAGGCACTTCAATTGCTTACCAACAAATCCATTTGGGTCCTGCCCATCTAACTCGTAGCGGTCGTTGAGGTAAATGGCAATGGAGAGGGCCTCCTCTGGTGAGGAGGTCCATTCCAGGATCTTTTTAGCCCAGTACATCCTCATGAAACCGTGCATCTTTCCCTCCGTAACTACCTGATACTGGAGGTCAGCACAACCAAGATGAAAGGAACAGCCACAACATACAGTTCTGGAATGTTTACAGTTCATGTTGGCATTTAAACTCTAGGTATTTAAGCTGAGGTTGCTCCATTTGTTTGGACACAACTAGGGGTCAGGGGGTGAATTTATTACCTGGGCAGCGTTCCAGAGCTTGTCATGGGTTTTCGCTTTCTCCAGCTGCTCGCGTGTATAGACGTACTCCCTGGGATCTTTAGCATGGTCTTTCAAGGTCTTCTGAGCCCAATCACTGGCACCTAGGTTGTGCAGGATGCAGCAACATATCCAGATTGATTCAAGCCTCTAACACATTTAGACTAGCCAAGAGGACGGCTGACAGCTTCGAATACCTAAAACGATTCTGCCTCACCCGTGACGCTGTCGTAGTTCTTGTTGTAAAAGCAGAAGTTGTCCGTCAGCTCCCTGCGCACCACCAGCTCCTCAGAGAAGGAGGAGACGGACTGAGACGCGTTCCTCCCGCTGCGCTGGACCTGAAGAACCACGCGCTGGGCCGACAGGTGGCCTGCCAGCAGGGTGGAGGAGGAGGACGAGAGTGAGAGAATGGACATGTGAGAGGAGGTGGGGGTGAAGTGAGGAATTGAATTAATTGAGGGCGGGAGGTAGGTTAAGGGAGTCAGGTGGGAGCCAGTTAGTAATCTGAAGGTTGCCAGTTCGATTCCCAGCCGGGCCAAATTACGTTGTGTCCTTGGGCAAGGCACTTCAGCCTACTTGCCTCGGGGGAATGTCCCTGTACTTACTGTAAGTCGCTTGAATAAGAGCGTCTGTTAAATGACTAAATGTAGGTTAAGGGGGACAGGTAGAGAGTAAGAGATGGAAGTAGAAGGAGCTAAAGTGGGTAAACACTACATAAGAAAAAGATGCATCAAAATAATATTGAATGCAAATGGCGAGACTTTAAAATTAACTCATTTTTGTTGTTTAGACAGACCATAGTTTAGACCATAACAACCGTTGTCTAAGGCATAGCCTAAGCCTTCTAAATGGAAAGCAAGCGGCTGGGGGCTACTCCACTGACCAAAGCGGATCCATGGGGAGAGCTGGCTGAGGGCAGCGGAGTTTGGGTCGTTCCGATGAGTGGCAAAGTGTTTGAGGCGGAGGTCGATGAAGGACTCTAGTATGTTCATGCCTGCTGCAGACCCAGGCTTGGCCCACTCCACTTCCTCTACAGTCCTGTCAACTTGAAGAGATGCCATCGTCTCCACCCAGTCCACTGGCTGAGAAGCAAAAACAAAACTTTTGTTCAAAGAAACTGCAAATCAAAAGGAGGTAAAGACAGAGTGAGATGAACTTGATGAAATCATTAATGTAGGTATGGTACCTTAGCACTTCTAACAGCTGTGTGAGGGTGTTTGTCCACTGGGGGCATTTCAGTGAGGAACTCAGGCAGAAGCTTGGTTATCTTCCCCCTGATAGTCCTGGCAGAGTATTCCAGCTTACTTGATGCAACCCAACAAGGCACCACATTGTGGGCATCCACCTGAAAAAAGGGACACATGTAGATACCTGTCACATAAGCCAGAGACATTACGTCCAAGAAAAAAATACATGACATCAAATATAGACATGAAATGACAGGGTCAAGATTGGTGGGTATAAAACTGTGACGTCAACGTTTATAGTAAGTAAGCTGTAATGTCATGAAGTATTTTTTATATAGCCAATATTTTGCAACATTGTGGCTAATGGAAAACAATCCCAGTGTTTATTATACCTGTATAAAGGGGATGTCATCTGGGAGCCCTTTCTCAACTTCCTCCAACCACTGAAGAGAAGTCCTGAGAGGGGAGAAATCGGTCACCACAGCGCCAACATGGTGATCAGTCACAAACCCAGGGAGCACTTCTCCAGCAGAACCATGGAGCAGGTGGAACTGGATGTTCAGAGAGCTGCTTTCCTGTCAAAGAGGGAGACATGTGAAAGGTATATATAAAGCTAACATTCAATTAAGAATATAAGCAAGATTCCCCTAGGTTAGTTTGTTTATATATATACATATACATACATACATATACATATACATATATATATATATATATATATATATATATATATATATATATATATATATATATATATATATATATATATATATATATATATATATATATATATATATATATATATATATATATATACACATATACATATATATATACATAGGGGAATATAACAATGACAAAGCCACTATTAGGGAATACCTTACAAGAGCTTTGATCAATTAGCAAGGACCCTCACGTACCTTTGCAACTTTTTCCAGCCCCTTCAACAAGAAGCCATGATGGCGGATGGTGGCCACTTCTGACTTTGGTACCTCCAAGCAGTAACATATGCACAGCGGAAGCTTCTCTGCCAAAGCGAGCTGTTGTGCATGGATCAGTGCCCAGTTATCTAAAATAAAAAAGTCAGAACCATGTATGAATACTAAACTATGAACAATTAGGTTTCCAGAAAGGTTACGCATGAAAATACTAATATATGAGATTATATCACCTTGGACTCTATGGTCTCTGGACATCCAGTACAGTACCGCCTCTGAACCCTGTTTTATCTTCTGAGTTTGGGATAGGAAACGTAGGCGCTTCTTGTTGAACTGCACGTCCTTTTTCTCACGACGTTGTTGGTCCACTTGGTCCTGCAGCCAGCCTTCTGGCCTGTCTGTCTTTTCTTCCTTCACTGCTACCAACTTCTTCTGCTTAGCATTACCAGCTTTAGAAGGCACAGCTTTGCGTTTATTTGCTGGCATAGTGGCGATCAGGGCGAAGAATATTCTTTCCGACTCTCTGTTTATGCGGTTTAAGCTGTGCCTTGGTGCTAGGGTTAGCAACAAACTGGGTAGACAAGCAGAAAGCAGGCTATCGACAACATATGGGATTTACATTTCTCATTATTTTGTATGACAGGACAAGCTTGCATGCTGATTTTGGATACATGTTAATTTGCTAATTGGCAAGGCCCTACAGCAATGTTAGGCTACTTACCGATGCAGCATAAACTGCTATAGTAGTTAGCACGTAACGTCTATAAGAACTGCAACACAATTGTTAACGACCAGGCACATATGGAAACCAAATAATTAACGCTACTTGTTATCCTACTCGCATACGTTTTCGTCACTATTGTGAAACAATAGGACAATAAATATGCGTGAAACTCAAACTGGAGGTTCTCCTTCTTCTTCAGCAGTCTTGTGTAGGTTGAAATGTAGCTAGCAGACCCCCACCCATAGAGTTAGCCATAAATATATATATAGTTAGCCCCCACCCCTCGGCTTGAGGGAACGGCTCCGGTGGATGTTGGTGGTATTGCATTTCCGATTCGGTAGCCGACTCGTCAAGCTGAAGCTCTGCCCCCTCGAATTTTTCAATTTAGCAACAACAGCAACACTAGGTAAATCAGATCAGAACAACCATACCTGCAGCCTCTGAGTGTTTTATATTTTTTTATTAATCACGTTTTTTATTAATGCTTAGTGACAAAACTGAAATACAAATAACAGCATACATTATACTTGTACAACAAGACATTAAACTATATACAGAGAATCAACAATGAATCATAGAATGTAAAAGTTAAATACCAAAGATACACCACTTTTTACTTATATTTTTGCTTATATATTTTATAGACATCCAGTTGGAACCATTCATGTTAGGATAAATCATCCAATGCAGCAACATGTATGTACAGGATCTTAAAGGTGTTCACCCCACGTATCAGTTTTGTCCTCTCATTCCGGTTTAGCTACTATGCCTTCAGAATAAGAGCATTCTACGAACGTAATGTGTAAATTCGGTGGCACAATCCACTGCATGTTCGGATTGAACGAGTAGGGCCTAATCGCGAGCAACATTAAATGTATAATTAGTTAAATATGTATATTTATGTGTTTAGGCCTATATGTAAATATGTATATATTTGTATTATAAATTATTAGTTTCCAGTGAAAAAACACACTTGTAAAACGAAAAGCAATATGTGTTTATATGTACTGTTATCTTTGTGTCAAAAGAACGAGGCGATTATGAGCCTCTTGTACAAGTAGTGGGGAAGATCGACTGGGGGGCTCGATATGTATTTCTCATGTTTTTTTCTTCTTGTTCCTTTTCCTTTTGGTAGTTTTTACTGATGGTGTCAATATATTTATATGTATATGTTGTACAAAATGCTATAGTATATTTGTGTGTCCTTAAAGTTGTTCTTGTACGCTACCAAAGAAAACAAATAGGCTATTTGAATAACAGACAATAAAGAAATCTAATAAATCTAACCAAATCCAATTTATATATGGACTAGAAATACTCAGGAGAGCTTAAAAAAGTGTAGCCTACCATTTGGACCTTCAATAAGGGAGAACGTCTGGCCCTTGTGCCCTGGACTCATGGGGGTGATTGGTACACAAATGAGAGATTAATTAAATGGGAGTGAGAGATGTCACAATATTGATACGTATTTAGTCTACATAGTTACAATAAGTGTTTTACTGTAGTAGAAAAAATGGACATTCACGGAATCCTTTCAATTAAAACATCCCATATTGAGGTAGGTCTACCAATATAGTGACAGTTTCCTCAGAATTGTGCACTTTTGACCTAAACTTTACTAAATTGGCAGTTACTGAATGAATTATTATTTATATTATGTTAGAATTTAACCTAAATGTTTCTACCAGGAGAGTTGGTTTACTCGTATTCTATACAAAGTATTTTACACATCAGTACCTTTTATTTTGAAAACTTGGGAAGCAATCAACCGGAGACTCGTTTACCCTAGTCATCTACTGTGTAGCCACGGAAGTAGCTAGCAAGCAAAACAACTCAACACAAAACTGACTTGTAATAGGTAGCTGGCTACCGTTGCTTTTTGCTTATTACACTCGTATACCAATTTCAGAATCATGAGCAACTCTGGTTTTTCTTCTGGACGGGGGAGAAACTCAGTTGGACCTGATAAAGTCGACATGTCATTAGGTGAGGCCTCACGCTGCAAACAATGTATCTGGAAAGATCCACGACATAACTGAACAGCAGCAGCCAGTGTAGCAAATACAGAACACATAACTAGCTATTACCGTCAAAGTTTAACTACTGTTCCCTTGCAAGCTTCCGAGACATATTTACCATAATGCTGGGGCTTGTTCATTTACAATCTCGCATACCAAATGCTAACAAGCTAGTTAGTTTACACAAAGGCACGATCCAAACGGGTTCTTCATCATGTTTGACAATTCTTAAGTGTCGTGAGTTGCAAGCTACCTAGTTTTGTTTCATGCCAACACAGCAACAAGACATCTGAATATTTGCTGTGTCCTGTCAAGGCGTCAGAGGCAACGTTCTCGCAATAAACGTATCGAAGGCAGCATTGAATCATATTGTAGCTTTATGAATTCATGTTAGCTAATGTTAGCTAGTGCTACCAACTTAACGAGATGTGTGCAGCACCTGTATTATTTATTTTATGATGGACTGCCTGAATTGAACCTACGTGAGTTTTTGTTGTTGTTTGTTTAACATATGTGTGTGTTCCTATAGATGACATTATTCGTTTAAACAAGAAAGAGCAACAAACACGGAGACAGAGCACAGGGAATCTCAAAGGCCAGCTTTCCAAGGGAAGAGGAGTTGCAACCAGAACTGGGGGACCAATTCTAAGAGGTCTGCATTTGTCCTTTGGATTTGGATAGTCATAACTTACAGATGACACCTGTGGATACACATGTAACAGTGTTTGTTTGACAACATGGGTTTGCGCATCCAGGAGGAGGTGTAACTAAAGGAGCCAAGGCAGCGAGGTTTGGTGTTCGAAGCAGGAAGATTCCACCTCCAGCAGGTCGACGTCGGGGGCAAGGGGTCATCACTGGACTGGCTGCTCGGAGGACAGCTTCTCTACAGAAAGGCATCAGTCCACTCAGCAGACCACCTGTCAATCAGGTAGCAAGGGAATCTGGATTCAGCTCCTATGTATTTCAGAATCCACACTAAACTTTCCTGTGGAAGTGCCATGCGTTTTTGAAAGTAGTTAAAAAGAAGGGACTTGAGTGAACCAAGAGGCTGCAGCTAATTAACCACTCAATCTTCACCAATTACGTCTCTCTATCAGAAGTCACGGCCCTTTGTCCAACGCAACAATACCCAGTACAGAAGGCTGGAAGGCCAGATGAGACCGCACAGGCCGACTGACATGCAGAGAGGCCCAAACTCAGCAGCCCGGAGACCCTTTCAGCTGAAGAGACGGTGAGGCTGGCTGAGTTCTTTGTCTTTGTTAGTGACCGCCTCCACATCTCCATAGGGGAAATCTCATAAAGGATATTTGACATAACATATATACATTTTCATATTTTTTCAGCCAGAAGTTTGTCGGCAGTATGATTGGGAGACCATCATGATGACGTTTTTAGTTTCCGGACCAATTTCTGTGTGTTGTAATCCTGTCTCCAATCCAAACAGGCCCTTGCCTCCAGTTCAACAGGCTCAGAGAGATGCCCGTCAAGCCACATTTCTGTCCCGAAGGGGGCTCAAGGTATGAGCTCAAAGGTCTATTTGACCTTGTTTATGACTACCAAACAGGCTCGACATCCTGTAAAGATGTGGGATTGAGTGCCGCGTCTGTAAACCTTTTCTTTATTTTAGGTTCATACACAAGTACAGAAGCCTGTTCAACCCATTGTTTCAGGCAGAAACAGGCAGTAAGTATTTGAGTTGATGCTTGATATTCAACCATCCCAAATTCCATGGATGTCGGCCTGAACGGCTGCTGATGTCACATTTATGACATTTTAAATGGATCCTTCTTTGGAGTACACAGTCAGACAAAAAGCTGTGCATCTACCTAATTGTTCCCCCAGGTGGCGTACATCAACAAACAGCAGTGGAATCCTCACTGTGTCCATTGACAACCCCACAGCCAGAACACAGCCAGAGTGAGTACTGTTTACTGCATGACAAGTATCACATGCCACCGCCCAAGTCTCATGACTCCTCAAAATGTGCTCTGTTTCATGTCTCGTTTTACCCAGGCCTCCGAGTGCTTGGTCCCTACACCCTCCAGCACCCAGTATACCTCCACCCAAGGTGGAAGTTGTGGAGGAAAAGAAGCCACCTAAAGGAGTCCCTCTGCAATTTGACATCAACAGTGTGGGGAAACCGGTGAGAACAACCACTGCTGGGGCTGGAGTTGAACTTGAGGCTGCGTTCAAAAGTGACCAGTCACAAATCAAACAAAAATAACGTTTTACCCTCTCTGTCAAATATTTAGAATCAAAACGTTTTTAAGCTAGTTCAAGAGAATTTTACTGGCCGTATCAAAAGAACATTGAGGTGTCGACAGCTGACCTTTCACAGGAACTTATAAACAGGCTCCAAAAATGTTTGATTTAGATTGTCATGGCAAATCCTTTTAATGTTTACTACAGATGTATATGGTTCATTTAGATGGTGATGTATTTTGATGTGCTGCCATAAACCAAATAGGCACATGCATCACACACTTTCTTTTCACATGCAGCACCATCTAGTTTCCTATCACTATCTACTGGTTTAATGTCTGTGTGTAAGAAAAAGAACATGTTGTGTCTTTAAACCTCGCCAGCTTCCTCATTCATCGTTTTTTTTTTTCTTCTTCACAGCAAACAAAGATGACTTTGAATGAGCGATTCCGGATTCTTAAAGATCAGCGTATTGCCACAACTGCCACAGCAAGCAAAGGCAGCCGATTTGTCACTGTTGCTTAGTCCAGGACAAACAGAAGGAGGGATACCACTCAACAGCCCTTTCTATCCTTTTACCTTTCTCTCACACAATTACCAACCTCACTCAGCCCCCTCCCCCCAACAACCGTTTTGAAGGATGGATTCATCCAAGGGTCTTGAATTACTCTTGATGAGGGATTAGTCGGAAAAATAAGAATACCCTGTCTGCTACTATTCAAAATTTAGGTTGCCGTTATCACAGAGGAATAAGCTTTCTATTTTAAAATCGAGGCATCCGAATCATTCACACTGTATTACAGTCTGTGTTGTGTTTAGGGGCTATTGTATCAGGAGGAAATGGACAATGTTTTCTTCACCTGAAGTGGGACTGCAGTACTATCTTTGTAAAGGCCACCCAGAGAGTTTTTTTCTTTGAGAGGTTGTGCCAGGGATATTTGTTCGAGCTGTGAATAATGTGTAAGTGCTTTGAAGATTTAAAAGAAAAATTTGTCGTTTTTTGTAATGTTTTAAATAAACAATTGCTGAACATTCTCTTTTTTCAAACTTATGCAAGTAGCAATGCCTATCAATGTTGCTGTGCATTTAACTCGTTTTTAGCTAACTGTTTAAAACAACATATTTGTATTTGTTTTTCAGTGGCACAGTTGATACGTTCCATTTCAATAGTGGCATTAGGGGGATCGTCTATTCTTATTTCAGTCACAGATGAGAACTGGATTTAAAGGCAGTATCTAGGAGGACCAAGGGTTCCGAAGATAGCAAACATTTGTTTAGATGTGATTGTGCAGCCATACCCTGGAGCCTGCTCCATCCTGCTAAACTGCCCTTACGACAATCTGCATCTGTGTAGTAAGAACAGGTAAAAACAGGAAGGTGTATTCTACGGTTTAAGGATAGTGGGAAGTCGGTTGTTCTGGATGGATGAGGGAGCCATCTTGTGGATCCAAATGGTCATTCCAGTAGACAATTTATTATAGCTTCTCAAGGGTACTTCACAGAGCTTACCAAATCTAGATATGTAATGTCTGTAGATATTACAGGTACAATTACTTGTGTTTACATAGACTTCTATTCCATCATCTCAAGCATTAGTTGTCAAGGCACTGATTTTGCATTTTAGCCAAGTGTAGAGTATTCCCACTTAGTGTTCAGCTGCTGGATAGTTTTCATCTGAATGCAACCTTCTTCTAGCCCCCGTTAGTTAAGCAGAAATGACTGGTTAAATAAACCATCTGACCTATTCAGAATCAACTGTTTTACCAGGTGAGTTTAAAGGGATATATCCCCACACTCCCTTACATGATATTTCACATGACATTATAGGATTACATTAGTTGAACATTTAGTGTCCAAATGGTTGACAGTATCTGGTGGCTAGGTATCAAAGCACAAATAACTACAATGGGTGTAATCTGAATATTGCATTTATTTAAATACATTAAATTTAGCAATGTAACAAAACTATTGGCATATGAAATTCAAACACCATTTGAATGAAAAAAAAAATACATGGCTCACTTCATTTTCTGTAGCTAGTGTCAACGACACTAGTTTTTTCTCTCAATCTCCAGCTGTTTTCTCCATTTCCCCCCTCTGACATTGTTCACAGACTACTATCTTACAATAAGAGTGCTGAATAAAAATGAGGTAAGAAAGTGGTTTGAAGATTACAGATCATGCAGAACATGCTAAACTGCAACAAAAATATTTTGTTGTGGAGAAAAAAAAAAAAAAATATGCATTACAAATTCATCGATTTACACAGCTTTGCATCTTTGGTTACAAAGTATGTTGAACGATTTCACAGCTTTTCCCCCTCAACCAAAGACAAATGCACATGTAGACAAGGGTATAGTGCGGGGGTAGGGGGTGAAGAGTATGGCAATACTTTCTATTGATAGAAGAAACTAGCAAAATAACTCATTAAAATAGCCTCCAATAGAATCAGGTTACAATTTCATGTCACAATAATTGGCATTTACCTGTACAAACTTGCTATGGGCCAGATGTGATTGTGCAACCATACCCTGGAGCCTGCTCCATCCTGCTAAACTGCCCTGACGACAATCTGCATCTGTGTAGTAAGAACAGGTAAAAACAGGAACAATTCAGGTAACAATTACATGTCACAATAATTGGCGTTTACCTGTACAAACTTGCTATGCTTTTGATACTTAACACTATACAAAAAGATGTACATTCAAACTGGTGCTTGTCATTTGTGAAAATACAAAGCCGAACTATAACTGCTGTTAGTGTTACACTAATGTCAGACTTTATTGCCTACATAGAAAGGTAGTTCATGTTCATGGACCCCAGGTTTTCAAGGTGGCCAATCACTTGAAACACAGAGGAAAACGTGTGTGTGTGTGTGTGTGGGGGGGGGGTGATCATTTTGAAACGTTTTTTTCATGACATTGTTCCTTTATGAAAATAGCAGCCCTGTAATAAATAATCATAACAGTAGACCTCTGATACATGGATTGGACTCATGATGAAGTAATGGCAGCGGTGGCGGCTCTGAAAATAGACTTCCACTTTACAACATGAAACCGCAAGGCTAAAAATAAACCTGTCCACTCACTGGATTATATTGCTTAAAAAAATATCTCTGACTTATTCATTCGTCCCTCCTGTGAGCTGTACCCTCTTCCACACCCAGGGGAGGGGGGGGGGGGGGGTCGAGTAATGCGTCAGCATCTGGTCCACAGGCTCTGATCAAGCATTCAACTAGTCCAAGATCCAGCAGGGTGCCACTTGTAAGATCCCACCTTTCCCTCGCTCTCTCTGGATGATTGCATTAACACTGGGAAGGCCTACAGCACACATTCATACGTGTATTCACAAACACACTAACAATCTCTTAACATACACACACGGACACGCAGAAGCGCTGCTCTTGGTTGTAGTCAAGCTGGTGGCTTTCACATTCAAACTGTAACTAGCTGAGGATTCAATTACGTATTTTTCTCTCCTTTTCATGAACAGAGAGAAACAAGATGAGCTTCAAGCAGAGGTGACACTAGGCTGTGTTTGCTGAGGGTGCTGGCTGGCTTCAAAATTGTCTCGGAGTTGCTGGGCCTGGTGCGGCTGGGGCTGGGCCTGGTGCTGCTGGGGCTGGGCCTGGTGCTGCTGGGGCTGGGCCTGGTGCTGCTGGGGCTGGGCCTGGTGCGGCTGGGGCTGGGCTTGGTGTTGCTGGGGCTGGGCCTGGTGTTGCTGGGGCTGGGCCTGGTGCTGCTGGGGCTGGGCCTGGTGCGGCTGGGGCTGGGCTTGGTGTTGCTGGGGCTGGGCCTGGTGTTGCTGGGGCTGGGCCTGGTGTTGCTGGGGCTGGGCCTGGTGCTGCTGGGGCTGGGCTTGGTGTTGCTGGGGCTGGGCCTGGTGTTGCTGGGGCTGGGCCTGGTGTTGCTGTTGAACTTGAGGCTGCGATTGTAGTGGGGCAGAGACATTAAGTTGTCCGGCCCCTTGCTGGGGAGGAGCACTCGTAGAGTTTGAGGCTGCTGGGACGGAAAGCTGTGACAGCTGGTCGTTGTTTGCCAATGATTTCAACACAGCATTCTCCCTCTCCAGTACAGAGTTCCTCTCAAACAGCTCCTTGATCTGCTCCTTCAGAACCTCCACCTCCTCACGCACTGCATACATTAGATGGCTTTTTACCAAGTCCTGAGCAGGCAAATGGGGAACAAACTATGAGCTCACAAGTATCCTTTTGGTACATTCAAGTAGTATAGAATCTAGACCCCACACTAGGGAAGCCAGTCCTGATGTATTACAACCAGCATATGATACTGCAATCATAATATACATTAGGGGAGAACAAAAACATTTGTCTATTTGAAATGGAAAATAGTGTTAGTGACTTATGGATAGTCAACCATGTTGTGTCCAAAATCTGTATAATTATATTTTAAATTATACACATTTATAAAAATGTCTATGACTTACCATTGCCTGTTCAATCTTGTTATCAATGGCAACAACACTGGCTCCAGAGGCACTACAAATGGAAGAAACGATCAAGTATTAAGACAACTAGGCTACACAATGAAAACCGATTCACCAACCTGTTCCATAAAATTGGATTGCAGCCTGTCAAATACAGCATTAAAAACAATTTTTGCAATATCTAAACGTTTATATATAGACCATCTTCACCGTTTAGCAACATAGTTATAAACGTAACATACAGAAATTATATCTGGGTCAACTGGGGCCCGAAGAATTTGGTCAGGCATGTTCGTGTTATATGGGCTACCGACTTCATTCCAAGTAGCCCTGTATGGCAAGTATACTTTATTTGTTGTAGATGTGCAAAAAAGTGCATGCTTTCACAAATGATTTAATTCGACGTGGCTACTAAAATGCCCATGTAATTCCAACGAAGCTGTGTAGTCAGTTATATATGCATGCCAAGAGCAGGGAAAAAAACGACTTGGTTTCTCACTTCAACAAATCATACGCTGCACATTTTAAACAAATGATCCATAGTACAAGCAAAACTCATTTAAAGAAGCGCCAAACAGAAAATAATATAAAAGTTTACCTGCGACGTTCCCTGCAAGTATACAGTGACCCCGAACAACCATACGGAGACATGGCACTAGGCGGTAAGTTGTAAGAAATTGTGCACCGCATGATTGGGAGAACAGTGCTCCTTCACTGGCAGCTGTAGAAAGAAGGTCACTATGGCTCACCGAAGTACTGAAGTAGATCACGTTGTAACTACATTTAGCGAAATGAAACGTGAGACAAACATGTCGAAACGGATTTACTAGGAGGCGGGGAGAAAACCACACCTCCCCAACTCTTTGATGTGGGTACAAGGAGAAATAATATGAACTTGAATTTGGGAGGATTTGTTTTATTGCAGTGTAGTAATCGCGTTGCAATCCTACAATGGCCTTGGTGCACGATGGTATCATACTCTTATCATACATTTGATGGTAAAGGTGCATCGCGAACAGGGGTTAATGTGGCCTTTTAAAAGCTGGATGCACCCTCAGCACCCCTAGTTCCCGCGGCCATGAGCCCAAGGAGAGTTGATATACGTGCCAGCAATTTGCCTAGTAACTCGAAATGAAAAGTAAGACATGACAAGTACTTTTAGGGCTGCTAGGGAAGTTAGATTTTATATATATTGCATGTGTACCTGTCTCAGTTCTTACATCAGTAAATACCATACAACGTGACACGGGTGCCTGAAATCTAACCCCTTTTGACAGGGTAGGCTACTCTTTATCAATAGATGCAATTTGTCATGCATCATTATTCAATAAATTAGGTTTCCACAGGGACTTTTAACAAACCACACCATCCAGCATCCATGTACACACAAAGTATTTTATTCTGCCTCTCTCTCTCCAACACACACGTAATAACAGAGCAAAAGTTGTGTTTCTCCTCTGCCATTAAAATAACTTGCTGGAGTGGAGCAAATGTTCAGATGATTAGCATCAACAGGACGCCCAACCAGGTGAGGAATGTCCTCATGGCTCTTCCTCCAGCCATGTGACCCCAGGTGTCTTTACAAAACAGCTGACAAATGAAGACAAACCGAGACACACACATCCTGTAAGGCTGACAGGATCACCAACTCAAACACTTTTCTTGGAAGTGCTTTGGAGAGCATGTTAGGCTAACCCAATGTGTGTTTAATTAGGTTAGGGAGGTGTGTGCGTGGGCATACACATACACAGCCCCCTCCCATCGAGCAGACCTATGGTGAGTTTAGTGAGCTGGTAGACACGGGCCTCTTTGCAAGTAGCCACTGTTCATGACTCACTCCCTGCAGCAGCTAAGAATCAATGTTCAAAGACAGGCGGTGATGAAGAACAGTACAGCTGGAGCTAAAAAAGAAGCGTTACATTTCCCAGAGGTCCTATGGAAAGACTCTCATCCAAGAGCAACTGTTCTTGATGACTGTACAGAGACCAGAACATGAGGCTTGGCAGTGGATGGTGTTTGAAGAACCACACCACCTAGTAAGCCTCCTCTGCACCCCCATGACCAGGCTGAAGCCCCACGGCTCTTGTTAAAGCCATGGCCTTCAATGGACGAGGCCCTGCCTTCCAACACACAGAATACATGGCGAAGCCACCAATCTGGCTCTGTACCTAAGGGAAATGGTACAAACAACGTACAACTGTCACACAGGGCTCATTGCTGGGCAGAGATCAAACGACACGCCGGTATGGTATGTGCCCTTATCCTGTATGTCCATCTTGCACAACTCAAGAGTCGTAAAGTTTACCTTGTGCAATAACAGGAGAGGGAGGGAGCTGTCAATGGTTTGGTGGTCATATGTTAAACTACGAATGGTTGAGAGGGAGAATGGGTCCCAGAGAAGACTGAGAATCAAACACGTCTCAGTTTATCGGGGGCAGGGGGGTTGTCATACCTTGCCCCTGGCAACAGGCAACTGCCTGATAGTGTAAGTGGGAGAGGCTAAAACCCAGGTTAGGACCTTCTCTTCACCCCTTTGGCACGCAATAAAAAGAAGCTCAAAGCTCAAAAGCATGGCCAGCGACAACGCATGATCACAGTGTGTCAGTGAGATGAACACCTAGTGAACTTTACAGAGTGCCTGCTCATTAAAGACACAGTACAATGTCTTCAAGGAGCAGGTGCAAACAAGCTTCATGTGACAACAGGCAAATGTTTCTCTGCAGCAGGTTAGAGACACATTGACTGAATGCCTATTTCTCATGCAAAGGTGCTTTAAAACCATGCTCTTGTAGTGAGGTAACCATGCCTGAGGCTTGTAAGCATTGCTGCTGTCATATTACAACAGGTGTTATTATTAGCCAATCGGCACACAATATCAGAAAACAGCATCACAGTTCATACTAAAGCCAAGTAAAGTTGACAAATGCAACTGACATGACACAATCTGTTAAGGACCCAGGGCCACTACTGGCCACTTTCAGCAAAGCTGCCAGACTGTAATTCCATCTGTGTGCTAATAATAGGAGTCTGTGTGCCAGCAATACACCTCAGGAACAGGAAAGGATCCCAAGTGTTCAGTCTGAGGCCCTCCAAAGTCAATCTAGCCCCAAATTACATGTGTGAGGGGAGCAAACCACAAGCCAAAAAAGCACACCCCCCCCCCCCCACACGCACACACACACACTTCCATTAGTGTCTCTGTTGGGAGGCACTAACAAGACAGTAAGTTGAGTCAATGTTTCAGTCAGTGGTCTTCAGTCAGAGCCTCAGCGTGGGGTGGGAGGGTGAAGGGGAGGTAGCCGAGTGTGAAATGACTGCCTGTGTGTGCAGTTCCTGAACCGTGCTGCTGGTGTGTCCTCTGAACGTTTCTGATTGTAGTTTGTTTCCCCATCTACTGTTCTGCCCATCCAGATATAGTTTACATGCCAACCCTTTTCATAGGTTTTTCAGTTTGTATCTAAAGAATGTTCTGCCTTCTGAATGTACCCTCATTCCGGCTATGGAGTTCCTCTATGTTTGGTTCCCATCCATGAACACGAACATTAGTTTGCCACTGAGAACTTCACTGCAAACACACACACGCAAATATCATGCGGCTGCACGCACGCACGCACACACACACACACACACACACACACACACACACACACACACACACACACACACACACACACACGCAGGCAGGTCTGTTCGAGCCAGTACAGTACCTATCAATGTGGACCTTAGAGTCTTGCAGCCTGTGGCCAGACTGGAAGGCCTGGTAGAAAGCCATGGAGGGGTTCCTGTGCCAACCAAAAAGAGAAGGAAAAACAGGGGAGGGGGAGAGAAAGAGAAAGAGAGAGAGAGATAAATCGGTAGGGAGGATAGAAAAGAGGAGAAAGCAGGCCTGGCTCGTGTTGAGCAACTGAAGAATGTTCTAAGATGGGTGCTAATGAGCTGAGATTGCACTTGGGTGATAAAGTGTCTTTTATTTCTATTTCTCAGTAACCACTAATCACTCATAAGGAGAATCGCAGTACAGCATCAACACGTGTCGCATGCCAGAATTTCAAAAGTTCAACATCCAACATTGAGGTCTAAAGACTATGATAAGTTGTCTTTTGGTGCCTGCTGTGTTAGTAGGAGGTGGAAAGTGGGGGTGGTCTGGCTCAGATGGTTAACATTACATCCTATGCCCCTAACTATGGGGCCTTTGAGTCCACGAAGTACACAGTGTTCTATAGCAAGGGATGTGTGTGTGTGTGTGTGTGGAAGGAAAATGCCTCCCCGCCCCTCGTTCACTTCAGAAAAACTCAAACACACATACAGGCGTAGGGCACACACACACATCCCCACACTGGGGAAGAACAAGTTTATCAACTGCACGTGTGTGGATATCTCAACTCGAAGACAGAGCTCTTTTCCTAGAAACCTCTGGCTTAATATTCCCCATGTCACATTACCTCAGGACAAAACACTTAAACTTTTCCCTTGGGTTTGTGGGGGGCGGGGGGGGGGGGGGGTGTTGAAAACAAACATACTTACCAACTACCACACATTGGTAATGTGATAAACACAGGTTTGTACACAGGCTTCAACAAAAACACACTCAGACAAACGAGTGAGCTCAGATGATCTTCCGATGTTCATGAGGTCATGACTGTAAAAGTCATCCTCCTCCATTTTCAAGTAGTAAACATTCTGCTCTGAAAGAGCCTCTTTGTAACATTTATCTTAACTTCTTCTACCATTCTCCCTCTCTCACAAGCAAACTCAGATCCAACGTGACCAATGTTTTCACAAGCCAATACCTCCTCAAAGCAAATGTTTGACCCAACGGCACACAGGAGTAATCTTTTGAGGTGTTATTTCTCAGTGATTTCACTTATTTTTGCCTTACTTTACTAATATACTGACTTCCTTCACTTCTTGTATTGGTAATACCAGTACACAGAAACATTGGTTGAGCATGAGATTAGCAAGACCTCAGACATTTGGTATGGTGAGTATTAAGAAAGAAAGGTAAGAGAGATGGGAAGAGAGAAAGAAATAGAGGATGGGAGAGAGAGAGAGAGAGGGTGGGGAGAGAGAGAACGAGAGAGACTGGTGTTCATGTACCCTTCAGTCTTCAGACCCAACTGTCAGTCCCACAGCAGAAGTAGGTCAGGACTATTTAGACTCCAGCACCCTAGTGGGTTTGGGGGTAGTTCCTTAAGGCAAAGGTTGGAGTTGGGGGAAAGAGAGACGTGGAGAGTGCCCCACCGCCACTGTAATAATTCAAACATGGCTTCTCTTTGGAAATGTAAACCATGTAGGCCCCTGCTCAACCAGGTGGCAGAGGGCAAACCAAGACAGAGAAGCAAAGAGACTAGAAGGAACCTGAGTTCCCAGGGCAGAGTGGCCTCGTGTGCTAAAAATCCCAATTCAACCTTCAACTGAACCAAGCCAGCCACCTAAATACCACACATAGCTAGATGGAATAGGTGTGTAGGCCAACCTGGGCTGAAGCCAGCATGACATAGGCCTAAGTCAGGAAATGCTGTTGAAATAGCCTATTATAAGCAGGGCTGAGGACATGCTGTTCTGTAGATACAATACAGGGCCTCTGTGTACCTGTGGCAGAGGTGCTGACAGAGGAAGTGCTTATAGACAGAGCGACTGGGAGTCGGTTTTGGTAGTAGAACAATAGTGTTTTCTGAAGGAAGACAGAAACAAAGAAAGAAGGTATTTACCGTATGACCACGGCTTAAACATGCACCACAAGTTGCTCACATTTCAAAGCAGCTGTAGATGGTAGTGAGGGCAAAGGGACTGTGTAGTGAGACAGAGGGTGAGACAATGATCACCCTACATCCTCCTCCTTTCTTCTCAGAAAAACAGGAAACAGCAGGACACCCTCCCAGAGGTCAGAGGCAAAGTGACACACACAAATGACACATCCTTTTCCAATGGGCTCACTTTGCGTGGAGCTATGGCTATGCCTGCAACCCCTACAACTTTCACGCAATACCATATGTTGATGCAAGCCTGAACAGTAAGGACATTCTGTGGACATTATGTGTGAGGGGGAAAAAATAGATCAACAAAAACAAGGGAATACTACACACAGGGACAAGCTAATCTTATTGATTCCAGTTATAGAAAAAGTGCTGCCCGACTGGCTTGAGTATTTTATCATGCAGAAAAGAAATGCTTATGGGCTCTGTTTGAACTCAATTTCAACCAATTTTATTACTGACACCTGTGAAGATTGGTGGTTCACTGAAGCCTGACTGGAGAGCAGTGACAAAAACTGGATGTATAGCTTCTCCTTCTATGCAGTCTACTGAAACTCTGTAGCGACAAGAAAACTCTGTGCTCCACCCCCTGCACAAGAATATTGAGCCAACTCTCTCTAAATGAACGCTTACCCCTCCTCCTCTTGTCCACCCACTCACTGTCTCTCTCCTATGGCTGTCACTGCTGCACATCCCCCCTACTTGTCTGGCCCTGGAAGACTTATTTTAAGTTGCATGTTGGGATTCAATTAGATTTCTTTCAGCAGGTGTTTACTTTTTAATTGATTTGCAAAAACTCTCAATTCCAATGAGGCATTTCTGAATGTGGTTGTTTGTTTTACCTCCGGTTGCACTTTTTCTTATCTTACCAAGGAAGGAAACATAAGTTTCAGTCATTGGACCAAGAGACTGTGCTTCTGTATTTCTAGACAAGAGATAGAAGGACGTCATACATAGTTTTCCATATTTGCTTCACGCTCTCTAGAGCACCTCCTCCAGCTCTAGGAATATCTCATTCATTGTTCAACAGCAATGTCATTCAACACCTCTATCTTTCCCTGAACAACTGTCTCTCTGCTTGCCTGTCTGTCAGGGACACTACCACTAGACACAGCAGAGGAGGTAGCACAGAATGTACAGATGCACTGCTGTCAGGTAAGGCTGGCCAGGTGCCCAGATGGGGGGTTAGCTTCACATACTTGGCACCTCTCTGCACTGTGGGTGGGGTGGGGTTGACTATATGTTTCAATGACATTGGGAGGAGTAGGAGTTTTTTTGTGAAGTGACCCAGATTCATTCTAAGTTGACACAACATGACAAAAAGGGAGAATAAGTCGTCATCCTGGAATTTGTTGTCGTATTGATCCTTTTCATTATAGAAACATTTGAACCACATGAGAGGGTCGGTGTCATGGCTGGGTGATGTCACGTGGAATGAACTCATGTGACAAAAAGTGTTATGGTGGACACGCCCCCTCTCCCACATCCTTATCTGGCATACAGGGCCCCTGTGGAAAGACCACTGTTTGCTGTGTGATAGGGCTGCCCTATCAGCCAAGACCCCTGCTGCTGTCAACTTGGGAGAGGGTCTTTTCACAAGCTAAAGAGAGGAGCTCATTTGGAAGCGAGCAAAGGACAGAGGGCCCAGTCACCTGAATCCTCAAGCTGCAATAAGCTCATCAGCAGCAGCACCTCCTTTAAATAGCAGCGTATAACTGTGGGATTCATCAACATACTGAATCACAACTGCCACAGTCAAACTAGGTATCAGAACTACCACCTTCAGCACTGACCATGCATACAGCCTGCTCTATAGTCTGTAAAAAGAAACCATGACAGAGATTTGAGGCACTTTACCGTTTCCTCTTGCGCTTTTCAACCTTGAGTGCACAGCTATGGAACTGAAAGTCTGAAGTTTAAAAAGGAAATGAATAAGATGACAACTTTTATCTGCATCTGTGTGCTGGTATGCATGCCAGTTAGCTACATACCCGTGTATCGGCAGAGATCAAATCCATCTTTAAAAGAATCAATAACAAAACTACCTTGAGTCAGGTATGTTTCTCTTCAGTAACTTTGATTCAACAAGGCTGGATCCAGATATCATCGAACTAGCAGTTCATTCATCAATGATATGGACTTGTAACGTTCTTCAGACCTGGGCCAATCTAATAGGACTGGGAAAACCTTGTGTGTAACTTTGTGAGACAACTGGATTTGCGAGGTCACAAACATGCAATAATCCATCTGACTTATTAGTTTGTGCTTGAAACTGTGATTTGGATCGTTTCGAGTATTATGAGGAACTGCAGGCAGCTACAGACATGGTTGAAGTGAGCCTGTGATAGAGATGGTTCATCCAATCACCTGCCAAGTATTTTTTTTTAGTATCTGCTTTTCCAATTTCAAAGGACAACTTCTCAGATGGATGTGTAGCAAAGGCTTGTGAAAATGGCAATAAAACTGGAATTAATAATATAGCTATAAAATGTTATGAATCCCTGTTATATAACACTGGGTAACAACACATTTCTGCTGCAGAAGTGTCCAGCTTTTGCAGCGTAAGCTACCATTGCCAGTTTATGTAAATGACACAGTAAATAGATGCCTGTATCTAATGCACAACCAGCTTTAGAGGTTGTCCAAAAGTGTAAAATCAAAATCCTTTTTGGGGAGTGTTTTTAAGCTAAGGGGGTCATGGGTGTTTTCCTGAAGTTGGCTCCGGCACTCTTTCAAGCCCTAATGAGTAACACTAAACATTATACTTCCTTTCTGTGTGCTTCTACTCCCACCCCTCCCTTCTCCCCTCCTCCAATCCTGTCATTTCCTCTCCATGTATAGCCCAAGCCATCAAAGGGGAAAAGTCTGAGTCTGGCCAGCCATACAGCACCAAAAACCTATTGTTTGGATATGCGACTTTCTCATGACTAGTAGGGAAGATGAACCAAAACTTACCTCACTGACCTGCTTGTGTCAGTAATAAAACAATCTTACATGTTTTATCTCCAGAATACACACAAAAAGTCCCAGGATACATGTAGAGGCTAACGTATGACTAATCACAATCAATTAATTTAGCATGTGAAAACACAATGTGACAACACTGTCACAGTGCCTGTGCAGGTTTTTCAGTGTTGTTAACTTAGAAGCTGGTTCTTGCTTACTATATTAACCTGCTCTCACAGTGATTTACCTGTCATCATCTCCGTCCACAGGTATGGTAATTCCAAACAGGCTGTTGACAGATGGGCTGGTCAGCCGCAGGTTTTCAGGCATCAGAGGCTTCATCAGGTCTTTCCCAGAGAGGCTGGGAGGCTGGCTGGCCAGGCCCTCCACCTTACCCCTGCTCCCCTCCACCTGTCCAATTCCTACAGACGAGAGGCCCTGGGCCCCACTTGTGTTCCCAAGAGTTCCTGCACCATTGGGGGGGATCTGAGTCTGTTGACCTGGAGGCAAGACAGAGGAGGATGGGTTTGGCGAGGCGGAGGCTGCGCTGGAGGCACTGAGCAGGGAAGGGGGCACACTGGTGCCCACGGCAACAGCAGGCACATTCTGGGCACCGGGGAGAGCGGGGTAGATGTTGAGAGGCTGCCCGGATGAGGCATAAGGACCCACTGCCTGCTGTTGCAAGGTAGGCACCATACCCAGCAAGGAGCTGCCCGCACCTCCCAATACTGTGTGCTGCAACAGGGTTGAAGCTGGCTGACTGACAGGTAAAGAGCTCCCTCCTGCAGTCAGCATCTCTCCTTCCTGCCCCAGCACGGAAGCCCCGCCAACCGAAGGAGACACGACCGGCGAGGGGCCCTGGCCCAGAGACTGTCCCGTAGAGTGGCTTCCTATCGGTAGGGTCTGACCAGCCAAGGCCACTGGCTGCATGGTTGCAGCCTGGTGTTGTTGGTAATAGTCTGCCTGGTTCTGAGGAAGACCTGAGGACTGGTTGGACAGGTGGTGTCCCAGGGGAATCTGCTGTAGCATGGGCTGCTGCTGGGGTGGGTAGACTAGTGTCTGAGTCTGGGCTGCAGAGGGAATACTAGGAGACTGGCTGCTGTGCCCAATTGGAACCAAATTCTGGGAGGCAGCGCTTGTAACATGTCCTACCGATGGTTGCATGGCTGGTGCAGTCATCGACTTGCTGTTGGAGAAAGTGCTCTGTGTGGCTGCTCCCCTGCCAGCCTGTTGCGCAACACTGTAGTTGTGATGGTGGAGTTGCTGTTGCTGCAGTGTCTCTGCTGAGTGTGTGTGAGAGGCACACACCGAAGCATCGGTCATAGAGCCTAGGCCCTGGCCCGAGTGTGTCGCTGGGGCAACCGTCGAACCACCTGTCACACCCAGACCACTGTCCCTGTCTGTGCCGGGGTCTGGGATGTTGGCATGTCTGATACTATCTACTGATCTGTTGATCACAGAGCCTTCTGAGTCTTTCTCGAAGAACTCCATACAAGTCCACCTGCCCCTTTTGAAGGGCTCTCCAGTACCATGATCAAGTTTGATAACCCTGAAGCGTGAACTGCAACTTGCTGTAGAGTTTGTAGTAGAAGGTGTTGAACTACTCACCACTGGCTGGGACGTGCATACTGACATATTGGTAGTTCCCCCACTTATTGGTGGGATAGGCTGTTGTTGCACAACCCCAGGCAGTGTGATAAGAGGAGGACTGGTAACAGAACTTGTTACCATGGCTTGCTGGCTTGTGTGAGTTGAGCCTGACACTCCTGCTTTCCGAAAACCCTCATTTGTAGGTCCAGACATAGCAGATAACTGTCCAACTTGAGGTGTATACAATGGTGCCACAATGCCTGTTGTTTCTACCCCTCCGATATTGTTTTGGGTTTCCTCTGACGAAATTCTGTCACATACCGTCTCATACTCGACCCTGGACACTTCGAAAAGTTCTGATGAGACGTCTTCGGTCTGGGATTCGTCTGGGTCATCCAGACTCTCGGTGTCGTCCGCAACACTGCTGGCTGCCACCTGAGCCTGTGTCACACTTGTGATCTGAAAGCAGCTCTTCTTTTTGGCTGGCATTTTAGACATTTTGAGAACCTTTGTATACAACACTGGTCTGAATACTCCCGATTTAAGCAAGATAGATGATGTCAGCCGTTAAATACCTAGAGGTCTAAAACAGAAGATATACATATATCCTAAAATGTACAGCTAGCACGATCACTAACTATAATCCAGATGAGTTTGCGTCACCCGTCTTCCTCTTGTCTCCTGTTGCATTTTACGAGTCCAAAACGAAGCTTGATCCTCGGAAAGTTCAGCAATTTGGCTGATGCCAACAACTTTTAGTTAGTAGATCCAATTCAATGATAAATCCGAACTGGCCTGTCCATTGAATATACCTGTTCTATAGTTCTCAACCCACCGCTGCAAGATACAGCTCCCCAGCTGCAGGCGCTACTTTAGGCGGAGGCGGGCCCGTACCCCTCAGGCTTCACTCAAAGCTGGCTAGCCAAACCAGCTAGCTAGCTAGGTTAGCTCTAGCTTCAACACTCCCCCCTACGTTAGGACAAGTATGTAAGACATCCCGCGAAACAAGTATCCTCTTTAGACTCTACTCGTACTTGTAATTTCCGAAATGTAGTACGTTTTCGAAATACGAGTATGACAAATTTCAAAAAGAGAGTCGTTTCAATTTTACACTTCGGTGGAACTGAAATTTGAAAAAGCTCTGTCCTACCTCCCTTATTCTTGACAAGATGGCTATGTATGTATGTAACCGCACTGCATCGTGGGAATCTTACGCAACAATTTTTACGTAAAGACATTTGAGAATATCTTTCTTTATGCCCCCACCCTTTTCTCCCCCCAACACACACACGCACGCACGCACACATGCACGTGCACACACACAACCTATGCACGTTTTGCACTCAAAGGTACGCTTGCTAAATACATTTGTAGTTAGGATTCCTCCATCAGGAGGAAACCTATTGTTATTAGGATTCCTCCGTCAGGAGGAAACCTATTATTAATGTTAGTTTTATTATTCTTGTACCATGGAAGTCAATGGCAGCCCCTAGAACCCTTCGATAACATTTTGAGAAATTTGGCACACTCATTAAGGACAGTTCCTTCTATACCTACACCAAGTTTCATGTCTCCCATTAGACCACTCTAGCGCCACCAATGGGTCAAAGTTGGACTTGTGTTTACACACGTAACTTTTGAACCGTATGACTGATTTTCAAAAATTGGATTCCCTGGATCAAGACGAGTTCAACGCACCTTATGACGTCAATTTCCGGTTATATAGATTTTCCGCTATTTCCGGTTTTATCAAAAACATTTGAAAGCCTACTCCTCCTAGCCTGGCTCTGCCCTCATACGTACTTCCGCTCAATTTGGATTTCGCGGTCTGGTTAGGACCAGGCTATACTCCTCCTACAATTGTAGTCAAATCTTCTTCAAAATGACCAGAGAGGATCTTCAGACCAAGCCTCACAAAAGTTATCGATTAGAATTTTGATCCTCACAACTAGTCTGGCTAGTCTGTTTTATTATATGTTTTAGATCTATTACTTTTATCACTTGTATTATAGTTTTTGTTTATTTTATGTAAAGCACCTTGAGCTGCAATTCCTGTATGAAATGTGCTGTATAAATAAAGTCTTACTTACTTACAACCGTTTGTCCGGTACAGCCAATCAAATTCAACAGAAAAGCAGCCAAACAGGAAGTGAAGTGATATGTCAACACCAAACTTGGTACGATGAGTCGTAACCCTCTTCTGAGGATATCTACACAATCTGGTGTCATGTGATTACTGGGCGTGGCCGCAGGAAGCAAAAATTTGTTTTGGCCAATAACTATTGATTTGTTTTCCTTTTTTGAGTGATTCCTTTGTCTCATGATATCTTGGGATATCCCGTGTGTGACTCATAATAATATGTGATAATAGCCGAATTGATGCGGCCGCCATTTTGAATTAATTGAAAAACGTTTTTTCTCTACTCTTCCAACACATGTTGTCCAATCTTCACCAAATTTAGCAGAGATTATCTTCAGACCAAGCCACACAAAAGCTAACACATGGTTTTCTGATTTTCGAAACCGTTTTTCCGGTACATCAAAATGTGCCGTTAAGCCAGCAAACAAGAAGTTGGGTTGTATCTCAGCAAATCTTTGATGGATTCACACCAAACTTGCTGCATGTACTTGTTACCCTCTTCTGAGGATGTCTAAAATGTTTTCTGGGTTATTTGACTGCTTGGCCACCTCATTGCTGCTTGCAGCTATATTTGGAATTGGTCAGATCCCCTTGGTAAGTCTGCAGCATTGATTTTTCTATTCAGTTACAATTTGTCAAGAATAAAAAAATTTCAATGGTTCGCAATGTTTGGAGGAATCCGCCATTACTGCTTGCAATTATTTTATTTTTTTATTATTTTCTGTTTCACTCAATTCAGTCTACACTGTTCAAAGGTAAATTACACCTCGATGTGGTCCAATCCAGCAACAATCCCCCCTACACACACTCAAATATCAGAAAATCTATGAATTTGTGATAATTTTACTTTTCAAAACAGGCCCAATCAATTCCAAACAGACTTTATAACATAATAGACTGCATGGCACATTTGGAGACGTAAAAGTATCCTATATTTCAAAAGTAAAACGAAATTACAAAAGCATGAAGGAGTTTAGAAAACAATATGTTAAGCACTGATACTGAGTAAACCTGTTTAAGAGACAAAAACTGCGTACGCAGTATTTTCAGGCATATGCTGAATTTGTGGATGAGTTGGCTATCTCAAAAAAGCAGGTAACACATTTTACACCTGTGCACTTCTGAGAGAGATTTGGAGATTTGCGAAAAGAACATAGTTATTGATCCAACCTCCAAGCTGCAGCCATACAGCCCCCTAACCCCATAAAAAAAAAAAAAAAAAGGCTAACTATAACATTTCACAAAGAACATGTGAGACTATATAAAAAGCAGAGTTGAGGAGATGTGTATCATTGATAATAAATTCACATTAATGATATTTCTCTTATATATACAGCTGATAGATATGTTCCATATTTATGATTATTTGAAGTGAGCATGGCAAAATCGTCAATCTACACATTCCCATGCCAACACAGACCACTGCGCGGAACACCGCTTTTTATTCCTCCGCCCTCTTTTGAAATAAAACGCTGGAGTCCATTGTGCGGAGTGATCTGATAGGGACTACAGCCAGGCGCAGCCTGCTTGTATGCATTTGGCTTTCTTTATTGCCCGAGGCTAGACGTTTGTGAACGTCGAATTGTGGGTATAATTGGTGGCAAGTAATTGACCGGTTTGCAATTTAACAATCGACGACCGGTTTGCAATCTGTTCCTGGATAATCATAGACCGTATATTTCACAGCTTATAGGGAGGTTAGTTGTTGATCAAGTACTAAAATATGTCTTGGCACACCTACGTGGATAACCTGATGGCCGATGGCAGCTGTCAGGATTCCGCCATTGTTGGTTATACGGACGCCAAATACGTTTGGGCAGCACATACCGGTGGTTCGTTTCTCAATATAACGGTAAGAGATTATATACAAGTTGTTTAAGATACTGTAAAGTTTTGTGTGGACCAACTATTAGTAAGAAAACATGAATTTGGCTGAACGGGACAGCTAACTAGCTAACGATAGCTAAATCCAATCATTACAAGCATGCTAACCAAGCTAGCTAGCTTTAGCCTTTCCAGACGTGGTAGGGCAACCTAAGTCTGGTCTAGAACATGGTTACCCAATGAAGTGATGCTAGCTGATTAGCTAGCCTAACGTGGCGTCCGATCACCTCATTGTGCATTCAAGTGTTCATTCGTGGCATCTTGGAGGAACACATGCTGTCGTGTGTGTTGTTTGAGTGCCAATGATAGACTGTAGCTGTATGGAGCTACTTCGAGAGTTGCAGGCGCTGGTGTGAGTCATTCATTGTGCTCCTCGATCAGATATCACTTTAGTCTACTGTAGTTAGCATATCTGGCCATCCAGCAAAAGGCTAGCAATGATTCCAGGCCTGGTCTTCCGCTACATGCTAAGCTAACTAGCTCCAACGTTGCCCGAGTTTCCTAGCTAACCTATTACCACTGACTAGCCTGGCTGCCAGCCCAACTTCTCCTCGCCCACAAAAAAATTGCATTTTTTTGATGATGGACAGATGATCAACAGTAACTTAATCAACAACGTCACGAAAGAGCCCTTGGGTTGAATTCGTTTTCAACAAAAAACATATTACGTTGCTCTGATTGGTTGTAGGTCTATCCAATTGAGCGAAGAGGCATTTGTTTTACGAGTTCGGTTGAAACATGCCCGTAGTCACAACCCAACGGAGTATGACAACGTCAGGCTAACCACTGAGCTCAGTACGTGGGGTATTGTTAGCCTGTGTCTCCACATAAGCTTAGGTCTAGTTATTTTTTACAAGCTTTAGCTTATTGGAAACTAATAACTTGATGCCTCCGACCGTATTTCAGACAGACATAGCAAGCTAATAAGTGGTAGGGTATGTGGCCAGCAGTTTGTCCCTAGCTAACTATTTGGAACAGGTTTCCTGTCTTTGACGTTACCTACCTCATTGCTAGCAAACATTAAGCAATCGGCAGATTAGCTACAGCTTGGGTTTTAGGCACAACTAACTTCTAACAACACAACGCCTGCTGCTGGAGAAATAAATGTTAAGTTGTAAACCGTTGGCCTTAAGTTAGTAGTTTACTTCACGGTGTCTCCAGAAATGTCCTAGTTGTCTTCAGGAACTTTCGGAAATGTATTGTCATCTTCTCCTGTTTGTGCTTTCAGCCACAAGAGATTGATGTAATTGTGGGGGAGGACAGGCAAAGCTTCTTCACCAACGGTATGTGCTTGGGGCAGTCAAAGTGCTCGGTCATCAGAGACAGCCTGAACAATGATGGTGACTGGACGATGGACATCAGGACAAAGAGCACAGGAGGGCCAACATACAACATTTCTGTAGGAAAGGCCACAAAAAGTAAGGGGTGCTCATGTTCTAATCATGAAAATCAAATGTATATTACCACACAGATTTGAGAATATAATTTGCTTTGACTCTTCCAAAGTAGTGTCAAGCATGATGGTCTGCATCGCAAATAGTAGAGTTTATGGTTGTAGCTGGTGTTCTTAAACTATTTACTGTTAAGTATTTAAGTGTGCTAATTATGAACTTTCTATCTAATACAGGCACTGCAGTGAGTGGTAGCATGTAGAGATTAAATGGGGAAATGCCTGGCCTAAAAGGCCAACTAAGCCTGTCTGCCTTTGTGGTCCTCAGCCACACTCGGTGATCACACTAGATCTTTACTTTCCTTTCTGCCTTTTCTAAACTGCTTTACTTGGGATTTGGTGATGGTCAGTGTCATACAAGTCTGTTGGTGCATATTAAAATTAAGTTTAATTAAAATTAAAATAGTACGCTTGACCTTAATTGCACTTAAACTGATACAAGATAACTGTAAATCATGTTCATCTGTCTAGATCATAAGTCAGGGGTGAACTGTTATTTGATAAGAGGCTGAGTAAACTAGAATGATCTTGCTCATTCGGACTTATCAATTGTATGTACTTCTTTAGAAAAAGACAGACATCTTTGTCATTGCTTATTGGCTAGTATTTAGTTAGTATTAGTATTCAAGGGTAGCAGTCTGCTGCGCATGTAGAACCACAGTTCTGTTGGTGTATACCTGGTCAAGCATGCTCACCTACTGACATCCACCCAATGAACAATCATGTGACAGCAGTGCTTGTGGCGGGGACGACGACGACAATGGGGAACCCACTTGTCGAGCAGATTAAGACATGTTTGTAGGTACCTAGCGAAAAGTAACCTAAACTTTCCTAGACTTAGCTACGGTACTAATGCTGAAGGCTCGCTGATATCGCATAGCGTCATTGCTGTCGGTGTGACGGTATCCGAGGGAAGCGTTAGTGACAGACGAAGGGAGAGCAGGGAAAGGAAATGCAGCTGAACGAGTACACTGCGTGTTTTAGATAGCGTAAAAAAAAAATTTATAACGAAACTCAATATGTGGCGGCCGGTGTTGATTCTGTGGTGCACCGCCACAAATTAGTCTGTGTGGGAAACATTGATGGTTAAGAACATCTCAGCCACACATCTTTAACTCATAATCTTTCCCTCACTTGTATTTCTTCCTTTTAACCTCTTGCTTTTCTAAACTGTCCTTTTTTTCTATTTCTTCTTTCAGTCTTGGTTCTTGTAATGGGCAAAGAAGGGGTCCATGGAGGAGGATTGAATAAGAAGGCACACTCGATGGCAAAATACTTGAGGGATTCAGGGTTCTAGTGTCACCAAGCTTGCGTAGTTAAAATTGAGGGACAAACAGAAGAGAAAGAAATATTGCTGTTAAGATTTCTCCTGCAAGCAGTCAAAATGTCTTGGAAACTTTGATCGCAATGAAGAATGGTTGTGGTAGTAAGAGCCTGTCAACTTTGCTCTCCTCTACAATTGGGGAGTGAAAAAACTCTTCAATTTTGTTAATTTATTTTTTCCTTGTGTACTCCAGTACTGGTTATAGTCATGGGAAAGGAAGGGGTTCATGGCGGACTTCTCAACAAGAAAGCTTTTACCATGGCAGAATACCTGAGGAAGGCCGGATATTAAAGCAGCCTTCATCCATCCACTATTCACACTCAATCACCCCATTGTATTGACACTGTCCAGGACTAGTTAGCAAACCAGTATACTGTGATGTTACTCCCAAAGTCAAATTTGTATGTACTTTTGTTTTGCGCTGCTTTGATCCCCTTGTCCATATTCTTGCTTGCATAAAATGACATTTTACTCCTCTCCCACTTACTGACAATACAGTAGGAGCATGTTCATCTAAAGTGGTTGAAATGTGTATTTACCAACAACAACAAAAGTGTGCAAACAATAAATGAAAAATAAATAACAGAAGTGAAGGATGCATTTGGACTCGCCTTGTATAAACCAATACCCAACTGGCAGATGGTAGAAATGGGAAGCACACCAAGACAATCATTAAATGATAGATGGTCTTGAGTAACGATGCCTTTTGAGCATTAGAAGGAGACCCCACGGTCATTTTAGTCTTCCCTTTTCTCTTCAGCATGCCGGGATTTGAAAGTTGCATTTAGTGTACAGAATTGAACTCTTGTTTCTGTGCCGCCCTCATATGTTGATGTTCCAGCCAAAGTGTTTCCATTCTGCCATCAAGTCTGTGTCCATTTCTCATGGGGCATAAGCGTAATTAAATAAAGCTTTCCTCTGAACTAGTCATTTGTCCCGCCACAGACATTGTGACCCTCAAGCACACCAAAAAAAACAATGTTCATTAATGCTTTTGCTGTTGTACTTGAATGTGGTCTTAAGTCGTTGTGGTGTTGGAATATTGTTTAGAGTGTAATGACAGATCAGCGTTGTTGAGGTTTTCAGATAGATATTCTTCCCATGGTCCTTCACTATCCTGGAGTTTACATGGACATTCCATCTTTGACAGCTCAGGCATTTATCAACTGTCTGCCACCTGCTACTTAACTTATGCTGCCGAGATTTGGCAGTAAGGCCGTATAGCCTCCCTACATAAACATCTTGTCATGTCGGAAGTCTTTTTCATTGGACCAAGTGTTCTGTAAGTTTTAGGGATTCTAAGAAATGCTACAAACCCTTGTGATGGATGAATGTTGACATTTGTTGACTGTAAATTATTAGACCATTATTCAGACTGTAAAACACTTTCTGATATGTCTGAACACTAAATAAGTGATTGGATTACTTCAAATTCGTCTGTTACAGACGGCATCCTAAATTCTAAATTGTATTCTCTAAATGAATGCATTTGACTGGAAAAATATACCCAAGCAATGTTCTTGGAATTAACTGCCTTGTGCACTATATATATATATATATATATATATATATATACATATATATATATATATATATATATATATATATATATACATATACATATACATATACATATACATATACATATATACATACAGACACACACACAAACAAACTGTCATCAATGGTATATTAAAGAGAAAATTAAAACTGTACACTGCATTTATGAAAAATTGTGTTGGTTGGAATAAGAACATTTGTAAGTTGTCTTGTGTAAACCTTATGAGAACTGTATCCTGTGCCATAAAAGATCTGATCTGTTCCTGATTTGTAACTTCTACCCCACGAAAGACTAACTTAATGGCACTTTCCCAAAGGATATGGTTGCACCAACATGCTCCAGGCTTTGTGGGTTATGTACATATTAAAACGAACTTCTGGCAATTTGTGATCTCATTTCTTTGCATTTGAATTTAATATGAAACATAAACAATGCGTTTTGATTAAAGTAGGGGAAATGCCATGAATTAATATATACACCCCTTGTTTACAGGCAGATCAAATAAAAGTTATTCCAACCTTTAAACCCTGTCTGTCTTTACTTAAACCACATTCCGATTTACGTTAATCGGTGTGGTACACGTGTATAACTTCTGTTTCGGTAATATTGGAGATGTTACCCAGAAGTTGCTATTCTGTTTCACAACAAAAAAGTTCACCTTTGAGGAAACCTGAACCTAAATAGTCATCGTTTTTGGAAACACTTGACTTGGTAGCCTACTGTAGTAGAACAGTGTCTGTTTCAAATTACTGCCATCCTAAAATTCAGTAGCGTCCGTGGAATTGAATACACCTGCATGGGAAGGGTTGGTTGATTGGTTGTTCGTAATTATCTTTAGTCCTCACCCAAGAAGTAGTCAGTAGAAAACCGGTGTGTTGCTTTTAGCTGCACACTGATGAGGAGGTAGATTTTTATTCAATGGCGTGTAAGGACGTATGGAAATGTAGAGTTCTGTTCTGCTGTCTCGTAAGTGCACTGAACTCGTTAAGTCAATGCACTGAATCAACTGTAAGAGTTTCAAACTCAATGGGACATGTCGATGTAAAACCCCTTGTGATGGAAAATGCAACATCTATCCAAGGTGAAGTAAAAATGGACGTAGGCCTACAAGCTGGAAGGCTTATACTTGGAAACAATGTTCGACCAAGAAATATATCTTTTGCTTATCTGGATATGGACCTGAAACCTCAAGATGGAACTCGGGAAGCAGACTACCAGGCGGATATGGGTAGGCTGTTATATATTTGTGACACTGTCGCATTGGTCTTATTCAATCTTTATTTGTCAATTCGAAAATGCTGGTTTCTTGACGTAAATGAGATTGAAAGCAAGAACAATTCCTAGATTGGGAGGCGCCTGAGCAGCTGACTGATCAGTTGCCCAGGACAGAAAGCGCTGCAGTGGAACGCCTCATGCTGAGGGACCCTAGGGTGGAATGTGACGAGGAATCAATGTCTCTCAGGGTACTTGACTCAGGTTCTTCAGGAGGTTTTGTTGTGGACAGAGGTAAATAAAGATGAGCTTTTTCTGCCTTTTTTTTTTGTTTAGCTAGATGTACAATGACGATCCACTTGCCTCTCCTACAGGAGATCTCCAGGCTCCCATGCCCCTTAGCCAATTGCCACCAAGCTGTGGTTATACTTTGAGATCAACACAACAGGATATGGTTTTGGTTGCACCATACAAAGGCTGTTATGTCTTTTTGGAGGTGGGATATGACTTTCTTAGTGTCTAATGTAGTCTCTAATGTATTAAACATGGTATTCATTATCTGCCTTTATTTTCCTAGGAGAATAACTATGTTCTACCATTGCGTTGGTCTGGATTACAAATGAGAATGTCCTGTCCAGCCACCAAACCATATTCACCCAATGTCCCAAAAGTCTCCTGTTATCATGACGGCATGATGGTTGAGATGGAATGTGCCTCATCAGATGACATCACTGTTAAATGTAAGTACTTGGATCACCCAACATTTATTGCTACATGTGATGCATCCCAGTCATCTAAGGAGGTTTTTATATTGATCAAGCTAGATTTTTGATGCCACACTTCTTTGTGCGATGTTACATTGCTTTGGATAAAAACTTCCGCTAAGAGGGTTTTCACGGCGCGCAGACCGGAAGTAGCCATATTGGAGGCACTCCGCATCACAACAAGGCACAGGCACTGAAGTGTATATACCGAACGTCGTCAAGGAAAATTGTTAATTATTGCCGTGTTTCAGGTTTTACCAATATTTAAGGTCTCCACTGTGTATGGGCTCGGCGAGAAAACCGGGTAGTTGACTATATTGGGATATGCAACTGAAGGAAGAATCACCGGGTCGTCACGGATCCAAGAGGGAGCTAACTCGTAGGGATCTACACCGCCAAAACATTGCAATTTCTCGAAATATCGCGCATTTTCTTGTGGTCCAAGTCCTTCCCTATATGCCTTTGCATCTTGGCCGTGTTTTGATGAGCTTTTCGGTTGTTTGGACATGGCTACATTCACTTAAAGTATCCAAAGCTCATAATACTCCATTGTACTCCAACCGTTCAGTTATTTACGCCGAGTGCCTCCACAATGGCCGCATCCGGGTTACTGCCCAGAATGTGACGTCGGTGAAAACCCTGTGTCAAATGTAAATGAGTGCACTGAATCGCTGAATGTCTGACACCTCTTTGAGGTATAGACAATTTGTATACTAAAAGATGGGTGGCAAGTTTCAAGCAGTTATGTATTCTGTAATTCTTCTGGTTGTATTCTTATGGACTTGGGCTGTGATTATAAAGTGTTTCTTTCTTTGCAGTGAAGGGTCAGTGGCAGCCTCTGATGAAGGTTTCATCCCAGTGTGGATACAGTGTGGTAATACATCCAAAGGGTGTAGTCATATCTACTCGCTATGCACCTTGTGTGGCAGCAAAGGTACACATCTGCATTATGAGACATTTTCTTTTTATCCTAATGTTTCATGTTCTGAACTTGGAATCCTTGTCTGTGTTTTAAGGATGGAATGTTCACTCTAGAAATTGACAACAGGGGTAAGATGAAACTCTCTTGCCCAGAAGAACCGTTTCCAAAACTACCAATGCTACCAAGGCCATCCTCCAGACCTCATGGCCATTCTACACACACCAAGCATGAGCCTAGCAGTCAAGGTCCTGTTGATCATGACCCTTCTTGGCCTTCCCCTCAGCCCCACAACCCCCCTCAGCCCCACAACCCCCCTCAACCCTACAACCCCCCTCAACCCTACAACCCCCCTCAACCCTACAACCCCCCTCAGCCCCATTACCCCAAGCCTTACACTCAGAATCCAAAGGATATCACAGAGCCTCTTGAGTACCATCCAGCTTATCAATTCCCATTTTTGACTAAAACTACTGCTCATCCAACCAAAAGGCCTTCAAAAGTACAGCCCCCAAAGAGACTGCCATCTCAACCAGTCATTCCTCCACAGTGGCCGAGTGAATATACGCTGCCTCCTCCTAGCAGTCTTCCTCTACTCCCTCCACATCTCTACACTGCTCCCCACCACTCAAGGCCTCACCATCCTAAAACTCCTTCCCCTCCTACTTCCACAGAAGGTCAGACTGAACATGGGCACCGGCCTTCCTACATATTTCCCTTTTACCCTCCGCCAGAAATCCCTACCACCCAGAAGCCTATATTCATGCATACAAACATCTTTCTAAATGAGGGAAAAAAGCCTTCACCAACTATGCAAACTCCTAGAAGAGTTCACCCACCTTGTAAAACACGTCCTTTCTACCCTAGTACAGTGCAACCAGCAACTGATATGCCACAGCATGTCCCTTTAAGAAACCCACCCAAGCCTCGGCCAAGTGTTGCTCATGAATCATCAGAAGAAACTGGTCATCCTGGGGCTGAATCTAATCCAAACTGTCCACCCATCTGCCCTGCTGGACTTTCTGACTGTTGTCCCCCAATCATCTTCCATCAGCACCACCACTACCCCGTTCCTTTAGGGTCCAGGGAAAATGGCAAACATCGACTCCCATTTATGTCTGCAGGTAACAACCCATCCTTTCCATACCCATCACATTGTGCATATCTGCCGTGTCCAATTCCTGCCACTCCAGAGTCCACAAGTGCGTATAATGAAGAGCCTTCTAACTTGCCTGCAAACTGGCTGGCCATGGTTCAGCACGGTGACTCCAATGACCCAATCAAGTATAAGTCTGGGATACAACAATCTTTTGAGGCCTACATACCTCAACCTCCTGAACAATCAAATGTCACTCTAACTACCAGTGGCCCCAGCAGACCAAAACCTGACATACCATCCCCAAAGCATGAACATCCTAAACGGCCATATTTTGTGCCCTACAACACACTAATGCGTAACCAGGATGAGCATCTGACGGCTAATGACCACCACCTCGCTAAAGCTCAGCCACCATTTTGGGGTTTTGACGGTTTAGAGTCACAGTCTCCAAATAATGACAGACAGAATTTGAAATCAAAGTCTTCAGAGCAGTCATTTTTTGAGGTCTATAGTCGGCGTTCTCTTCAACAGCCCTATGCCCACCTATCTAGTGACCCCATCAAGCCATCTCGGCAGTCTTCTGGCAGCTCTCCGTGGCTTTCTCAACCTCCACCTCCAGTACAGGCGGATAAGCCCTATGATGCACATGCTAAGGATCCCAAACAATCCAATTCTCAATTTCTTGCTAGTCATGACTCTGAAGTTCAGCCTAATGGTACACTTCTTCAACAACTCCACACCCTTCTAAATGCACCATATGGGAAGCCTCAACCACCACCCAGAGCAGTCAATGAAGAGAGGAACTTTTCAGGCCAGCAGAACCCTGCAAACGCACCACTGTATCAACCTGCTGGATCTGATGGTTTAGAGTCCCAGACTCTGGAACTGTCTGATTCTTCACTGCCTGAACACCAAAAGTCATTCCAACATTATTGGGCTCCTATCATCACACAAGACTCTTTAAAGAAGTTACCAAGCTTTTACACCTCTCAAGCCTCCAGAGACGAAGACAGACCCAAGTGGTGAGTTAATGAGGGTGTAAATGAAAGGGTCAACTTTCAGTCTTGAAGATTTGAATGTTCTGATTGCAGAATCTGTTAACAGCCCCAGCAAGTCAAACTTTACTATACTGTCATGTCAAAATGTTAATAAAATTGTAAAAACAACCTTTTTGTATGTGTTTGGGATAATTATGGGGATAACATTTATTTGGCAGACTCTTTAAATAAAAATCCAAAGTGGTCACTGATCATAACAACAAGATAGCCCCAAACATTGCGGGTAGCCAAATATGAAGCATACATTGTGAAAACCAAAAAGTCCCAAAGGGAAGAACAATAAGAGCATGTAGTTAGACAAGTTACAATTAAACAGCAAGAACCTCAAAAGTGCATGAGTATACCTTTGGAAAAAGCAAGCAACAATAATATGTTTGACGGCGAGTACAATAAGACGGTTACAACAAGAGCAACAAGTCTGAGTCACTGTGGTCCTGGAAGAAACTAATATCAGGTTCAGCCAATCATTCCGAAGTGCCATTGTATTCCTGGAACTAATTTGTCTTGAGCCTTTTAAGGTGGGGAGACAGTCAGTGTCCCTGATGGAGGTGGGGAGTTGATTCCACCATTGGGGGGCCAGACAGGAGAAGAGTTTGTGTTTGGACCAGGCGCTCTCGAGCGGTGAGACCACCAGACAGTTGTCAGAAGAAGACCGTAAATGGCGGGTGGGGGTATAAGGCTGGAGGAGAGGTGCAGTCCCGTTCACAGCTCAGAAGGTCAATCTTGAATCTGATACAGGCCATGATGGGAAGCCAGTGGAGGGAGATGAGGAGGAGGGTAACAAGCATCTGGGTAGATTGAAGACCAGACAGGTTGCTGCGTTCTGAATCCTCTGGAGAGGGCGGGTTGCGCATGCTGGGAGACCGGCGAGCAGCAAGTTGCAGTAGTCCAACTTTGAGAGGACAAGTGCTTGGACTAGCAGCTGATCTTTATCATGAGTTGGTTTGTTAGGTTTGCGCATGTTCAACTCTGTACAAGTTTGTGTGGTTGTTGTCTGCCCTCTTGTGGTGTAAAGGTGGTTCTACACAAAGTAGGAACAAAGTATTTTCTTTTACTGAGAATTTTAAGAATTGGGTTCATGTCAGTTACCCTTATCACTATGACATGGCTGCAAATGGAACATGACACAATCCTTCAAACGTCAATTTCTTCAAGAAAACACTTGGATAAAATTATAAATGACATGTTTTTTATTTTATTTGGACTTGGTTAAACGCTACAATGGGAGGGGTGCTTTAACATTGTCAATCTTAGTCTCTTACCAAATTCCCATTAAGCCTGAAAAAGGCTGTCCGATCAGTAAGATAGCTACCGTGATTATAGTTTAATCCATTTAGTCCAGAAGATATGTTCTTATTGTGTTGGTTACCCCCGGTAGCTTTCAAAGGTTTGGCAGTGCCAAGTTCTAAACTCAGTGCCCCCTATTTCATCAACCTCTCCAGAGACAATTTGCCCGATACAAATTGATTTATAGCTTGGCTGCTAACATCCGTTGGGTAGTTTATTCAGTGAGTTCAATGGGTTTATTTAATGAGTGGGAAGGGGGTTTGGTGCAGTCAAACAAGGCAGTGGCCCCACAACTTGATGTCGTACAAAGATCTTTTTAAATTTTATTTTTCAACAGCAAAAAAGAATACCCACACACTTGCTTATTGAAGTTGATAAAAGTACTCTTTCAAGATTTTTGAATCTCATCTGATATGCACCAATTGATGTGGGTAGCTGGAACTGTCTACTGTATTTGTTTTCAGAGCAGCAGAGCTTTATGAACCCTTAGTTCTCAGAAATGTTTGACCTTCCCTGGGCACAATGGTACTAGCAATGTGGGCTGAACAGCAAGGCTGTCTGTAGCATTCAGGGCATCCGGAGAACCGGGGGTTGTGGCAGGCACGTCTGTGACTTTGGGGACCACAGGCACCACCTCATGGGACTCAGCAGACAGAATGCCGCTGGAGTCAGGGTCATGAAAGGAGGTGAGCTTGTGATGCCTCAGCCCTGGTTTGACAAGAAGGTTTCCTGTGTGGACGTGGACCCCAGGCGGAGGAGCCGGCACTGTGTCATTGGTGCCATTGACAGTCTTTAGGATAAAGGAGGATGACCAGAATGTCAGAGATAATTACTTGTCATTTTAGACCAGTACAACATCTTAACTTTCTTAAGACAATTAATTAATGGTTGATATATGAACAAAATAAAAATAGTTTTCTTACCTTTATTACAAATATCATGCAGTCAACTGTGTTCCCAAAACTCCCACCTTGTGCTTGACAAAAGCCACGTTGCTGGAAGCAGTAAAAACACCATCTTGTTTTTCACAGTTTTCTACTTTAGTCAATGCTAGACCAGTTCACTGTGAAACATCTTCTTTTATGGCCCAGAATTTCATACTCTGTATACTTACAGGAGTAGGCAGAGGTACGCAGCTATTGTTGTTCTCTATGGTGCAGTTGGTCTCTGTTATAATGTATTCTGCCTGGTATAGAAGCTTAGGACTTACCACCTACAAACATTTATATTAAACATATTGCACATATTGATATATTGTTTATTCAATAGGATAAAATATATACAACATCAATTCAGTGCATATTTACGTCACATCCTTATATGTAAAAATAAATGAAATAATGACCAAATAAGGTTTTACCTTAGATGTCATCCGTCCCACTTCCTCCAGAACAAACAAAGACTCATTGACTGTCTTGTTGTTGAAAGAGGCAAGAGTGTCAGAGACAAGCGCTAGGCCTGCAGTGTCATTAAGCGGCAGTAGCATAGGACAGCCCAAACATATGTCCTCAGTTGATTCTAAACATTGATACCAATAGGGATGAGAGATTAGTGTGTGCGTGTGTCTGGTTAACTTGGACATTAATGTACAATGAGTCCTTGTGTACAAGCACTGTCCTCGTTTATGAGGATTGGTTCTTAAATTTGACCATGATGTAGGGAATTTCTGAATAGGGCCTCTTGTAAACTAATGCAACAATTTCACACTTTGAAAGGAGGATTTACATTAATGATTGAGTCCAAACATTCAGCATGAATTTTATTAGGATAGTAGAGTGTATCCAATGCTCACCTTCCGTTTTACACTTGAAAGATGTGACGGATAAAACTCCACCAACATTTGACAACACCACATCACAGTCTGCCTCGACCGACTAGATGACAAAAGACGATATATTAACCCTTGTGCTGCCTTCGGGTCACATGACCAAAAGGTTCATAACGAACCATCGTTGTATTTACCCAATTTTACCCAATACAAAAGCTAATTAATATAATTTTCTTTTAACCGTCGCAATGTGGGGGGTCTGAGACAGCCCAACGGTTAAAAGAAAATGCTTCACTTTGTTTTTGTATGCGGTAAAGTTGTCGCAAACGAAGGTGGGTCACAATGACTGATGGGTCAGAATGACCCGAGAAGAACACAAGGGTTAAAAAGGAAAGTAGTGGAACACATACAACACAGCCATCCATGGTTCAATGATGGCAGATGTGAACCATATTCAGGTCGCAGCAAACTTGTTTTGGAAGGAGCAGATGCGTTAATATGAAGTACTTTCCAGAACAACAAGTAATATAATTGACATTGCACCGGCACCTGAATCTCAACCTTTGCTTCACAAGGAGGGGCCTGAACATCCTAAAATAGTCCTAAAATCGCTGTCTTCATTACAGCGCACAGAAATGCAAGACATTTTTGTAACCTTTACAAACCTTTATGGAGGTAAGACTCACCGTCAAGTATTTGGGCCTGACTGTGCAGTTGGCCACAGGTGTGGGGTCCAGGACATGACATGTGGTTTCTAGTAACTCCAGGTCCATTAGATAGGCCTCTCCACCCCCGGGCTTAAAGTGAGGAATAAGCATTATTTCACGACTTGATCCATTTCATGTTTATTGTAAAGTGGTTCTGCTTTGATACCTTGAATACATTTATCAAGCACAGTATTTCAACACAAAACCAATATGAGTAAGTATGGGAATCATCATTAAGTATTGGACATCAGTATTCTGATAAATAGAATATTCTTCTGGTCTCAACTTTTAACATCAAATTTACTGACAAAGTAGTTTAAATGGTTAATATTTGAACAATAATTAAACTGTAATTTCTTTAATTGATTAGAATTGACTTACTGTGGTAATGATCTTTATCTCCTCAATCTGGTTCAGAGCATACTTGTAGCCATGAGTGTGCTGGGCATTGAGGTAATCCTGTGCCACTAGTGCTGCAGCCTCTGCCTCAGGGGAGTCGCATGGGAGATGAGACACACCGGGTAGCCCTTGTGCCCATGCCCCTACTAGCAGAACCCAAACCGGTACAGCACCCAAGAGATTCATCTGCAATGCAGAAGCGGGGACGATTTAAATGTATTGAAGCAGGCAGGGAGTCAAGAGGGTTTGAAGTAAGGCAGAGTCCATGGTCCCAGTAGTTATATATTGTACTTGAAACTGAGCCAAGGCAAACATGATCATCCCCCTGATACCTATGTCACATGAGAGTTATCTACACTCTTCAGAGTGCACCCAAATATACTGCCCACCCATTATGCAAAGTGAGATCTGGGGTGATCAATTGGAACTGTGTTCAAAAAGACTACTGGATTATTATGGTTATATAAAAAACATATTATGTAGCTAAGTAACTGCCTGAAAAAGGAATGATAAAAAAAAGTAAACGAATTTGATAGATTCATGTCATTATTATTGAGGACTACGAAGTTTCACAAAAAATTCAGACTACAGTGAGATTACATGGTTTGGTGCAGGGGCGAAAATCTGATATCAAATCTGGGGTGCTAATTTATTGTTGAGAATTTGTTGAATTATTTAGTAAATTCGCTACTTTAATCATGTACGTAATATTGTCACAAATTTCTTTGAGACTTGTTTATGTTATTATAACAAATCAAGAATGATTAATAATTTCAAAGACCACTTAAAATTCCCGGAAGTGACGTCTTAAACATGCGACTATACACGATGTCAACAAAACACATGCGTTAATACCGAGTTGGTATGGAGGGTGATTATGGAACAGTGGGTAACGCTAATTGTGATTAACAAAGTTAATTTAGAACAGAAATGTGTTGCCAAATGTAGTGTTGGATTGCTTATTGAAAATAATGTAGAATTGATAGTCGCTCTTTTTTGTATTAACTGTAGGTAACATTAAGGTTAGATAGGAAAATTAGAACTTAAACGTGAGCTACTGTCTAGTTAATTTAACAGATCCTGAAGTATGTCTCGGTTTGATGTACCTGATCGCATAACCAATTTCCACTCCCATTAACTTGCGAGTATAATACACTATCTGACTTTATGTAACCAACATCAGAACATGTAGCCCAGTAACTGCACTGGCTTCTGATATTGTTTGAATTGATTAGAAGTTAAAATTATATTTTTTCTTAATTTGCAGTATGTGGATTGCACACAAGGAGTGTGCAATCTGAAATTATGCCGCAATTCAAGATCGAGTTCATAGGAGACCCAGGTTATTTGTGAAACTACCATAGAGGGCCATCTAATGGAGAACAGTAGATTGACCATATATGGACACATACTTAAGAAATATTGGCTCCCAACTCTCCAATCTAAGCCCAGATTGAAGTTAAAAGCAACCGTTCCAAACAAGAGTCAGAGTGCCTACCTTATACTGACAACATACAGATAGGTAAAGCTCCAGGACTTCTCCTAAAATCAATGTCTCAAGCCTGTTCGTCCAATAGTCTTACAGAGACTCCCTTGATGCCCTCCTCTGACCATCCCCCTTCAGCTCAAACCAAAGGGCAGCCCCTCTCAGAAACTCCACACCCGCATGTTTCTGAGGTGACTGGCCATGTTCCACCGCTGAACATAAAAGCCTCCAAAGGAAAGGAAAGGCCACACCAAAGTAAACGCTTCAAGTCAATGGCAAGAGGAGTACCCGCCCGGCCCATTAACCCTAGAGGGAAGTTCCAATTTAACATTCAGTTCTACCGGTGTTTGTTGACAAAGTGGCCCCACAGGACGTGGAGCAGAGCAAGGTGTTTATTCTGGCTCTCCAGGTTCAAAAGAAAGAAGTGTTTTAGAGGAAGAATTTGCACATTCCGCTCTAACTTCCAGGTACTCAATCACACTGGAGATGCTCAAGGGAGCAAGTCACCTAGTCAACAAGAGGATAAAGGGGCTTTAGACACTGACTGTGATGGGACAGATGCCCTAGTTGACAGGCCTGCAAATGACACTTCCAACTTGACGGTGTGTCCTGTATCGTCTGCTGTGTCTGAGATCCCTGGCAGTCTCCAGCAGCACCAGGGCCTAGCCAGTGATGCGGGCATCACTGCTAAACAGGCAGAGGAGAAGAAGGGAGTGGTGCAGCAGTCGACCATCGACACCAGCAGTGAAGCAATAAAAAGACTCATTCATAGTAAGTCTTTTTACAAAGCTGTTGTTATTCATTATGTCATACCTGTCCAGTCTATTCAAAAATATCTCTCTCTTTAGTGTTCCTTGACAACTTCCTTGAGAAGTATGGAAGTTTCATCCCTCTGAGAAAGAGTATGTTACTGAGGCATCTCAATAAAATGCTCAACATGAAAGTGTCTAATGAGTAAGTCCTCATCAGTTTGGTACTCTTGGCCTGTACATACACCGTTTTAGAGATAAACATTTCATAACCAATATGTCTTATCCTTTTCCTGTAGGAATTTGCCCATCTTTGGGGAAATGGCAAAATACCAAACTGTTTTAGCAAGAAGACCAATGTCCTCTTTCCGAGTAGTTTATAATAAGCACACTCTAACACTGGAGGACCTGGCTACTCTGGATGGTCACAACTGGCTCAATGACCAGGTTTGTCCCTGCTTAGAATCCACTTATTTACTTGTTGTTTTTCCATAGATGCTGCATTTAGAACATTGTCTAAGCTTACTTTGTACTTTTCAAGGTCATGAACATGTATGGGGAACTGATCATGGAATCTGCACACCAAAAGGTCGTTTTTGCTGATTCATGCTTTTTGCTTGCAAATGTTTTGAATAATATTCTACTTTCTGGCTCAGTGATTAATGTTAATTGTGTTTTTCTCATTCGTGCAGGTCCATTTCCTCAACAGCTTCTTCCACCGACAACTGGTGACTAAAGGATATGAAGGTGTGAGGAGGTGGACAAAAAAGGTATTAACTGAGGTCATACTAACGTGCTTTAAAGGAAGTTTCGAGAAAGGGTGGATGGATCGAGTTTGTTAATTAGAATGATAGTTTATGACTATATTACTAAACCTAGTTAACCTACAGTAGAAATGTGTTGTCAATGAATGGTTGGATAGCCCATTGAGATTCAGGTAGAATAGGTAGTCCACAAATGTTTTATTAAGACACATTTATGGTTAGATTTGAAAATTATATTTCCAACTTTAACTACTAAGGTTGGGAATCTTTTGGTACGATTCGAGTCACGATTCGATAAAAAATCAATTCACAATATTTACATTTGTGAATCGATGTGCATCGCTAAGAGACTGAATCGTAATTCAAATGTGAATCGATTTTTCACCCCACGCCTATTAGCTACTATCTAGTTAATGATCCTGAAGTACAGTACCAGTCAAAAGTTTGGACACATTTGGGAAAATGTATGTATACTGTATGTCTTGGTTTGACATTCCTAGAAGCACACAAGTTCCGCTTCAACTACCTTGCTAGTATAATTAGCTAGCTGGCTGTAACATTACAACATGTAACCCATTAGTTATTCTGGCATCTGACATCGTTGATTAGAACTTCAGACAAATTTAGTTTCTGTCAATTTAAGTGTGTTGACTGTTTACAAGAATGGGCTTGTTCTTAAGTGTTTTATGTGCACGGACATTGATAGGTGGACCTTTTCTCAAAGACTCTGCTGCTGGTGCCTATTCACCTGGAAATCCATTGGTGCCTCGTTACTGTGGACATAGCAACCAAGAGGATCAACTTGTATGACTCCCAAGGCATCAAGTTCAACGAAGTTGCCCAGGTGGAGGACGTTGAGGATGTGCCAATACAAATTATCAACCATAGATTGTTCCCTCTCTGAAGTCTGAAACAAATGATGTAAGTCCTATCACCATAAATCAACATAAATATCTTAATGTTCTTATTGTTTCAACAGAACATCCTGAAATATATCAAGACTGAAGCAATGGAAAAGAAACAAACTGCTTTCCAGAGTGGCTGGACAGTGTTTGTTAATGAGGTGGGATGACTAGCATGGGTGTTTACTTGTAGATATCCTTGACTTTTATTCTTGTTTGTCCCAGTTCTTAGGATTTTAGGGATAGTTACAAAATATAGATTTTTTTTATCTGTACGGTTCAGGAGTCCTTTGGAATGTACCATGTGATCATTTGCATGTAACTCTTTGTCTCCCTTCACTGGCCAAATAGGGAATTCCTCAGCAAACAAATGAAAATGACTGTGGAGTGTTTGTCTTGGAGGTACTGGCATGCTTTTTTCCCTCTACTTTAATAAGTGGTCTGTCTTCCAGTAATAAGATATTCCTGAAGCTACTCTCTGTCCTCTACTTATATCTCTTATGTCTCCTGCTCCTCTTAGTACTGCCGGTGTCTTGTTCTGGGGAAGCCACTCCAGTTCTCCCAGAGGGACATGTCCAGCGTGAGGAAGAGAATATACAGAGAGCTCTGTGACTGCCAACTCTCCACCTAACCCTGGCTTGGCACTCTTTCCCATCAGAACCCTGCTCCCACTACAACTGAAGAATGTACTAGCAACACTTTAATGCTGTTATACACGGTAGAATAGCGTCTCTCATATACCTGATCTGAGAGCTTGGTACAAGACTAGAAACCAAGGCAGAAATGTATGTATCGATGCAGGCTGTTGTTGGAGCAGACTTGCCGAAAGTGTAAAATGTGGAGATGTTAACTATTAATGTTAACTGTTCTTTAGTTTACAGACTTCATCCTTTTCAGTCAGTTATCAGTGTTTTTTGTTATTCAGTTGTATGAGTTGTGCACACTGTTATTATACTAAACAAAATAAATCACTTTTCTGATCAACTGTTCTTTTTCAGATCATAGATTGATACTATTTGGATAGTGTCATCACTGGGTCAACATTTTTTACCCTACATTTCTTTCAAGATCATTATTTTAAGGTTTTGGTTCTGATAAGGCTTGGTTGCGATCAGCATCAATGTCAATGCTAGAGTATAATTTTTTTTGTGTTGAAATAAAATGTTATTTATTATTGATGCTGACAACTTTGAAAATGGCAGTAGGTAACATTCCTTTATCTGTATTGTCTATTGAGAACTGTATGTACATAGTAACTTCACAAAGAATTGTAAACATGAAATAAAACATTAACATTTGAACCATTAGGATACTGTATATATTTTATTGGTGGTTTTATGTATTTGTGTTTTTATGTGTATTCATTCAGATGTATTTTCTAATTACACAATTAGGGTTTCTCAAAAATAGATATTTGTCTGTCATATGTCAGCACTACAAGTTAGCGCAGGTATGTCTCAATATAAAACACGATACATTAGAAAAAAAGTTGTGTTCAAAAAAATATTATAAGGCACAAAAACAGCCTTCTACAATCTTGTAGTTAAAGTATGAGAGCCTACTACATACCATACAGCCCATATTTGAAGCATATAGTCTGAAATCTGTATTAAATTGTACATAGGACAAAACTTCTATTCACAATAAGTAGATATGTAGATACTTCACATGCTGATAGTGGAGATCATATTTCCTGCCTTGGATTCTGTGAAGGTAAGCTGGTCATAGATGTGTGTACAAAGCCCTCTCACTTGGCTTCTAATCTTCCATGTTGAATCCCCACTCGACCTCAGGTCCATCATCGAGGCGCAAGATAAGGTATGACATAAGCTGGAACATGTTCTGCCACAGAAACATGAACACGTAGAAGTAGAAGTCACTGACGTCAATCTGACAGTGCTCGCCTGAGAAGCTTATTTCACACATGCAACGGAATCCATTGTTGAGGTTGCGGCAGAATCCTCCATTTTGACAGGGGCTGGACGTGCATTCGTCCACATCCTTCTCACACCTGCAGAGAAAGAATACTAAGCAGTCATTTGAATTGGTACAGAGCTTCAACAGGAAATGACAGCAAATATCCTCTCTATGCAGAAGTCAAATGGATTAAGTTACTGTTACTATCCACGGTTTACCATTGGCCCATAAAACCAGGAAGACAGTCACAGGTGTTCTCCACTGTAGAGCAGTTTCCACCATTGAAACAGCTGTAGTTCCACCTGCTACTTAAGCAAACAGACACAGGCAGGGTTGGAATCCTGTAAAATAAACAAACAAAAATTAAGACAATAATACAGAACAAACACTAGCATGAGACAACCCACAAGATTTGGTGGGGTGCTGGTCATCACTATGTACTTACGTAATCTTGTCAATATATATATATGGTATGTCAGGGATTTTCACACTGGAAAATAAAATGTTACTTATGTTACGTAGAAGTTCGTTTTTTTTGTATTTCTTTGCTTCTATGAAATACATGCATAGTGTTATTAGTTCAGATGGAAGGTGTTTGAGACTCACTTGCAGAGAAACCCGGTCATGTTCTGGGGGCAGAGGCAGGCGTAGTTCAAGCGCCCCCTGAGGCAAGTGGCCCCCTGGCTGCATTTGTTGTCATCACACATGTCCACTTCTGCCTCACACCGGGCCCCTTTGTATCCTGGCTCACACGTACACATGTACCCACCAGACTGAATATTACAGGTGCCATGGACACAGGGGCTGGAAGCACAGGTGTCAGTGGAGTCCTGGCACTGTGGTCCTGACCATTCTGGAGAGCATTTGCAGAGGAATTGGTCAAATAGGTCTGCGCACATACCCTGGTTCAGACAAGGGTTGGGTGCACATACACTTGCTCCCAAGCAGCCGTACTGGGGAGGCTCACTGCCAGATAGCTTCACAAACTGCTCATCTTGAGGCCTTGGTAGATTCAGGTCAGTGTCTCCATGATAGGGCAATAAAAGCCCTCCAATCTCCACAGGCCCTAGGCACCCAGCCAGGTGACCCCCAGTTTCAGGTCCTAGCCCCCCCAGGAGGATGTCCACCCCATCTCTCAGGAAGTCCAGGTTCCCAGAGGATACGATTGACACATCTGATTCCTCTCTCCTCTTGTCCAGAACCATGATCCACCTGGAGGTCTGTAGGTCAGGGTTCTCCATGGAGAGTTCTACCATGTGCCACTCGCCGTCGCTAACCGGACCCCAGCTCTGTGCAGTCAGTTTCGGGGAGCCTACACCCGCTTTCACCTGTAGCTCCAGAAGCAGGCGGGAATGCTGGAGGGAGATGGTGAGGTATTCTGAACCTCGTTCTGCATGCATGAGGGTGCCATCAGTTTGCCTGGTTCGGAAACTAAGAACGACACTGCTGATGCTGCGACTGATTTTCCCATTGCCTCTGTAGATCAGTGTGCTTTGGTCACTTCGGAGGGTCACATTAGACTTGCCTGTAGTACAAAGAGCAGATTCAAGTTGTATACTTGATGAACTAGAAATATATTAGCCGTTTTATTTTTTGTATCAAGGTTAATAAAAACAAAAACATGATGACTACACAAATAAACAAGGTCCATGTGGTAACCCTTAACACGATAATCTCTAATCATCTCTAATCAAAAGAATACTCTGATCTGTTGTTATAATTTAGTGCAATCAGTCCACACACATCAATGAATGACAGGAGAACATAACACTGTGTTACAAAGACAATAATACAAACCCATGATACAGACATGACATTCATAAGTGCTTTTGAAGTGTAGCCTTTTTGCTCCTACTTTAGAGGACCTTAACTACTCACACTCAAAACCCTGGGCCAGTGGCTGACATACTGCGGTCCAGGGACAGGGGGACAGCTCACACCATTTCACCTCCTCACAGCGCCGCCCTGCAGTATTGGGAGGGCAACTGCAGCTGAAGTCATCCCACATGGAGTAGCAAACTCCACCATTCAGACATGGACTGGCCTGAGGAGAATAAGCAGGATCATTTTTAATGTCAGTGATGACTTGCCCAACCATGATGACCTTGAGGCTGTCTTTATTGCCCTATCTATATACAGTATGTAGGTATGTGGATGATATCTACGGGTCTCATCAGCAACCATGTGCAGGTCTGTCGGGGACTTACAGAGCAGGTGTTATCACTGGTGCACCCATGTGTGACGTTGGTAAGCTGCTCTAGCTTGAAAGAGCCCACTGGAGTTTTTATAGGGAAGAACTGTAAGCGTCTGCTGTTGATCCGCAAGTCTTGGACACACCCCTTGAAGTAACCCCCGAAGGAGGCAGTGGCGCGCTGGTCAGCCAAACCTCCAACGTAGACTAGGTCCCCTGACTGAGCCAGTACAGGACGGATGGGGACCGTCCCCTGGCTGTGGCCCGACAGGTACAGGGCCACTGTTCTGTCTTCCAGCTTTACCATCACCAGGTGGAAGTGTCCATTGCTGACTGAGCTCTGCCCTACCAGGCTTTCAAAATTGTTGACTTGAACTTTGATCTGGCCCTCCTCCAGCCACAGTCGGAGGTACTGGCTGGTGCTATTGGCCAGAGTCAGGAGAAGGCCATTGGATTGCTTCGTGCGGATAAACATGGACACGACAAACTTGTCCCCTGGGTCATCATCCAATGAGAAGAGGGCAAAGCTCCCGAAGTCTTGGTTGCCAAACCTAGCAGTGATATATTCTAAAGGAAGAACACAAAGTAGTCAAATTGAACACTTCCCTATAGCTTTCATGGTTGAGATCAATACTAACTAGCTCAATAATGTGTAATAATAACAGAACAAACATTTAAAAGCATACATACAAAAAAGTATTATGTCATAAACCTTAATACACAATTTAAATTTCAATGCATTAGATCTCCCTTAAAATGACTATATTGCAATAGGAAGTAACCCAATCCCTTTGACAAATGGTTTTACAATATGTTTCTGACTGAAATGCCTGCCTGTGTACACAGATCACGTTGACGGAGAGTGGTCAGAGTCCCTAGGCCACTGTGTTTTCGTCAAAGCGAAGCTGCTCCTAGTCTGCTAATCAATCCCACGTTTCTTTAATCCTCGTCCCAGGTGTTGTCGATAACACCCTTCATGCCTGTGCGTGTGCTATTTTTTACTAGCTCTATAAGCTCCTTTTAAACGAACTGGCTAACTTTATTCTGGGTTGGGTGCTCAGTTAAGATGCCTGGCATTCAGATGGTGTGGTTGTGAATTAGTATGGCATAACTGCTTAATCTGACCTAGGCAGATGAAAAATGGGTTTAGTGTCAGACAGGGTCATCAGAGATGTAATTGTACTGTTCTATCATTAGTGTTATTATATAGATTTCATTACAGTTGATGTTTTCCACTATAGGGATGGCTTTTTGCGCGTGCTACTTCCTACAAGTGATTCCTGGAATGGTTATCCCTCAGTCCTTACCTTCTGCACAGGTGGGCCCCTCATAGGGCCTCTGACAATCACAAGAGAAGCTCCTCCATCCCTGGCTCAAACAGCGGCCCCTGTTCTGACAAGGGCTATCCTCACACTTGTCCCTTTCACTGCACCCCAGTGTGACGTTCACCTGGGTGGAGGAGCTGATACTTAGCTTCCCAGCGGGCACCACAAGCCGTGAGTCCACAAACACGTCTCGAAAGCAACCGAGGTAGGCTGGAGGGTATGCCATCTCTCTCTTTGCAACTGAGCCCAACCTCCCTCCTTCTGCTCCTATAAAGAGGCTCTGGCGGACAGACTCCAGCTCAGGGGACCCCGAGCCTTGCTCCAGAAAAGCGTCCTCTATGCCAGACTCCATTGAGCAACTTCCCTCTGAGCAGGGTTGGCGCAGCTTAATGAGGCTCACAACACCGCCCAGCAGGGCCTCCACCCGGTGCCAGTCGTTGTCCGCCACCTTTTCCGGGAGCTCCTGAACCAGGGTGCTTGACCCTTGACCCCGCAGGCTGCTGAGGCGGAGACGTCCATCAACCAGCTCGATGGTGAGTAGCAGGTCATCCACCCTCCTCTGGAGGAGTGTGCCAATGGGGTGTCTCGTCCTGAAGCTGAATGTAACGTTGAGCGGTGCTTCAGGATCCAGAAGCTGAGTTGCCACATACATGTGACCCTGGGTCTCAAATGAAAACACTGTAGGAGTGTTGCAATTCAGGCCCGAGAAACCGGCCTGGCAGATGCATGTGTAGGCATGCCGATTGTTCATGAAGAGAGGAGAACAAATTCCTCCATTCTCACAATGGTTGGCATTACAACCCAGCAGAGTAACTGTGCAGTTCTCTCCCCCATAGAGTCGCCCATCTCGGCTCCGCAGGGAGCAGAGGCATCGGTAGCTTGCATGATCGCCAACACACACACCACCGTTATGGCACGGCTGGTCTTCACATCCGTTAATGTCATTGTCAGAGAGAGTGTCTATAAGGAACATAAAAAAGATTTTACTGTCGAGAATTCAGACTGCAAAGAAGAAAGTTAGTATCATTAACAATAATTATCTGGTGTGGACACAGAAACTCATAACATTGCAGATTGTGATGTCTTGAGAATGTCCAACATAAATAAAACTGGTTGACAGAGCTACTCCTTGACCTCTTTACTGTAGACAGAATTGTAGCTCACAGAACAAAATACAAAAATAGCCCATCAACAAGATAGCATCAGACAAAGAGCAAAATTACCTGCAATAAGAAACCCTAAAACACAAAAATATCCGTAGACTCTCAACATTGTCAACATTGTTGTTTTCAAATCCTCCTAATCAAGTTGTCTGAATAAATATCCATGTTATTTCACCGTGCGATGAAGACTCCTGGTTCATAGAATGCCATCTTATGCCGTTATCCCCATGCATGCACTGACCAAGGTTGGGATCACTGCAAGCCAGATATATGGGATTAAGCTAATGCACTTACAATGTCTTACAAACAGAGTTGCTTAGAGTATCGGGTTCAGAGGACTCATTTAAGCAACAGCAAACATAATCATCTTCCACGTTTGGAGTTGTGCCTCCCAGGAGCAATAAAGGTACCTCAATACAAGGAATCAAGAGTCACAGTAAAAGTGGCTGAATGTTCACTTTTTCACATGCATGTCATATACAATCAGTCACACACATGCGGTCACACACATACATAAATACACAACTGGTCTCTTTGTTGATTTAATTTATTATCAGTAATTGGTCTCAGTCACTTTAATCCATAGTTTTAGTTTTGCTCTTTAAAATCTGAGCGGACACCTCCTGGACACCTCTATATGTCAAGTACATCAACATCAAAAGCAAGCTAATAGCAACATCTTGCCATTATAAATCAAGGCCATAGGCATGGAGTCAACATTAGGGGGGACAATTTTTTTTTTTTATGATAATTTCGGGCAGCGTGCGTGGTTGCCTGTCGTAGCGTAGCACATTTATATTTTTATAGCAATATATTGGGAGGGGGGGGGGGGGTGTCCCTATTTGTGTTATGATTATGGCCTTGTTATAAATAGTCTTCAATTTGATAGAAAGGATCTTTAGAATGCCCACACAATTTGTGACAGTAATACGTAATACCAAGCCAGTAACAGAAGGTAAAAGTGCGGAGCCATGTAGAGAGAGTAGAGACAGGGACAGTCTCTTTACATGGCTCTGGATAAAAGTGCATTTCTCTCGGTGTTTCCTAGGTTTTTTACTACAATACCCACAATGCAATGTAACCATTCTAAATGACCTATGTGAAAATTGTCTGCACATTCTACATACACAAACTGATAAAATAAATCATTTGAGCACTGTCTGTACGCTGCATACACAAATACCTATTTTATAACATAGGTAATAAAAAATGAAATTACTATATAGCTCTATTTGGTCTAGCACACGATCAACACGTTTTTTACTATAACAACTGAATCAGCCAATGGCAGATTGTTTAGGTGTCTGACACTTCGAGGTTGGGAAGGTGGGGCAATTTTGAGATGTTCAGGATAATATAATGTAGCTAGCGCTATGTTCTTCGAAAAAACAAACATACATACGGCCACGGTTGCTTGATCAAATCTGATGAATCGAAACGGCTAAGGTAGGCTTGTAAATCAACGTCGCTAGTAATTGCACTACCCGAGGGGCAGAAAGGGTCGTTTGTCAAGTTCTCCTCCGAGGGGGCCCATTGCGAAACATAACAACATAGGGGTCCTTAAGGTGCATAGCGAATTCGGGAGTGCATAAGCCAGCTAGACAGAATGCCAAAGACGTGATGTAAAATGTCTGCAACACGTTTCATTGCAACGTGGCACTCACATCAAACTATGACATCGTCAACGTCATACAATTCTACGTATGTTATTGTTTGCGGTAATTTCACAGAGTAACTACGAATCCAATAGGGTCATTTGATGTTAAATATTTTAAACCTCTTAATAATACTCAACCAAAGAAAACCATGCCCCTGTCCAATATCATTGACTATGTCTTCACCGTATCCTTGACCAGCTGCTATGACTGTTTTCAGGAAAATCAAATGACTCGATGAACACCACGATGAAAAGGAAATTAAATAAACCTCAGCCACCGAAGCAGAGAAGAAGCCCCAGTTCACGGAGGGACATGGTGGATTCAGGTCTCATGTCAGATCCTGATAGTCAGATGAAGCACCTGGCTTTGATGCAGCACAGTAACAATGTCCTTAAGTTCTTAAATGAGGACAGAACCAAGCAGAGGTTTTGTGACCTACACGTCTCAGTGGGTGGAAAACAGTACAGTGCCCACAAAGTGGTGCTGGCCCAGGGTAGCAGTTACTTCCATGCTGAGCTTACCAAGAACCCACAGACAAACCATGTCACCTTGGACCATGTTGAGGAGTCTGTGTTCCAGCACCTGCTGCACTTCCTGTATACATCAGAATTTGTGGTCTCAGAAAGGGAGCTCCCTGCCCTGACCAAGGCAGCACGCTTCCTGGATATGATGGATGTGGTAAAGCTGCTGACCGAAACAGAAGGACCAGTGGTTTGTGTCCTGGCCCAGGCTAAGACTGGGGTGGAGCCAGATGTTGAGAGAAACACTGAAGCCCCAGCAGATGGCACCATAGACCAAACCCAGACTAGTGTACAGTGTTGCTTCTGCAGCCGCAGGTTTTGCTACAAGAAGTCGCTGGAGAATCACCTGGCTAAGAATCACATTTGTACACAAAGGGAGTCAGTGGTTCAGAATGTAGCAGAAGGTCAGGTGACCACAACTGCTAGGAGGTCAGCTCGAAGGAGGAAAGTCCCTGCCAAATTTAAAATCTGTGACACTGAGGCCACAGAGGCTAACATTGAGGAACCATCTCAGGACACTGTTGGGCAAGAGACAGGCCCCTTTTTACCAGAGGAAGAGGACAACAAAGAAGAACATGACAACAGGAAGCAGGAAAGCAAGTCTCACTCAGGTGGTGCATCAGAGGATGAAGAAGAGAGGGAGGACGAAGAGTTGGAAGTGGAGAACCAACGTGTCATTGTGGAAACTGCAGAAGATCAGACTGGTCCTGAGGTAGAGGTGTACAGTCAGACCTCTGACAGTGCTAATCATGCACTTGTATACCCAGAAGGCCTGGCACCAGTCATAATCCACACCGCCAGCAAGAAAACTCTCCAGTGCCCCAAGTGTGACAAGACGTTTGACCGTATAGGTGGGAAAAATGACAGGTTGGATGGGGTACATGATTGAATTGGCCTGAAAGGAAATAATTTGCCTCTCATCAGTTGACATGCTAGCTTATTGATACATAGACATAAATGTATGTTGTATTGCAACATAAAAACAAAAATCTCCTTTAGACCAGAAATGGGGGTATAAGTTGACATCCCAGGCTGTAATGTTTCTCAAATGTTTTTAGGGAAGTATGAGAGTCACACCAGGGTCCACACAGGGGAGAAGCCGTTCCAGTGTGACGTCTGTCTACAGTGTTACTCCACCAAGTCCAACTTGACTGTGCACAAGAAGAAACACGACAACGATGCTCCTTTCCAGAGGAAGGAGCACAAGTGTCCCTTCTGCAGCAAGCTCCATGCCAGCAGGAAAACCCTGTCCAAACATGTCAGAAGGTAACCTAGGTCCACCCCTCTGGCTTTAGTCATTGGTCCTTTTTCTTGAAAAATGCTGTATCAATTATTCAGTAGCATTGTATTCATAGTTTGTCAAGAAAGAGGTGAACCATTGTTTCTTAGAAAACAATGTTGGAAGTGTGATAGTCGAAAACCTCTGACTGACCACATTGTGTCCAAACAGTGTCCAGTAGGATATGTGTTAACTTGCCCCATGTTTACAGGTTCCACCCTGACCACATCCAAGAGTTTATTATAATGAGGAAGAGGAAGAGCGAAGGTTGGAAATGTGATGTAAGCTTCGATTGTATCCTAATGCTGGGGGTTTAACAGAACCAAATGAAGACACGTTTAAACTCCTTAAGTTTCATTCCTCACTAATGTTTGCAAGGTGTCTTATCAACAGAATCTGCGGTTCGGTTTCCCAGATGAGCGGGGTTGTACTTAATCCTCTTCCTTCTTACCCCTGAGTTAGATCTGCCACAAGTCTTTCACACGTAGACCTCATCTGGAGGAACACATGATCCTCCACACACAGGACCGGCCCTTCAAATGCTCCTTTTGTGATGATTACTTCAAGTCCAGGTTTGCCAGGTTGAAACACCAAGAAAAGTACCATTTAGGTGCGAACATCTTTAAACCCTCAGTTTTTGTATCATGTTTAAACAAAGGAACTATTCGATTTAGTATACCTTGAAACTGATCCAAAAGATTGAAACTGTTGACTTCAGTTAGACTGTGTAGTGAGTGAGTCAATGTATTTCATGTGAATGTAACTATTGGGAAATGCTGTCTAATCATTTAATGCTTTGTAAATTCTTCAAAAACATTGTGTTAATCAATGGTCGAAAGCTAATATTAACATTAGAAGTAGGGTTGTGACATAAGCACCAAATAAACCTCTTATCTGCCCACAGGTCCATTCCCATGTGACATCTGTGGCCGACAGTTCAATGACACGGGCAACAGAAAAAGACACATTGAATGCACACATGGAGGGAAGAGAAAATGGACCTGCTTCATTTGCGGGAAATCAGTGAGGGAGAGGTAAGACTGTGGTACAGCATGATCTGCATGTTTGAACATCCAGGCCTTAATTCCTCTGTAAAGGCAGCCAATTTCATTCAAATGTACTTTATATCATGAACATACTGACCTTTCGATATTAATCTCATTAAAAATACTTGTATTTCTCTGTTGTGTTTTCCTTTGCATATACAGAACAACATTGAGGGAACATTTGCGTATCCACAGTGGAGAGAAGCCCCATCTCTGTAGTATCTGTGGGCAGAGTTTCCGCCATGGCAGCTCCTATAGGTCAGTTTCCAGCCAATATCTAACCCTGTTACACAGAGTCAAGGTAGGACTCTGCACCACCCTTCTAAACATCCAGCCTCTATTGGGGCTGAAAGCATGTCTCGTTAGAGAAGCCCCAAAGAGAGGCCTATAAGAACCTTGAAGGATCTGGAGAGTTCAGATCATTGGTTGGGATGAGAGATGCAGAAGTCAGCCATATCGACAACTCTGTGGGTGTAATGCTCCAGTGACAAGGCCTAAAACATACCATCTTTAAGCATGTTTTTGGATGGATGCATGGTTTTCCAAAGAACATGAGAATGACCTAACTGTGATGTGACAAAAGCTGGTAGGGCTGAAACTCAAAGCGCTGCAATTACATTATAATGATGTTGACATGGTCATCTATTTAGTTCTGTATGTACCAAACATGATCCTTTTGGTTTTGATAGGCTTCATCTCCGTGTCCATCACGATGACAAACGCTACGAGTGTGACGAGTGTGGTAAAACCTTTATTCGTCATGACCATCTGACCAAACACCAGAAAATACACTCAGGTTCTATGTCCCCATTAATCTCCTTTTTTCGCAGTCTCGGTTCAATCTGTATAATCTGTGGTGTTAATATAGATGGAATGTGTCAATGTACACCCGCTATGTATGCATGTGAATTAAAAAGAGTTGTGGACTGAGCTCTCTCTTAATTGGATGCAGGTGAGAAAGCGCACCAATGTGAGGAGTGTGGGAAATGCTTCAGACGGCATGATCACCTGACTGTCCATTACAAGAGTGTCCACTTGGGAGAAAAAGTGTGGCAAAAGTAAGGGCATGCAAGAATAGCGGTAAAAATGTGAACATGAAAGTGTTTTCTTGTTATGTGGTTTGAAACCACATGCGTGAATAAGGCTTGTGTATACAGGTATAAAATGGCGGTGCATCAGTGTGAGGTCTGCAAGAAAGAGTTCAAGGGGAAGTCCAGTCTAGAGATGCACTTTAGGACACATTCAGGTAAGATGACCCCCCCCCCCTTCCCCCTTTTGAGTTGGCACTTTCTTTGGATGGATTTTGTTTGTTTTGATTTCGGATTAAATTTGTTTGTCTTCAAATCTGACCCATTTCATTGTTGTCTTTCTGAAAGGTGAGAAACCACACAAATGCCCAGTGTGCCACCAAACGTTCCGGATTAAGAAGACTCTGACGAAACACATGGTGATTCACTCGGACGCCCGCCCTTTTAACTGCCCCCACTGCAGTGCCACCTTTAAGAGAAAAGACAAGCTCAAGTACCACATGGACCACGTTCACAGCACAAAGTTCAGCGAGCAGCCCCTCACCGGAACTAACGAGGACAAGATGGCCGTCTTGCCATACGAGGAACCCCCTAAAGTCTTCCCTGAGGAACCCAAGACCGTCTTCCAGAGTACCACCGCAGACTCGCGTGTTCCTGTCACTCTGGTGCCCGTCCACATGTCGGGCGTCCAAGGACAAAGTGACTTGGCCAGACACGGAACAACTATCTCCACCCAACCCCATGGTGTGCTTACGTCACCCCAAGCCCAGGCCCAGGCCCAGATAACCAGGTACCAAGCAGCCACGGACCTGGCCTTCCTGGAGAAGTACACACTGACCCCTCAGCCTGCCAACATAGTACACCCAGTACGGCCAGACCAGATGCTGGACCCTAGGGAGTCTTATCTGGGTACATTACTCGGCCTGGACTCTGCCCCCACTGTCCAAAATATCTCTAACTCTGATCACCCCCACTAATAACCTCCGTCCTGCCACCAGGTTTTCTATGCAACAGTGAGCGACAGACATGCATAGTGGCTGGAGAGGAATATACTGAGAGCTAGTTCAGAAGAAGTGTAACGGTGTGAAGTCGTGAAATTCACTCTTCAGGTATGCAGCGGGCCACCCGCGTCAATGAAGAGCTAGCTTTTCTTTGGCGTAGTTGGTAGCGGTCGCGCTTGGCAAGTGGGAGGTCGTACGTTCGAGCCCAGCGAGTCGCGAAGCACCTTGGTGACAGAGCGTGTCCACGTCTGTTACATACCCTCACAGTGGCACTATGATCAAATATGTTTTGGATACTTTAGATACTTTTTCTTAGTACCACAGAAATGTGCAACAGTGAAGCTGCATTTTATATCTTCCTCAGCATGAGAGCTCTGACACATTATCCATGTTGTCGTTGTTTTCCCCAACCATGCGATGTTCTATAGTTGGAAACGTTGCAGTAGTATGAGACAATTAATGTTGCCACTTGTTTGAACAAATGACACCTTTTCTATATTTTCCCAATCTTTCCCAAAGTTATGTAAAGCGATTGAAGGGATCGGTCTGTGTGTTCGTCACACTGTAATATCGACTTTGTGCAGCTATGTTCAGACATTGGGTTCCGTTAATTGTCCTGTTTTTGTTGTTGTGACTGATAGGTGGAACACACCTTTTGTCTTTGTCTATATAAACCATTTGACTGATAATACTTATTATTATTACCAAATTGAAATCAATTGTTATCACTCACAAGGCATTTCTGATGGGGACAACATGTCTACTATTTGCTTGTTTTAAATAAAAAAAACTGGTAAAAAGGTTTTAAGTTTCATAGTGGGTGTTGCAACGTGTTGATGGTGGTTGTATAAGGGTCCTGTTGGCCTAGTTTACAACATTCACATGAAGCATCAAAAGAGATTTAAGCCATTTATTTGTATCAACTATGTGAGCAGATGATCTTAAATGATGTGAGAATACGGACCATAATATATCTGTTATAATTGATGTACATGAAAGCAACATTATGTCCTCTGGAAGGCTTCTGATAACTCTTCATTTGGTTGGAGTTTTAGTTTGATGTTGTGTTAGGATTGTCACCGTCTGACACCTGAAAATGAACAGTTACCATTGACATCAAAACCATATTTCTATTCTACATACCTGTACACAGGCCTGGATGGTAGGCCTACTATAACCATTTATATATTTTCACTTGATTACTTCAATATTCACGTATATAAGCTTAGCATTTGTTATTACTAGAAACATTAGAACATAATTACAACTGCCATAAACTAACCTTGTTAGAACTAAACTCAAACTACTTTGTCAATTCAACAGTGAATTCAACTGTTGTGTCTTAAATTGGACAGGATATACTTCACTTAACGAGTTGAAGTTAACGAGGCTGACCTACAAAAATAATTAGGGGAAATCAGCTATTTTAAATACCTACAATACAATCATATATATCACATATATTGATATGAACAGCTTGCAATGTTATTGCTCAAGTTTTAAGCAATTAGACTTAATAAGGCCTACATGGAAACCAAACTAAACATTCTCTAGTGGATTTGTTTGACAAATTTCCCAAAGTAAAGGTTTGTTGTTCAATGTTTATGTAGTTAAATGTAGAGGGGTGTGGATTTATAAGTCACTCACATTCAGTAAAATGTAGTTTTCCTTGGAAACAGCCAACATCTAAATAATAATAATACCAATTCCAGGTCTTGTAACAATAGAATCGTTTTGCCTTTCCTTCCTCTATGTATTGTATCCCTGAAAATGGTGCCACACCTTTTGGCCGATTTGTCCCGGAAATCATACAGGGTCCTGAAGAAACGTGTGAAACAAAGGTTAGTGCACAATATATTTTAAGGAATTGAGAGAAGAGTCGGTTAAGTTAAACGTTTTTTTCAGAGATATAGGGATATAGGTACACATATTATACCTAAACAATTGGGTTGGTGTGACCACTTTCCATTTTCAAGACAAAAAACGTGTTCTGGTCCCTCACGCTTGTAGTACTCACTACATCGGATTAACAGTGTCGATTCATCAAATTTAGAGACCAGACCGTTTGCTAAGTCAGGGTATGTACCACAGAACTTCACTAGGAAAGAAACCAAAACAATTATTAGAAAACATGTAGCCTAGCCTCATTCAACTTCATATAAAATGTCTGGGAATCTTTTGAAGTGATAATGTGAGAATACACAACATAAGCCTACATGGTTGTGTCTGGTGCTGTTTGGTAGCTCCTGCGTCATCTGGCCGTAAAAATGCAGTACATGACAGTGTTACAACACAAAAGTCGACAAATCGCTTAAAATAGCACAGGACAGGACCACTCTGGTGGTGATCTAGTTTGATTACAGTGACTGATATTTTTCAACGATCGATGGTGTCGTGAGAAAACAAAATGTCCATCACCTGTTCTGTCATCAGCAGCAGGCGCAGGTCGGACACGTCCTCAATGATTGAGTGGCAATACAGAATGAGTTACCAAATACCACTACATTTTACAGAACAATTTAAGGATGTGTGCTACATTGCTAAATATTTTGATCGACTTCAAACACAGCAGTCAGAAAAGCCAAAAGGCAATATTGAGGTAGGCTATTCAGTCCTTTTAATGCTTTTCCTGCCTCCAAATTTCAATACAGCATGTAATAATTAAGAAGAATAAAAACATTGCCGTGCTTACTTGGTTCTGCAGTTGGTTTAAGGAACTCTGTAGGGATAGTTCAAATACTTTTAAGATTGCCATATGTGAGTTCATAAACCTCATCAATAAATGAGGCTTCAAATTTCTCCAAATTGCCTCCAAATTTCAATACAGCATGTAATAATTAAGAAGAATAAAAACATTGCCGTGCTTACTTGGTTCTGCAGTTGGTTTAAGGAACTCTGTAGGGATAGTTCAAATACTTTTAAGATTGCCATATGTGAGTTCATAAACCTCATCAATAAATGAGTAGGTGATTTTTGAGTAGGAAATTATTTACTTACGACATTTGGGCGGTGGGCTCCATCCCCCCTCCTCACAGACACTTAATATAGAACCTTCCAAAGTAAAGGAATCCATACATTTATACTCTACTGCCTGTTTATCCCCAAATGTGTCCTGGTATTTATGGATGATAACAGCATCAGACACAAAAGCAGGTGCACCACATGAAGTTGCACTCTCTGTAAACAGGATGAAAGAGAGATGATGGTGAGTAAACAGTGCAGACCATCAGACAGACAGCATGTGCTTGAGATAAGAAAGACAACACACATACAAATGAAACGTTACTAAACCATCTTATATTAAACTGTCATTTGTTTTTGTTCATTCACAAAATAGACTTTTTTAAGCTTTATGCATTACTTTTGCAAGCACTTGTGCTTCATTTGTAAGTAAGCTATTGAGGAAGGCCCAGCAAGAGAGGATGTCACTAGGTTGGTGGTTCTGGTATTCTACACAAGTTTGTACCATCTCACATGTTTTTACTCATATTTTACAACATCCGACTTTGAAACAGAAACTTACTTGTACATGATCCTGTTGACCATTTTCCATCCTTGCATGTTAGTCTTGTTGAAGTGGTGGTGTTGTCTATTTCATATCCAGTCTCACATTCAATTAGATATTTTTGAGCTCCCAACTTTCTGGATTTAGCATTAGGGACATCAGGGGCAAAACAGTCACTTTTATCTGAAAAATTATTTAAACAATGTTCATCCATGTGTTGAAACAGAAAACATGTTCTTCTAATGTAAATTCAAGCATCAGGGACTTTTGGTACAGGACACAATGCTTTTCATATGAAAACAACAACAGCAAAAAATGCTTTGAAGGCTGAACTGAATCAAAATCCTCCAACTGTCTAGAAGGTAGAAAAATCATTATTTGGTTATTTGCAGAAAGTAGGCTGTATGTTCATAAATGTAGGTAGTATTTTTGAATGATGATTTGTGTTTCATGTGAAAGACTTACCTTTACATACAGGTTCAGGTGACCATATGCCATTAACACATTTGCTGGTACCCCACCATCCCTCTCCCCTTTTTTCATAATCCTTTTCACAGGCATATGCAATGTCACTGCCATCCTGATACATTTTTTTTTCTGGGACAAAATAGCCATTTTTCAAAGATGGTTTGGAGCATTCTGAACCTTGACCTAAGATTGGTTAGAAAAATGCTAATTTAGTTGGTGACAACGGTTAAATGAATGTTGACAGTTTCCCTAGAAGTTACCATATACAAGATATTTCACAAAAGTTTAAATTTCAGTGGTTAGAATATTCGGTTTACAAACAAGAAAATGTGTAGCTGTCCATCATCCGCCATTTACGGTTCATTTGAAGACATTTTTTATTTTAACAGGAGATAAATCCCATATTTCTGGAGACCTACAAGGCTTGAAGATAAAATAAACACACAGAAGTTAATGGAAGATGTGAAATGTAAAAACTCATACCCTCCGCCACCTCAATAGAACTAAACAGTAGAACGAATAGAAGACACCCTAGTCTGTCCATTTCATCAGAACGTAGAGAAGGATACAACCTGATACCAAATACCATTGCTTTGGTAGTGAGAACCATGCGTTGAGACATGTTGTTCAGTCCAAGTTAATCATTGTGCAAGCCCCTCCTGATAACAGGGCGGAAACGTTTAATCAAGTAAGCAGTGAATTTAGACCCAGAATAAGACTAATAGATTAGTCATTGATTTCCATCTCTTGTCCAACAGTATATTGTGTGTTGATTATTGTGTAAAAAAAAAGAAGTCCACTGAGGATATAACCTAGGTTTTGAAGTTTATGCACATTCATCAGTCAGCTGAATGGAGAGAGTAACATTTAGGACTCTAGTCTAGAACAATTAATAGATCAAAGACTTGGAAATGGTCTGCTGCAAAGTCTGAGATCTCATTTTGATGATGAATCAAACAGACAGGCAAAATGCAGATAAGAAACAACAGCTGGTATACTAAAAAAGGCAGGCGGATGAATACAAAAGGCTGTCCTTGTACATACATTTTCCTGGTAGCTTTCTTCCCAGTCTAGAACATACACACTGGGTAAAAAGGAGAAATACCTACAAGACTGCAAGCCAAGAACCAACATCCAGCCATATAGTAATATGAGAAAACTGTTTAAGAATTAGTAAGGTCAGAGTTGATCTACCGCTTAATATTGACATATGACAATGCTAAATCCTACTCCCACCTGGGTGTAGCTGGGTGCATGGTGAGAATCGTGTTTTCTTCTTTGCCTTCAACACCGTCCAGCCTAAGTTGCTGGGGGACAAGATGAGGCTGATGCAGGTGTAGAGCCCAACACATTTTGTTACATTAGTGGTCACGTTATTGCATCATTGGGCATTTATCACATTTCCAATCAATTTAAGTTGGAATTGTATTACACTTTCAGGCGTTATTCGGTTTTCAGGAAGTTATAACATTATTCAGGGTGCTACAGGGTGGAAGCCCCTTTAGTCTACTGTGTTGTTGACCATCTATAAATAAAATAAATGATTTTGATTGGGTTGTCTTTACAAAAACAATTGTATACTGTGACACTGAACTTTGGGAAATTGTATAGAAATTTAAATATTCGACAAACAGGAAAAGGTTCATTCAATATTTGGGAAAATCTGGTAACATTTATAGCTTTCCTGCAAAACAGATTGAGTCTTTTTGGCTCTTCAAATGCTTACCACCCACTGCTTTCAGAAAACTAAGCAGTTGAACCAAAGAAGACATCCTATTCTGCCCATTTATTCAGAAATGACACAAGAAGACATTCTAGTTGAGTAAATACAAATGTTCTTATTCAATCTAATGTTGGGTGGTGGTGGGGAGAAGGTGGTGTTCTGTTATTCAAGCTAATGATTGTCCAGGGTCCTTCCAGTAAATGCTTCCAAAAATGTACCTTGAAACCAAACTTGTGATGCTGTGTTTACTTCCAGTAGATAACTAAATATTCTGTCCTGACTTCATTCACCCAACAAACTATTCATTCTGAAGCCTGATTCCGTATTATATAAGAGTGCACTATCCACGTAGTTATTAATAATTTTCCAGACCAGATCATGTTTTCAGATGCATCTTAAGAAAAGTGGCATGAAGATGGTCACAGAACACTAGTTGACTCATTCATTTGTATAAGTAGATTTTTTTTTTACCACACCATCATCATTGTATACTTCCACATACAATGACACTTTAATACAGTATAGCAACAAAATACGAATTAGAAAAAGCCCTTTACCAGGTTTTTATTATCAGTCATCTCTAAACAAAAACAAAAAAGGTAAAGCAATGTTCCGTCATCATTCTGTTTATCCGCACAACAAACAAAACTAAGAGAAAATAAAGATACAGCATCGTCATGTGGCCCAGGAGGTGGAATAACAAAATATAATGAGAAGCAAACTCAAGATTGGAATTTACCTTCTGGAATATTGAACTCTGAACTAGGGTGAAAGACACCACTCGCTCAACCTCTGCAAACTCTGATCAAACACAGATCTATAAAGTCTCATATATACAACTAGGATCGCATGGAGCATGTGCATATTAGCCTGGACGGTCCACGGCTCAAACTGTACAGCTCTGTGCTCCACTATTCCACTTGGATGAAAAAGACTGTTCAATGTTAGGAAATATAAACACATCTTCAATTTACAGGAGGTCTCCTCCCCTAAGCTCAGCTGGCATTTCTTTGTACTACCAGTCTCCTGAAAGTTTTTCATCAAATATAGTACACCTGGAATTTGAAGGGTAATTCCATAGTTTTGCTAACATTAGGGGTAAGATTTGCACAGTTTCCTCACTTATTGTGCATCATGCCTGATTGTTAATCAAAGAACACCATTCCCATAACCTTCAATGTCAATCAAGACATCACATGCCTACAAGTTTGCAAACAATACAGACATTGATAAAAATGTGGTGGGCACAATGCATGTTCTGTGATGAAGCCCATGTTTCTGGCTTAATGGTGCTTCTAAAAAGACAGCTTCGGTTTTGGTTCTTAGCATGCAGTATGAAAGATTTCCAAAATGACTGAGGACACTATAGGTATCAGAAAGTACCTAATGACAAAGCATAGGTTTCCACAAACAATCTGGCATGATGCACACCAAGAAAGAAAAGTATGACATGTTCCTAAGCATCCAAAAACAAGAGGCCCCCCCCCCCCCCCCAAGATCCACCCTCCTCCTTGGCCACTAAACATGGCAAAGCATAGTACCACAGTATGCTGTTGTGCATTTAGAAACTAGTTTTGGTTTACCAACTACAGAACAACCTGGAGGACAACTTGGCCCCATCTCCCCTGTTCACCTCCAGATGGTCCACACTACATTTGTGTGTGTGTCCAGAAAAAGAAAAGAAAAAATGGACTGCAACTTTGGCCCATGGCACTAAGTCCTGTGATTGGCTGGATCTGGACATGCAGTGCCTCTTATGGACCTAAGTGCCGATGGGGAGGAGGGACACTGGGGTGTGACTGGGATCGCCCCTGGTGACTGTTCTTCTGTTTCAGATGGTGTCCTCAGTGAGATGCACAGGCTCCACATCAGGATCAGGCTGAAGGGGCGGAGACAGTCCCTCACTGCATCTCAGAACCTCAAGTGGGACTTGTGTTTCACCATGTATCTGTTGTGGAGGAGGACACAAAAAAATGAATGGGGTGACAAGTTAACCGTGATGCCTCTTGGTGGAGTCGAACCGCGAAAACACACACCTGTCTAGAGTTTCCCAAAAGCGCAGGAACACAGGCCGGTCCAGGTGACGCTTGTGGTGGCTCAGCTCCAGCACGGTCACGTCCCACTTCTGCACGTTGGGGTCGGTCTTTGCCTCGTCATACTTAAGGTGGAAGGCTCGGACTACAAATTGCAGACAGTCACAAACACGCAGAGCCAGACAGACACTAGTCACCTGGCACACTCCCTGGCTCAAAGCTTGAAATATAGTTCACGCTCCATTTTACAGGGGTCTCACTTTGAGAGCTAAAGGATGAAGTAAAAGAAGCGTGTAGTGTCGAATAGTGACTCACTTTTCGCAAAAATGTCCACAGGAGATCCGTCAGGAAGCAGCCAAGGCCAGCCTTTGAACTGCCAGGCCGGACCCTGCACAAATACTGCCACCACACGGTCCCTGCCAAAGAACAAGGACACAGGTCACAGACCCAACACAGAGCTAGGCAGAACAGATGTTCTGCAGAGTGGTCCATACTTGAGGCAAATCACAGTTGTCATTCATGAAGCGCGAGCATGCAGATCCACAAGGCCTCAGAGGATCTTCACTCCCATGTAGAAACAACTATGGAGACATGAGCTCTAGAAAACATGTGGCATTCAAAATGAAGAACCACTCCATTTGAGACACTTTAAACATTGGGATCTTTGCGAAAGAGTCACGGCTGCAGCTGTAAAAACGTTCTACCCATATAAAAAGCTAGCAATGTCCATTTACTTTTGGCCAGCAGCCAAAATGAAATGTTATCTGACATTAGTGACAAGGTGCATTTTCCTTGCATTTGATAGGTCTGGTGTTGTGTGTTGGTGCTCGTTGCTGGTGTAGGTCTGGTGTTGGGTGGAGGTTGCCTCACCAGTCTTGTGGGGCCAGTTTGAGGGGCTGGTCGATGACCCGATAGGGCACGGTGACGCTGAGGGTGGCCCCCCCGGGCTGGAGCTGGTCCTTCCGTCTCTGGAGCAGAACCTCGTTGTCTCTCTGGATGCCCTGCTTCTTCTTCTCCTCCGATGTTACAAACCTGCCGGGGCAGAGACAGAGAGAGAGACAAGGACAGAGAGACAGGGACAGAGACAGAGAGACAAGGACAGAGAGAAAGACAGAAAGAGACAAGGACAGAGAGACAGGCACAGAGAGAAAGAGACAGGGAGAGAGAGACAGGCACTGATAATCCAATGGTACTTAACTGTCATTTAACCTTAGATAGCCATGCCAACGGAGCACTGGCCAGTGTGTGGTGGTCTCAGGTAAAGCCGGGTGAATCTGCTACCTGCTGATTGTGTCAGCTTGTCAGATCAGGGGGATCTAGGGCTCCTGGTGGAGAAGTGCTTGGAGCTCATTTGCAGTCAGTCAGACTTTGAGCGCTCCCTCTCTGATCCAGGGGCTGCCCTCACACCTTACTTACCCTCTCAGACAGAACACCAGCTTTCATTGAACTTTGAGGGGTTTGAAATGTCTTTTCTATAACGCTTCAAAAAGGCTAAAACCAAAGTCCCTCTCCCCTCCCCTCTTAGATATCAAGATAACAAAGAGCAGTGTGCCTCCCCTCAGGATCTAGACATCTTCACCTGGGGTGGCAGGAGGTAAATGTAGGGTGACCAGGATGCGTGGAGGGACGGTGTGACCCAATGCCATCATTAAATATTATAGCATAATAGTTCAAATATTCCCAATAATGATAATATTCATATTACTGAATTAAATGTACTATAAAAGTAGAATTGTGTGTATATATATCTATATCTGTTTTATATTGTAAATTATTTGCTTACTTTATATTTTATTTTATATTTTTTATTGGTATTGGTAAACTTGTACCTTTAGTATAGTTAGACCACAAGTTTTTAGGATGCCTATATATTTAATGTATGCACATTCCTGCCAAAGTAAATTCCTTGTCTGTGCAAACTTTCATGGTGAATAAAACTCGTTTTGCTTCTGATTTTCGCATGGGGAGATTCCTGCCACTCCAGCTGGGGAGGAAGCTGCCAGCCCTTGAATTTGCTAGTGCCCGCCCCCACGTCCACCTGTAGCTCCTCCCCCATCCAACCACAACAGGAGACGCTTTTCCACCCTCCCCCCGCCACCACCCAACATGACAAGGATTTATGAGCCTTGTTAAACAGCGCAATAACAATTAAAACCACTGATGCCTACAGTGTGTGAGGTATCCAGACCACCTCGATCTGAACGTTTCATGTCTTAGCTTGGCGCTCGAGCTGCAGAAGCTATTAATCCTAATAAACACACACTGTCTATGTGGTATGTAATATAACTGGAGGTGGTGTGTACATGCATGTACAAAAAACGAGTTGAGTGCAATCCCACTTGAACCATATGGACTAAATCAGGGGTACTCAATTAGAAACTCAAAAGGTCCACTCACCAAATTTCCATCCAGTTCAGGGTCCAGAACAGTGATGTTTTTTTGTCAGTGTTTTGGGGGTAATTCTGTTCAAAGTGTCTATGTTTGTGTCATAGTAATGTTTCAGGTTACAACTTTTGACAAGGGCAACCGTCTCATTGCAGATTAAACACGGTTTTACATCGGTTTTGTACTCCCCATTGGCAACACAAATGCATAATTATTGTCAGTCCATTCTGTATGAAATTTTAGATTTTCTGAATCAAGTTTTTTTTTGTTTTTTTTTTTTAATAAGATCTGGCTACTCGGAACACGCTTGTTGTATTTGTATTTTTTGAGTAAAACATAAATATTTAAATCCCCATTATTGCAAACACCCATCTCACAATAATATTAACACACCCCATTACCCCTGCACTTCTGAACTAGACCGACAAGTTCCTTTAGCAGTTCCAGAGATTTTGGACACACATGATCACCAGATGGCGACATACAACATTTTGCATCTTGACCAGATCCCTGTGCCAGCCCTGGTCCAAACGTGGCCACTCACTTGAGGTCCTGCAGGAGTTCCTTGGCGTTCAGCATGGTGATGAGGGACGTGGTGGCTGCTGGGATGATGACGATGGGGGTACGAGAGCCTGCGGGCAGCAGGAGAAACACCTCTCAGTGACAACTGTCCATCCGACCACACAACTGCCACGGAACACTCATCTCGGAATTTTCATCAGAACGGGCCAATGGGGTTACAGGATCAGGAAAAAGTGTGCTGTGTAAGGGTGCATACCTTTCTTTTGATTTGGTGGTGGTCTGGCTTGGGACACTAGAGATGAAAACAGGACAAAAATATATAAATAAAAAAACAACCTTACAGGTTCATCCGAGTAGGAAATACCTACATTCCTTAGCTGGAAAAAGTGTAAAGCAACACATTTCTTATGTAGGCCTTTGCACATCCTACCATACACACCTGGTCTGGGGACGGGCTGCAAGGCTGGGGTCTGGGCCTTCCTGGCTGATGCACCCTCCTGTGGAGAAAGAGAGCAGGAAAGATGTTGTAAATCAGTTACGAAATCAGTTACAGTCTGTGGGATATTGGTGGTGCAGTTTTATCAATTCCTAACTGTGCTTACCAAACTTTTTAAATCTTTGCATATCTTTTCAAACTACTTTTGAACTTTCACTGTTCCCTGTTACTACCATTTCCGACAGTTCAAAATGATAAGTCTAGATACCAAATCTCTCAAAGCCCTCCACAGCAGATGCAACTCTTAACTGTTCCATAAGCAATGAAATGGCCCAGTTCAAGCTCCAGTAGATGAGACATTACATCAGTTCTAAAACCCAATCCATTGGTAACCTATGCCTCAGTTATATCATTTTAAAAATGTTTTCATTTTCTATCATTTGAGGTCTGAACTGTTGTGGAAATGAATTATTTGATTGTCAATAACTCTGTTACAGTTTTTCACAATTGCTAAAACACTAAACCCCCTTCTCTGAATCAAATGTTGAACTAAACCAATTTGTCAAATCAGACACTTTTGGAAAAACTCTAAACACATTCTCAGTCACTAAAAACATTTGGTCTGAAGCACTTGTGTTGCTAAATGGTAAACACAGGCGGCAAACAGTAAACACAACTACAACACAGTTGTCATCTGTAAAACGTGATGATTCAATTGTTCACACTTGTTTCTAATGCTGGTTTGGGACAATGTCAGCTTTCACCGTTGTGTCTGTAAACGAGAATGTTTGCCTTCCACCATACAGCCCTTTTCTCAATGCAATTGAAGAGTTTTTTTCTCTGCATGGCGGTGGAAGGTCTATGACCGAAACCAATGTACCAGGGTACATTTTCTACAGGCAATGGAATTGGCCTGTGGTGACACAGGTGTGGAGTGTTTTCAAGGCTGGATCCAGCACACCAGAGGGTTTTTACCCCGTTTATTCTTTGTTGACAGTACCAAGTTGTGATGGTTACTGTAATATTTTCAAATCAAATTTACTGTATTTGTTAAGCCCTTTTTAACAAGCAATGACACAGAGGGCTTCACATATGCCCATAAAAGTGCCCCTCAGCCAACCTCAAGCTTCAAGGAAGACAAGGAAAAACTCAGGAAAAACTCACTAGAGGAGAAAAGAATTGAAGAAACCTTGGGAGGAGCAATTCAGTGAGGGATCCCCTCCTCCAGACAAGGTTGGTGAAAGAGAGGTGCAGAACACAGGCTAAACAGTCATACATCAGGGAAGTGTCAATGGGAGTTGAAACACCAAAATCCAGTGTTCCAAAATCCCAAATATATATATTTTTTTATTGCTACAGTAAATGAATTTACTGTGTAAACTTAAACAAATTATTCTTTTGACATGCCCTGGATGCTGTGTTATAAAATAGTTTGTGTTGTGTCTGAAGATTGCTCCATAGTGTTTATATATTGATTGGTTGCGTTTATGATCTGAAAGCATAGTTTGATTTTTAACACAGGTTAAATGGTTTAAGGGTGAGTTTGATTTTGCCAGAAAAGTCAGAGGTTTTGGAAATTGTGTTTGAATATTTGGTTTTGTGTTGGTTTTGAGAAAATGGTTGACCGTTTGAAGAAATGTGTTTTAGCAAATGGGAAAAACTGTAATGACAAATATGAATAGTTACGAACAAAAACCCTTCACGGTCCAATGCACTTAATTCAAATCTTGGTGGTGACAGTATATGCCATCAAAACCACTAAGAACCACTGATCTAAAACATGCATGACAGGGGTTCCCTGAGGACTAGGATTGGGAACCCCTGCATTAAGTCATGTTTACACTTTCACTTTAAAAAATTGCCTTGGAATGTATGTAACTTAAATGTCAATTGATTGCTTTTCAATTAACTTCATTAGATTTGGCTCCAATTTAAGTAGAGAGCACATTAGGCTAGCCACACAGTATTGTGTGCCTTCAGTGGAATGTATTGCATGAATAAGATTCATTTGCATTGGAATTAGGTATACTTGAACATACTCTATGATTTCCATTTTCTGAATGACACCAGAAAAGGACAGTTTACTTCAGTGTGCATGATGTCATTGATGCTATCCAAAATGGAGAAAGTGAAGTTGACATGTAATCAGACACCAGTGATTCGAATGATGAAGAGGTTGTTGAAAATGTTGAGGAAGTGGAAAATGAGAATCAAAGACCCACTGATTGTCCAACTAATGATGATGATGGTAAGGACATCGAGCAAACCAACACAAGTCAACCAAACCACAACATATGCGCTGTCAAGTGGTATGACAACAGGGCAGTCACAATTGTATCATCCTTTGCTGACATTGATCCTGTGCAAAAGATTCAACGCTCGAACAAAAATAATTCTACATTGAAGTTGAGAGACCATTTGTGGGTGAATACAACAAATACATGGGCAGTGTGGATTTGCTGTACTCATTTGCAGCCAAATACAGGTTCCTCACGAAATTGTGCCACTGATACAGTTACATCTTCTGGCACACTTATCAGTGCTGTGATCAACACCTGTCACAAACGGGACTGCAAGGCTCTCAATATTCCCCCCAAAAAGATGTTGAACAGGAGACTGTTTCAGGCGTAACTAGCTTCCTCTCTCATCCTGACAAACACAGCTGTCACACCAAGGAGAGGGCGGCCATCTTCAGCCAGTGGGAGCCCTGTGACGTCGATAACTGTGACACCTCAGAGACCTGTGACTGCTTAGAAGAGACCATCCTAAAGTAATGGGGGTCCACCAAATGAGGTCCCAGCCAAGAGGGCATGTGAACCACCAACGGATGTGCGTTGGGACATGGTCGCATATTTCCGGTGAAGACAACGAGAGGACACTGCAGACACTGCATAAAAGGATATTTTAATACGCTCTGCAGAAATTGTAATCTCCGTCTCTGCTTTTCAGAGGAAAGGAACAGCTTTTGGGACTACCATAGCACATGAACAATGGACTCCGGGATCTTTGAAGTTTTCATTCTGTTTTATAATATTTATCCAGTGTTTTATTTTTATTTTATATAAATTCTGATTCATCTAAATATGACTGTTGGATGATTATTATTAATGACATGTACTGTAATAGTGCTATGTAAGCAATCCACACTCCAAATTAACCATTAGTTGTTTTGTGTATTTGTTCTGACAGTTGCATTATTACGTTTTCCTAAAAACATACAAAAACTTTTTTTGAATTAATCCTTCATTATCTTTATCAGAAGACTCTTGCAACATCTGACTTGGAAAAAAAATCTCTTACATCCCCATATTGCAGAACATTCACACCTGTGCCTGAACAATGCACCATGCATGCAACCCCGACATTCCAAAACATTTACATTTTTCCCTGAACAACCATCCTACAAAGCATTCCACAAACAGTATTTGCCTTGTGCAACAAACAGAAATTTGGGCAAACAAGCAAAGTCCAGATAAAAATAATAATAAAAAAGAAAAGAAAAAAAGAGCTGACCATCAGACCATACGCATCATACACACAGCCCCCTGCTCCTCATCAGCCCTCTCCTCCCCCTCTCCTCAGCTCCATCCTCCCCCTGGCCCTTCCCACTGAACACCGGCAGAGACAGAGTGCATGCCTGCAGACGAGCATGCCGACACAGAGAGCACAATATGACTGGCTTAGAGGCGAACGTTGAAAAGGAGGAGGAAAAAAAAGGAGAGTGAGAGACCGAGAAGAGGTAGACATTCATCGCTCCATCCTGGCAAGTGTGCAGAGTCGTGAAGCCACTGAAGCACAGGGAAGGGGGGTGGGGGGATCTCAGGCTTGTGATGCAGCCTCAGAGCAGCAGCATGGCGTTAGCAGGGAGCATCACAGCACACAGCCTCAAGGGATGACACACCACGCAGCGACTGCAGCGCGGGCGGCTTGCTTTACTTCACATGCACACACCACAGAGGCATCACCGCCCAAGAATTTGCCACGATAAGAATTTCACAAACGAGCAACATTCCACTCAAATGGTGGCTCACTCTCTCACCCTCGGCATGAGATCTGGAGGACATCAGTTGCTAGCACAGTAAGGGAGGAACCGAGAGGGGAGTGGCAGAGGAAGGAAGCAGATGTATACAACGGAGATGCCCGCAACACAGGTAGTGTGACCAGTTTATAGGCACAGTGGGATAGGGGTAAGGCTATAAACATGACAAAACCACTTCCTTTTGAGGAGTAGCAACGACGACAGCCAACGAGTACAGGAGTCAAACTAACGAGAGGGCTAATGAAAACCCATCTACCTTCTGGCAAGTCTTAATGGTTCAGGTACGTACCGCGTGTAGCACCAGCTTGCGGCGCGCCCCCTATTCTATAGAAGCTGACCCATGTACGTCCGTCAGAAGGACATCACAGAAGAGATTCTGCATGCATTTTACCCACTGATTGATACTGATGATCTGCACTGGCAGCATTGTCTCACAGATTACGTGTGTGTTTGCACATTTCAGGTCATAGGCTACATCCAAGAGAGTTAGAGCTTTAAATGACCATGCTCCTCTGTGAGATCTCACACACAGCCCTTTGTCTAGAGCTGCGGGGGGGGTTTAAATAGTCTGGAGAAGAACTTGGTACAATGTCAGAGTACACACCACTCCAAGGGGCTGGTGGCCCACACACAGAAACTAGAAAAGGCACCTTTAAAGCAATCTGATACAAGACGATTCTTTGAGGCAATGGGCAGGCACATGAGTAGCCACAGGAACTTGGCTGGTAAAATGAAAGCACATCACCCTTCCTCATGGATGACTAGATTAAGATTGCCTGAGCCAAACTGTGCTGGACCTCAGATGGTAGTTAAAGGTTGCTTGAAATTATTATATTGATAATTATATAATGATTATATTGACCAAAATGATTTTTTATGTTGATATGGTAAAAAAAAAAAAAAGCAACTAATTGGAATCGCGTGCCTCCAGGCTAGGTGATGACGCCAAAGCGTACTAATTGTTCGTTTTGAAGAGTCAGAGCCAATAATAGCCATCCTATGGCTCTGCGTAGAGCTAGCTGCTAGAACTATGGTGCTGCTAGCATGCAGCGCGTCTTACAGCTATGTAGCCTGCATACATGTGGTGGTAAAACGTATTGGGCAAAATTAGCCGAGATAATATCTCTGAATACTGGAAAAGCAACGCAGTCAGATTACCTCCGTGAGCTTCGTATGCTCGGAATTTTCACCGCCAAGTACTTATTTAGTGTGGTGAAAGCGAACGACTTTTCAGCGCAGCTAGCTAGCTTAACGAGGACGGAAATGTAATTACGTTACATTGCGTTTACTCAGCCAAGCTAAATAAGGTATGTTTGTTGTCAGTTAGTGAGACTGTTACTATTATGTCCCTCCACCCCCGCTTTAATAACTAACGTTATAATTATTACTAAATTCATCAAATTACTGTTTAAACTGTCAGATGCATGATTCAAAAATCAATTTGAAAAATCTGCCAATCACGGACGATCGTTATGGTAAAACCGTTTTGGCTGTAATGTCTTGGAACATGCATTACAGTGGGTAGTTACGGTTTCTGTCACGTCCTTGTCATCTCACACCCAACTAACTTCGTATTTACAAAGATGCATTCTCTCATTAATTTAAAGGGGAAGATCACACCAGCGTTACTCAGGAAGCCCAGCACAAGAGCCTTTATTTCACACCATTCTGTCATCTGGAATCAGGGTTTGGTAGCAGGCGGCAAACTCGACTGTCACCATGCAGTGGAGGCGGCGCCACTGCTGCACACACATCGCTGGCCTGCTGTCTCTCCTCTCACTCCTGGGGGTTCTGCTCATCCTGGGTCATCAGGATCTGCTGACTGGTTCAATGTGGTGGAAAGACTACCCTGTGGTGGACTCGGAAGGCAGGGGACCCCACACCAGTGCCAGAGGAAACCATAGCTCCAAACAGAATCTGTGGAGGGGTGTTCTGGAACCGCCTGCGGGTCCAAAGGCTGGAACCAGTTCCAGCCTCCATCATGAGGACTTCTCTCCTCAGGGGGTGACAGGACCAGACAGCAATGCTAGCAGCAGAGAACAAGCTCTGGGAGACCTGCTGATCTCTGAGCCCTGTCCTTACATTATCAATGAGCCTGAGAAGTGCCCAGATGGGCAGCCGGACCCCTTCCTCGTGCTGCTGATAGCTACGGAGATCCAGCAGGTTGAGGCCCGAGATGCCATCCGGCAGACCTGGGGGAACCAGAGCGTGGCTCCAGGGCTGGGCTTCGTACGCCTGTTCCTGCTGGGGGTACGAGAAGGAGAGCTGGGCCGCCAGCTGCAGAGCCTTCTGGAGGCAGAGAGCCAGCTGCACCACGACATCATCCAGCAGGACTTCTTGGACACCTATAACAACCTGACCATCAAGACCCTCATGGGAATGCACTGGGTTGCCACGCACTGTCCACACGCCAGCTACATCATGAAGACGGACAGCGACATGTTTGTCAACACGGACTATCTCATCCACAAGCTGCTGCGACCAGAGCTGAAGCCCAAGAAGGGTTACTTCACGGGCTACCTCATGAGGGGCTTCGCGCCCAATCGTAACAACAACAGCAAGTGGTACATGTCCCCTGAGCTCTACCCTAGCAAGAAGTACCCCACCTTCTGCTCAGGCACAGGGTACGTTTTCTCAGGGGACCTGGCAGGGCGGATTTACAGGGTGTCGAGGGGAATCCGACGGCTGCACCTCGAGGACGTTTACGTGGGCGTCTGCCTAGCCAAGCTGCGGGTTGAGCCCACACCTCCGCCCAACGAGTTCCTGTTCAACCACTGGCGGGTGTCCTACTCCAGCTGCAAGTACAGCCACCTCATCACCTCGCACCAGTTCCAACCCAGTGAACTGCTGAAGTACTGGCACCACTTGCAGAACAACAAACACAACGCTTGCATCAACTCATCGAATGACAAGCTGGGTAGGTTACGTAAGAGTCCACCTCAGGGCGAAAAGCTCTCTAAACTATAGACAACAGGACAATGTGGGGCCCAAGTTTTGGGGGACATAAGTGCCATAGGGGTCTGAATAAGTCTAAATAAAAAGGTATTGTATAAAGCACCAGTTTGGTTCATGTCATTTGAAAGCATGGATGTCAATTTAGAAAGAGACAGTGCTGGCTAGAAAAGCTGTGTAACTTTTTGAAAATGTGAATATTTGGTATACCATAGCATCCAAGTTTGTTCCATGAGTTGATGTTGTATGAAAATACAATGGATATTGTTGATGTATTATTAGGTTAACTTGATCAGAAAATGAAGGATTGGAATTCAGACCTGAAGACAGGGAGTTACTTTTTTCCCCTCTTTTACACCCTTTTAAACCTCACATGGTGAGATGAAAGTCTTTTACACATCCTAATTTACAAGTATGTTGGAGATTCAACAAATGTTAAAATATTTTTTGTGTATCTATATTATTTTACTTCAGCCTTAAACCTGCATCACAGGTAAAATAACATAGTGCTCTACTACAGTGATTCTCAACCCTGGTCCTCAGGTACCCCCTGTCCTGCATGTTTTAGATGTTTAGATGCTCCAACACAACTGTTTCAAATAAAAGGGTTGTTATCTTGCTCTGTACAAGCCTGATAATGAACATGCATTTGAATCAGGTGTGTTGGAGCAGAGAAACATCTAAAAGAAGCAGGACAGGGGGTCCCTGAGGACAGGGTTGAGAACCACTGATCTAAAACATGCAGGACAGGGAGTACTTGGACTAGGGTTGCAAAATTCCGGGAATATTTAAAGTTAGAAACTTTCCACAGGAATTAACGGGAATATACGGGAATTAACTGGAAATGTTGGGGTAATTTAACTATATTTACTTTGTCATAAGCAGACATGCATGCAAACATTCATAATTCAAATTTTAAAAATGACTTTTTTTACATTTTGTGAGTATTAGTTGCCCAACTCGCGCTTATTGATGGACTCCTAAAGCCACGAATAATCGAGGTGATTGTGTACTTTTGTGCGGACATAGACATCTTACTCTCACTGCTGTAAAAAATTAGTCTACTGTAAACAAATAAACTTGGTATTAAAATGAACATAACTTCAGTTTACCAAGTAATCAATATGCTAGGTCAGAGGTCTTTTACCCTGGTCCTCAGGGACCCCCTGCCCTACATGTTTTAGATGTTTCCCTGCTCCAACACACCTGATTCAAATGGATGGTCGTTAACAGGTTTCTGTATAACTAGATAACGACCTATTGATTTGAATCAAGTGTGTTGGAGCAAGGAAACATCTAAAACGTGCAGGACAGGGGGTCCCTGAGGACCAGGGTTGAAGACCCCTGTGCTCTGTAATGACAAGTTCACTTTCTACATGAACTAGTTCAGTTCATAGTTTACACATTTTAAAATGAACTAGTTCAGTTCATAATTTAACATTTTAACTAAGTTCACAGCTCCAAACATTTCTTTCAATATGTTGCGAGCTATAATAAAAATCTGTTTGCAATACCGCTCTTGGCCTCTATGCAATTCAGCGCTCTCACACTTGCCAGGCATAAGGCTGAAACGTTCAGACTCAACACTGATGACAAAGACTGTTCCCAACCAGCTGCATTCAGGATGCAGCTGAGCTAGGCATTCTCAACTACATTTAAGTTCCCTGTTATATGCTTTTGCAAAAAACTTTGGCCCTTTTTTTGTTTTTCAACATTCCCAAAATTCCCGAGCCAAAATTCCTGTGGAAATTTTCCGGAAATCTACCGGAAACTTTCCGCCCCTTTGCAACCCTATTCAGGACACACCTCACATTTCAACAAGCATGTGAGTTATGCCAGAGGCTAATTCAAGCTTTAATTGTTGTTGATATCATATATGACATTATCAACAACTGCAAGGCAGTAGCTGCGATAATGCAACAATTATGATTTTTTTGATTAAAAGAACACTAAAGCGATCTAATCCCCAAACATTGAAATGCTGAGTCACGTGTCCCAAACCCAAGAGGAAGAGATGGAACTGGTCTTACCGTCACAGACTTCAGTGTCATGCCGTGGTAAGTGCCCATTGTATCAATCTTAAAACCTTCCGTTTCTGGGGAGACCAAGAGAGAGAGAGAGAAAAATAAAAAAGATTGTAGCCTTCACCAATTCTAATAAGTATACATGTTAAAAAGATATGTAGTTTCATATGAAACTTTGTGACATAATTTCTCTGGGACAAACTCATTAACATCAATATGACGTGCTTCCACTCACCCTCTTTTCCTTTGAATCTCTCTTGATCATAACGGTTATAGGCTGCTGGGACTGGTTGTTTGTTCCTTGTGGACGGGTCCTTGGGGGAGAACAGAGGGTTTGGCCTTAATATACTTTTTCATCCAAGATTTATTAAATGTACACAATACACTAGGAATACTATTTTATTACTGCATTCAACAGTCCTTTGAGGTGTCAACTAAACACTGACCTTCAAGATCACCCCAAATTCACTTCTAGCACATTTTTTTATTTATTTATTAGTTAGCCTATTCATAATTAAATGGAGCTCAATACTGGTGAATGAATGTTCCTGGTTTTCTTCCAATGCAGAATGTCATCAGTGGTTGTGTGCATAGGAGTATGTTGAACAGGGTTCCTCTTACCACCTGAGTGGTGCTCTGTGCTGGTCTCTGCTCAGGGGCTCGGCCTTCCTCTCTGGCCTTCACTGACTGAAGGATGGCAAAGATGTTTTTGGAAAAGTTCTGCAAAGAAATGAAGATTTCTTACAATTGGGCCCACATTTGAAACACACACTTATAATGATGTGGGTTTAAGTCACAAAGTTCACAGCAGCAGCTATACATTTCCTTGAAATAGTACTGCCATCCACAGGTACAACAGAACACTGCATTGTGTATGTTTGGTGGCAGTGAAAACAGACACCATTTTAGATTTGCTGTAGACGTGAGAGAGACCTAAAATTAGGATAGGATAGAGTATTAAATTGTCACGACTCAAACCTTTCCTGTGCTCTGGAGGATCGTGGTGCGGGTTCTCCACACCCTCTCCCTGCTGACAATGTCTCTGGTGACGTCCACCTCTGCATCCACAAAACTTCTCTGGTTCTGGGTAATGTCATCATCCAGGTCTGTTTTGATTGTGGAGCGCTTCTTGGCCATAATCTTGGCCTTGATGGCAGCAATCTTCTCCACAGACATGGCCTCTGACAGTGACCTAAATTCAAAGACATTTACATGTTAGAGGATAAGCAAATTTTCTGATGTGAAAAGCCAAGTGACTTTAATACAATTAATTTCAATATTGCTTTGCGTAAATTCACACTGGTCATGTCATGAACAGATAACAATCAGAGATGGGAAAAAATTAATCAAAGTATTTTTATACAAAATACCCCTCAAATAAATGTATTAAAATAAACTACAAAATACTGGTGCCAGAAAATGTAACAAAATACAATGAATGTTTTTTGTATTTAAAATATAGGAAATACAGAAGGGATTTTCAGTTTTCTCAGAATTTGGTATAGCAGAGCATTCATGTTTGGACTATATAATGTACACAAAGCTCTGGTGAACGCCACAAAAATAAATAAGTCACAGAATGTCAGTGTAACTAAGCCAAGCTATTAAAACAACAACTTGATTGATTATGTTACATAATTAATATACATGTATATATATATATATTTTTATTAATGGGACTTAACAGCCCATAAACTCACAAACTTCGATATATTTAGAGTATTTTAAATACAAAATTACTCCACTCTAAAGTTTTTTGTTACAAATTACATTAGATTTTTTATCGGCCCTATCAAAATGAAATTACAAAATAGTCAAGAGTATTGAAATTCGTATTTCAAACACAAGTAATTGAAATACTGCCCATCTCTGATAATACATCGATTTTGGAGAGTGCCTTTTCTTTGTGTACAAATGGAGGGCAGGGAATTGGTTACCTGCTTTGTAGCACTAATTAAGAAGGTCTTCCCTTTATTCTTGCCTAGTATCTGGCATGAGCTGCACTTAAGTAATACCAAGTAGGACATATTTCTGTTCTCATTAAAGTACCAACTACAGTGGGAGTACCAATGTTGGTGTTAATATAGAATAATTATTGTTAAGTTACTGTGCCAGATGCAGCCCTTTTAAGACAAGACAACCTTTTGATATTTTGTTAGGAACAAAGTTGGGTGGGTCCTGAGGTGATTTGTCTGTTCAGTTGATTAGGTATACCGCTATAACCGTGGCATTAGAACAATGCTGGAAAAGACCGCTGTCCCGTCAGAATGCCTCCTACCTGATCTGGTCTGTCTGCACGATGCCCTCCTTGTGGCCCTCTAAACGAGCAGCCAGACGCTCTTTGTCCAGACGCACGCGTTCTTCATCCTACGGAACAAGACAACTACACAGTCACTGAAAGTTGAATCTGATACTTTTCAAAATGTTGTGCCAAGTAAATTCTATTGTGCTGGTTATATCAGCACAGGGTAAAAAATATAAATATATAGTTTGTCCTTGTTTTTTTTTTACCTCTATCCTTGGTTTTTTGGCTTCAGATGATACTTCATCTGCAGCTCTTTTGACTGCAGACAAAAACAAATAGACCATTGGTATTTAATGGGCAACTTTGGACACCAAAAAATACAATTCTTAGACATTAGGGGGGGGGGGGGGGGTTAGAATACTTCACATTTATTGATGTAACACCAGTATACCTTGTGTTGGCCGTTGCAAACCAATCTCTATGGGGGCACTTCTGTCGATACTCGTTGATGTAGCTGGGGGGAGAAACTGTTTTATTTAACATACATATTCATAAAGGGAAGCTTAAGTCAGAAACAAATCTGTTTTATTATATGCTTACAGCTCTCCCCGTTGAGGTAAGACAGCAAGCCCTTTCGATCAGGTCTTCTAACAACAGGAATGTTTTCTGTCTAGGGGGGGACAACAAATATTGCATTTCCTTTAAGAACAGTTGCAATTACAGAAAAAACTTTAACTTGGTCAGTCCAATGAGGATGCTTGAGACTTACTGCTGCTCTTCGCACATACGACGGGTGAGGAAGATGCACATTGTTGAGCAGGAAAAGAATTGAGTCAAGAGTATAATACTCTTTGGGCTGCCCCTCCTTTCCAGTTCTGTAATTAGAAAGCATAATTTGAGATACATTGTGAAATACTTTTTGCCAACCATCACGGTAATACCTCTCTAATACAAGTGAGCCATCATGCCTGCTCACTACTAACATTAGCTAACAGATGATGTATGATTATAAAATACTTGATGACAAACGTTTCTGCCATACCATCGTTTTCAATAAATATGAGCGAGCTACAGTAGCATGAAAACATGATCCTGCAGTAGCCTATGTAACGTCGTTTGCTCGCACTGTGCTTTACTTTACAGAACTTATTCGCTAGGATAGCAAGTAGCCAAACAACTAACTTAGGAACTCATTTTAAAGTCAGTCTGCTGCATAATAATTCATTAGCAGAATTTCACAACCTGGCAGTGTCAAGGTTGAAACAGAGACACGGGGGAAAATATATTTTTTGTTAGCTGTAGCTAGCTAACTAACTAACTTGCAAACACATGATGATAGCATACAGCCTTCACTGGCTACATGAGATCATTCAATTATTTTCAACTAAAGATGACCTGTCATGCCGCGTTACTCAACAACGCTCTAGAATGACAGGGGATTGTGGTAAGAAATTAAAAAAGAGAGGGTTTATATACACGCTTTGCTGGTATAGTCAATGCCGATGTATTGAGCATCACAATCGGGCTTGGATCTTGCAAACAAAAGCGCCACTGCTCTCAAGGCAGCAACCGGGGAAACCGTGGGAATGGGAGGTTATATAAAACGAAAGCCCAATCTCGCTCACTTACTAGTACACCAGCGAACATTCAATTGGCTAGCTAGCTAAGCTATCTAAAGATCACTGGCCCATTGATAGTCTACATTTGCCAAACGAATGAAAAAGGACATACCCCCAAATGACATAATTGGTCTTCACATTTTTTGGCCACGAAAACTCTCCAAATATAACCTCATCTCCTTTAGCAACAATTTCCTTTTTCTGGATGTTGTACTGGCGAAGAACACTCAATACGTCCGCCATCTTCACTTGTCTTCATGAAGTGTGATTACAAGGAAGGCCCTCTTCGTTATCAACGGTGCAGACTCGCAAATTGCCTGTCTGATATGTACGACTAAATTGGATGCAATGCAGCAATATTTTTAATATATTTGATATATGTTAAACTATTCTAATTACATTTGAATGAGTGCCACAGAAAGTAATGTAAACATGTTTATGAAGCACTTTATTTGGGTACTATTATGGGGGTGTAATATGTGGATACACAACAATATTTAATTCAAACATGTACCTATACAGTAGTGAAACAATCGATTTCTCAAAAGCTTTCTTCAACTGTCGCCCTTCACTGAACATAGCATATAGCCTTATATTACCATCATACTATTTTCAAAGCTAGGATTTTTCAGAGTAAATTATGTGAACATGGTCAATGCAAAGCTTGAAATAATTAAAGCCATCACAGTTACATAGTATGCGTTTCAAGTTTTCTGAATGGAATACGAAACCATGAAGTTATGTATTTTTTCTTTGTAAATTCTAATGACTTTCCATACCAACTTGCCTCTAAAGTTAAAGCATTTGACTATTGTTGCATTTTTCTCATTCAACATTGGAGGAAATATAAAGCATTGAGTTTAAAATCTATTGTTTTTTCATAGTATTACAAAATGTACAATACTTTCAGTTATTATATTGTATTGAAAATGTTGCACAGTGAACACTACACAGGAACATACACTTTTTGCATATACTGACATTCTCATGTTAGTACAACTTCTTTAAAGTCATGTAGAAGGTTCTGTGCTCATAAGCAGCTTAAGTCTTCTGTTAATGGACCTTGTTTTGACCGTTGACCACATAACATTTGATAATGCACAAAAATAACTACATGGCAAGAAAATCCATCTCTGACTGAAGAATAAACTGCCATATAAAAAACCCAAAAGGTTCCAATCATCCTTGTCATATGTTTTCAAAAGTGCATATAGTTCTGCCTTCCTAGTCACAGATAGTATGCAGAGTTGTTTTATATGAGTTTTCATTATCAAAATTACATTTAGTCCAATACCAAAATCCTATAAATAAGAATTAAACTTTAGTGCTTGTACATGAACAATTCTCTACGCTGTTCAGAATAGTTAACGTAATCACTCAAGGACTTTTCCAAGAATATGAATGGTAAACAATGTTTAGCTTATTTTTCAGTCATCAAATGCACTTTTGCTCAATCTAAACCCATTGTAACAATGAACAGCTACTCTACAACCAAGTAACACACTCCATAGGTTTACAAAAATATTCTACATTGATATATAACTAGCTAGAAAAACATATCATAAAGACTAGCAATAAAAGTGATAAACTCCAATTTAAAATACTGGTGCCATCCAGTGATTGGTTCTATGCTCATTTCATTTACAGTAATGTAATTGAACTTGGTGTCAAATCCAATCATCATAGGCAAAAAGTGAATTGCTTTTGAGTTCCTCACAAAGTTATATGTGTAGTGTATATTCAATACTTGTCTTTTAGTATGATGCAATGGTGTATTATTCAACCATGGCAGTGGTCCCTATAGCAATTTCAGGTAAGCGCACACATTTTTGTTCCAGCCTGCTGGACACAATTATTTTAATCAACGTTAAAAAGGTTAGTTCATTTTGAATGAGTTCCGATGCCATGACGCTTTGTAAGCCTAGTGCCATTTAGCCATTTCTTCTCTCCCACTCTGTCAGCCTTGTACTTTTTGTACACTGTCCAGACACTGTTTATTAGATATGATCCAGGGCAACATTTCGAATGATGTCAACTGCTCCAAGATCAAAGCCACAGATGTCCAGCATGCCTCTGTCCTCAGGGTCAGCGATAGACAGACCGTTCGAGGTCAATCCGCACACAATCAACTTGGAGAATATTCCAGTTTTCTGCATAGTAAACACAACCGTTACTTGTGACGAGCAATAGTAGAGGATGGAAATAATTTTCGAAAGACCAAACTACCTTTCATCATGTAACTGTACAACACTTACATGTCTGTACATCCTCAGAGTCTCTAAAGGGTTAGCTTGTCCAAACCAGGCCTCGTTGTTGGTAAAGATGATGAATACATCCACAAGCTTCTCATTCTCAGAGGCCCAGAGAACTGGCAGGGCACAGTCCGTGCACCCACTGGGGATCTGGAACATAGGTTTGACAGACGAAGTACGTGATCAAAGAAAACTTGGGCAAGCGAGCGAACGCACAAATGGTTTTATGAATCAGTTATGTAGAGGCTAACTATACACACCTTGATCAGTTCAGCTGTTACTTGAGCGAGAGGCATGTCAGCTGTAATGGTGCAGGGACCCACAACTCCCTCAGAGTAGGCCACAACCTGTGTCTCTGCTTCTGTCCTCACAAGAACCTGAGGTGGGCATAAACAGCACAAAATCTGCTTAGTGAAACACAATAATCAAACTGCTATTCACTTAAACTGCACACAAAACAACAAGGAAATAACAAGTGTGCTCGTGTAAAAATTCCTTGGGATAAATATTCAAGTGGCATGTTTCATAGGAGGAACATTCCTAGCATTCCTGTATGTTTATGAGATGACACTAAAAGTGTCATCCAGCATTGAGTGTTGCCGGCATACAGAAAAAGTTAATAAACCCATTACCCATGCCTGGCTTCCTTCCGACACGACACCACAGTGATGAATGTAACAGTGAAGCACAACTGCTAAAATCTAGATTCCCCTCCACTGCCCCGTGGTTAGGGAGAGCAGTATTGCCTTACCATTGTCATGGCCGCAGCTGCAACAACTGAATTGACCAAGGACCCCAAAACAGTGCTGTTCAAGGACGTGCTGATGTCAACTGCCACAACAAACCGTTTCCCCATCGGCTCCACATTCTAAAATGGTATGACAGCACAACGTCACACTTATGCCTGTAAATACACCAAGGACAGTGTCATGTATGAGGGTGTGGAAGGATGTGATGATAGACCTACTATGAAACACTTGTAAAAAGCGCTCTCCAGTGTTTTGAGGATATCACTGTCTGGTTCCCACTTTACTTTCCCTCGATTCCCTAAGCCTCTTTTGTAGTTCTCGGAAGCCACCAAGACACTGAGAGGATGGATTTTAGCCTGGAGTTCAAAAGGTCAAGACATTAATTTCATAACACAATAGAACTAAAACATAGTAACCCCAGGGAGAATTGATTCTTTGAAGGAAAATGGCGGTATGCTTCACCTTCTTGAGAACGGCCTCACTCTGAATCCTCTCACAAACTGTTGCCAAGTCTGAGCCTCCAGGTTCGAAAACTTTGTCTGCTGTCATCTTACCCAAGGCTCTAAGCACTGAAGCAATTGGCATTTCCCTTAAGAGAGCTCTCCATACCTGCAGGGGGAAAAAACAATTAATATATATATCTATATATATATAGATATATATATCTATATCTGTATATATAAAATAAAAGGATAAAACCCAGTAATGTGGTCCCAATGTTTCACATGACTATACTGTTGGCATTGTTGAACTGGAAGTCATGAGATCGAGAATAGATTATTTATTTTTTAAGGCTGACTGAACCCAACCCACCTCTGTTAAATTCAGATTGTCATTCAGTGCAACGCACCTCTTTGGACCTCAGGTGGTTAGTCAGAAGCTGGTCCCTGTCCAGCCTGTGCTCCTCTATCAGGTGGATGACCTCAGCTTCGTCCGAGCTGTGCTTGACCTTCTCCACGACCTCCAGATAGGAGATGATCCTGGCTACCTCCTCAGAGTTCTCCTTTTCATTATATGCCCCCTGGACTTCTTTCCATCCTTTTGTTATATATTTGCTGAGAAGTGCTATTTCTGAAAACACAGCAGTGAAGTCACAATTGCTGGGACACTAGATTTTGTTATTTTTCATCATTAGAATTTAAAAATTATTGTCTGCTATTCAACCGTTCAGTCAAAATCATGCATTTGATTTCCATCTACGTGTTCTACATAGTGTGTGTTTGTCTGTGGAAGCTAACCTTCGTTTGCAGGCTTCATGTGGGACAGCCTAAGCAGGTCCTGATGGGACCAGCCCCCCCTCTGTTTACATTTGGTTACAGCCACAGCCAGGCTCATGCCGTCTTGTTCATTATACCACTCCGCCACTGCTTTCCGCAGGGCCCGTCCCCAAATCCCACACCTCATTCCTTCCTTGAGCTCCTTCTTGTACTGGACAAAAGTGAACAGGTGTGTGGGCAACCGGCACACTTCCTTCAGGGCATGATATGCTGCCTGCTTGGTCTTCACGTCCGAGTTCTGGGAGCACACAGCCATGGCAAAGAGAGAAGGGTTGGATCTGACTATCTGGCCCTCCCGCGTGAGCCTCTTGATCTCTTCCACCACCTGGCAGCCTTTGCCTTCCTGGACCATGGCAAGCAGGGCCAGTGCACTCTCCATGCCGAGTCTATGTTCCTTGGTGCTGTAGACACCACTCTCCGAGCCATAACACAGGAAACGTCGAAGTCTGGCCACATCAGTCACCTCCCAAGGCTGCACGCCAACAACGTTTTCAGTGTGGTCATTCATCGGCGTGACTTTGGTGGTAGTGCATCCTGATGGCTCCATGATACCCTAACCCTTGTCAGCCTAAAGGAGTCAGATGGAGAGAGTTAGGGTCAGTTCTTCAGCTGTAAAGAGGATGCAATTATCATGTCACTAATACGCTACATGTTAGCAAGTAAGATTGCTGAGATTTTATTTTCTAAACTACTGGCTTGGTTCTTGAATGGGCCAATGAAACAATGCTTTCTAAGCTTATAGGGTGTACTGTCAAAGGGTGGGTAAGCTAAGCTTAGTCTGACGAGTTATCTACCTTGGTAGAAACTGGTCGGGTAGACTTGGTCACTATTATTAGCTAGGTACTGGTATACCTGGTATACTGTACTGCACTGACAATGTTGTTCAAAGAAAATACATTTGATGACTGAGCTAAAGAAAGCTTAAAAAACTTGGCTAAGTTTATAGCTGGCTAACTGCAGCGTAAACTGAACCACTGATTTGAGAGCTGACACACTACACCAGAGATAACTCATTCTTCACTTGAACAAAGGGACTGTGTGTGAGCCAAAACAATAGATATAATTGTACAGTATAGTATGTGCCAACAACACATAGGTTAATTAGCTAGAGCTAGCTAACCTACCTTTTTGGTCTTTTTTGGTGGTAATGTCTACCATGGCATATATTATTAATAATACGCGATACACTACATAGACACACAAAAATTCAAACGTGATACAGACTGTATCTATATCCACACACAACCATTCAGACAGCTTCTACTACCCATAACCAGACGCAGCTGGCTAAACATTTCTGCCCATCTCGTCACAGCTGAGGATTTTAATTAACAGTGAGGACAAAACATTATAAGCCGATATAGTCAGCTAACACCGCTAGCGAAGTTCAGTTGTTGCCTATGAGGTTGCTAGCCACTTCTGTACTTACCTAAATGTTACAATGTTGTAACACCAGCTTATATTATGCACGTGATCTATCGTAGGCCTACTATGTCTAAAAAGGATATCTGAACTTACTTCGATTTTGAAGATAGTTTTCAATATTCATAGGTGTCCCTTGAAACCACAAACCCGAACCATCTACGAAGCTGCGGTGCATTCTGGGCTGGGGCTGGAGTGGAGGGAGGTGACAGCTCAACCAACGCGTGTGGCAGCTGACAGAACGTTGTTAACTTTCCGCAGCAGATTCATATTCGTTTATATTTTGGACCAGATTCCTAGCGTACGGTAGAAAGTGAACATCTAGCCCACTATTAGTCCAGATAGACTCTTGTCACCCACAACTGAAGTTAAAGTGTTACCAAGTGTCATCATTATTTGAACACAAATAGTTTAATTTTACTGATGTGAATGCCATGTGCCAAGTGTAATTTTCAAAATTAAAATAACGTACAGTACATTTAATCCCGTTAACTCTCATCAGAATATTGTCCTGACATTCCTGATGGACCGCAGCCTTCTGCTGGAGGGGAGTGACTGAAACGGGGAGTGTCCAGGGTGGGAGGAGTCAGCCACAATCTTCTTCGCTCGCTTCAGGGTCCTCGAGTTGTGCAGGTCATTTAACGTTAATATTCAGGCTGTCCTGCTGTTTCATGCAGCAGTAGTAGGCTGATAGCCAGAGACTGTAGTGCCTATAAAGTTAGCTTGCCAGATGTAGTAGAAAGATTTGTGAAGCTACCAAGATTTCTGATGCACCGCATGAATGTGATTTTTTTAAAGACAAACCTAGTCATCATGCTGAGTGTATGAGAAAAGAAAGAGAGGGATGAACAAAATAAGTAAATGAAGAAGTTAAAAGAGTTGTGTGAGTCCCTGTCATAGGAGACAGCCAGGGGTCAAGGTCAGCGAGAGGTTGGTGTAAGTCGCCCCCGGTGGAGCAAGGTGGAGGTGCGACCAATCTGTGGCGACCACTTAGATTACAAGGGTTAAACTGCATAAGATGCTGGCTGAGCTAAGAATTGATGGACATGTTGTTGCTTCTATATCTGTGAGTGTAGATAAATATTTGTTAAAAAATGTACTGTATATTGTCAGTTAAACCTGAGAACCCATGTTTCTGTGCAGAGGTGTTGTGACCATTCCCAGACAAGCCACCAGAGAGCACTGTTTGCCCATTCATTTATCTTAGATCATCAAGTCTCACAAGTACAGACAGAAAATGTCCACAGGCTGGAAAAGCATACATAAAGACAGACTATGGCTCATAGCCGTTTCTATGTGCAGCAGCTTTGTTTGTAGCATATTGTAGTTCTGTACACAGTATATATCAGCCTATATCAAAATTGTATTTAATGGCATGTTAAATGAAGATGTTGCAGATCTGCTGCAAAATGTTATAGAAACTACTCTCTTGTGGGGTTTGTTTAACAGTACAGTAAGCTATAAGTACTGAACCTATATCAAAAAGTACAAAGGCCAGGCACCGTTGCATCTCAACCAAAGATATACAGGATGTCTACTATACTCCTCAGAAAGGTATGTGCATCATACCCAGACATGACCAAGCTAGACTCTAGATTCTAGAGTCGAGAACAACTCCATTCAGTCTCTGTCTGGCCACGTCATATATGGAAAGAGGAAGTGAGTAAACTGTGAATGCAGTCTTTGTTCATGTTTGTGTACTCTGCCTTGCATGGTGGTTTTAGCATTGGAGCTCTCGAAGCACTCTATGTGACAATTGAAATTGGTTTCAAAGCCATGGTAACAGTCCTATGCCCTACTGTGGTTCCCTAGGCCCAGTGCTCCGGAGGCAGCCATACACAGGTCTCTGTAACAGACAGACTGAAGGAAGCGAGGGTAGACGTCATTCTCCATCAGGCTGTAGACTTTCCTCTGTGCTTCAACAAAGCAGACTGCTGCTGGCGACTGCAGATTCTGAGCAATGGTGTCTCTTGTGTAAAAATCCAAGTTGATCTGAGACATAGAAAGATAGAAATGAGCAAAATAAAATAACCTCAAAAAATCTTGCCAGCTATTGGCACCTGGTGGACAGTTCATACATTTATGGCTGTTCAAATCTATGTTTAGTGTATAATACTCTGTAGAGATGCATTGATCGACAAAGATCTGACATTTTCTTGGGAATGTCTGCCAGTACTAATACTGACACCAATATATGTTGAACCCTAGTATATTTGTTTGATGGGTTATCACAGATGTAATATAACGTATGTAAGGATTTAGTGTTAAAACCAGAAAAATAATATTATATTCATAATGAATTTTATGCTTTAATAAATCTGAGAACAAATATCAATTTCTGACACATTCACTATTGTACTTGTTCTGTAAAAGGACTGATCTCATCGACAATCACACTGATCGAGTCTTATTTACACTAATATCAATATTATATTTTAAATATAGTATTGTACAAAATCCATATTGTCGCCAGTACCATGCAATACTCTTGTCATCAGTCCATTGCAATGTTTATTCTAACTTCTAACTATTTTTGTGTACACAGATTAGTTGGTTAAAGAACTACTATGACCTCTTAATGTAGCCATGATTCCATTCTGTTACCTCCTTGGGGGCATCTTTCCTGATGAACTCATCATAGATGGCGATGGCTCTGTAGGTTAAATCTTCTGGATTGGTAATAGATTTGAGTTCCTCACAAGCCAGCCAGAACTCAAGGTTTTCGTCACAAAACTCTGACTTTAGAAAGGCATGAAACGCTGCCTGTCCACCTAAAGAATAGAAAAATAAGTAAATGTAGACCCAGGTATTATCTTTGAACAAAACATTTAATACCAGACAGTTTAAGTGTGGTGGTGAGTATTCGCGCCACAACACCTCTCTGCCGAATGAACCTAACTTTTAGCGAGTGTTCAACTTTCAACAACTTTAACCATACTGCAACACAACCTGAAACGTTCTAGAATATGCTTTAAACCCAACAAGGCTACGCCTTGACATCATTTTCATGAATTCCTCTGACACAAAGACAAAACCAGCGATGGAGGCTAGGGTGGAGGAGGCAAGAAGGTACCAGTGACACATTAATAACCTCAACGTCAGACATGTGTGTGTGGTTTCCTAATCTTCAAACATAACTCCCTGTTCAGGGTAGGTATTAGTGTGTAGATGTAAGAGGATAATGTATTTGAGCTCATTGACAGCAGTAGTTACAGCGCGCCTCAAGAATCTACTTCATGAGCTTTGTCCTTTTATCTACATATTGTGGACACTCAGATGACAGGCTGAAGTAGAAGTGGTAAGACGTGAACGAGAATGTAAACACAATTCTAACAAACATGAAAAGGTAAGGTACTTACATTTGTAGGAAATTAGTTTCTCTAAGGATTCTCCAAATTTGTGGAAGTCCTGAAGAGATTGTCTATAAGAAGGGAAAGAAATAGTTATAAATCCATAACTTATAATTAATAATCAACATGGCAAATCTAATATGTAAATACCTACCTGTGGATTTTTTTCCTTGGGGAGGGACTGTGGATAAAGTTATGTATTCTTGATTTCCAAGGTTTATGTCTGAGAAAGAAATCAGAACATGCCAAAAAACGGTTGAAAACTGTTTTACAGTGTCTGAAATAACAATGATTGTCCACATGAATAAATCATACACATGTATAAATAATTTATATATGAAAATAACTTACTTTCTCTTTGTCTCTGTGGAGTTGTCTGACTCGTTTTCACAGTAAATGTTCATTTTTAAGCTTTTCACATTTCTTATCTGCTCTCCCAGTATACCCTCTGCCTCTTATGTTTGGATCTGCCTCTTTTTGTTAAACCAGCCAAATAATTCAGTTTAACCTGCAAGTGCTCCCTGATTGGCTCATCTTTAAGATCAGGTTAAAACCTTCAGTTCACGGTAGCTAATGTTCAGCAGTGATAACGAGGCATTTGGCTTGGCTGAAAGGCGTGACAGTACTTGGTTATTTTATCCCAAAGACATTGCTCTAAATCCATGCATTTCTCAGCTCATGTTATCTGCTATCTTTAACCTTTTTCCTCACATGAAAGCCTGTTTGTGATAATAATAGACAGTCACATCAGTGGTAAGTGCGTCAGACATCATGTTGTCCTTTTGACTGCGGCATTACATAACTCTTCTTCACAATGCCTCTGTAGTCTTCACTTTTCATGGAGTAGATAACATTCTCATCGATTTATGTACATAAAACCAGGAATTCATACACAAGCAACATTTTGACAACTGCTCCGACCAGCTCTATTGGGAGGGAAATTGAGATCTGGCAAAGTTCGTGCCAGTTAATGTGTAAAATCTTCTGGTTTCCCCCAGCATTAGGGGTTTCATAAGTCATGCATGTCAAATGTTTTCTCATTGTCTTATGACGTCAGCACTTATCATAGGCCTACACAAAAAGTTTGTCTCATTAAGGTGACATGAATCTTATAATTTCATCTTTTATTTAAAGTAGAAGAAAGTAGATGCAGAGGTACAACTAAATTCAAGAAAATGCAGAATGATGACTGAAAGGTGCTAACAGGACATAGCCTATAAACAAGCCTGTCCAGTAACTCATAGATATAGGCCTACAACAGTTTACACTGAACTATACTGCATTGCATCACATGATCAAACAGACAGACCTCAAAGCCTGATGTAGTAAAACCATATATGTGTGACTGCATATCTTTTACTTAGTAAGGTAGTATGACATGACAAATGAATCATGACTTTCTGCCACGTCACTATCCATTATATTGTTAAAAGAATGCTGTGTAACATATGAACTGAATGCCTGTCTGTCTCTACATCAGCCATCATGTGTTTACTGGCTTTGTTTGAGTTTATTATGTAATCTAGCCATGTTGCTTTGCGTTGTCTTGTCCCAAGAATTTCAGTGCCCAGACTGACCTTGTGTTGTTCTGTGTACGTGACAATAAAAGACTTGAAACTTGAACTACAGAACCTAGTATAGGCTTTTAAAATGAACATACCTTTGAATGTGATTGAATTCACTAACACCCAGTAATTTCCAGATATTTGTTCATGTCCACTAGTGGTTATGGGCTAATACCTTTGCAACCATACTGCCATTTGTGTTATTTATCCAGTCAATTTAAGAGGACATGCTGGTTTTTTCGACACAAATGGCCATGTGATTAAAGTTTGTAAATTAAGTTATGACACTGTTATCTTCATGGACAGTGTCAGTGTTGTGCAATAAAGGCAATGTTAAAATCTTATACTAAGCACAATCCATGGTGATAGTCAAAACTTTGGCAATGGAAAAAGTATTCATTTGCATACTGTAAATGTAAATGCAGTACTGAGAACAGACTGTAGGCTGCTACAGTCTGCTGCTTGGGCAATTCATTGTATATTTTACGGTATGTTCATTTTTTCATGCATCCGTTCTTTTAACAGTCAAAACATTGTCATTGTCAGGGCATTATTGAAATACAGACAGGTTGTACTTTTCATGACTAAAGGCAGTTTAAATGTAGCCTTTTGATGACCCAGATTATAGATAGAGAGGAAGTGAGAACCTGCTGATACAATCATGAAAAAATTACACCTCAGTTGAAAGTTCCACCAGAGTTACCATGCTTGTCAAGACTTCTTTGGTCTGTGTCGGATAACCCAGAACCACACAGTGATTGTCTATAAAGTTCCATGTGGTCGGGAAGGATGACATCTGTCTCATGACTCCAAACCATAAATAACAGATGCTTATACTGTATATTGTGCACTTCAAGATTGAAAAAAGAATGAACAAGGATTCAGTAATTTGGTGTGTTATTCAACCAAGTCTGTTAATTTCAATCCCAGAACTACAGTAGGTATGTCAAAATGGCAAGACATTACACTAGGTAAATCTGGTGAAATACAATAAAGTATAATTTTTCTGGATCATCTTTCGGTTTTGTATTGTTTACTTTGGATTGGAAATATAATGTATAGTCTTTGACATGAGGGTATGTTCATGTATATTGGAAGATTCAACTGTACAACACATTGCTAGATTAATTTGAAGTAAATGTTAACAAACTTCCACATACTCCTGTTTCTGATGAGATACAGGCCCTTTCACTCAGGCAACTCTAGCTTCAGAATCATGTGATAGAACTATTTTGATTGGTTGCTAGCAGACAATCTGATGGAAACAAGGACATGACTACTGGTTGCAATGCTGTGGTCAAACTGCCAGAACACAAAACACATCTAAAGTCTACAACTGCAAAAGTCAGGTGTGTGGAAACCAACCTTTAAAAATAAACATTCATCACGGTCATCATAAAAACATCAAACTTCTTGTGAATATTTTAATCAGTTTATCTGTATTAAACTGTACAAATTGCTTGAATTACAGTGAATTACATTATTAAAGTGCTTTTCAGATTCAATTAATTTCACTTTTGTGATGGTAAACTGACATACTATTTTCCCACATTATATTACATAATTCTCAAAAAATGTAAAACATGTTTTTTTTTCTTTACATTTTACTATTGTATAAATACTTCTTCATAAACTAGCCAACATGTTTATTTCTTCTTTTTTAGCTTACATCATAGCCACTTACAACATTTATTTGCACTCTACAAATGCTGTAACGGCTACTGAACTGGTTAATATACAACTGAAGATGCGCTACATTTGTACGATTGTATATTGTTCTCCTGGGGAACTTCCTTTTCACATTAGCGGAGAAAGTCCCTAACAGTTTCAACTTCTTTGGCACAAATCCCCAGCTTCATTAAAATGTCCCTATGTAAAGGGTCTTTCACTTTCAACAGTGAATCTCAAAAAAAGTTCTGGATATTTCTCAGGGTTATCAATGATCTCTTCAACACCCAGTAGAGTACCCAGATTGTCCATCCAGATATATCACCCATTAAAACTTGAACTTCAAAACAGCTGCCAATTCTATTGCATTGGTCAAAATTCTGCCCGGACCCATTTGTACAAATGTGAGTTTCACGTAGAGTGGAGTAGAGTCTTGTACACATCGGACCGGATGAAGCGAGGGTAAGAGTCTCCTTCCATCAGCCCATAAACAATCCTCTGGGCCTCGTCGAAGCACACAGAGGAGGGAGCTTTCACGTTTCGTCTGATGAGATCTCTGGTTTTGTGGTCGATGTTGATCTGGTAAGAAACAGGGACATAATGTCATGAAACAGATTCCATATTCCACGCATGTGGACAGTCATCTATAAAAAATAAATAACCTATCAAATAAATAACCTTGGTTTGTCAGAAGGAAAAAATGTCCTCATTGTTTTGAAGTAGGAGTCCACATACCTCTCTTGGAGCTTCTGCTTGAACGTATCGCTTGTAGATCTTCATGGCCTTGGATGACATTCGGAAGGAAGACTTTATCTTTTTGTAGTCCTCACATACAAGCCAGAACTCAATGTTCTCATCGCTGAATTCTGACTTCAGAAAGGTTTTAAATACTACCGTGCCATCTTGGGAAAGGAAAGCAAAGTTTCAATAGCCAGGTCAAAGGACACTATATCACATTCAAAACTGTTTTTACATTTATCTATAGTTCATTTGTGAAACAAAAAAAACTTGGTACAATGGTTGAATATCTTACATTTTGATGCAAGAAGTCTTTCCAAAGATTGTGACCACTGGATTAGTTCGTCTGGGCGAAGTCTGATAAAGTAAAAGTCTGTTAGCCCGACACAGCAAAAAAACTGCATGGAAATCATCTCAGATTGTGTCCTGACAGGAATGAATGATATAGACAAGACCACCTACCCATTGGAGACTGCTTTCTGGGAGGACTTGCAATGTAGCCGGGACGTCAAGATACAGGTCCTAGCACATAGGAGAGGTCTGTTTGACTTCACGCTCTCACACACCAAAGGACTCTGAATACAAATGGTATCACCCTCATACTGTAACAACGAAAATAACTTGTATATGAAATCCTACCTGGTCTTTTTTCTTGTCTTGTCTTCACCGTTCATGTTAAGTGACTGCAGCTGTTGGGGTGTTGAGGTGGCTAAGCTAGGCATGCTGGAGAGAGAGGAGCATGGAGACCAGCATGTGGAGTAGATGCCTTTGTGTGTCTATATTAAGTGTGTTGTTGAGTCTCTGCTGACTGTCACAGCCTGTGTTTGATTTTCAGCTCCAGAACCAGACTTTATATTGTCGAGATGTAGGTTGTTGTTAGGTCCCTGTCTAGCGTCACTGCTTCATGCATACCTAACCGCAGATATAGAGGAAGTTGGAGATGACGCTAACGGACTAAAACCAGCGCAATGCGCCTGTGTGCTAGTGCGTTCAGAAACCAGCCCTTGTCATCATCACTTGTACAGATTAAGGCCAGAGGATGCAAATGTGACATTGGAAAATTCAACAGCAGATAAGCAAATGCTTACCTGTGGCTTTGTTTATTTTGTTTAAGCTCTGAAATTCTTTTTTCAAAGTGCTAAAACACTAAGCACGTGTATGGAAAATGTAAACACATGCTGACACATTCATCTGGTAGTGAAACACTGTCAAAAAAACAAACCTGAACCTTTGTCAAAAAAGTGGCATTATCAAACTAATGCTACGGAACCAGGCAAGCATTCTCCTCCAGTATTATTGTTGAGTGGTTGCCAGCCACAGTTTCTTAACTTTGAATAAACTGTACATTAGCTTGTAACAATAATGTACTGTTGGAGTGATTGAGCAGTTCAAATATAATGTAGCTGAAGTACCATAAATCCCCCTTGTTCCCCCCCCCCCAACCTTCCCTATTGGTGATGAGACACTTAGCCATCTGTACGGTGTGACGCTCTACTCTTGTTGCTTAGACGCTGCTAACGTGAGTCACCAATCAACTTGGTTTCGCAAAGGTGTATGAGAGGCTAATTTGCATTGCTGATAAACAAGTACTAACAGTGTACACTTGAAAGATACAAATTGTGTAGATATATGGAAATAATGTTTTAATTCAGTGTCCCAAAAATGTCACACTCCACCAATTGGTGTTGTGGTTTACACAGCTCCACCCCCTGCCAACCCTGCTTCTGATTGTCATCTGACTATTCAACAAACAACAAAAACAGCTGAACAAAATGTCCAAGACAACCCAACTTCCACTTTCACTGTCTAAGTGGTAGTGGCGGTTTGAGCCCACAATATCATGAGATGAGACCAATCCTCTCGTATATCATAGTAACTTGCTTGGTGCATTCAGGCTCAGATTGCATCCCCATCTGAGTTGCGTAAGGCATGCACAATTGTATTTACTGTTGCAGGACCATGTTGGCTGATATATTTGTCTTTCTATTTTTATCGTGAAATGTATTATCTCGTGCAGCGTAGTCCAATTTTTGCTATGAAATGCAGATTTCACTTCATTCTTTCATTGTAATTCATGGTTAAGCATTGGGCAGAGGATAGAATAAGGAATAGTGGTGTTACACAAAAGTTGTGTAGGTCACCATTCCCTGTCAATGCCATTATTATGACTTGCAGAGACCAATACACACACAGTACAATGGAGTTACAGGAAACTGTACTGGGAGAAAGCACTATGCAGAATCCTACATCTCTGTCTTTTAAAGAGCTTTGCTTCCACCTAGTGCTGGAGAAATGGATAGTTAGTGGAGATAATTCTGCTTGGACCAAGAGAGAACTGCAGTAAGGGTCACAATATGTTTCACATCAATACAAAAGGCCCAACCCAAACTGACATCCCCTAAACTTCAGTCCAATGCATTGGTGTTATTATTTATTTATTAAAGAATCCCTTATTTGTATTTGGCATTAAATCATATAATTAATTACAGAGGTTGGCACTTTGAAAACCAAACAAACCATTTACTGTAACATTTTTTAATATACATTTTAAACGAGACACCAGATTATTCAGAATTTAAAATTGTGACAAATCCAAATGTTATAATATTTTTGAAACAATTGTCTTATGATCTGAGGGGACGGATATGCAAGTTCATAAATGCAGCATTGAAAACGGTCACATTGTTCCAGAAATCTAAAGGTTAAAGTACAGCACACATTTGAGTTAAACGCCTCTTCACCCATCATTGACTACTCAATTACTCATCGACAGTAGGCATGGCTACCTGTACTACTATTTTGAAGTGGAACAAATGATAAATGACTGATAAGACTGTGAGATAAAAAGATGAGAAACCACAGTTGGTGAGCCCATAGTTTGAGAGAGTCACCTTGAGTCTGCTCTCATCAGCAGTGCCTGGTAAAGGTCCGACTTGAGGAACCGTGGGTAGCAGTCCCTGGCCATCAGACTGTAGATCAGCTTCTGTGCTGTGTCGAAGGAGGACAGGCTGGGCTGGGAGATGTTTTTGGTTATGTTTTCTCTGGTCCCACAATCAATATTGATCTATGGACAAAAATACGAGACTAGTCATTCATTTAAAATAGCCATTATGTGCCGCACCTGTTTATTCTCTGACTGGACAGTTATGAATGTATGTTACGTCTGTTTTTTTTCTTTTAACAGAGACTATCAGTGTTGTAGTTGCTTTCAGATCATCAGGGTTCATGGCAGATTCCACGTGGTCTAATCGGATGACTCTACCTGTCTGGGGGCTTCCACTTGGACAAACTCTGAGTAGATCCTATTGGCAGAGGAGATCATCTCAGGGACTGACTTAATCTTTTTGTACTCCTCACAGGCCAGCCAAAACAAGATGTTCTCCTCACTGTACTCCGATTTGAGGAAATCACGGAAAGCTATTTGGCCAGCTGAAGACAGATGAGGACAACAATTATGGAATGACCGTGAACTCAAAACACTCACAAAAAACACTCTTCAGTCAGAGACGAGTGAAGGAATAGGGTTGTCAACAAATCAATGGTTTGGTAAATGATTCACGGATAAGATTAAGATTAAAAGGAGCTGTGTGTGTTCTCCTTACATTTACATTCCAGGAGTTTGTCTACAGACTCTCCCCAAGTCTCAGCCTCTTCAAGTGGATCCTTGGGAAAGCAACACAATCTACCCTTGAAAAGAGCATTGAGATCTTTCACTGAAGGCGTTATCAGAGCCTCTCACAACAATAAAACACATCTTTTGCATAAAAGATACTCCGATTTTTTTGTTGTTGTTGCTGCTGCCAACAGTATTAAACCATAAATTCACTAAATCAAGAAGTATAATTTCTATTATTTTACTGTCCACCCATTTCTTTATCCAATGTATTTAACTATACATCACTTGGACCAATTTCTTCAGCCTCGAATGAAATTCCAAGGCTTACATACTGACAAGGCTTACAAGGTTACACAGGTAAGGTGAAACTTACAGAAAGTGCAAACCTCCCTTTCCACATTGTTGCTGTGAGTAGTTGGCTGAAGAATTGTGTTGCTATAAGCCCTTGAATCAAATAGGAAGTAACTCACTTTATTGCCATCTCTGTGTCCTTTGTCTCAATAGAGAGATGGCTCCTGCCAGTGCTCAGCTGAGATTGAGATTGTTTTGTGATGAGGCAGTAAAGTGTTTGGACAAATCTAAACAAGACAACAAAACTCCTTGCACTGAATGGAACACATGGAAATAAGTATGCAAAGTAATGTCGGGAGAGGGCACCCTTGGTTCTTGTTCCGACCTCAGAGAGAGCTCAGCTGGTAGTCAAGGGATGCCCCCATTGACCTGCTTGTCATGTCCTCTCATTCAAATCTATCAACAGAAAAGGTCTCAGAATCGAATCCATGGTGTCCAGACTATGCAGTATCTAGAGAAATTCGATGCAGTCCAATGGAGTCTTCTTACAGTTTTGAACAACTGAACATCCTCTTGTTTTCCAGGAACTTCAGCGGAAACAACAATCACCTCTACACAAAAGACACACTATCAGAAATATCAGATCAACATGTTCTAACCCAAAATCTAACCAGCAGATAAAACTAGGCTAATATGAAGTAGTGGACAATAAAGCACAGATACAACCACAGTGAGATATCCTGACCATAACCAAATAGAACAAAAAGAAAAAAAATCCAAGCATCCTACCAATATGGCAGATTTGCTTATCCTTTGTAATGGGATACCGGCCGCAAAATGACATAAAAACAATGGTGAGTGTTGTGCATATCACACCCTCATTTATTCTTCTTCCAACATGTCAGTTGTGCTATCCTATAATTCGGAGCCTAATTCTTGATTGGCCTTGTGCGTTTTCATAGACGTCAGCGTGTGTTAATGCCTTAGTCACACTCTTGCGTAATGCTACATTAACGAACGTAAGACTTAGAAGTAGCATTGTGTGCGCTTGGAGAATGTAAACATTTCTTTAGTCAAATTTGATCAATAGATGCTTGAAAAACAATATATAATATTTTACAAAAAAGTGTTAAGGTACATAATATGTTTGACCTTCTGCATTCCTGCTGTGCTTTAGTTCAGTAACTGTTGTATCACTGGGCCCCTAGGTGTGTCCATTGATAGAATAGAATAGAAGTTTGAGGAGAAGTCAGAATAAAAACCTATGGGGAGCCTATTCCCTTGCAGCCAGGTGATGCTTTGTGGGATAGGGGTCCTGAGGGGAGGTCTGCAATGCAGTTAATAACCATTTAAACATAGCCATGTCAGTGCGGTGGATGGTGGGCTGTAGTGCATAAGGAGTCTTTGACCCCAGCAGGACATGATGCACACGCCAAACAAACCAAGAATGGAAATATGGCCAGGTGATGGAAAACACCACGGCCAGTATTGTTTGCATAAATGGGGACAAACCAAGACAGGGTATTTGTTTGTCAAAAGAGGTGCATGCATGGCTCAATGAACCCTTGCTTGAATGTGGATTACACTTGTTTACAGGAAACTCTACTGCTCTCTTCTGTTTGGGATGATCTGTACATTGTGTTAGATGAAATTTGCCTTCAGTGTTCAAACAGAGACTTACTTTAGACTTAATGTGGGAGAGAAAGAACTTCATAAAATGATTATTAATGTGATTTGTTGTGTATTGTTTACTTGACTTGACAGTAAGGATCCCCTTAATGGGAAAATTATATTTGACACTGAGAATATTATGCTATGCTATAATTGAATAAATGTGGCTCCATCAAACTCAGACTGATTGCATTTCCAAAGGCATGGATTTAAGGTTCTTATCTCGAGTTGGCTAAACAACACCAATCTTGCAGTTGTGTTTGCCGACAGAGCATCCAGAACGAGGGTTGTTGTTGTTCAGCCACCACAATCAGACAGACAGACAGACAGACAGACAGACATGCAAAGTGGGGATGACATCACTGAACATTTACAGAATGCTTTAGTTCTGAAAACAGCAACAGGATTTGAATGGGATCCATCTGGCTCTGTCTTTTTTGCACTCAGCAGTGTTAATCTTGGTAAGATGAGCATTTTCCCAATTTACCCACAAGGGGGTGGTCTGAGTCAGCTCCAAGTTCCCCACAGCACCTTCAACCTTGAAATGATCCAACCTTATACTTACCCGAGATTAAGACATTACATTTTTTTTAATATGACTAATCCTTTTGAGGAAGTGTTGAATCGGATTAGAAGTTTTTTCTCAGGTGGCTACTGTGGGTGTTCTAAGGTTTGGGAAAGGAACATGGATAAAAAGAAAACTAATTCTGCTTTGCGCTTATATCTCGGCTTTATTTTATTCTAACATTATTCCCAAAGAAAAAAAGAAGTTGGGACATGATTCTCATTTATATCAACGGTATGTCCTCGGGCTGTCCAAGTGCAGTGCTTCATTCTATCTATAAAGGTACTTCAATGCTTTGAACTAAAGGGGAAATGCTACCGGCTGTCAGCCAATGGTTTTTACTCTTGGTTGATGCAGATGTAAATAAACAAATACCTGTCATCCAAACTAGATATGATTTTGTGGTTGGATACTTTATCAACCTTGGGACAAAGCACAGAACCACCATCTGTGTTGAGTTTAGCTACTACCTTGGCTGTGCTATATTTGTGTTTCATCTTTCAGACCAGAGTAAGACATCCAGCATGATGAATTTGAATACCTTTGGCATGCTTACGTAATAGACTATGAGGTATTCCAGGCAGGTTTGCTACGATGACAGCATGGCTGGGCAGGGTAGGCTCCATTACTACATGGGGTACTAAAGTTCATGACGTTAGCTAGCCTAGGGTGTGAGGGTGTGTGAGTGTGTGATGTGTGTGCATGTGAAATATGTATGGGCTTTTTCCTCAGTGCATAAACATTTGAAAGGGCATGAAGAAGGTGATATCAATGACAGGCTGAAATCATGACATATTTGTGTTGGATAAGAGCTAGTTTGCATACCAATCAAACCCATGAATAATTCTGTCCTGGAGTAGTGCTTAGTTTATAAGGTTCATCAATATTTCAGGAATTCAGTAGGGGAGCTCTAAAGAGTCACTGCCATCATCCCTTGTAGGAAAATCTACAAAACATCAGCATCCTCCACAAGTCCTGTATGTCAAGTCAAAATGTGTTAGTCTTAATTTAAAACGCCAAGGGACAAGGGATAAATTGTTTACTTGAATATTCCACAGACAATTATGTACAATTTACAGTGTTGAGCATAACACAAACACCGTGGTAAGCAATAGCAGATATAAAACAGTGATAAAGGCGATTTTTTCATATTAGTATTCCACTGCAAGATGTGCATGCTATGCATCTGGATAAGGAGTACAATTTAATTGATAGCTGTGAAGTAAAACCTCCTCCTGAAGTCTCATTAAAGAAGTTACTATGTTGCGAGTCACCATAGCGACAGGCATTGCACTGCAATTGAAGTTAGGGGGCGGGGGTAGGGTATGGGGGTGGGGGTTGTTAGTGGACTAGGAGAGGGAGGGGTGAGTATGGGAGGTGGAGGGAGGGGGTGTTGGAGGTGGTGGAACAAGGAGAGGTCATGGCCGGCGGCTGGCGCCGTCACAACCAGACTGAGGAGTCTGCTGTGGCCTCCGCTCGGTCGGTGAACACACAGGATCGTGACCTCCTCCGGCACAGGGTGCCCCCTGGGGTCTTCCTCTTCGTGATGCGCAGATAGATGTCAGACACCAGGAACCTGGGGTAGCAGTCTTTCTTCATCAGACTGTACACTTTACTTTGCGCTGCTTCAAAGCAGCTCTTGGTGGGCTGGACAACATTCTTCTGAATGGCCACCCTTGTTGAGTGGTCAATGTTGATCTGAAACGATTACTTATTAGTACAGTCAACGGAAGGGATTTTGCTCTTCATTCTCTGTTGCATGTTGAGGATTTTTCTGTATGTGTGTTCGTTAGATGGTCATGTTCATTAAATATTAGAAAAAGCTGGCCAGGCATATTTTTCAGATTCATACACTCAGAACGTTCAAGGCCTCTTGCCTTCATGTAGCAACCCCTCAGACTGAAAGTGTGGGGGGGTTATTCTACAGGCTTCGAGGCAAAACCACAATAGTCTCTAAACATCATAAGATCACACACACACCCCCCCCCTCCCCGATATAGCATTACAACCACTGATTCAAAGAACCATATATGTGTCGAGACAGAAACCACAGGGTTCTCACTGTTGAACATTTGAACAGACTTCTGTACACAGTGCAGTACCTCTTTTGGGGCATCGGCAACAATAAAGACAGCATACATCTGCTTGGCTTTAGACAGGAGCTTGGTTTCCGACTCTGTAGTCTTGTAGTCCTCACAGGATAGCCAGAACTCGATGTTCTCCTCGCTGAACTCAGTCCTGAGGAAGTGAGAGAAGGTCTCCACTCCATCTGCACAGAAGGAGATGAAGGAGACAGACACAAACACTTCTTTATAGACCCCTTATTGTGTTCACTGGCCGAGCTCGAAAACGATTGTTCCTTAAACTCTGATCAAAATAGCATGGGTTTTTAATTCTGGAAACTACACACTTTGTGCATGAGTGGCAGTTACATGAAAGGCATTCATTTACTTCTGCTGAATTGCAGCCTTGCAGATCGGTTGAAAAATAATGTTTACATGAGACAAGTTAATTTGAAGCAAATTAAATGAATTATACATCGCAGACCGCTGAAGTAAATGAATAATTTATTTCCAACTGTGAGCCCAATGAGGTTGTCTCTTTTTTAAAGAACAACTATAGACTCAACTGACCTCAATGTTTTGGTGAAAACCAAAATCTGATGTGCTAATCGCTTAAAAAGTATTTACTGTCAACAATGCTGGTAAAATCTACTGTGTGACTGCAGACGCGAAAACATGTAGTGAAACTAGCCTGGTTCCTTCTAACCTTTCAATTCCCCATAGACTCTACGAGGCTTCCTGTTTGAGTTAAGCTTTGAACAAAATGGTTTGGACTGCAAATTATAACTAAATGGGAAATTGCGAGCTTTTCTAACCTGAATGTTTGAGCAGTTCTTCAAAGGAGTCACTCCATTTCAAAGCTGCCTCTGGTGAGATCCTGGAAGAAGTCGGAGATCCATTGTGAGCTAATGATACTTTAGACATGTAATTTCACCACAGGGCAGTAAAATATATGATATATTGTGGTCAACTGCTCGTAGACTCAATGTTGCCAGTTGGAGTTGGGATTAAGAGCACAAAATAGATCATATACTGTAACAGAAGTTAAGCCAGGGATATCTGCACATTAACTGTAAATATGATGGATGGTTTACTTGTTTGTTGCTGTGGCTGTCGTTTTTTCCACACCAACATTTTCATGGGAGCCTGACTTGGTCAGCAGCAGGCTGAGTCGACTCTTTCTGTCCTTCTCTTTTAGTTTGACGGCACTGGTCAAATGCACAGTGACACACAAGTTGACAAACACATTGCACATGCACAATACATAACAATCTAATAATGTAATACTCTGGCAGAATATCACATCCCAGAGGACTATGGGTTTGCTGTAGGATGTTATCAACTAATAACCCTCTTTCTTCACTCATACCACTGCCACCACATAAAGGTCAACACGGCTCAGAGTTTCCACTGAAAGCAGGCAGCAGTGACACTGCATGTGGTGGAGTTGGTGTGCATGGAGAACCCTTGAGAATGCTGCTTGCAAAAATGATGTCAGCCAACAAGCTGAGCATCATTCTGAACCACAATGCAAAGGCACAGAGACGGCACAAAGGCATGATGTGGCACACCTAAAGGCAGTCAGTTATGAATTTTTTGGGAATCCCACAGACATGTTGTCGCTTTACACCCCACCCTGACTAACTGTCTGGCCAAAGACTAGAGTTTCTGAGAAGTAAGAATAGAGAAGTACACAACACACTGCAAAAAGAGTCATTTAGTTGTTGAAATTATTTGATCTGTGAAGTGAGGACTTTAAAGATATAGCCCCTGAGGTAATTGTGTTTTTTTACCTTTCACAATAGTCTGTCAATTCACAGTATCAAACACATCAGAAAGCCCAATCATATCTCATGCAAATCTTTCACTGTTCTCGTGCTTAGTAACACAAATAAAGGAAGTGGTATTCTGTTCAAATGCGACAATATGCAGTGGGAAAAACCTTAACAATTCAAAAATGTTGAACTATATTCACAATAGATCTGAGTTAGAATTCCTACCTTGTATTCTTGTCTTTCATTCTCTGTGCTTGCAGGTCCTCTGGACCAAGCATTTTGAAATACTCTTCCTCCTTTGCAGCAAAAAAGTAGTTCAATTGAGGAAATAGAAAAACAAGTGTCTCCATTCTCTTCCCTCTAACTTAAGCAGACGTGAAACCAGGCCACCAAAAGCTCTCTGTGCATTTTTAACCCGTCAATTGAACCACATGCCTTATAAAGCCTGTTCACATATCGTATATTTCCTGTACCTGTCATTTGACTTCCTGACTTGGGGAAACCACTCACCCTTTACTGAACCTCACAAAAAAACCCACACACAGAATCTGGTAACTGTTGAAGTTCTTTACATATGTGTTTCCTAAAAAATCCTGCATATTTACTTTTACTGGACACCTTTTCACACAGCCTTCATTATTATATGCCTTGTACACTGTGTATGGATCATATGGACTATTACTCTTTAGAAAACAGTAATCAAACTGGATATCAAAAAACTGTATGAACCCTAGACCACAGAATACACCAAGCTTTACACTCACAGCACATTTAAAATATTCTTAGTGTTTTGTCAATTATGACAATTATTTATCGAAATATAAGTCTGTATAAAGGCTGGGTCTCTCTTTTTCCCGAGCATCAGTGTCTTAATGGGGACAGACAAACTCAGTGTGACTCAGTGGACTGCTACAGGGAATGGGTGCATTCATTCGGCAAGACAGAGACAAATGTGATGTCATTGACTAATGGATGGATAGAGGTAACAGAAAGAGGGGGAAGCTGAGAGAGACTGAGAGCGAGAGAAAGAAAGACAACACAGATGGTGCAAAGGTCCTTGTTCACATGTTCATATCACATGTCAACAAAAAGTGAATGTGAATCGACAGTATATCTGAATAACTAATAAAGTAAAATACCTCCCTACACATGCCACCCACATCAACTAACAATGTTGTCTTGCAGTTAGGCTACTGAAGATGTGGAAGATGTTTTCGTGGAGAAAGCATAAGGGGTTTGGACTTTGGCAATTAGTTGCACACACCTATGAGGACTATGGGATTCACTTGTTTTGGTCCGTATTTTGGACTGTGTAAAACGCTGTAAAAAAATAAAAGAGTCCATCAGTCAAGGTGTTGCTGACACGTTTAGCATTCACAGAGTAACTGCTGGATCAATATGGCTGCAGACGCAAGATGATGCCCCAGTCGTTCCCAAATAATTCGTTTTGATTCATTTGATTCCATTCATTTAAAATAATATTCAGAGAACCGTAGCGCTTAATTATTTCATCGCCTGTCACAGTATTTCATCCCTGAAACAAAGAAGCCACACATCATTAGCGGGGGACACTTTGAGGAAATGGAGACAGAGGACTGTCTGTGCTGGGGGGTGGGTGTGGTGCTTTCTGAACGACTTCAAAGGCTAAAATGTAATTGGCTAAGGGTTCATCTCTGTCAATTAAAATGTCGGCAAAGCCAAAAGTCAGTTGGCCCACCTTCTGTTAAACGTGCCCATCACATTGCCTTGTCAAAAACTATTGTGAATTCACAGACCATTTGCGTCGATGAAGAATTGGTGTTAAAACAGAAGTACTGATTGAGGTTACGCTGACCAGATAAATGTTACAGCATCTAGAACTGTGTTTATAATGCTGGCAATATATTGTTAGCACGATGTCAGTGAGGCCTGACATTGTGCAAACAAATGCAATGGACAAAAGCAATGGACAGAGTTAAAACTGGAAAGTGCTGACAACCCAGACCAGGGTGGGGGGGGGGGCTGCTTCCTGTTTCAGAAACTTGTGCAAAGATATCTACAGTACATGTTGTCACATTACCTATCTCATTGTGTACCCGCAAATACTTAAGTTGCTCTCTTAATAGTTTGACCTCAGTGCTGTCTGAGCAGACCAGTAGTCTCCTATACCAGGACCATACCAGAGTTCTTTAATCAAGCCAACACTGGGGTTCTGACTGGTGCTTTAGGTGAGGATCTCATCTGCACCAGATCTTTGTGTATGCGTTACAGTGTCAAAGAACAACATGGCTAAATAAAACCCCTTTCATCATTGGCTGTCATCCAGGACTGCCGTACAGTATGTGATTATGAGTATGAGATTTGGAGTGTGGGTGTCAGACCCTCTCCTGTCAGGGGCCCCTTGTCAGAAACACAACACAGCCTTTTATCTTTACACAAAAGAGGCATGACATCACAACTATGGTTAGACCTCCTGCTGGCATGGCCCTTCACGTTCCTTTTCATCACTGGGCATGTTTCGTCTTCCATCTCCCCAAGTAAACACACTGTCTCACACCAGCCTGGAAATCTCAACAATGACTTTGATGAAACATTGCCACCGTGGCAGAAATCTGTGACTGAATAAAAATTCTAATCTGTAGGTTACATTTGTTATCATAAACTCTCCACATCGTCTTCACACAATATGAATAATGGAGTAGTCAAGGAACAGTCTGGATGTTGCCTGAGAAACCGCTACACAACACTAGGTTCTTGAGAGGTGGAAAACATGTCACTTTGCATGTAATTGTTTCATTTCCCAAAGATAAAGCAAATATATTGTAACTGTTATGAAGTGAAGCTGGCTCAGCTGAACACTTGCTCATGTCTGGGATCTCCCTCAGCAGGCTTTACCAGAAATCTGAGGGCTTCCTGGAAGTAAATGCTCAACCCTCAGATGTCTGACTTCTGTCTGATGACACCTGCATGTTCAACAACAGCTGAGCTAACCTTCGTAATTTTTATTTTGGCACCCTTGCTGAGAATTACTTCTAAACAAGGAGTAGCCAAACTAAAGATTGACAACATTTGTCAAAGAGTGTGCGTTTCAAAGTAGGTTCGTTTGCAAAACAAGCTATGTTTAAATAGAAGCCAGAGGTGTGAACCTGAGCAAAGACATAGTGCATAGAAAGAAAAAGTTTTTCATGTGGTGATGTGACAATTTGCTGTGAAAAAGGAAATGAAATGACGTTTGACAGAATCCATCAGGTCGAGTCTTTTTCTAAATCAAGTCATTTACCATAAGCGGTATGTTTCCCCTTGTGGGTGTTACATTAGACATACAGTACAGTGTGAACACAAAGGCTCGATACTGCCTCCCAATGTTGTGTGGTGTAATCATTAATTTCATCCTCCAATCAAAAATATATGTACATCTAGACAATAAAGGCAGTTCAAGACATGTGGCTTGAATGACCAAAGAATAACAGTAAGCCAATTCAAGATTTCCCTTCTTGTCATCCACACTCTACACAGTATATCTAATTAATCAACATTTGATACAAATTGGCAGAAATCGAACAGGATACTGCATAGTCTAATGCATTGGCAGTGCTGATAACAGTCATTCTGAAAAAGATAGGATACTGTTACAGAGCACTGTGCCAGTGCACTGTACTTTAGAAGTCTAGGAAGAGGAGGCTCACTAAGGCCTACTGTCCATTAACAAATCTGATGACACTATTACCTGGCAAACCTTTATCTATCACATTTAAGTCTTGTAGAGTTACAGACTGATCCATTCCCAATCTTTTTTCCCTTTTCTCCTCTGTCTTTAATCACAAACATAAAAGGGTTTCATTTGGTTTCTTCTTAGCTGTGGGACGCAAGCTATGATAAATCAGCCGAGAGAGACGTAAGTTGAGGTGACTGTGCCAAAAGGAACCCGGAGAGCAGGGTGTTTGGTAGCATTGTACTGTCTCTTTGTGCAGACACTCTGAGTGATGCAACAGCAAAGAGGCTTGGACAGAGTTCTTTATCATAGGTCTATGAAAGTTCCAGACTCTCTCCAGTAATCAGGTCCACTTGCCAATAGTGATGGATTCCACTCCCCCCCAACTGTCCTGCAATGGACAACACACACATACTAATCAGGATTTACATGCCAAGTCCTCTTGATCAATAAACATTTACTCCCGAGCAGAAATGTACCTCCCTAACCGAATAAAACAGTCCAGCAAATTTCTACTTCTGAACTGGTGCAAGAAATGTAAGTGTGTTTAAAAATAACAATTACATATTTACAATCAGACCAATTGGTCCGGAATTCAAAAATTAAAATCATCATGACAGAATCTCTTTAGATTGATGAAGCAGTACATACTGCTTCACACGTTTAAGTAGGAGTACATGTATGAAGCCATGTTCATCCTCCTGTTTACTGTCTCAGCAAGAGAGAAGATAACAGACACACGCATCATAACTGAGTGCTGTATAAAATGGTAGTCTGAACTAATTATTTGCTGACAAAATAGCTGTTCTGAAATTACTGACATTGAGCAATGTTTGAAATGTTCCTGCGGTTTAATTCAAGAAATATTTATTTCTCCCATGATTCAAGTTGCTAACAAACGGTTGACTTTGTTGGGAATTGACAAGGAGACAACATGAAAACAATATAATTTCACTCAAGTGTCAGCACAACGCACTTAGCCAAGGACCACTTCAAGCAACTCCCTGAGAGACAGAATCTGTCCTATAAAGCTGGCGGGGTCGTCTCTGAGAAGTGTATCAAATCGTTATAGTGACAGTGTGGGGTCTCGCTCCAGCTGCATCTGAAAAGGACCGGCGGAGGTGACGGCACCATTACAGTGAATCCGTCAGATGATGTACAGAGCGGTTTCATCTGAATGATTCCTGTCTGACTCCATCACCTCTCAGCATCTGACAGGAGGACTTTACGCCAAAGTCAATGAGTAACACGTTGCTGTGTTTTCTCTGTGAACACAAATACGTGTTATTTATCTTTTAATGGTATTATATGCTTTGAATTATTTGATCATCAATGAAAAGCTCATACCAAGTATATTGCTTGATAATTAATGATCAGTACACAATCTTCCCTTCATCAGTTTTTTAATTACCTTTTTGTGTTGATTGTATTAATTCCCATTGACAATTATTCGTCCTTCAATCAGAAAAAATAAACTGGGGATTTCATATCTTGGTTTTCTTAATGTAATTGTTTCCCAAGTGAGGTGTTGTAAGGAATTTAAAGCGTGCAGCATTACTGTGTCCATGGAGGAAGCTGAAGAACAATCAGGTCTGTACGAGTGGGAGCATATGCTAATGTTGCTAATGGGAATTAGATATTAACAATAGATGTTCCCAAGATATAAAGGTGGGAGGTACTGTAGGATAATTGAACAGTGTAATATCCGGTTGTACAGGAGTCTCCCTATAGAAATATTAGGTTTATTCTCACATGAAACTGCCCTTAGTTCAAGATGAAGAGTTCAAATTGAACATTGACACAATCCCATCACATATCCACTTACATCTTACCAAGATCTGCCTATCGTTCATTTCCATCTCAGTCTTTTTTCTCTATTCTGCTCTTTCCGTTGAGATTTCAATGAGGGATGGAGAAAGAAGTTGTATTCCATCCTACTCTCGTCTCCTTTTCAGTCTTCCTCTCGCTCTCAAACCACCAGGTTATCAGTAGAGATTATTTTTCGCAGTGTGTGTGAGCGGCAAAGCCTAATTAGAGTGAACTGTTTGCTGGATGGCCTTTGAAACACATTCCAGTGATTATCTGTGTATTATAAGTAGACTGTTATCTTTGAAATCCGCCTGCCCAGAAGCAGACACATAATAGAAACACAATTAATATGCAGAGAAACCAGGTCACACCAGAGAACCATCCATCGGTCAGTGCGATTTTAGGCCAGAATTACATTCTTATATTTCTGCCGTTGCTACTGTAATTAGTACAACACTTACAGTATTCAAACCCATGACATATGGGTTCCCACACTAACATGATGCTGTTGGGTCTTGCTTAATTAAAAACAAGAAAAGAGGAACACATTATGTCACATGAAGTTGGAAGGGGAGAGCCTGGCATTTGGTTTTGTCTGTCTGTGCTGCTATCATAAAATGATTCCAAATTGTGTAATCAATCAATGATGTTGTGAGTTGTGGTACTACTTCCAGAAACGTACAAGAGGATTAACAAGGTTTGTTTTCTACTTTTGTGTCAGCTTATCTTCCAGTGTCTTTCATTGCTTCCCCTTTCACAGCAAATGCTTTTAATATGAACTGGTCTAGCATGGCATACATTCTTATTTGCTTTTATTGATTAAACTAATGCTCTAGTTTACGTGCATTATTCATCTGGGTCTCATTAAAGCACATTCACTGATTAAAGAAGCAACTTAATTTACCTTGTCTAGCTTCATCATTAGAACGACCAACACATCAAGGAATTCACAGCAGAGCGTAACAAGCTTAATGACTCCAAAGAAAACACCTAAACATAATTTGCATTCATCTCTTCCTTTTCCTGGTTTCTTATACTTATTAATAAACATTGATTGTTGTGCTGGTTGACATGTAAGCATTGGGGTTTTAGATTTAAGTAAATGTGTGCAGTGCCCGTGGATATTCCAGACATAGCAGTACTGTGGCTGGTTCTCGAGATAATTGAGATACACACACAGACAGACACAGATTCCTGTAGTTAGACATACAGTACATGCAAAGGTAAATTATTGAAGGCCAACTGAAAGTATATGAAAAATAAAGACTATATTCTAGTTTGTTATGGAATCCTTGTTAGTAAGCAAATGGGCTTCAGGAAGAGAGAAACATACTTGATGTCAATTGTGCTCGGTTCTTCTGAGGAGAGAGAACACTTTCAGTCTACTGACAAGTAAATGAGTCCTAAAGTGAGTCATCATGTCATAATCCCAGAAGTGATTAATTCAATGTGTACACAATCTCTGTTAGGTGCTACAGACCATGTGTTAATAGCATTGCTGCATCATCTTTAAGAAACACATCTCAATGCAAGAATCAACTGATCAATTGACCGAGACATCCTTTCCGTTCCGGCAATGTATTTTTAACATAACCACCTGCTCTACTGTCAAGCGTCATCTCACATTCCCTTTAAGAGCAAGCGCGCCTGTTCCATGGCCGATTGCTATTATAACGGCAGATTTGCCAGGCGCACGCCAGGAGCGGTTCTCAATCGAGGAGACCGACGTTCTCGTCAAGGCAGTAAAAGATAGAGAAGTGACATTGTACGGGAAAGGCAGAGCAAGTTGCCCACTAATGCTGCTCATTCAAATTCTTAGTCTTATTTTTATATATATTTTATTTTTTTAATTGCTATATTTTTTAATTGTTTAGTTCTTAGAATTAATTTAACCATTGTACTGTTTTACTTAATTTAAGACCCGTATATGTTTGTTGTTTGCACCTTCCTGCCACAGTAAATTCTATGTTTGTGTAACATACATGGCGAATAAACCAAATTCTGATTGGGATGGGAGAAGAAAGCCACCCAAATTAGCTTCGGTTATACAGACGTGGGAGGAAATTGCCACAATTGTTACAAATCAAGTTTACACACATAGAGATTTCTCATGAAAATCTTTTTAATCATTGACTTGAAAGAAATGTAACACAGCCATACAATAAATCAAAACAATGTAGTAGCTTTGCAGGAAGACCCTGGCCGCACCAGCAGTGCGCACGGGCCAAGCATGCGGCCTTAAAATAGCATCTGAATAACGCGCCACTGACTTTATACTACGTTTTTCCTGGTCTGTGGCGGGATTGTTTTTCTGAAACTGCAAAATAGCACCAGGGAACGTTTGCGCCGGAACACGCCTCCTTTTTACACTGAACCGCCCCCGGGAGCGCAAGGTCATTCCCTAATTTACCGACGTGCGTCTGTGGAGGGAAATGTCCGCTTTGCGTCGAGTGCAAACTAGGAATGATACTTGAGTCGTTGACACAGTCAATTGCGCTGGGTGGAAGATAGGGCCCTATAACTTTAAGCCCTATTACATGCACACTATACCTTTAAGCCACTCTGGGCATCTCACAAGCCAACTTGTGTTTTGCTTCACAAATCCTCCTGTGATCACACAGAATTTCAGTTTGTTGCATAGATACCTGTATTGTCATTGTGCATGCAACGACAATTGTCAAACAACATCACTTCTTCACACTGCATCGTTACACAAAGAATACTTAATGTTGACACAGGTCAAGTAGCTTTTTAACACAAGCACCCATAATTCAGTCCCAAACTGTTATTTAATAATATTAATCAGTATTACTAGTGAATCCAATGCTTTGCATATGTGTCAATTGATTACATGAATGAATGAATTAATACGTTACCAGGAATCAACACATGCGACAATGAGCTCAATGATGCAGTATTGTGTTTAATTGCAGTCTAGGGCATCTGAGGGCTCAGACTGACATTAAATGAGCAGTATTTTTACTTTCCACGTTTTCATGGCAATTGTATTTGTATATGTGTTGTTGTGCACACATTCAAATAGATTTTGACACATTGTAATCTAGCCATGTCTTATTAGTTTTGGCAAAACTGTATATGGGTATTGGGTAAAGTCAGAAGTAAAAATTAGAGAAGGTTTGTGAATTATTTTGTCAAACCCGTTATGCAAAACGTTAAACTTAAAAACATCTTTGCAAGTCATCCTCCCATACCTTGAAACTTTGCACTTTGGAGCTGTGTCAACAAGGCATCTTCTCCTGGTGCTTGGGGTGGTGTTTTGCCCTAATTAACCCACTTAGATTGCATCGCAGGCCAAGATTAAACGATACCTTTCTTTCCCTGCCAACTGTCAGCCTCATTTGTCTTCAGGACATAGTTGTGTTTCTGTTTTAATTCAAGGGTAAAAAAAAACAACACTTTGGGTGGTTTTCCAACAATACCACTCAGAAAATAATGAAAAGAAAACTGGAAGAAAAACACAGAAACCATAGGCTTATATCAGGAACATTATTGTGGTGCAACTCTCCTGAAATCTTATTTTAACTCTTGCCCAAGATTTGAGAATGCTGTATCTCAAGACAGAAACATTAAAGGATGTATCCTTCTGTTTTAGTTATTAGGAAGGGTTTTGCATGAGAAATTACTCTTCCTACTAACGTCCTTGGCTTCCACAAGGATAAATACAAGTTTGATATGTAAGAAGGTAAATATACCTGTATACAGCATTATTGAAGTCAAAGAGACATTTTTGGTATTCAGGTGAGCCATGGAGGAGTCACAACATTAATTTAATGACCTTGGCTTAAACTCACCAAGTGATTGCAGTGATACCACTTCTGACACCCTTTCATTACTGAATGCAATTAGTGGATTGTAAAAGCTTTAACTTCTTTATTCAGCCTTGAGCATTTTTCTCGGTCAATTTAAACTTTAGTTGCACAAAAATGTTCAGGGAATTAGTTTTTGGCCTATTACATTTATTAATATTGTGTTGTTTATTTCAACGATTCCCACAATGTTAAAGTAAATTCACAGGGATAGAAGTGATAATAGTAATAAGTATAGTGTTGTTAAAATGTTGAAAGAAGAGTTGATCTCTAAAAGCTTGATGTTTAAGATATGTGTAGCCCGTAGTTACTGGCTAGTAACCAGATGGGTAAAACTTACGTACCAATATATTAATAAATATACTGCATGTGTTTTAGATCTAAAATAATCTAAAACGCAGATTATTTTTCTTTTATTCTATACTCTACATTGGACTGTATTGGTTACAATATGTATACATCAACTCTAATCATTAGAATCCATCCAACTTAATTATCATTGTAATTATTTACCAATTTAGAGAGTAGGGTTCCCAGCTGTTAAGGGGTGGATATGACATCTCAGTTTGTCATCCTAATGACATCCTTTTAAATTGGAGTGAGTGACTCTCGGTGTTCTGACATTTGAAGAGCTACAACATCTAGAACATAATATGTCATTGAAAAGGGGAAGACATTTAATTTTAAAGCATATTTCTAGTTATCTGTAATTTTCTCAAATTTAATTCACCATGGAGTACAAGTCTTGCACAGAAATTAGAAAAAGGAAATCACAACAAAATCAAAGGAGGATCCATCTCAAGTCTGGCAGCATACACTGTCACGATGAACACCAGATGTCCACAAAAAGCTTCTCTTTCATTGCTCAGCCTTTTATCTCTGCTCATTAAAGACTCCTTTTTTTTTCTTCTCTCACCTTTTCAAGGTGGCAGCGAATCCTGAATTCCACAGTCTGGACTAGAATAAACTATTCTTTATCTCATCTCTCTGTCATACATTGTGGATTGTGTCTGAACAAATACATTTCATGACATTGGTAAACATATTCAACCAACAGGCCAGACAGGTTAAATGTCTGCATCACAACAGCGTTAGAGTCATTGGCAATAGCATCGTGGACATTCATGTATTGGTGCCTCTAAAGTGATAAGTATCGAGCAGCCTGAAAAGTCCAGTGAGACTAATGTGTTAGAGAGGAGAGGAAGAGAATGCTCTCTGGATCAGAGCCATTGCACCCCTGATGGAATATAAATGCATCTCTTATCAATGGGTCTGTGGCCCTCGCTGATCCACACTGATCCGAAATGACTTTGGAGTTCCAGAACATTATCCTCTCTCCTCCTCGGCCATCAGTGGCATCGGGGAAAACACACAGGCATTAATTATAAATCCATTAGAATGGACGAGTCGTCAGGAGCACACGGCCATTATCAGATGACGTGCCGTTATTTTCCCCACTCGATGCTGCGCGGCCTCACAGCAGTTCTTCCCAGCTTCATGGGGTAAAACATGCCATCTGTTTGGGGGCTGCTTGGGGCTGCATGTAGCATGTCGAGGAGGTGAGTGGTCCCTGGGGTTGAGGTGTGTGACAATGGGGCGCACTCCTTTTAACTGCCCGTATTGTTATATCAAAGTATAGGCCAGCTGAATGTCAAAATACTGTATGACTTGGTTTAGCCTCAGGATGTCTTTCAACACGCATTTGAAATGGAGAAAAGGTCTGGCACACAGACTGGCCCCTTCTGTACAAGCGAAGCTCTTCAGAAACCACCCACAGAAACATCTCCGCTGACCATTGTGAGACCTTCACCCGGCTTTGTTGCAGACTAACCGCTGTGCCTTCATAAAGCAGCTGTTTCCCTGTCCCTTCCGCTCAGTTCTTCGGAGGTGTCGTGGGGCGCTAGTGAAGCTCTGTAAATACTGGCTGAATGGGAGATGTTTGGAGTGCTGAGGAGAGGCACAGCAGGACCTTAGAGAAGGGTTCTGTCTTCTTGGCAGGTCTCAATTAGCCAAATAACAGCTTAAATAACAGGAATTATGGGATATAAAAGGGTCACCACAAGCGCTGGAATGCTGAGTCTAGATAATGAGACAATGTTGCCTTAATTCATCCCTCACTCAGTCCTCTATTTTTACTATTTACAACAACAAAAACTTTTGTGGCATTTACTTAAACGGAAACAACTAGAAGAGCTTCCAAGGGCTACAATATGTACCACTTGACATTTGGCATTATACATTTGGATTACCTTTAGTTCTGCCATTATTGCATCATTGTTGGTTGTGTTGCCAGGTGGATCTGGGGAAGTAGGCAGTTAATGCTGTTGCCTCTTTTAAATAGAGTCAGGTAGGCAGGTAGGTAGTGACGTAAGTTCCTAGCAGGACATTTGATCGGCCAGTCCCTGAATGTTGCGCGGTAGACCACTGTGCGTTGTGGTGCTGAAGGAATCTAACCGTGAGCAGATTTCTGAATTTGCATGGTGTTGTGTTCAAAGTTGAACCATTGAAGTGCCACTACCATATTTTGAGCTGTATTTTGTTTGGGTACATTTTCTTTTGGTTACAGTTTCTGGATTGTATCTCTAGCAGGCACTTAGGATAGAGAGCATACTAAGGTGTACTGTGAAACGAAAAGAACACTGTAAGAAAGGCAATAGAACATACTTTTTCTTATATACTTCCTAGCTATGAATATACAAACCAACACATTTTTTGTTTTCCTGCTTGTCTTTTTCCGGGTGACAACAGTTGGTTTAACCTGAACCCATTTACAACACATCTTGGCCCTATGTCACAACCTAGGCAGCCACTCACTGTCCTCAACACAACTCCAGTGTTTACGCCACTATTCCAATGAGCACCATTACAAAACAGCCTGAAGAAACCTCACATCCCATGGAACATTACGCTTACAAATGTGCTTTGTGTACATTGTTTGTTATGGGTTACCAACATAAAACATATTAGCATAAGCCTCTTTGAAAAGAACTCAAATGTAAGTGAGGCACTTTCACTTCAAAAATGTAAATTATCTTTAAATGTCTAATTAAGCAAAATTGGAAGAAATTGGTAGTAATTCACAGTGGCTAATGTAGATGGAAAATATGCTGGTGCAATTGCAGCAAAATGGCAATGTGATCCTTTTGTGTTCACAGGGCTGGAGTAACTGCAAGCCAGTTGGGAAATACTTTAGCTGGCAGAATCATCCCCTATGGTACCATCAGCTGGAAGAGTGGATAAGCACTGTTCAACGCCTCCTAAGTGAGAGGTGTTCTCATACAAAAACACCTGCTTCAGTTGATTGGATTGGGTGGTAGCAACCCTGCCGTGCCAGGGACTGTCATGTCTTGTGGAGGAAGACGCAGTCATGGGATCACACCACAATCTGGAGGCACATCCCCATCCAGTGTTGGACTGGCTCTGAGGAGCAAAGAGAGAACGCCATGGCTAAATAGACATGTTGTCATATCTACCATGGGGGGCGGACATAACGTTAGCACAGCTGCTGAGCGTTTATGTAGGAGAGGGCCCCTCAGCCTCGGCTGCCAATCATGTGGTCCCCATGCCCCTGTTTTCACGATTACTGCCATATGCTCCACACTGTGCAGAATGCAGAACACAGGAGAGCAAGTTGAAAACACGCACACATTCCTGTTCTGCTGCCTCTGTGTCAAATATATGCAGTTTTCTTTGTTTGTTTTTTTCATTTAGCTTGCAACTGTTCGTTGTAAAAGGTAAAGATACAGTTCTAACTGCTTGCTTTTCATGCTGATGAATGGAATGAGAAGAACAATAGTTCCATGATTTGATCAGGTTTTAACACTCAGTATATCTCACTGTGTTTTTCCTGTGCTTCACGATGCAGCACTGTGGGATTGGCCCAACCCCAGGTAGAGCATGAGTGGGTGATGGCATGACACCGCTCAGGGCATGAATGGACTGAGTGGAGTCCACTGTCCAGTACAACAAGGTTAGTGATAATGAGGACCAGCGAAAGAGAGAGAGACAGAGAGAGACAGAGAGGGAGAGAGTTAAAGAGAAATAACTTGAAGAGCAGTCTGAGTCAATGTCATGGTTTTAGCTGTGGAAACTGGGAGTAGTTCTTCCTTCAAGCATGGGCCTGACCTTATATATGAACACGCTGACCCCACCATCAACATTTTTCGGTATAAATGTTTACTAATATGTCTAGACCAGAAATACTGTGGCTCAGTTTGAATTCTGTGAATTAGTTTTGAATACCCCATAAATGGTATTATACAGCAACACTTAATTTTAGGTGGCCATGCGTACAGTACTAATTACTGCAAGTGCTTGCTTTCATTATCTTTCCATCTAATGAAGTCTAAATGAGTCATCCTTGAAGCAACAAGGTGAAACTTGTCTGTCTATTTCAAGTTCACAAGGCATGAGATGCAGCCTAATATTTGAATGTTATTTCATTTCTCTGCCTCCATATTTCCAAACAAAACCTATTTATTTCCCCAGATAAAATGTATGTGTAGTCCAATGAATACGTTACTTTTTCATAAAGCCGCAACCTAAAAATAAAAATATGTTTTTTGGGGGTGCCACAGTATTCAGCACATAGGCCTATGCAAGATACATAAACTCTAAAGCCTTGCATATGTTCCTTACCATCACATTTGATCAGCCCATTGTCCTGAAGCTTTTCTCCCAGCGACGAATCAGCAACATCAAGAAACTCCACATTCTTCAAAATCAAAACATATAACACCATACACTGGAGGTCACAGTGAAGGGCAGGAGAGATGAGAGGGAGGCTCATATTTGATCAAACAGTATAGAAATTCCAAGGACACATTTTGATAGAGATGTTGTTGAGAACATGGTTTTGCTTCATCCATTCACACGAGCACCTATGGAAAACACGTATTACTGAATGTCAAAAGACACATGTTCTGTTGTTAGGTTGCTTCTAAGCAGCAAGCTTGGTCAATGTAGTTTTAGTGGTATAAACTGACAGAATTAAGTGTTGGCCAACACAAAGTTGGAAGAGGGATTTAGCAAAAACATTTTACCATATTACAATGAACATCTAACCTCACCAGTTTTGACAGCTCAGGTCACTAGGCCAGATGCATATTCTCTATCAAATTTTAGGCAACTGAAGGCTCAGCTGAAAGCAAAAATGTTAAATGGTTGAAGAAGGGAGCAAAAAGAGCACCTTCCATTTTTCAGAGAATGGAAAATGCACAAAACAACAATGTAAAACAGGAAAATAAAAGATTAAGATAATTAGTGTTAAATGACAAAATAATGATTTTGTCCAAAGAGAGTGCATTCTGAGTTAGAGAGAAAGGGAGAAAGAAAAGAAAGAATGTCAGAAAAAAGAGCTATAAGAAGTGTGTTACTGTGTGGGCATCTGGGGGGTATTACAGGTAAAGGGTTCAACAAACTCTGATCCTAACCCTGAACTTTGAGTTGAGTTACTTTGAAATGTGAATTTCAGAAAACTTGGCTCCAGAACAGCTGATATGATTTAGTAAATTCAACAGTACAGCAACTCTGAGTTTAGCGCGTGCATGAATACTACCAAAAGCCAACATCTATGGAGCTCCAATACTAGGATGCAACATGGAAACCGACGACAAAAAACGTTGTCCTACTTCACCACACTTTAGGTGTAAGTTTTATTTTGTGTTCATGGTCAAGTGGGAGTGGGAGACAATTGTTGCCGAGTCAATGCATATATTTGAATACAATAGCCAGTCCATATATTGAACATTTAACCCCACTGTCCGTTAATATTACAGGAGAAAAAGTGGTGGACTTAATAAAATAGCATGTTCAATGTTATATTACATATTAAAACATACTAGGAACAGATAGGCCGAATGCATATTTTTCTTATACGCTTTGGATTGTAGCCTCGACTGACAACCGGGCATGGATGCTGTATACAGTGAGATGTTCATTTAAGGGCAGGTGAATTCTACATGTGGAACTGTGAAATGTAATGTAATTTCATACAGGCCTATTCCCAGTTACAAGTAAATGGGTTGTACAAACTGCATTTCGTGAAAAAAGTGTCAAAAACTGACCATGAGATGGTGTAGGCCTATTTAGGGTAGAGGAATAAAGATTTACTGGAACACCAGTTACAGGAGGATGCATAATGGTGATGTTAATAGTAGGAACAATAACCTATATGAATATTAATTGTTGAATTTTCTGAATTTATATTTTGACCAAGAGATGGTGTACTTGCAGAAAAGCTGATCTTGTAAGGCTATCAACCTGCCCCCACCTCTCATATGGTAAAATATGGAGTTACTGGATGGAGTCTCAACTTAATGGCTCTCACACATCATTGTGTAACTTACTTAGTAATGCTAGTCATGTTGATAAGTAAGGGTCAATATTGTGGTGTGATTGTAGTTCTTGGGTATAAAAGGAATTGTGAAGCATTCTTCTGTGGATTCTTGATCTCCTGAGACCTTCTCCTCAGCTCTGGCTTGTCTTACTCCTTCTTCCTCACATCTTACTTTCTATCTTTGGTTTACAATACTCATGGTAGGGTGAGAGTTAACCTTCATTGATTTCATTTATTTGCAATATGATTAAATGATTATATTATTTAACCAAATTTGACCATTCCTGCTCTGATTTAACCCATATAATCAAATAACTGTAATTCCATTGGTATTGGCATTATTTGGTTAATGTTAATACACTGTTCAGTTTCCCATCTTCCTTCAAACCATAGGGGAATTAGTTTAGGTTGTTTGGCCAATATTGACCCCCTACAATCTTGAAATAGATTTGCTGAAACACCCGTTACAGGACGGTACATGGTGAATTGTAAATTGTAGAAACAGCCTATAAAAATGCTCATTAGATTTCTATTTGTAGGCAATGAAGAAGACCAAATACCAAACACTATTTCAATTATTTGTCTTTATTTCAGTGCATTTGGTCAGTTCTGAGTGTAACAATACCGATGAAGCCCCAAGGGCTTAGAATGTTGCTAAAATAAATTACAGATTGTGATGGGAAACGGTAACGTTAACTTAGGTATTCATCAGGGAATGAAAGCAAACAGACAAACAACACAGGCAGAGCTAACCCTGGGTGACTTGTGGATGTGTCAGGTGAAAGGACAGCCCAGAGAAACACACCCCAAGACACATTGGTCAAAAGACAGCCTCACGGTGGGTCTCACACACACTGTGATTCACAGATAGACCTTTAGCTCCGCAAGACAAAGGATGTTTGAATATGTAGTAGAAGATAAACTAATACGAATATTCCATCAGGACTAAACAATACATTCAAAACACAGTAAGTTCATTATGGTAAGCAGGAGTAATGTTTGCACTTCCTGTAGGATTCCACATAGGATTGCTATGCTGTACATTTCTAACAGTGTACTGTTTCTTGCAGTCATGGATCATTATGCAAGAATCTTGAGGGACTTCAAAATACATATATTTCTAGCCCCTTTTCAGTGAAAGAAAACTTTGCAGGCCAAACAAATCCTGAAATGCATCACACATACACACATACCCACACACCTGCGCACACCCACTCAGACACGCACACACCCATAAACTGTTGATGTGCCTTCTAAACATTGACCATGGATTTCGTCCACACAATTCAGGCTCTCACTGTAAAGACTTCATGGTGAAAGGGATTTTGAAGTGCCAAATTATTTTGTCTGTAGAGCTTCATGGCAATATCGATATCCAGTACATTATTTCAATTCTTACATTCCCTCTGACAATACAGGAAACATATAAAACATCTTAAAGTGAGTTCCTTGCTGAAACACTGTCGAAAGAGACTGCTGCGCAGTGTGTCTGTTCAACAATGGCTTGCAGATGCTGGTATGACTGTAACTGAATATTCTCGCCTCATTGCTGTGACAGTCAAACACTTATATACCACCCTAGCACGGTGAATCTGCATTGGCAGAAGTGCCAGGCTGGCAGTAGCTGCCAGGGATAGGATAGGTTTCTCTGTGACCCCTCTGTAGACTACCAAGCTGCCTGTTTGAGCCTCCTCTGCCAGGGTGTAAGCTCTCACAGTGACAGATGACCGGTTTAAGAGGCTAGGCTTATAAGTCCAGATTCTGGGCAGATGCAACTTCATAGAGGGATAAATCAACATTCCACCGTTGCAGAGAGCAACAACTGTGCCCCACTGAAGCACCCAATGGTATTCATCCTTAACTGAACCAAACCCAAAGTGCTTGGACCAGTGTCAGATGTGATGTTGTGGAGCACTAGGAGAGTCTTGTTACTGTTGCCCTTCAAGTTTACGCTAGGATTGTTGTTGGTGAAGGTCTTTAGATTGTCGTTATGTCATCGCTTGTGCGGGTTCAACCATGCGGTGCTGCACAGCCTCTCAAGCATCCATCACTCACCTCTGCTTATCAATCACACTGAAGACACTTCTCACATGCTCTGACATTGATGCCCATCTTACTACAAGAGGTCCAAGTGGAACCAGGCTAGTAATCTGAAGGTTGCCAGATCGATTCCTGGCTGTGCCAAAATGACGTTGTGTCCTTGGGCGAGGCACTTCACCCTACTTGCCTCAAAGGGAATGTCCCTATGCTTACTGTGAGTCGCTCTGGATAGGAGTGTTTGCTAAATGACTAAAAATGTCAAATGTAAATGTACAAGTGGCATTTCTAACCTGCAATTACAAATATTGAAAGTGTATTAGAAAATGTATTGAGAATGTGAATGGACTTCTGTGGAGTTTCTGGGTTGGAATAAATCTTCTTTTCAAAGCAAAACTAGGGACATTGTGCAATTGACAAATGAAGGGCATATGTGGGCAATGGCCTACTTGAATGTTAGTGTGACTGATAGCTGCATCAATCACATGAATGTCGTTATTCAAAAGACATGACAGAACTTCTGGAAAGTGGGCCGTGAGGACAACTTTGTGAATGGTACTGGATTTGATGCATGGTATAGTTGACTTTGAGTTTGGTCTAAAAGTCTAAATGTGTCAGTAAAGGATGTAAAGTAATGTCAGTTAATGTTGCTGCAGATGTTATGGCAGTAGCTAAAGGAACATTACTGTAGATGAGATGCTCTTGTCGTGCAATACTCTTTATAGAATACACATATCATCTTTATAGTTTACACATATCATCTCACAGAGAATAACCCATAAGAATGAATTAATATGTATGAGCGGATAACGGTTTTATGCCCTAGTGAAATTACAGACCAGATGGTTGTAACATCCATGTCTACCTACTATGTCTTATGTGTGTGGGCAGGGACATGCCTTGTATGCACTTTCACAGCAGAAACAGTTTAAAACTAGATATAAATGTTTCATTATTAACTGGAACCACTGAAGGAAACAACAGAAGACCCAAATCATTAGACCAGGCAGACTATTGTAAAAGTGTTTGTGTTCATTTTCTGATTCTATAGCACTGACACAAAAGACCAGTAGCTTGCTTCGTCACCTCAAAAGGGGAAAATGCTGATGTAGACGTCTACCCAAGGGCTGCCTTTAAAACATCTCAGGTAATTAACCAACCCCCCGAGGTGCCTTTGTGTCACCAAATGCTGAGACCGTCAAGATGCTGAATAGGACAGATAGTGCACAGTGGGACCACTGCCACGGAGTTCACCTGGAACCTGTCCACAGGCAGCGCTGGCTGATGATCCATTAGACATGTCCTCGACAAGCCACGTATTACTCATCGCCAGACGGGAAGGATTTTAGATATACCGGAACGGGACCTTGAGAGTCGGAGAGCGGTTCCTTTATCCGCCGTCATTTAACAATGGACTTCTTCCGATTGCCCTTGATGATGAAGGACATTTATTTCGTGGAAACAGTACAGCAGCCTCATGATAAATCTATGTGGTTGGATTGGAGTAAAAAGGACGAGCGTTATTTTGAAATTAAAACAATCACACTGTCTTCTGACATGGATGGGTGGAGACATACGTTTTTAGACGTTAGTGACTTTTCCAGTTTGAATAGTTGAGTGGACAGATATATTCTCCTACCTTACCAGTCTGATGAGTCCATTATCAGTGGCAGCTGGCTGGCTATAGCCAAACCCCAATTGTACTGAGTCGGTTTACATTACATTTAGCAGACGCTCTTATCCAGAGCGACTTCCGTACAGTAAGTCCAGGGACATTCCCCCCAAGGCAAGTAGGGTGAAGTGCCTTGCCCAAGTACACAACATTGTTTTGCACAGCTGGGAATCAAACCAGCGACCTTCTGATTACTAGCCGGATTCCCTCACCGCTCAGCCATCTGACTCCCTATGGGAGTCTTATGGGTCTACAAGGTGCTGTCCGTGGCACTGATTTGTTATTGTCTGTCTCTGTTTTTCATTCTGTGGTCTTGACAAATTAACATCAGTTAGGGCTCAACAATCAGGACTCCCACACGTCACTCCGAAGACAATACTTAATGAACTACTGATTATAAATGCTGTTAGATTACAATGCATGGGGTCAAAGGAGTTCTCAGAGAGTGGTTAATAATAAACTATTCCGCAGCTTTTTATTCAATAATTGTTTCAGTCTTATTCATTAAGCTTTTGCACTCTTAGAACAGTGGCATGTTACTTACTCATATCCAGTAACAGTTCTTATAATCCCTTCTGCATTTTCTAACTGCAATGGATGTTTTCAGCGTTGGGCACACACTTCAAACTCACACTAGCCAACTTGCCGCCCAGCTGTGTGTTTTTTGGGTGATTCATTTTTACATCATTAAAATGGGGGCTGTACAAGGTACCATTAATAACACCCTGATGACGTGTCCTTGTAGGTTGTTGTGCTCTCAAAACTGTGAAGCAATCACAAGATCTCAGAGCTTAGCTGACGGTGTGATCAACAGTCGTGTTGCCCAGAAACCAGGAAGCTATCTACCAAAACTCGCAATTTTCCCTTCTGTATAATCGCAATGACATGGGCGTAGATGTTTAAAAGATAACAGTCCTCCACTTGCCGTTCATTGACTTTTAAGTTGCTCTTCGACTTTCACCGATGCAAATCACGTGACTCATGAATCCACAGCACACACAGTGTTTCTCCTCGATGTCCAAAAGGGAGAAACATGACATGGAAAGGGCCAAGCTAGGTGAAGTAGTGTGCATTCCTCTTATCTTAACTCTCAATGTTTGCATCTGGCAGCAAGCCATATCAGAGAGAAAGAGAGTTTTAGTTCCAGTGATTTTTTTGGTGTGTGTTTCTGGCTACATGGACTGTCGTTACATCCTCAGCACACACATTCCAAATCCATTGTCTTGGCACACACAAGTCAGCAGTGTTCATGAAAAAAAGCAAATGGTTGATTTCACTTGGTCCAAAATATCTGCCAAGGCTTGATTACAAATAGACCACAAATATACATATTCTTCTTCTTCTGTGACAGAACAACACACAAACACAATACATCTCATCAAAGTCCATTTGCTAATCAACGTTCAAGTAATCAGATTCTCTTGTATTGATTTAGGAATATGTCAAAGCAATCAGTAGACTATCAGTAGACTGGCATCCAGACAAATCTGCAGCCTCATGTTTTATTTGCCCTGGCAGATGGGTCTGGCCACTCTCCATCAGACCTGGCCTGGATGAACCAATCACAATCGCTTATCTGACATGAGGCAGGTTTGATAGCCCACGATAACTATAAAGGAATGCCATTGAGGCATTTTTGTAAACAACCAATATTTCATTTTGTTGCTCTGATTGGTTGCCCATTGGTAACGTACCTTGGGAATTCAAAATGACCTGAGAGGTTCCAGACTAAAGACTTGAATATTCTTTAGTTTTGAAAGTGCACGTCTGTAAGTAGGCTACGCGAACACTATGCAAGCAGCCCTCCTGACATAGCCTACTCTACAGTGTATTTAGTCTAAAAATGTTTAAAATGTTTTCCACCAGGAGGCAGGTAAACGACAAAACATCTTCTACTTAATACTTAGACCACTTCTTTCTATTTACAACAATTAATATGGAGACAGAGGAGGATATATTGTCAATGTCTAGATGACAGAAGCCCAGGGCCTTCTTCTAATCTTGGCTGGTCGATGATGGACGCAAAATATATCTATTTTATGAAGGAAACACCTCACGTTTGAATTCCAATAGTCTACGAGAATGTTCATTGTGAAACTCTTTGTTGAGAGGTCAGCCTCAATGCAAAGGGAAAGAAAGCTAATCAGTGGCATGATGGACTCCTGTGTTTACGTGAAAAACTGAGGTTACAGAGACAGGCTTAAAGAGTAACTAAACACCTGTAATTTCATCCTTGCCCACCCCTTCATATCCAAGAAGAGAATAAGAAGAAAAAAAAGCTTTCAGGTGTAAAGTTGTGATTGGGGGTTTGATCATGAATATTCATTGACGGGCTTCCTGACATGCTCAAAGTGATACATGAACATGGCCAATCAGCCAGTGGGTCTTACCGGCTGGCTCATCTCAGGGGAGAGTGCTTCATTCAATGCCATGAAGAACCGAGGGGAAAAAGAACATCACTATCTTTAGTCTTTATATGGAAATTCTGTGCTCAGGGAGGCACAAAAGATTCGGAATGATCCAACACACTTTCTGAACTCAGAATTCAAGGGATTGCCCTCAGGCTGACAGTTCAGGATGCAAAATTGCAGACTGAACCGGTACAAAGATGCATTCATTTAACCCTCCATCAAGACATTAAATGGCAAGCAAGTAGGAATACTACATGATTTCATTTTGGCATTAAGACATTTTGATTTGTTCACTGTATTATTTGGTTTCATTATATATGGTTTATTAGTGAAACTTGTGAAACTTGTATTTATTACCTTCCACTGTTTCAAAGAACCACTGGTTGATCAAATCGGATTACTGTCATTACTACGTTTTGCTTACTTTTGTAGGGGGTTAAATATTGTCCAAACAACCCAAACTAATTCCCCTATGGTTTAAAGGAAGATGGGGAAACTGAACAGTGTATTAGCACGAACAAAATAATGCCAATACCAATAGAATTCCGGGTATTTGACTCTATGGGTTGAAGCAGAGCAAGAATGGTCAAAGTACGGTTAAATGAAATACACATTTAATAACTTTGCAAATGAATGAAATCAATTACAAGCCTAACATGTTACAATATGAAAGCTTTAAATCTTACCTACTCTACCATGATCATTGTAAATCAGAGATAAAGCAAGAGGTGAGCAAGGAGTAGGACAGTAGGACAAGGGAGAACTGAGGAGAAGGTCTCAGGAGACGAAGAATCCAAAGAACAATGCATTACAATTCCCTTTATACACAAGAACAACCAATCAGACCACATCTTGAATGGGGTGTGAGAGCCATCAAGTTGAGACCGTCCAGAAACTCCAGACTTTAGCATATGAGAGGTGGGGGCAGGTTTGACACCCAGCCTTACACTTTACAGAACTTCTGTCTCACACTTAACATGTACATTTAATACATTTTTGCTTGAGCTTGCATGTATGATCTCTGAACTAAGTGTCCCTTACTTGGGCCCTTGATGATGAAAAGGTACCCAGCAAAGACACCCATTTCTCACATACAGCAATTTAACACAATGTTTTCAACCACTAGAGGTAAAGAGAATCTGGATTCATCACCAAATAATTAAGAATAACACAGTTTCAAAGAATTGTCTGCATTAAGACCAGGATCGCTGTCTGTAGCCGTGCATTAGTTGTAAATAGGGCTTCAACTCAACAAAGAGGTTTTGGGGTTTAGTTACTCTTCAAAAGGTTTCAAATGAAAGGGGTACAGTTGGGAGTCTTTGCCTCCACAAGGTTTACTGTGCCGTGGAGAGAAATAAGTTATGTCAGACAATAAGGTTGGCAATGATCAGGCTGGCACAATAAATACAATAAAATAAACAGAAAAACTAGTACAATATGATGGAATATGATTCAGTTCCCTGTAATCATTACAAGGATGGGTTGATCCACCCTAAGATCACGCAAGGCTTCTTCCACAATCTTTTACTGCAGAGATGCGTCTGCTAAATGACTAGAATGTAGATGCACTGTGGAATTTTAGCCCGCTGTCACATCCTCAACCTGTCATTATGTGTTGGTATTTTAATGGCCTGCTGCCTTTTTATTGATTGTGATTCTGGCTGCAGTCAAAGCACAGAGTGGCTATTAAGGAAATTCTTTAATGGTTTCCATTATTCCAGGACATGGTGTGTGTACAAAACGTGTCTTTAATTTGGCTTAGTGAAGCACAGAGGCATGTGCCTTGGTCTCTGGTGTTCATTTCATAATCTCATTTGTAGTGTTCATTTAGAATTCAGATGAGGAGGAAGGTGGATATTTTAGTGCTGGGTGTTTGGCTTAGTAGTAATGAGGCTGGGCTGAATGGGCTTTTACTATGGAGACATAGAGACTGAAGGATAGAGACATAAATATATTTACAGACAAGTAGGACGACTTTAATGATTGGGAATTGGGATTTCCTGATGTCAACAGGCAGATCTTAGTGTTGGTGAGAGATCTTACAATGTCCTTTGATGAAAGAATCATGCTTATTTCCCTTAAGTGTGGGCTCTCTGAGTCACAACACCAAGACTACTTTTCACAGCAAAGGCACCAAATGAGGAAGATAAATGTAACTTTCAGTCCAAGAAAAAATATGATGCACACTGTGTTCTATCAAATTATTCAGACACTTACACGGCAAAGTCAATAGGCTCACACATTAAAGGGGCCGTGTGCAATTGAAAACCTCCTTCTTCCTTAAGGGTCAATACACCAGGGTGAAATGGAGCTCGACTCTCAGGCCTGAAGCTACCCACGTGATCATCCTGTATGAGGCATGCTGGCCGGTCACACAGCACCATTGATCCAGTGGTGTCAGCCATCAATGCGCTGGGCATGTTCCCAGCGTAGCAGGGCCATTTCCCTTCTCCTCCTCAGCCCTCCTCCCATGCCCCACTTCAACCTCTCAGATGTCCCCATTCTTCACAGCCAGTATCCTGCCGTGAGGCTCAATGATCCTCCCTGAACACCAGCGACCTCTCAGGGCAGTTTCAACCCTCCGCCCCCTCACACACACACTTAGGCCCCCAGAGAAGTTAGATATACAATGAACTCGCTCTGATGTCAGAAGCTCGCTCTTTTGGAAATGTTCAACTCGGAAATTTCCATTGAGAGTAATGTCCTTAGAGAGTGCTTTCGTCATTCACTTGTAGTAATTGTTGGTTGTTGGTTTTGTGCCAGCTAGCTGAGGCATAAAGATAACTCAAAGAAGAACCATTGGCCTTTTTAGTAAAATATGTTTTTATCCTCAAATCTGTAAAACATGAAAGCTGCCATTTTTCTCAAGGTGGCCAATCCTTCCTCCAAGCTCTAGTTAGGTAAATTGCAAATTTCAATTGATGAGAGAAGCTTCATCCTGACCCACATCCTGAACAGTCTGTCAGAGTAAGCAGATACAGTGCCTCAAAAAGGAAATACAATGATGGGCTGCGTTAAAATTGGAATGAATCAGGATTCAATAAAGCTCAACCATACAAAAAAAACTGATTCAGTGAATGACAACCCAATTGGCACTCAAGAGGACTACAGAAAAAGAAATATCACTCTTTAATATTTCAGGCTGGGTTTTTAAATTAGAGTGTCTTAACCCCTGTCAAGGAGGGATGATGAATCCCAATTACATTCCCGCAGATGCTGTGTTGGCAGTCCCAGAACCTGCCGGGCCACTTCGCCAACCCCTCCGCAGGACTCTAAGCTGGTCAGTATTAAAAATACATTAGTTATGATAATTCCCACAGCTTTCCAATAGCCAATGGGCCCTTTAGGGTGGCTGACATTAAGCCTGGAAACAGTCATTTCAAAAGATAAATAAATAATACAAATGCTCATCGCCTCTCGCTGTGCCCTCCGTGTGAGGGGTGTGTGAAGAGGGATCCATGCCATCCTTGGAAATCTAATGTCAGCCACTGGTTATTAGAGAATCAGAGGCCTGTCAGGAACTGTCATGCCGAGTTTCTGAGCTGAGCTTTTTTTTTTATTGAGAGGTACAAGAAAGGTGACCCATGTGACCCAAAGTAACCAGTGGAGCGTAACATTTTCATACTTTTGTACTGATACACAACATTGAAAGGAATTCCACTGTAGTCTTTGTCAGAACATGTGTAATATATTCTAACTGTCCAATTCAAGTCATTGCCATAAATATACTAAACATGAACATCACCTAAACAACATACCTAAGGGCTCCATAATTTGGAGAGACATTTTTAATTTAAAGGTTCACCAATAAAACATTCTCAACAGGTCTCTTAATCCAAAATACTCAAGGTCGAAAATAAAAAGGTAAAAAAACACTTTTTGCTCAGTGGTCCCAGTGTTTTGGCAGGCAGCATTACCATGAGTGCTCCAGCTCCAGACCTCGCTTGCTACATCATGATTCATTATCCTGAGCTGAGAGAAAGCAGTGCACTGCCCTGAGGTGAGCCCACATCACACACACGCACACTAAGTGTCTGAGGAACATGTGAATGGATGCAGCAGAAACCCCTCAACCACCACCAGAAGCCCATCCCTTCACCAAGACATCTAAGACTACGCATTAAAAATGGACCTGATGCCATCTGAATGTTGACATAAAACCTGTACCCAGAACATAGGTTAATGATCACCGCAGGTTTCAACACAGGTGAGACAGCGAGAGAGGGAGAGAGGGCTCAGGAGTCGGTCTAACGAGCGGCACGGAGCGGATGACCGTTAGTGGAAAAAACATCATCCCCTCTGTCAGATTCTGATTCACAAAAGCAAACAGATGCTTACATACATTTTAACAAGCCCCTGGAGGATAAACTGACAATGTTTACAATGGCTTAATATGCTGTTTTTAACAGTCGATGCCTGGGAACAGGATTCATATTTTTAAGCAAAGAATTGGAAACAAAATGTGGAAACTTCCTCACTCTTTTTATCCCGTACAGTCGACTTCCAGGAAAGATCACCTACACTGTCAATAGGTCATACAAAGTATATTTCTTGTCAATTCAAACATCAACAAACCCTTGCATGGAAACAAAGGGTTGTGGGGAAAAATATAAAATCCTTTCTACAGTACTACACCACAAAGGATCTGAATACATCCTTCAATTCGTTGTCATGTTCCTACACATTACAGAAGGATTAAACGCAATCTCACCAATGCATCCAATCTACAGTACATCAGATGCAATACATTTATAACTGCACTGGCGAGCTTTGATATGTTGATCTGGCTAGTGGGCTGCATGACAAATATGACCTCACACAGACTGGATGCAGCTTTACTTCATACAGCGATTCATTTGAGCGTGAAAGTGAGCCTGTGGAGATGTTTACATCCCCGGGACCTGATAGAAGACTTCTTCACGTTGTTGGTGTTAACTGCAGAGGTAGACTACTGGAAGACCAGGCACCTGAGGGGTAGCCCTGAAAACAGACAGTCAATAATTATCGGGATGAGTGGCCATGTTGGGAATGTTATTTTGGCCACCAGCATGTTTATCACAAAAGGATTCCATTTCCATGAGTAATTAAGGTGTGATAACAAACAAATACAAATGTGATATAACTCTCTATCATTCATGTCCTGTACCGTTTTAATTATTGGGTTTATACCCTGAAACTGTACTAAATGTAAATCTTTAGCTGTAAACATTAGGTTTGTCACACATGGGTATACTATATATCTATATATCCTGATGAGGGCAGACGACGGAGACAGCAATCTTCAGAAAGATCTCCTTTCATAATTATGCTGATCCAAATATATCCACGAAAAGATGACAATGTCTAAATGTATTCTACTTTCCATTGAATAGACAAAGAAGCTTGTGATAATGTGCGCAATTATCAAGCACAAAGGGGGTATGCTTACTTACCAAACAATTAGTGTGCAGGCTGTTGGTAATACTTCATTCTGTACATTAACGGAATATTTAGTTATCTAGCAAACCTTGCTCTCTTAAAATTTATTTTTCCCCCCAATTCCTCAATGAATAAATGGAGGAATCTTTCTCTCTCTAAAGCCCATATCTCGATACTGTAGCTTGACCCCCTGGTGTGCTCACCCCCTCAAATGTGAGGATGATCAATGCCTGCACCCAGCATGGCTGCTCAAGCTTCATTAGTTTTGTTGGACCAGACCTGGGAAACAAATGATGGGAAAAGAGATCCACACCATATTGACTATTACAAAGGAAACAAATGCTTTGTCTAGGCTAGTGGGTGCGTGGGGGTGTGTATGTATGTGCAACTTTTTAATTTAACATGAAGCACTGTCACCTTTAGAGCGAAATATAAATGTTATGGGGAAGAGAGATGGATTTCTAAGACACAAAAAATAAGTGATCTTTTGTATGGGACCATCTTAAACATGAATATTTTTGCCTTTTGATTTACTGTTGAACTTCTAAAGGTGTAAAATGCATCATTCATGCTATGATAAAGAAGGCACAGTTATTTTACTGATCCATGGTCATCACAAACTGAAACTATTTTTCAGAATACGACCGCCTTCTATTAGGCTGTATTGTTTAGACTCATTAAATTAATCATCGCACACTCATTTAGCAACTGTGTAATGCAGGAGCTAGAGACCCATTAAAGCACAGCAAACGGACCATTAACTTAAAAGCCATCATTACTTCAACAGACCACAACTCAAATACAGTTATTCGACACATAAAACATCCAGTCTTTGATTAACATGTGCAGTAGGACCAGTCATGCTGATACGTATTCTAAAACAGGTGAATCCTTGAATACTTTTTGCCCTCTGTGTCTTTCTCTCTATCTTCCACTATTCACCTAGTCACGCTGTTCATCTATAACACAAGTGAATTTAAGCATTCTAGGTCAACTCTCCACGGCTGCAGTGTGACTCAAGAATGAAAGGGCATGTACAGGGATGTAGCAAAAATAGAACCTGGCCAAAGAAGTCAGGACTTTGACAATGCCCAGGACATGTTTGTTCCCTGACCTGAATCACCAACAGGGCTCGTGAGAGTCTAGCTCACATGAGAAATGAAAATATGCAAGATAAGGACGACCTTTTGTTCTTAGAGGCAACATCTCGGTCAACACAAGATGCTCGGAACTTAAATGTTTTGTCAATTCTGCATTCGTGGAACGTATGAACCAAACCGACGGTCTGAGCATGTCTGGCCAAAGAGGGTGAGTACTGCAACACGTCCTTGACAAATTGAAAACATGAAACAATGAAAACATATATTTTTTAATTAATTCCATAAAATCTCTCTGACTTACACCAATCAATCCTCTGTCATGCCAGTTACTTGTTTTGGAGAGGTTCTGGCATCGTTTGAGTCTCCTGGGGCTTAGTGGAGTCAGCACTCAGCCAGGATCTGAACGTTCACTCCATTTTAACCTCACTTGCAGTTCTACCGCCTGCCAAGTTACATCTTCCTTCAAACAGCATACATCTCCGCAGGACAATGTGGGCGCAGAACACAGGTGTCTGCCTGTGACCTGCATGATGTTGTATTTGTAAGGTGTGATACATTACTAAAGCAGTGATTGCTGAGAAAATTGGGCAAGGTGTGGATGAAGAGGACTGCACGTGTTCGCTCGTTTCTTGTGGCCATCGGGAGTTGTGAACACAAAGTCTTTGGAAGAAAGTCGTTATTCCTCCCGTCTTTAGAGGATAATCATGGAGCTGCACAGCATCTTGAAGGTGACAATGCCAAGCGGCCCCTCCCTGTCTGCCACAGTCCTTATTTCATTGTCTATCAAGACTAAACAGATTAGTGAGAAACTTTTGAGGTACCCCCCTGGTGCAATCTTGGCTACTGGCTAACAACATCTCTCCTTTTCATGTGAGAGTGTGATTAGTGTGGGCACCCTGTTGGCAAATTTTCCCGAGCCTTTGACACCCCACATAAAAACCCTGTTAAAGTACGTCCCCCAACCGGATGAAAAGTGGGGTCTTGCAACTCCACAGCACCACTAAGACTGAAATTCAGGGGATGATTACTGCACAAATAATCAACATCAGCCAGTTACATCCTGAAGCACAGCAGGCAGTGGGGGTCGGTGGGGGGGGGGGGGGGGGGGGAGTGCGATGGATCATCATGAAGGAGAAAAGAGGTTAGTGAATGAGAAGAGGGAGAAAGGAAGTAAAGTTAAAGAGGAGGAAGAAAAGAGAGTAAGGGGAGAGAACAAGTACAGAGGGGAAAAAGAGAGAAATGGAAAAAAGAAAGAAAGAAAGAGAGAGAGAGATGGCAACAGGGATAGGGAGGGAAAGGTGAGCGAGAAAGAATGGAGAGAGAAGGGGAGAGGAGAAAGATAGGAGAAAAGAGTGGAGGTTTGGGAACTTTTCAATTACAGTGTATACAGACAACAATGGCCCAGATTTCAGCAGACTGTAGCTGTGTACAGCCCCAGGGAAAAGCTCATTTAGCCCTTCTTCAGATCTCCTATCCTCTCCTCACACAAATTACAGAGGAGATGGAATATTTAATGCATTTCTTTTGTTGCACAAGCAATTGCATACTTTCTTATTGTTAGATATCACATCTCCCTTGCCTGGGAGAGCTTATTCTCCTCACAGAGATGACATGAGTAACTTTCTGTTGCATTTCAAATAAAACAAGGCTATTTAAATGGAAGGCATACCTAAATCTTAGATGGACGTCTCATGTAATTGTGACTGTTTCATTATAGTGTGACCCCTCATTATTTAGAATGGACCATTTGAATTTGGGGTTGAAGGTGGATAAAAGGTGCTGTGACAATTGCAGGTGCTTGACAAATAACACTAAAACAAGCCAAACTGATTATTGTTATTATGCAGACTATTGATTATATTATGTTTCCCTTTTGTCATTATACCCTGAATGATTTATATTTGAAAATGTGTAATCCTATACATTGTATAAAATTAAATAATACTTGATTATGGTGACAGGGTTGTCCAATGAGATTTACCAACACATTTTCGACAGCCTTTTACATTTACATTACATTTAGTAATTTAGCAGACACTCTTATCCAGAGCGACTTTCAGTACAGGGACATTCCCCCGAGGCAAGTAGGGTGAAGTGCGCCTTGCCCAAGGACAAAACGTAATTTTCACGGCAAGGATTCCAACCGGCAACCTTCAGGTAACCGCTCAGCCATCTGAAGGATGACTAAACAAAGACGACATGTAGTGTCCATACCATCCAGATCTACCTCAACATAAAACATCGTCTTCCGACATTTAATTTTTCATATGAGCCTTTGTAAAAAGTTGAGACAGCCTAATTGAAGATGTATCTCATGTACCTGCCACTCACCTTCTCCTCATAATCCACAGCCTCCGAGGATCCGCTTTCAACTAAAGTCACTCAATTGTCACATATCCTTGAAATATGTCAACCGTGTGCCAGGTAGCTGTGATATTGCCATGAGAAAAGGGAAAACTATATCAGCTGCTGCTCAACACCTGTCTAAGCAATCAGGGAAATGACAGATGCATCATTTGGGAAAGGAGATCAGAGTCGAAACGACAGAAAGCTGATCAAACTGCAGGTGTCAATTTGGTACAGTTTCTCCAAAGCCATTAATGTAAAGCCTAAGTCATTTATTATTGAAAATGTATTGTCCTATCTATTTTATACAAGTAAAATAACACTTGCTAATGGTGACAGGGATAGCTACATACAAAGTGACACGGTTGTTGTTAATGATTAGTGATAACGTGCATCATCAGTGGTTTATTTATTTATTAATAAAGCAGACTATGCGATGTCGAGCTACATGCGCACAATGTTTCATTTGTCCACATCGGGGCCACGTTCTACTCTCGGTTCCGCTACAACCAACCAGTTTCTCAGTCACACAACTCGTGCGGGATGAGGAGGGTACCTGCAGCTCGCGCATGAAATGTTTTCAATGAGCATTTCACTGACCGGAGCGGATGAAGATATTGATTGAGGATTGATAAATATCAACAAGTGCCGTCATCTAAAGTTTACTCGGCTTATATTTTTATTTTATTTTGGGCATTGCCGTCATATATTTTCACTTTATGGTTATTGCATGTGTCTCACCTCGAAATGAGGATCTATTAAAATCCTCGCGCGTTCTTGGTGATCTTTCTGCAGAGCAGTAGACCGCGGTTTACGAAGTCGCTTAGGACATTGGACTCCAACATCTGGAATGTTTACCTGTGGGGTTCTAGATTTGATCTCGACCACGGTGCGATGAGAGAAAATTATTGAGCACTTGAAGGACGTTTGAGTAACTGATTAATAAGACATAATTGGTCTACACTCGCAGTCAAAATTCAGGTACAGTACCAGATGACAACGTATGTACTATGTATCCTGTCAATTGAACACTCAATTAAATTGAGAAAAAGGTTCAGTTGATGTGATGTGTGTCAGACAGCACATTAACAGTCAATGAAGGATGTGTCCTGTGTTAATTAAGTCCCCCATTTGGGCTACGTTTTTCATCTAGTCAAATACGTTGCCATTACAGGACCCATGTGAAGTTTGGAGAGGATGAGGAGTGGTTGGGAGAAGCATGAGTTGTATTGGCGTTCGAGGGCCGTCTGCGGTGCTCCTGTGGGAAGGGGTGCTAGCTCTCATTCTGTGCTGCTGTTGTTGGACGGTGGCTTCTGAAGGTCCTAATGATGGCTCTTCTGGGCCCCTGGGGTGGCTACTGTCTGACAAAGGGCCCTTCCATCACTCCCTGGAGTTCATGGAGACAGTGGAGAGACACCGACAAGGGTTTACCACCAGATACAAGATCTACAGGTGAGATATACAGTGGAATGTCAGTGTGTGTGGTAGTCTTTCCTGCTTGTTTTTCTCTCCTTTGAAAGCATCTTAACAAACACTTTGCCAATGCTTGTGTGGCACATAGCACCGTTTTTGGGACACTTGATTCCGCCAGCGTAGTTGGTTATGTGTACTGTTGTCAAAATCACCTTACTGCACCTAACTTTAAAATGGATTATGACGAGCGATTAGGCCTATGCATACGGCATGTCCATCTGATACATGCTGTGTGGAAAGTATTTTCTATTTAATTGAAAGTTCTATCATTTAGTGCATTACAACATCTGTTAAAACATTTAATTTGCGCATTTCTGTGACATTTTGTAAAAGATGTTACAGACAGTATGCCATTTAACACTGCACATTACTACATGGGACAATACTTGCTCTCCCTCTTGTGGCTAGGAGTTACAAGTAGCTTATACTACAGTCTTAAACCATATAGTTAATTCATTCTCTACGAATCCATGATAAAACTAAGTTATTTATAAGGACTACAGTAAAACAGTGTCTTGCAGAAGTACCCATCCCATTTCAAACAATTAACCTTTTTCAATCTCACAGCCTAATGTCTTCGGGGGGTGCTGATATGCTACAGACTTATGGATGTCAATAAATGCAATATTTGGTCTTGAAACATGACCACTTGATAGTTCATGAATAGTGTGAATGTAATATTTATATATATATATGTAATATTCATTTTTATATTTACAAGTAAAAATAAATCCCGTAAATACGGGGTATTTTGTGTAGATAGGCAGGATTTCACTCTGGATTTTTACATGAAAAGATAGTGAATAGTTGCTGCATTATCTAGTGCACCATGAGAATAGATAGCATGTAGTTATCTGTCTTATTTTCTCCGCTCTTGATTACACATGGCCCCAGGTCAGTGCAGTATGCAGTTGGACAGTTCTCCACCATGCCTAGCCTCCAGTTCCTATAAAATGTACCGGGTGGTAAATCAGCCCCAGGCTAACTGGGCCTACCAACTACAGTGCCCATCAAGCATTGACTGAGGGAGACACTCAGTCTGTCCCTCGTTATGATGATTGGCTGTAATGACACTCTCCACACTGTCCTGATTTGCCAATTATTATCCTTGCCGATCTTTTCTGGTGGCAGTTATTTGATTGCCTCCCACGAGGAAATGGATGCATTGCAGAAACACTGAGAGATTGCAATGGGACAGAGAGGGAAGACATGTTTGGCATGCCGCAGGCAGAGTAGGTCCCAGTTTACACAATGCTAAATGTAAATAGAAGAGGATGTTTCTGCAGTATGGCACTGCTCAGCTAGCTAGGAATGGTTTCTACAGTGGTTAGCGGAGTGGTTTTGGGGGGGAGGAGGGGGGGGGGTTTGACTGGTAAACCTCCCTGACTGAAGGTCTCTGGTTCAGGATGCACTGAGGCTCTTGAAACTTGGCTCAGCCCATTATGGGTCATGGGCACTCATGGTTAGAGGGGACACCACGTCGTAGTTTATCGTTCCTCCGGCACTTTCGGTCAGGTCACTTGTTCAGGGCCACTCTGCTGGCAATTTATGACACTGATAATGCATGTAAGAACTGCCCCCCAGTCTCATTAGGACTTCCATGCAGTGCAAGACTTAGACCATTAACTCATTTTATCTGTGTGGGTGTCTGTGATGCAATGTTCCCATCTACAAACAATGCTTAATTTGTTATAACTGGCGTTTAAAACAAGGCAGGAAAGCGTAGGAGAAGAACACTATATGGTTAAGGGCCCCAAACTCCAACACTCCTTCAGTCTGGTAAACATGCATGAGTTTCTCAAGAGCCAGTGGGACTTTGTCAGAGTAAATTCCAACCATTCCCATGATGGTTTTCCTCCGAGCTGTGTGCAAATACAAGTGTTGCAGGACAAATTATAGAGAACTCACTGCTATATCTCCTCCAGGGTATCATGGTGTTCATTGTTCAGTGTAGTCTGGGTTTCCAGTTTGTGACTTTCTGTTTTGCAGTTTGTACTTATATTTTTCTTAATCCACCATTACTTGCATTAATCTAACACAATGTTGTCATCTTACCACAAAAACAACTGGGAGAAGATGAAAGGCTTCTTGTAATGCATTCCACTTTATAAATGCATATCCACCAATGGAGAACTCTCAGTCTCTGACAGGCAGGTTGTGACATTCTCAGGGAGTTTGGCCGATGGAAGGTCAACAGTCTGGCGGTGGAGAAGCGTGACTGGAGCATGTTGGCTCCACCCCTCGACCCCGAGTTCATGCACACCATTCGTCAGCTGGGGAGGAGGCCCACCCTCCGGAGGATCACGGACAGCATCATCAAGAAGTACGGGACGCATCTCCTCCTTTCAGCCACTCTGGGAGGTACAGTACCGGAAAGAGAGGCTTACCATCCAGCTTTGTTCCACTGAGGTTTAAAAACATTGGTTAGTTGTGGGAGATGCAGTACAGCCTTCCCCTGCGGGCTGTAGAGAGTAGGCTTGTTCCTCCGTTTGACCCACATCCCAGCACCGCCAGACTCAAATATCGTCTTGTCCTCGGGGACACTTCAGCATGTCAACACTAAACTCTCCCCCTGCTCTCGAAAGCATGCTGCCGTCTCCTGCTACTTACACAGACTTCTTTCCATTCTTTCTTTACTGATGATCAGACGGCTTTAGATTCCTTGGATGCTAGTTCAATACATCATTTATTTATCTATTAGAGCTCTGTTACAGAATGTTTTACATTCAGCAAGAGACAAGAGTGTACATACCCTGAAACACACTAATCTCTCCCCAACAGGACTAAAGTTGAATAACAATGAATACTAGATCATTTAGTAAACAAAGCTCTATTTTCTACGCTTGCCATCAGGGGAGGAGTCCTTGACCATATTTGTGGACAAGAGGAAGTTGAGTCGAGGCCAGGAAGTCATCTCTGGGGTTGAGGCTGGACCCATGGTCCGACCCGGGAGCAGCAGAGGCAACAGCACAGGTGCAGTGACCTTGGAGGCGCTCCACCAGCTGGCTGCGTCGTACTTCACAGAACGGGAGAGCACCCTGCGCAGACTGCACCACCTCCAGATCGCCTCCACTGCTATACGGGTAGGAGACTAACACTCTCATTCTACTTCTATTGTCCCCTGGGGTAACTACATGGCCCCCAAGATACTCTGCAGCCTGGAGTAACCATTGACTCTGGGGTAATTACTACATACTGCCCCAGGGTAACTTTGTTGACCCAAGATAACTTTGTTGACCCAGGGGTAAGTAATCGGCCCCTGGATACTCTGCTGCCTAAGGCAATTCTGCTGAGCCACAGGTAATTATACTGTCCTGGTGTAGTTAAATTGACCCAAGGTTATTCTACTATCCCAGTTCAACCCTGCTGATCAATGGTAACCCTGTTGACCCGGGGGTAATTCTGCTGTCCTGGAGTAATCTGGGATTAATATCTGATGCCCCAGGGGTAAATATTCTGTCTTTAGTGCGTGCTGGAAAGATTAGTTTGGGTTGATGGTTTTTTTCCACCTCATTTAATTGGGGCCAAATTGTTTTTTGAACTATGATATGTGGGGTTTATCCTTTCAAATGAGGAAAAATGACTGACAAGGGGCCAGTATTCTGTCAGCTTCCAGGCGGCATAAAAAAAGGGGTGGCGAAGCATATCAACGCTGCGTTCAGAGCGATGGTGACTGGCAATGAATACTTCACTGGGATTGCATCAGGCTAATGAATTCATGTCAAAGAGTAATGCCGCAATTTGACTAACTACTCCAAGGGCAATAAAGTCAAATGGACAGGAGTATGTCAGCACATTATACAGTATTCAGACCACCAGCACCGTGCTATCTGGCTCAAATACGCTGACAAGGAAAGACGGGAGACAAATTCTAATAGTGTTGCCCTACTACAGTGGATTGATCCTGAATTCAGTCATATAACAGGCATAATATAGCATGCTCATTCATCAAGGTGGGGAGCATACCTGGGTGCTAAGTAGCTATTGATTAAGAAAAGCAGCTGCCTAACTGAGAGTGTGTTAGCTAGAACCTACAGTATTAGCGTGATGGATAGCGGATATCATTGCCTTCATTTCCACAGAGGCTCGCTGCCATTAGTCAGCCATTTTGCGGTGTGAGCAGTATGTCACGCTCCTGAACACAGAGTTATGAAGAGGTTACAGTGGGAGGGCGGCCAAGAGCCACCTGTTACTGTTATTCATGAAACACATATGGCGCCGAATTTGGAATCATGGTGTGGAGATGGTAGAGCATAAAGCTCAGATCGGTGTTTGTAGCATGAAGCTAAGATGTATAATTTATCACCAACGGTGTAATTGTTTCCATCATCTGCTTTCCAAGTGCACTGCACCTCGAGATGGTTGTTCCAGAACTCTCCACCACTTGACAGAAACTCCCAGTCTTAACGTATCTCTTCAAAGTAGTTGAAGCAAGCAGCCCTCTTTGATGAGGTTTCATTTACTGTGATAAATGGCCTGGTTCTGACTTGTTTTAGAGCTCAGTATAAGATGGATGGAGTGAGTATGGGTAGAGATTAAAGATGTGTATCATTTTGCATTGATCGATGTTCCTTTATGAACTCATAAGCTAGGGACACTCACACACACGACCATGCACAAGCTTGGCAGAGATGTGTCTGGATTCTTTGAATATTGAACTTTCCTCACAGGTGTCTGAAACCCGAACGGGACCTCTTGGATGCAGTAACTATGACAACCTGGACTCTGTCAGCTCGGTGCTGGTTCACAGTCCGGAAAACAAGATTCAGCTACAAGGTAGGTCTGAAATGGGGATTGCAGATAAGGTACTTACTTACAAAATCTCTTTGGATACACAGATCTGTGAACCTGACAGATTCACTGGCAGCATCTGTAACAGATGGCCATGCCACAAAGCTAGGGTGTTGAGAAGCAGGTTGTCTCCGCAGGTGAAATCAAGACAGTTCTCGTTTGATTGGCAGACATTGTGCACTGTGCTTTACCGGGTGGTTTACCCAGGAGATATTTGTGCTGGGACAAGTGGGAGACCTTCATTACTGTAGAAATGGCATCACTTTTCAAATCCCTCCTCCCCCCAGGGCTTCAGGTCATCCTGCCAGGCTACCTGCGCGGGCCCTTCGTCCAGGCCGCCCTCAGCTACATCGGCTGCAACTCGGAGGGCCAGTTTGTGTGCCGGGCCAGTGACTGCTGGTGCCAGTGCAGCCCAGGTTTCCCCCAGTGTAACTGCCCTCGGACTGACCTGCAGGCCCTGCAGATCAACATGCAGCGCATGCAGGAGGCCTGGACTCTGGCCAACCTCGAGTTTGAAGAGTCAGGTGTGTGTCTTGTCGGTGACTCCAACACAACTCTTTGTCTTGGTTATTTGTCTAGGATTGTCTGTCAACTGGTTATAATTGTGTTCATTTCAATGGAAAGACAGGCAGGTGACTATGGTAAGGCAGCTAACTTTTTGTATGCTAACATTTAAGTTCAGTTTAACTATGGGACATGTCTGATTGAGCAGGTTGAAGAAACTTACTGAGCTCAAGGAACAAAAAAAAGGTTTTCAGGGAATTTTGCGGGAAATCGACTACAATTACAGTATTTTCTATAATTTATATATTTATATAATTACTTAACTCATGGGTTACCATAACAGTCTTACCTAGAGTAGGCCTACAGCTCGTCTTGCTTTATTCAGTTGACCCTGACAGATGCTAAATATTAATAAAATAAACCCTGACAAAATCTCGGGCAGAACTGCTTCTCTGAGCATATTGTGAGTCTTTCTTCATTTCTTCCCTTGTTTACTAATCTGGCACAAAGAGACGAGCATTTAGATAGCGTTACTAAACTGAATCTGAGGCGTTTGGCCAGAAGTAAACACTTCTTCTTCATGTTCTCTCTTCCAGTGGAGTTCCAGAGCTTTGTTGGCAGGCTGCCAACCCATTACGCTGTGAACACATCTGTCGTGGAGCACTTGTGGAGGATGGATGCCGGTCTGCTCCAGCGCTACCGTCACCTGGAGACCAGTAGCAGCCAGCTCCTCGCCAAGGCAAAGCGCGCCGCTAACAAGCTCTTCAGCCTGAGCAAGAGATGCAGAACGCAGCCCAGAATAGGCCTGCAGAGAGAGAGGTGAGGAGCAGGGAGGGGAGGGGGAGGGGGGAGGAGGAACGGGAGGGGGGGCGGGGCTGGTAAAGGAGGCAGGGAGGGGGTGGAGGGCGAGGGAGGGAGGTTTGGAGATGAGGGGGGTAGGGGGTTGGTATTTATAGGAGCCCGCGTTAACCCCAGGTTCCCCAAACCTCCTTGCGTGTAATTATGCAAATGATTTATGCACCGCGGCTGAGAAACTTTCATAAAGTGAGGCAATTAAGTTTGGGAGGGAAAGAGAAGTGCTGATGGTAGGACAGGAAGTGCTGATGGTAGGACAGGAAGTGCTTATTGTAGGACAGGAAGTGCTGATTGTAGGACAGGAAGTGCTGATGGTAGGACAGGAAGTGCTGATGGTAGGACAGGAAGTGCTGATGGTAGGACAGGAAATGCTGATTGTAGGACAGGAAGTGTTGATGGTAGGACAGGAAGTGCTGATGGTAGGACAGGAAGTGCTGATTGTAGGACAGGAAGTGCTGATTGTAGGACAGGAAGTGCTGATGGTAGGACAGGAAGCTTCACCTTGGAAGACTGATTTCACTGTTTCACTGACGTGTCATGACTTGATCACTGCTACTTCTGCTTGTCCCAACATCCACACTGACTCAGTAGATAACCATATGAGAAACTGTTGAACCTCAACTACTGTTCTACAACAGTGTTTCCTCCCCCACCGACTATGAATAGTTCTGTCAAGGCCGTTAAGGAGTTTGGGCTCCACAGCTACCTAGATCTCCGGCCCTTTTATCATAACTTTATTCTGACTGGTGCCTCTCTCCAGACTACTCTGTTTTGATAGCCATTCTCATGAAGGGAATTAAGTAAATGACACAATCCATCAGCTCCACTGGCAAATGCAGCCTCGGCTTCCTCAATCCACAATCCAATTACACCGCTTTATCACTACCCCTCCAGTCATAAAAAGGAGGATTTGATAGAGGTTCCAAATTATTGGACGAGCCCATTTATTCCCTTGTGCTTTATGAAACCTAATCGAAAGGCCATATTTATATTTGGCTCCTAGTTTTTTTTGTTTCGTTTTTGCTTTGCGATCGTATCCTCATTGGATTGTCAGGTAGGCTATATTCATAAATTTGAAGACGGGAAAATATGTGTGTTCTTGGCTCCAAATCACCCCACCTGTCTACTCAAGGGAAGTCCTCCATATTAAAATGTTTTGGTCAGATTTGGCATCTATGGCAGCAGCTGGGCATGAAATGAAGAGGTTTGTTTTTCCCACATTTTATCGTCTAAATTGGCAATATTGTTGCTATGCAGTGGCAATCACTGTGCGAGTTTTCTTTAATTTCTTCAATAGAAAAAGTAACAGGCGGAAATTTGAATGGCAAACAAAGCCCTCCCAATGCATCTTGATTAGCATCACGCTTTCCTAGACCAAAAAGAAAGACTTTTACTGTACATTGTGTTCCTTGTTCTCTGTTCCCCAGACCACTCCGCTACTGGCTGAGCTACATACTGTCCATCTTGTACTGCAGTGAGAACAACCACATAGGAGTATACAGTGAGGAGACCCGGAGCTGCTCCTGCCCCTACCACCACCCCCCCTGCCAGGGCCCCATCCCCTGCACTGTGGGAGAGGGCCTTCGCTGTGCCTCCTGCTCCACAGAGAACCGCACACGCTGCTCCAGCTGTAACCCAGGCTTTGCCCTGGGTCAGGGGGCCTGCCGGCCCGCCGTGCCCGACCCCACGGACCCCTACCTGGGCTTGGAGAGCGACCGGGACCTGCAAGACCTGGAGCTCCGCTACCTGCTCCAGCACCGCGACCCCCGCATCGCCCTGCACGCCGTCTTCGTCAGCAACGACGTGCGGCTCAACGCCTGGTTCGACCCCTCCTGGAGGAAGAGGATGCTGCTGACGCTGAAGAGCAACCGCGTCCGATCCAACCGCGTGCACATGCTGCTGGGCGTGTCCCTGCAGGTGTGCCTGACCAAGAACAGCACCCTGGAACCAGCGCTCTCTGTGTTTGTCAACCCGTTCGGAGGCAGTCACTCAGAGAGCTGGACTATGCCCATAGGCCAACACGGCTACCCCGACTGGGAGAGGACCAAGCTGGAGATCCCCCTAGACTGCACCAACTGGACCTTGACTCTGGGAAATCGATGGAAGAGCTTTTTCGAGACTGTGCATTTCTACCTGCGCGGGAGCCGGGTCAGGGATTCCGGGGGGGCTTTGGGAGGTGAGCATAGGAACACGACGGTGTTGGTCGAGAACCCCGAGGTCACCGAGCCTTCCCAGGATATGGGCTACATGAAGATCAACAGCATGCAGCTGTTTGGGTACAGCATGCACTTCGACCCGGACGCTATCCAAGACCTGATCCTGCAGCTGGACTACCCGTACACTCAGGGATCCCAGGACTCGGCCCTGCTGCAGCTGGTAGAGATCCGCTACAGGGTCAACCGCCTCTCTCCTCCAGGGGCTCAGCCCTTGGACCTGTTCTCCTGTCTGCTGCGACACAGACTCAAACTGTCCAGTTCGGAGGTGACCAGGATACTAGCTGCCCTGCAAGCTTTCATTGCCAGTCAACCTAACTCCGTGGAGTACGAGGCCACCAAACTATGTAGTTAGTAGCCAACGGGGTCCTAATATGTGATGTTTTTGTGCTGTTATTTAGACAACGACAACAGACATCAGCATCATGGCCTATAGGCTATTGTATCGTCAGCAGGATCCATTTGTGTGGGTGTTTGCAGTTTCTGGCTTTATTGTGTATATATATATACGTGTAATTAAATGTGATGTTTTTATCATGCTCAGAAATCAACTTTGCTTTCATACTGCTTTTTACAAAAGACGTACGTTTCAGGGTTTCAACGTGAAACTATAAATCAAACCCTGTGATGAGATGTTTAAATTGCAAAGACATTTTAATGCTTGAAATGACTGCTGGAGAGAGGAGAGGAGGAAAGGAGGGGAGAGGACAAGAGGAGAGAGGACAGGAGGAGAGGAGAAGATAGGAGGAAAGGAGAGGAGCTGTGTGTGATTTGTGTTGGTGTTGCCCATCTGGAGCAGTGGAACACAAGGTCTCTATTAACCAACGAGGGGGAACCTTGGCACAGATTACATTAGTGTTTTTGAGGGGGAGGAGGGGGGTTCAAGCTCTCTCTGTTCCTCCTCCCTCTGTCATTCACACTTGCAGTGATGGATGAACTGGGGGCTTGGGTGGTGGGGGGGGGGGGGGGATCAGGAAGGGAGGAGGGTGGGGGGGGCACAGACATGCACAGAATCACACAGCGGTCTAGGTATCAATGACAGAGATGGTTCGTCTCTCCCTGCAGGAGGGAGTTAAAGGCTTACAGGGGTTCTTCACACCAGGGGTGGGGGGGGGGGGGGGGGGGCTGGGGGGGGGGGGGGGGGGCTGGGGGGGGCTGGGGGGGGGGGGTGGGGGCAGCCTGAAACCCCCAGAGGCTGTCCACTCTGCTGCTACGTACAGCCTGACTGAGCCTGCTGCGTATGACTTGCATCTAAGGGAGGATTGTGCAGGCTTGTAGCTTCATCAAGATTCTGAGGAGATATTCTCCAGGGGTTAAGGGAGAATGTTGGTGCTGCTGTGGCCACCGCTCACTCTGAATGTAAAGAGACTGCCTGCGAGCAGATATGATTGTGAGAGGACTTGCTACTTCCTTCTGTTCCCTCACCCTCACCCAGGCCATCACCACTGTGTTTAGGTGCACTTGTGTATCTTATTCAGGTAAAACCATAAGGACACTGTACAGGAAAGAATTTCTGTTGTTGTGTAGGACTGCAGGATTAGGATTTTACCATGGTAGTTTCAGTGTGAATCCATTTGTAGGATGAGGAAGATGAAGAAAAATCTGAATCTGGTCTGAATTAAATGTATCAAAATATAATTTAATTTTAAGTGAAAGTCTTCCTTGCAATAGTATAAAAAATGCCAGTAATTTCTAACAATTCTGGATAAACAAAACCACACAATGAAAAAGAACAAATCACCCATAGTACCATAAACAACTTGTTTGTTAATTGATAGTTGTCAAGAGGCATCATTTGCTATGCATTGGATTCTTGGCTTAAAATCACAAAAGGTCACACACCTGCGCAAACACACAAACCATGGGGGGAAAAAAAACGGAAAGATAAAAAAACACACTCCTGAGTGATTAGAGAAGATGAAGAGGGCAGCGGGATCAGCGTGCGCACACAAGGACACGCACACCTTCGGACACACACACACACACACACAGGCTGAGTGATTATCTCAGGTTCGGGGTGGGCAGGTCTGAGGCCCTCAGAGGAAACAAGAGTTAGACTGATGCGTGTGTCTGTTTTACAAGCGTGCTGGCTGGGGATCGTCTAAGGGAGGGGTTGCCTGAGACAAGGCACCCATAAGAAGGGATTCTAAATAACAGCTGACAACTGACAATACATCCCAACTGTGGAACTCTGGTTACTTTCCCTGGAATCTATAATTACACTCAACAAAAAAATTGCTGTTCTCTATTGGTATTCATAGCGTTCCATTTCATTCATATGAACTTGTTGGCCCATTCGGTTGACGGTTAGCAACCATCTGCTTACAGGAAGAAAGCCTGTGCTTATTGGGAGACTGGGGAATCTTAGTGCTTAAAGTGTTTTCTCCAACGACAGATTGGGAGAGGTAAAGAGTATAGAGGAATAGGTAGGGATTAAGTGGGCTTCTGACTGCCTTTGGGTTCTTCTCCCTCCAAACACAGTGAATTCCTCTGAGGACTGTGTTGCAACTCTGCACAATTAGCATGAAAGTAATGTTCATTTACACAATCAAAGCCGAGGCCATGTTAAACCCACAGAACAAGGACACTGAAGTAGAGGAGAATTACAGATAAGATTTGAGATGAGACGCTTCTGCTAAATACTGTACTGGCATACTGATTGCTAGCCCGTTTGTGGTCCGGAACAGCAGGAACCGACATGGCAGTTACTCCAGAACAGATTGGTGGATGAAATGTTGGTGGCACGTCAGGGCCATTCCTGCACAAACAGACACAATTTTCCTGCCAGCTGATTAAATATTAATGTATATGGATCAGTCCCAGGAACTTGATCACTTTATTTGCTTTGAAGTATTGTGTTCCCCTAATTATAATAATATATATGACATAAGCTTTTAATCTCTAAAGCTCTATTTTTCCTCACAAATCTCACCAATAGATGCTCTTGGGCTGGCGTAAAGTTATTTTATCTTGAGTGGCATTGCTGCCTAACACTATGCTAACAATTGAACAAAGGACCTACTCAGCTAGTTACCTTTGTCTCCCACTGTTCCTGCAGAGCTGAAGGCTCTGAGCACAAGGTGGTGCGGTGTGAAGATAAAAGGAGAGACGAGGAGGACTTCAAGCTCTCCAGATCACTGATAATGCACCGCACCAACAAAAAAACACCCCCCAGTTGACGTTGGCCGGCAGGGGGGCTTAGTTAGGATTGGGCTTCATCCTCCCAAAGCCAGCATTAGAAACGCTAAGACCTTGATTTCCTGATAAGCCCTGGCCCACGTACTGGAACTTTGGAACAAAGCTGGAGAAGACACAAAACTGGCAGCAACACACACACACACACACACACACACACAAAGGCACACTTGTGGAGCCTTCCCTGCTTCCTCTAATCAACTCTAGTGCTCCACAGCATGTAATGACATGATAATCGTACAACCAGGGACCCTTCATGTGACCAGGGTGGAAACTGGAGGGTTGAAAAGCGCAATCACTCGCAGACGAGCCTGACAAGTGCCACACATCAGTGTAACCTCTAACCTAGTGTAACACCCAAGAAAGCTGCAGGATGCACTGTACATCATTCATGGCACTCTGCCACTTATTCAGATACACCCTGATGGGATTTTACTATAGCACTGGATGTCCTTACCCAAGGGATACTTCAATAGACAGTTTTACATGTATTTTTTTCTATCTACTTTTGCTGCACGTAGGGAGAAGTCTGACGCCTCACGTTGTCATTGTATGTGTTCAGTTAATTTATGTGTAGGAAAAATCTTTCACGCCTTAAAATAGGTCAAAATCTATCTCAAGGAGTCAAAGCATTGTCAAACAATATGATAAGCAATCAATCATTGGAAGGTTTTGTTCTTCTGGGGAATTTCATTTTAATACTACAGTGTAGATCAATAATGGTAAGATTTTTTTTCTCTGTGTGAGTCTGGTCTAAAGAATACTTGATCTAGCACTAACATATTTGTATGAACCTTACTTTGTGCATGGGGGCAGTCAATTCAGTTAACAACAGGGGCTGTTTTTCATGGTTTTGGACAAGAGCCTTTAGTTCTACTGATGGATTAATACTAAAGCATCAAATGTCATTCAAGACTCTTCTGGGCTCCAAATATAGTGGCAACAATTTGGGGAAGGCACTTTCTTGTTTTGGATTGATAATGCCAAATGTAAAAAGTGAGCGCCAAACAGAAATGTTTTGTTGAGTTTGGAAAGCCTTCCCAGAAAAGTGAAGAAGCAAAGTTGGAACCATATTAATGAATGAATTCATACAGAGCGGTGTCCGCATACTATTGGTCATACAGTGTAGGTGAAATGTCTCTAGGTCTCGCAATAAACGTCAGCATCTTTGACCAATTTAACTAGCCATGAACTAAGAGCTTTAGTTCATGGAGAGCTTCATTATTGTTTGTTCCTAGACAGATAAAAGCTTGACATTACTCATAGACAGTTAACAAAACTTTGCCCATCCCAGCAGTGCTAATTGATCATTTAAATGAACTGGAATTCATCAAGGAAAAAACTGAATTTAACACAAATCATAAAATGAACCTCAAGCAAATGTCTATTATAAAATGTTACGATAATAATCAGAGAGTAATGATCATATCTTGTTTAATGCATTGCACTAAATTGATTGATTACAAGCATCAAAAGGATTAGTTTGGTGTCATGCACATAGGTTACCGAATTGCAGTACAACCCAGACCAAAGTTGGTTTTAAGTTTAAAGCACAGTACGTGATCTAATATTACTCTGTGTTGTCTTGTGTCATTTGTAATGTGTTTTTAAAAGAATCTTTGAAAAACTGTCTAGCCTATGTCCCTTAAGAATTTATCGCAAAGCTTATCAAATCATCCCCAACCCATCCAACAGAATGTTCCCTTAATCATCTACTTGTAGTATGTCTGCCATCAAATGAGTTATTAAGTTCTGAGTTATTAAGTCTGCAGCCAAGCATAACATTTACATTGCTTAGTGTCCCTTGGTAAATTCAGCTGACAACTTAAGACATTTTGCGTTATTAGTTATCACATTCTAAACAAACAATTAGTTATCCTCATTTATTCAGCTCTATGGGACACTGCAGGGTCTGGCAGCAGCAGCCTTTGGGAGCCATTTTACATGAGTTTCAGCGTTCCCCCACCACATAAATCAAACCAAAGCTGACTCACACATAAACAGGATGTCTGGAGACCGTTTTACGATTAAGGGTGTAGAAATTTGCCGGAAAAGCTGTTGGAATCAGCGCTTTTGGTCTTGGGAGACTTCTAAGGTGGGCAGGAGCTGCCATAGCTGGAGGAGCTGCAATCTCACAGCCATAAACACTGGAGCCAATTACAGGGAGAGGAGGAGCACGTCTCAGGACCACCCACAACCCTTGATTGGCTACAGTAATGACATGATATCACAAGTCATTTGTGTCTTCGAATGATAAACACCACATGAGTTTCAAAAGATAGATTTCAGCTTGTAAAATTGTTTGATTTCAGTTGGTGGCAGAAGGACAGATCAAATGTTAAAAATTACAATCACTTATGATGAACAAAAAAATCACCTGGAAGTTGAAGTGAACCATTTGAAAGCCTGTGAATTTCAGCTGTAGTTTTGAATCCCTGAAAGTTAATACTTGCCATATACAAGGAGCTATGTAATTACCTGGGAATTCAGCACAGCAGTTCAGTGGGCTGGAAAGTGTTGTCTGAAGTGCGTAAGTGGGTAAAAACGAATCCAGCCTGTTTCGAGTTCACAATATTGCTTCTGGACCGAGAGAGGCCACTGAGCTTTTACCTCAGCAATCTTTAGTAGTACAGGACGGATACAACACAGGCTGTCAGCACGCTGTCGATCAACTACACGGGAAACATCAAGCAGTGAGACGAAAACACTCACTTCACAACTCCTGCACTTTTTGATTTTTAACTACAGCTGACTCGATTCAGGTCTAACAGATGTTGGAGGTCACACTTTGACTCAGAAAGCCTGTATGTGATCTCCACATTCTGGCCATCGGCCTGCAGGAAATGAGCCAGCTGAGGTAAAACTTGTAACTGTTGCATTATCTGTCTTCTGTGCACCAACCTATTTGAAAGCACAAAATACCCCCTTTCTCAGTCCTAAATGACAACACAATGCACATATTTTACACAGTTTAGCCTACTCCTTATTTAAAAGTTACACTGTTGCTACGAAGGCTTGCCATAAATAATTGCTGGCCCCCATTCTAACTCCAGCCTTGCTGGCAAGCCTTGTCTTGAGTGATTCCCAAGTCAAATTTCATACTATGAGACTCGCGATATGCGATAAAAAGGGAGGAAATTGGAGCGCATCCTTTGAAAGTGAAACGTCTCTTAGCTCCCCAGAGGTTGACATGTCTGTGGTGTAAGCATGCACAGTTTGCAGATGATGATGATGAAAGAGTCGTTCAAGTCTGGCTGGAGATGAAAGACACGTCTTTGCTCTTCTCCAGGCTCATTATTCTCAATTCAGGTGTCTTCTACCAAGTCCTCACCACCCTCCCCGTCCCACTTCCCCCCTCCTCTGTCCACCTCCCTCTTCTCTGTCAGTTCTCTCTCCCCGGCTAAACGAAGTCATCTCCATTTAGAGAGGTCCACTAATTGGATCACAGTGGCGCTCAAATGACTTTGATGGGAAAATTGAGACAAATGTACTGGATTTTTCAGAACTTGTAAAAGAAAGACAGCGTTGTTTTCATTCCGGGCTAATTTACGTTCTCATGACAACATTCATTATCAACAGAAGGTGGAATGCATTTTTTTTTAAACACATTAACTTTAATTACGTAGTCGACTGAAACAGGGCTACATCTGCTCTCACGATGATGACACTGTTTCACTAAAATATGATTTCAAGTGTTTACTGTACTAGTACAGTGGGGGTGTAAAATTGTTTGTCTGCAGCTTTGCTGTGAGCAAATTGTTTTATAAGCAAAGTTCATGCAATTTTTTACTTCAGAATAAAAAAAGCATTATGTTTAAGTGGACAGATGGACAAGCAAAGAGAACATTAAAATGCAAGATACCGATGGGAATCATAATCAGCCCGTGTCAACGTGTTTCGTTTGAGGGGGTGGTCATAAAGTCACAGTGACAGACAACTGGGTTGATATCTCAATCTCCCCCGTCCTCTATCTGTCACTGGCTATCCCTCTCATGGCCCCTGTCACATCATGGCACATCTGGCTCCTCCACATGGAGACGACCGGGGAAGAGAGACCAAGGAGGATTTGGGTGCACAGGAGAGGATGAAAGTGGACGTGAGGATGGGGGGGGGGGGGGGGGGGGGGGTTGCAGGGGAGAGGAGAGGGGAGGAGATGAGAGGGGAGACAGGTTTAGATGAAAACCCAACAACTGCAGACTATTTCATGGACTATAAAGCATCAAAGACATGCAGAGTGACTCTCACAAGCCAAGCACAAGACGCAGTGGCCATTACACCTTTTACTAACCCTGAATATAACCACAGTCCTCCCCAGTCATTCCCCTAAGTCGACTTCAACTTGCAGACACTGTAATTTTGGAGTCAACCTTATTTCTTGTGAAGCAATACATGGCAGTGACATGCAGGGACCAGACAAATCTTGGGTGGTAATGACCATGGTATTACGTCCAGACTCAGACACAGTGTTCAGGACACCAGCAGCGTTCAGGACACCAGCAGTGTTCAGGACACCAGCAGTGTTCAGGACACCAGCAGCGTTCAGGACACCAGCAGCGTTCAGGACACCAGCAGTGTTCAGGACACCAGCAGTGTTCAGGACACCAGCAGTGTTCAGGACACCAGCAGCGTTCAGGACACCAGCAGGGTTCAGGACACCAGCAGCGTTCAGGACACCAGCAGCGTCCAGGACACCAGCAGCGTTCAGGACACCAGCAGCGTTCAGGACACCAGCAGTGTTCGGCTGGCTCCATGTCACCGAGAGAGAAGTGTTCTCCCCGCAGGGACATGGAGTCAGCCTGGCAGTGCCACCGTCCCCTGCCCTTGTTTGTCCTCGACAACCCGTCATCGTCACATCATGATGCCCCAGCGAGTCGCAGGTACATGCATTTACATCAGTGATTTCACCACCACCATAAACCTCCCCGGAGTTATCATCTGTCTCCACCCTCAGAGACACATTTCATGACTGACATTTTAAGCAGCTCTGCAAGTAATTGGTTCCCATTTGTGCTTGTGGTCCAGGAGCTGTGTTTTCATATGCTAATGCTGCAACTAACAGCAAGTGAATTACTTCTGCTGGATGAACTCTATGCTTTATTATAGCTGAGGCATATGCTTAAGGTTTGCGGGCAACGATAAAAGAACTGACGATGTCCCAAATCAAAGCCTCAAAACGTTGAGTATCGTGTGGGGTGAGAAAAACCAGCAAATCCTTGTGTCAAATACGCAAGTGATTAATTCTGTAATTCTGGAACATTGTGAAAGACCAAAGGCCTGCCTTTCCAGCAGACAGCAAATGTGCTTAAATTACCGGTCGTGTAAGTCTATGAACAGAATATCTTATTGAAGGTTATGGGTTCCTGGCAACCACTACTTGTGAATGAGTTGCATGTGGCCAATGGACGTGCACTTATTTACGACCTGAAATGTAATCGATGTTAAAGCCAAGTGTGTGGAAGCGTGAATTCCTTTACTCTTTTCATACATTTGCACACAGTATGTTTGTAATTACTGCCTTACCAAAGCTGGAATCAAAACAGTAATTAGGAGATGGATTTTTACACCAGACTGGCTACTCAATTAGGCATGACTGAACATAGAAAATGTGGCAGGTTGTTATGCTCACAGCGTTGCTTAGATACTGCTTGCCATTGCATTGTCAATAGTGTTTATCAAACAGACATTAAACATTTGGGAAAATTGAATTTATTGACAAATGCATTATATAAGGATTATCATAATAATACAATTTTGATTTTGAGGAAAATGGGATTTTGCACAATGGTAAGTCTAACGCTTGCTGCTGAATGTCGTACAAAATAATACAAATTCCAATTTATTTTCCCAAGGAAGGATGTAAACAAAAAATTCCCTTCTATTCACTGCTGTTACATTTAATGGATCCCTCAGCAAATTCAAAATCCTTCTTCAGAGGTTAGAAAACTGAGCAGAAACACCTTCAAGTGCTCTTATCTCCATTTTGAAGATTACTCCTGTTGTGTTATTCGCTAGGGAAAGTCTATTGCATCAAAATACACGACTCATAGCTTCTTTCCTCCTATACTTGGATGTCCAGCTCCAAATGCAGCTTCCATCCAGTCTACTTCTTCTGCAGGCTCTTTTTGATTGGTGACGAAATGTTTTACCCTGTTTATTTGAGCGTTGTAATGCTACTCTACTCTACTCTGCTTGACTCTGCTCTACTCTTATTAACTCCACTCTTCTCTACTCTATTCACATCTGCCCTCCTCTACTCTTCTCAACACTACTCTCTACCACAGAGGTATGCTGCCTATCATATGTATACTATTACTGCAATTTAACAGAACATTGTCATTTTTCTTAATTTTTAAATGATAAATGAGCCTCTGTGATGTACATTTTGCCATTACTAAATTCCCTGTGTAACTTATAGGGGTCTAAAAGTGGTCAATGAGAGCACAGTTTCTGTTTACCCGCACAAGTGATTCATCTGTGAACAGCTAAAAGGAATAGTGGCCCAAGTTTTAGAAATGTGCTTGCTTTTCACCTCTCAGTGCATCAGGATTGCAATCATGGGTAATGGATGTGCCAAGATAATGTAATTCTGGCAGATTTATGACAATCAAACAAAAGACTGGCTTGGAGATTGAGCCATTTGGCAGACAGGGGGGATGGAGAGACATTACTATTGCCTGCACTGTAGCCCGTATTTCCACCTCTCATTTCAAGAGGGAATACTTGTCCCCTCAGACAGGTGCTCTTATAGCCATCATCTATCGTCATTAGGCTTCAATCACAGCCCTATCTTCTCAATCGAGAAGAGGGCTCTTCAGATCAAAGGCTCTTGGCCAAGATTTATTTAAGTTTTTTTTATGTATTAAGATTAGATTTTTCAAATGTTAGTCATCTCTGGTTCTCAAATTGAGTCTGTATTTCAGTTGAGCTACATTTCCAGAAGACAATTATGGTTTCTGTAAAAGTCCAGTGCAATAATATAATGAACATAATTCTCAGTAATATTCTCAGCCATAAGATGAGAATATTACAGATATATTAGAAAAACTGGGATAATAGGGAGGTTGTACCAAGTCTCTCTAGACATGTGGGCTCTAAAGTAACTACTGTATTCTACAGATGCTACCCAACAGCTGTCCAATCTCAACCCCCTTACTGTCATATCCATCCAAATGTATGTGATTCTTTCAGTGGTGATGCCACAGTGCATGTTTGTGCAAGCAGATATCTTGCCATATACAAGGAGCTCATTTCTACAATACTCCACACACATCTTCACAGGGTACGCTTACTAAGAAATATTTGAAGCCCAAAGCCAAATACAACTGTTGTGCAGTGAATACTGACTAGTTATTTTTATCCAAACTCCTGTTCCTGTTTGCCCTCAAACATGATAACACTGATTTTTTCTCTCCATGGTATATTGCCCACACACATATTATCAAAAACAGAGCTCTGTTAGAATTGAAATATAATTTACATTTGTACCTTTGAAACCAGGAAGCAGGTGTTTTCGGGGAATTGTTGTTACTGATGACATGATGAAGGTACAGCATGTATTCTGTACGTGGTGTGTAGTAACATTCATTCTACTTTTAATCTCTCTCATGCTTTGGCGATGTTGTGCTTTGCGATCTCAAAATGAAACTATGCTGACGTCTACTGGTAAAGGATTTGCAGTGCATCCTCTAGGCTGGTAGAGTGAAGATGTTACAGAAAAAAAGATGAGACTTCTCGTAAAAACTGTGAATCATAGCTTGTCTCATTATATGTACGATGTCTGTGTATGTCTAAACAGGTTTTGTCCTACTCAAAGCAAGTAGCTTTGATATGAGGGTAAATATATTTATCCGATTCACATGTCAAAATGCTAATACATTCCAATCAGAGGCCTGAAGCAGCTTGATATCACCAATCAATCACAACCAGGAAGTCATGTCAGGGGATATAATGCCCAATGACTAAGCAATTAAAGAGGATAGTTCAGTCAAGACAATCACGTATTAGATTGAGCATTTATTGTTACATGACATGGACATGTAGGTTTGACTTTGGCGGAGTGGATGATCTAAGGGAAGCACTCCCTGCTTCCTCAATGCAGAACATACAAACATGACATATGAGGCAGGGAGCACTAGAGATATAATCCCCCTGATGATAGAACATACAGACAGCATGGGGGAGAAGGGGACGGTGGAGGGCGGCAGCAGCACTGATCATACAACAAATGGGCTGAGTGTGTGCGTATCCGCATGGCCTTTTAATGCCGTCTTATTGGATGTGGCCCAATGGGCTTGTGTTGGCTAACACAGGTGTGGTAATGAGAGGATGATGGGCGCTGCCCGATTGTCCTGCCTGAACTAGCTGCGCTTATTTTAGGTCACATTGCACGTCCCTGGAGACTGACAAGGGAAACAAGCCAGTAATTTTCCACTGATGCTACCAAGCCAAAGGTGGCAAATAATTAGATAAAGCCATTCTAAGGAAAAGAGTTGTTGCTGTCCAAGGTGGCATGGCAACCAGGGAATCCCCCTGCCTTATCCAGCAGACACAGGCAATGTGTCTATGGGATGCCTTTTGTCCAGGGTCCTGATAACCCCCCTAATACCCCCCCCCCCCCCCGCCACTGTCTCTCACTGACTCATCTGTTATGGGGAGGACCCTGCAGTTTCTCGACCTTTACAAATGGACATCTTTATACACTATACTTCGCATCATCTTTCCACAGAAAATATACCCAGTGATTTTTTTTCTTCGCTGATTGAGAATTTTTGGGGATATCACAGGGGAACTGGAGTTAGAGGGCATGACACTGGTGTAGTTTACTTATCAATCGCCTCTCTACACAGGGAGAAGATGTGTCTGGTCGGGTTCCATAATTCCTCCTCTCACATATCAAATGTTTTACACTGTTTCAGTTGTAGAGGTGTTGTGTGAACTGGTCCCGTAGGATATTTTATACAGACCACAACCTCTTCCAGGCTGCTAATGCATTCTGAAAAATGTGTACTCTAATGTCTGTTGATTACTGTATAAAATACTGATTGTAGTTAACCCACTGCATGTCTCTGATAATGTTGGGGTGTTAATCTGCCAAATCGGTCTGTTGACATGAACCTGAGAGTTTTGCAAATAATCTTTGGTTAGCATTGCATTGGAAGCCTAAGACTGGTTCTAAACAGAAAAGACAATGCCCTGTATTTTGAGGGGTCCAACAGCTATTTGCTGTCCTAAAAGGAATAAGTTACAACGTTGTATAGGTAGAGTTAGTTGAAAGTGAGTCTAGTCTGACAGTAATGTGAGCATGAGGTTAACCCATAAGGGGCTCTTTAGAATGAAGTGCTGTCTGAGAAACCTGATAATCTGATCTGCCATTATGTGATTAGTCACTGCGGATGAGTGTGGAGACTGCTGAACCCTTCTGCCTTTCACCATGGAGAGAATGCAGTTGTGGGTGGCCATGTATTAAAATTGCGTTCAATTACTATGAGGTATTCTACTTGATCTAGGAGCACTGTGAGCACTCCCACACATTGGCAACAAGCACAGAAAGGAGGAGACAGCCAGCAAGGTTCACAGCTGAGTCATCATCCCTTCAAGCAGTCTGACTTGGAGTCTATGCAAAGGTTGGTACCACAGCTCTAACAGAGAGTAGGTTGTTGAAATGACTGGTCACGGGAGGAGGAAGTGAGGTCACTAACTCCTTAGGTTGAATGGTCACTGAGCTTTTCTTTCAGTGACACAGCTCCATCCACTCAGCAGGGTACGCAAAGGTCATGAGAAACATTTGGGTGGACCTATTGGTGACCTCTGTAGTATCTTCTTAGTGTTGTGGCCTTAGCATAATCCGAGATCTTCACAACAATGTGGCCGTAACTCCCCCCTTGACACAATTTCTTGGGGATATTAACCAATCTGTGTCTATTAAAGAAATCTTTTTTACTGTTGCTTGATTTTCTACAGGTACACTTGCACTTATAGCGATTCATGTTGTTTAATTGTAACTTGTTTAACTACATGCTCTTATGGTTCTTCCCTTTGGCACTTATTTTCGTTGTTCACAATATGTGCTTTATGTTTTGGCTACCTGCAATGTTTTGGGGGCTATCTTGTTGTTATTATCAGTGACCTATGCTCTCTCTTGGAAGTCGCTTTGGATAAAAGCGTCTGCTAAATGAATACATGTCAAATGTAAATGTAAAAGAGCTCCCAGACAGTCAACAACTTGCTCAACCTTAGGATGGATATTCCAGAGTGTTTCTATGGGACCCATTAGCAAGGAGGTCCAGTGATGGGTCAGGCACAGCTGCGTAGATGTGCTTTTGAAATCTGACACAAGGAAAGAGGGGAGAGTCTCTGAGTGTACTCTGTGACCGTTATGACATCGTAAAGTTGTTTACCAGCCACTTAATAGAATGAGAAAGGGTGCATTTACAAAATATTGAAGTTGATCATTTCCCATGAAAGAGATTCTCCTCTCTGACAACGAATGTTTGGCAATGTACCCAATTAGGCCTATATACAAGCACCCTGCTGTGATGCTTCTGGCCTTGCCACCACCTTCTGTTACTTGTGCGAGCAAGTGAATACTCAGTGACCCCCCCCCCCCCACGCCTCCCCCCCCCCCAGAGTATCCTTAGAAAAGTAGGACCAATTGTACATTGGCTCAGTGTTTGCGCATTAAGTGCCGTTAATTCAGCCGTTGTGCCACAGCCATTCTGAGAAAAACGTTTACCACTGAGAAAAGTTGACCTCATGACTACCTTGACTAATCTTCCATGGCCTGGCCAAGGAAGCTGGTTGAGACTGCATGGAGAGTGTGTCATTAAGACAAAGGGTGGCTTCTTTGAAATAATATAAAATATGACATATGTTTTCATGAGTTTAACACTATTTTTGGTTACCACTGATTACTACTGATTCCATGTGTTATTCAGTAATTGTGGTGGCTGTTTGAGATTTGTCCCTGTGGACAGATCAATGTTTTAACAACTGTTTACTTTGAAACTGTCTTTGTGTGTTCTTAACATTGTTGCGAATGTGATTATCTAATGACAAGAAGTCAACTGTTAAACCTAATTTTATCAACTTGACAAAGACAAAAGAGAATAATAGGCGAAAAACTGTAAAACATCTGTTAGTGTCTTAAATACGGTGACCTTTGGTATGCAGCTGTTTCTGCAGTGACACGTTTAGAAATGTTCCAGTGAGAGCAACTGAGAGCGTATAAAAATACTTATTTTTTACTTTGCTCATATCTCCAAGCATTGAGGACTACTAGACAAATTGTATTTGCTATTTTGCAGGTACACAACTGGAACAATACTGTGCCCTGATGCATCCTAAAATAATTGTTGTAGAGATGGAAAGTATTAAATTTAGTCCACTGATTACAAATCAGGATGTTCTCACTGAGAACGGAGTTGTTTCATAATAGGTGAAAAACAACATTTTGCAACAGCCCATCTGCTTCAAGTACAAGGCCTGATAGCATCTGGTACACTACTGAGAACAACAGGTGTATTCAGAGACTGGATCCTCTATCTGACCACCTGACTGCACAGATTACACAGAACCACATGCCTCGAAGCCTGGAGCCGGTTTGTATAACACAGTTAACATGGATTGTTAGTCCAGACCAAACTTTGCCTAAGGGGCCAGTAAACAGTTGGAATTGGATCCTTAGTAGATAGCATCTGCCCTGTAGTGGGTCGGCAGTGGGCTGGCTACTTCGTTATGATGCATAAGGCTGGCCCCTGTCCATTCATTAGATCTCCCTTCAGATGACTAAACATCACCCCCCCTCCTTTCCCCCTCATCCCCCTGTCTATGACCATATGGCAGGACCATGGACTATGGCCAGACATACAGCCTGGTAATGTATATCTGGAAAGCGACAGCCATTCAGATTCATTCACTGGTCAAACCTTGAAGCCGAGGGGATTTATTTAATGGAATTGTGTGCGGTGTGTGCAGTGTGTGACATTTACTAATGAATTTTATTGTCATCTCAAAAAAATTTTTTTTGATGCATCTATCATTGTTTACACAGATGGTCAGTTTCTTGGAAATTTTTCTTTGGCTGCCCTCCAGCTGGTGGCTAATGCTGCAAGCTTAGATGAGTTGGGTATTCCCATGCTTATTTCCGGAACTTGGGATTGGCGTCTTCTGCTTCCCAAAACTTCTCTTCTCGATTCTTTTGAATGACAGACATACAACGAGACAGGAAAAGGGCAATAGTGGACTGTTGTGCCTGTAGTGTCAGTCACAACAGTGACAAATAAGAGCCTTTACCATAAATAGTTCCTGAAAATATTACAGCGTTGCCCAACAAGTTCATTCATCCTATCAAAGGATCATGGGTAAGGATTTCTCTACACTCCGCCATCTTTGTCACTATAGCCACTGTTCTCTGCTGGTGGAGCGAGCTTAACGTTGTTTATGAGAGCTCTGAGTCTCTGTTTTTCTGTGTTGAGTTCAATCCCATGAGAAGCTGGAACACCAGGTCCTCTGTACAGCCTAAGATAGGACTGTCACGTGTGCTCTGGGACCACTGGCCGAGGAGCCAGACAGGGCTGGACACTAGTTCTTTTTTACTATCACATAAGCACCATTAGCATCTAATGTCATAAGAGTAATATGGGGGACCTACTATCTACTGTGGCTGCTCGGGGACTGGTTGAACCACATGTGTTTTAATTCAGCTTTATTGAAGCAGGGCATGCATCTGAGAGATATCTATTTTGTAAGAAAGCATGGCCAACCACCCCACAGGCCCTTCTCTGTTTCCAGGGTAACTTGTGCGTAGTTCTCATGCCCTCCGCCATGGGAAATCCCTGGATCTATCATGAATGCAGTAGCTGAGCTGGGTCACTCTCTCTCTGTGTTCATAGGATGAGTAATGATGCACCAGAGTTCAGGGTTTGCTTTAGATCCTAATGCTCAGACCAAGGCTGAGTTGGCTTTCATTGACGGATGGTTGTACAAATACTGTGTGGAACTTTCCCTCGATACTCGACGTGACACGTAGTCAAAATAACTTTATCTCTTTCATGAGGGATATACTTTTTTTTTTACATCACAGCAGGAAGAACCTTGATTCTTCATTTCTTGTCGGCCATTCATGCACCCTGTTCAGACTTAATAGCTTATATAAATGACACACTTTTTTCAGTGAAAGGCTGAATAGCAAGGCTGTGATATGTGTGTTTCTATTTAGGTGAAAATGTGCCTGAATGACCAACATATACCTACTTTTTTGGATTAAAGTTTTAAAAGACCTGAACAAACTATGTCTTCTCACGCCTACGAAAGGACAAAAAAGTATTTTCTGTCACAAGCACACACAAAAATATATCTTTAATCAATAGAGACAAGCAACACAACAGTGGCCTTGTTTATTTTCTCTCTTCTATAACATCTGATCAATAGTTTATGCCTTATTATTGGCTGTCATGAGGAAGCTCACCTAGCTGCTAGGGAAAATACAAAAACTACTTAAGAGCTCTCTCGTTATCATATAGCATACAAGAAATAGTGCTATATGATATATGCACTTACACACAAAATGGCATGTTTACTTTGACAGATAGCTCTATTGTATTATTTACTTATGTAGCTATAAGGTTTGAAGGTTCTGACTGTCAGGTTCTTGAAAAACATGTTTATGCTCTCCTGATAGTCCAAAAAAATGGACACCGTCTGGCATGGGGCCGGAACATGTACAAGTCACTGTGTCCCAAAAACACTGACCAGGGAGCACAGGGAGAAAATAATCCTCCTCCTTCTGCTTTGTGAACTTTCGCCTTGTGGAAACGGAAGAACCTATCTTCTGACCAAAGTGCTTTAAACTGGTTCAAAGTCCCTCAAAGTTAAGGCCTCAATGTAGACTTGTAGACTGGTATATCATATAACTATGATCACAATACTAAGCATTTCTGTTGACGTTGATGTTCACATTCCACTGTGAAGTAACATTCCATGGTAAATTGTACTAAGTGCAGTGGTGAAACACAGCACCAACTGTCTCCACAGGTCAAAAACAGTCTCCCTGTTTGTTTATGTTTGAGGTCACCCATCGACGCCTACACACTAACTGTGCAGGATAACATGTTGCTGGGAAGAGGCCATTGTTTTGAATGGTCTGGGTAGGAAATTACCTTAGTCGTACAACCTTCCAACAATCCCCCTTCCTCTTCCTGTTTGTCATGCTTCCATACTTCTGTCTAATTTTGGTAATTCAGGCTTTAAGTTTAGAGGTGTCTGGCTCAGTCTAGCATCCCTAAAATAAACAGTCCTCTTCCAATAGACAATAGGTTTCTTGCCCCTGCAGAAAATTAGCTATTAATAGACATTGGCCAAGCAAGCATCAAATATGCACTGACACTTTCAAAACGACTTTTCCACTAATACAAGCAACAGAGCCGATGACAAAGGTTGCGTCTAAAAATAAAAAATGACATCACATTTGTAGTTTGATCAACATTCCAAATGTCACAGATCGTTTGCCAGAGTTGCAGGAGGGTTACGTTGATGCAGGCACCATAAACAGACACAGGGGAATCGAACTGCTGAAAATAACTTCGGTGACACAAGGAGACATCAATGACCAGTTTCTACAGTTCAATATTTTGGTTGAAGCATTTTTTAAATCTGGGAACCATTTAATTATTGATTATGACATGCTTGTATTTAAATTATAGTTTATATACGTTAAGATATACTCGATAAATGTGTGTGATATGTGTGGTACAGTTTTTTATAAATAGCCATTTTATGAGCCAGTTTAGGTTTAGGTTTTACAATCTCAGATTGTATTTTGACATATTATATAGGATTGTTTCAGGTGGAATAGTATGAAAGAAATGTGAATAGTTTACTGAAATTGTTACCAGAGTTTGACAGTGAACATGAACATCCAATATGTAGTTATATGCACAATATATGCGCTCTTGTATCTGGTTGTTGTGCTGTAATCTTCTGTTTCTATGCCTCTAGTTAGTCACACAGAAGTGCAAGATGCACTCTCATTCTCTCATGTGAATGTATGCCATTAACTACTAAGGACTTAACTCTTTATTTTCATACCGCCTTTCCAGACAGTTTGTGAAGGTTATGACGTTCCCCTAAGTTCATTAGAAGCGTCTGTTGACTCAATACCACTTTACTGGTATTGTGTGTTCATCCTCCCATGGCCCTCGCCCCATTGGACGAGAGATGTGATGTCACACGTGGGGCTATAAAAGGCACAGCGAGACCCTGTTGAACCACACTTGCAGAGCACAGGCTCCACAGCTCACACACCCACACACTCTGAACCACTCTGCAGAGAATTACAGCTACCCGTGAACACGGAGAACAATCCGCTGGATAGCTCATCCTTCATCATGTGCAAAGGACTTGAATGCCTGTCTGTGACTTGTCTGGAGAGGTATGTGTCTATGCTGTTTTCCCTGCTGCTGTGACGCTGAGCCGTTGGTGAAGATGAAGTGTACTCTTTGAACAGCTGCTGGACCAATATGTGAATATTCCTTTCCCTTCTGTTTGCAGGGCAAAAGTGCTGAAATCTCTCTTTGGGAATTTACTTCATCGGCCAGATCTTAGTATAATGGGACACTCACATAAGAGTGAAAAAACGACGTAAGTTGTTTCAACCATGGAAGCATTTTAGTCTGTTTAAAAAATTGATCATTGTAACCTAATTAAATAGAGATTACATGTACTGAAAAACATCTTATTGTTCATTTCCATGTTTGGATGTACTGACTTTTATTTTATTGACAGGTTGAACATGGACGAGCCTACAAAATGGAGGGAGTCCTTTGACAACCTACTGTCCAGTCAACGTAAGTGCTGCTCGATAGAAATGCCTCAGAACCTGCAAGCTGTTCCAAGTTCGATGGAGGATCTTGGATGCTAACATGCCGCTCCTTGTGTTTCAGATGGACAGTGTTCCTTCCGAGCATTCCTGGTGTCAGAGTTCAGTGAGGAGAACCTGGCCTTCTACCTGGCCTGTGAGGAGTACAGGGACACCAAAGAGTCCAAGCTCTCAGTCAAGGCCAAGAGAATCTATGACAAGTTCATCTGCTGTGACGCACCCAGAGAGGTACGCAAGCATCAGCGGATGGATACAAAACAGTGTGCAGCGCTGATGACAGAGACAAATGGCTCTTCAGCCACAGATAGAACAAAAGCTGATTTTTGAGCTAATCTTTGTCTTCCATTTTTCTCTCCTTAGGTAAACCTCGACCATGAGACCAGATCCATCACCAAGACAAACCTGGAGCATCCCGCCCCGTCCTGTTTCGATCTGGCCCAGGAAAAGATTTACACCCTGATGGAAAAAGACTGCTACCCTCGCTACCTCAAGTCCCCCAGCTACCTTGAGCTCACCCGGCAGGTCAGGGCTGGCTAAAGGGGTCGCAGGTGAAGGTCTGCATCCAGTCACAAGTCAATTGGATATAATGACGAGTCAGTGGAAGACAGGAGACTCACTGGAGACTCACACATGGTCCCGCTGCTAGCGTCCTGAGCAGAGAAGATGACGTGCTCTGGCCCACTGAGAAGGGTACACTGTGGCCCAAACTGGAAGATACATTTCCTACCTACAGTAAAGACCTTGATTGAAGCTGTGGGGGAATACCTTGTACAGTGGGATCTTGAGGGTGTTGATATCTGACGTCAAGGCTGTATTGTCAGAAGACATAATGAAGAGCTTGATTTGGAGGGAAAAGAGAAGCTCAATGATGAGAGAAAATGTTGTTTTGCACATTTAGTTGAATGACAGCGGTTACAGCTTTGTCTTATCTATGTCTATTTATTTCTGTATTTATTTTTGCCTGTAATCTATATGTTTTGTAGAAAAGTGTGATATTTATGTATTTAAAATTATTTTTCTACCTGAAACCTTGTGTATGACAGTTCATCCATTGAATAAAACTGAAATAGGACAAACGGTTTGGAATATATATATTATTTTTTTTTCGCATGAGAATGGAGAGTGGATCATAGGCTATAAGCAGGGTGCGAATTAAGGGAGGGTTTTGGGGGCTCTAACCCCCGTAATTAAGACTTGGACCCCCTCAAAAGAGGTAAAAACAACAGGTTGGGGGGGTCGATACACGCCCTGGAGAAGAAGTTGACCCCCCCGATTGTCATTGTATAATTTGCACTACAAGGACGTGTGCGAGGGTGGTTAAACCACCAGAGTTCCCCAGCAAGCTCAGCCTCTCTGAGGTATTTTCCCGGAACACGGCAGTGTGCAGAGGCCCGTCTCCATGGCAACTGCTGTCGCCCACTGTACACCTACGCAGGTCTGTTTACTTCCTCACGGTGACACAGCCCAAGAGAGCCGCTCGGAAACTCTCCTCCCCCTCCTCCTCCTCTTCCTCCCCCTTTTCCCTTCCTCCTCTTCCTCCTTCTCCCCCTCCTCCAGCTCTTTCCATTCATCATCCTTCCCCTCCTTCCCCTCCTTCCCCTCCTTCCCCTCCTTCCCCTCCTCCTCCTCCTCCTCCCCCTCCTCCTCCTCCTCCTCCTCCTCCTCCCACACAGCCACACTACGCGTGGTCAAAAGGAAAGACCCGGTTCATTAATTCCATGCTGACTGGAGAATGTAAGTTGCTCTCTGGGCGAGCCACATCATACATCATACACCTGGACCCGGATGTTAGGCAAGATCTCACTTTATACTGTAGGAAGACATTCTGCTCGATACTTTATGTACCTGGGATGTTCTGAATAGAAGTCCACCACCGTGTCGGTTCAGAAAGTACAAGAGACCAGAACGGTTATTTTCAAGCGTCATTTATAATACAGTAATATTTCAGTAGTAGTTAAGTATTCGAGGAATGACTCTTCAGCTTTCAGCCTGAAGAAACTGCAACTCTGCTTTCTTGCTGTACAACGGCTCTGCAAAAGCCAGGAAGTTTACCACAGGAAACAGCCTCGCTTGCCAAACTATTCCCCATAGATTCTCCTCTGATTTCACTTACTGTTAGTACCTCCCCTTACAATGTCAAGCTAAGAACCATTCGTCAGAAATGTTGGCCAGTTTTTCCAGGGTAATAGTCACACAATAGAAATTCCTCCAGGCCCCAACTGTATGCATAGGGATTGACACTGCTAAGGAAAACAATTGCTTCTTTTTTTTAAATAGGACGTATCTTGGGCGTCTTTTTTCCTATTAACCCACCATCCCCATCAGATATCTAGAGTAGGTGTCTCTTTAGAAGAGGAGAGGAAGATGTCTGAGTCACTGGCTGGAGAAACAAGGTCTTTCCTGTCTGGACACATTCATTGTTTACTGCCTCTGCTGTCTGCCCTGAATCATTTTCCACACACGTTTTCAAAGGAAATTATATGGTTGTTGAAAACTCCAAAGCTTAATGTCAAACTATCATCTTATACAATTTGGGTGGTAAAATCAAGTGGAATTTTGGTACACAGGTTTGAGCCGACGTTCTGCTTTCTGACTTTTTTTATAACATTGTTATATGGACTTCAGACTGATTAAAATGCTGTGTCTCCAATGTGCTGGTAATATCAGAAACAGTATAATTTAGATGCAAATAGGGCCCCTCGTAAGAGGGTACTTTAGGGTGTACAAGACCAAGAGGCTTGAGAGAGCCTGCACGGGTAGAAATGAGTCATAGAGTTTATATTAGAAACACATGTGGCTCTACTGGTAAGAGGTACTTATGTTTTGGCCATCTCTTCAAAACAAAAAGAAACCTTGAGAGTTAGTGGTGTATAAACAAACTGCAGTCATGGTAACCAGGTTACCAGGGTAGCCATGTATGGAATTGATGACTTGAGTGTGGGGGTGTGAGGAAGAAAGAAAGAAAGAAAGAAAGAAAGAAAGAAAGAAAGAAAGAAAGAAAGAAAGAAAGAAAGAAAGAAAGAAAGAAAGAAAGAAAGAAAGAAAGAAAGAAAGAAAAAGAAAGAAAGAAGAAAAGAAGAAGTTGATCAAGTTTTACAATTCTCTTTATGTAAATCAGATAAAGAAGGCAACTCACATCCCTTTTTTCACACAATACTAGCAAGATGTAAAGAGGATATGCAGTATACAGTATACAGTGTGTATTTCAAGAAGACACAAAGCAACAAAATTGATTTCACTGTGAGTGGCTGATTTTAGTAATTACATTTATCTAGCCAACAGTATCAGTAAGAGCACATGTCTATCTAATATCATTGTTATTTATTAATTGAAAACTATTACTGTAATCGTTTGACTGTTGTGTACTGTAACAATTACAGGCAGGTCTTAGGGAATACGTTAGAATCCTTGACTTACAACCTAGCACGTTTTTAAAAAGTCATGTTTTCTTTATTGACCACGTAATTAGTTAAACAGCCAAATACAAGCCAATTACGTATCGCCTTCTAATTCTAGTTGAAACTGTTCAACTTTTCTCTCTTCCCACTTACTTGGCTAGGCAGAGAGTACTGTTACAAGGTGTCCAGTTCTTTGTATGGAACTGATTTCAACCATTCATGCTCAGATGATGTCTAAGATGTCCTTTCATGGACATTGCTTCTAGCTGTCACTGTGACCTCTCTCTTCTCTAATAACCTGATAAACTGACGGCTCTTCTCTGCGAGAGGTGAATCGTTACGCACTTTGAACAGTGCTCATTGTCAGTTTATATAATCACATGACAGCCCGGCACACCTTTCCTTTTGGGCACATCTTCATGAGCTAAACTCGTTTTAAGTACATAGCACTTCATGCTACTTCCTGGCAGCTCTGTTATTGTCTGTCGGAGGGACCGCCTGTGCTTACGGATGAGTAGGCCTGCTGGGAAATGGGTACCCTCTTTATCTTTGAATGAATCTAACCAGCTAAAATCTTGCTCAGGGTATTTAGTTTCAGCTAGAATGTCAGAGCCCATTTTGTCAGGAACATGTGGCTTTGTCCCGACTGCAACCTGGCAAATAGAAAATCAGTCGTTGCTAGCAGAGACAGTTGACATCTAAAGGGGTCAAAGAAAATTAAGAAAGCTAATATTTCAGTGTCATTATTATTTCTGATGTATTTCTGCAGTGTGATAAGCAAGAATGTGATGCTAACATTAAATACATGTATTGCGTACAAATAAATTAAAAAGAGCACTGTAGTCCATGTATTTGGTGATAAATATCAAGAAAAGTTATGATTTTCATAAATTCAAAACAGGCTCCACCAAATCCAGTAAATATGAATATAGTCTTTATCCTCCATACTGACATGTTACTGCAAAGTGAACAGGCTGTAAATAAAGTGTGACTGGTTAATTGATAATAACATTGCAGAGGAGTTGAACTGAAGATATCTCCCTAATGAGTCTTATCCATCAGATGCCCCTAGACCTGTTCAAAGGAGGAGTATGAGAGGAAGCCCAGGGGCCTCATGATTCCTCATCTCCTTGGCAACATGGTCAATGATGTTGGAGGTCAGGAATGACTCACATTCTTGAGCTACTCACACTGCGTGATACCTTCAGTGGCAGGTTTCTGCAACAGCAAATATGGTCCTAATGATAGTTTCTTCCAAACATCAGTTTGCACTTCTTTTGGGTTTTGTTTCTAGTTTTGGCTGTTTGCCATTGTTTGTTGTTGTATGCTAATGCAGTAGGACAGGAGAGCTGTGACACCAGATATTACTGACGCCGGATATTACTATGTCAATGTCAATCAACTGGAACAAAACCACATGCTCATATCTTTTCATTTCTCTGCATGCACACTGTTTGTTTATTGAGAAGACTAAATATAAGTTGAAGAGACACCAATTCTTCCTACTAATATAAACACGTGAAAGTTCTTGTTGGCCCTAACCGGAGTTGTTGAACAGTTGAGACATCTGTTCATCTCGTGATCCCTGTACAAAGAAAGAAGACCTCTCATACACCCACAATGCATTGCTTCTCCTTCTGGGCTCTACAGTGGTGGAATGATCTCCTTGTTCAGCTATGCACCTCTCCGTCACCACTATTCTTCAAATGAGGTCCAATGATGTTGCACTTATTTTTGTAGATATTTTTTTTGTGGCACTGTACAATGGCACTGTACTACGGAAGCTTTGATAGGAAGGATATCGACTATTTGGTGTCTTTTGTATTTTATTTGACATCTTAGAAGAACAAAATAAGTCATGTTAAAAAATAAAATAAAAAAATATATATATACATAAACATTTGTAGTAACTACAGTAGCACTATCTACTTAGGAAAGTAACTATTCCATTTCCCACAAAATAAATGGCACATTTCTGTCATTGAGTATTTGGGTTCCCAGCTTCTCAACCAAGCAGGATTTCCTTTAGAGTTAAGGTGAATCAACAACCTGGAATGTCTTACAGTCTCTGACTGGAAGTGCTGATACTCATAGGATAGATAAGGTCTTTGGTGACAGATGAGTGCAACATCATTTGTAGATTATTTTCCTTGCTGTAAAGGAATAGATGATGGATTATGTGGTACTGTCCCTTGTGTGTCTTACTATGTCTGCTTTTGACTTTCATAAGCTCTTTGCATGTTCTTTGGCCAAGTTCCTCTTGAGAAAAAGACTGTAGGCAATCTTTATCTCTGCAGTTGCTTTCCTTGTTAAATTAAATAATAAGTAAATAAAATAAATAAATATATAAAAGCACATTTAAAAACGAACTAGCCGCTTGTCACTGATACACTTAGGCTATGCCAGAAGCTTGTCAGTTTCTTTGTATTTCGAAATAAAAATAGTCGGTTGCTCTGATGGTCCTGTAGAGCTTTAGTGCCATCTTCTGGATCCTGAAAGAAAGTGATCATAAAAGTATAGTCATTCAAGACATGAAACATCATTGTATTGCCTTTGCAATTGCCACAAGCAAGTCTTCAACCCTAAAAGAGCTTCATGGAACACTATTTAAAATATTCTGAGTAAGTCTGTAGACTTCGAGAGACTACATTCATAAACGTTTTCTCCTCTCTATGTGCTGAACTTAATTTAATTAATGTTGACGTTGGTATACCTACTCGATTCGACCTTGGGCGTCACGGTAAGCGTCACCAGTCAGTACCATGGACAGCGAAGTTCCATTCTCCTCAACCCATTGTTTCTCTGTATGCACCGTCTCTACCTCTCTAACAAAGCAACTTGCTCCAGTGTTCCTTGAATAAAGTATTATTTATTTTTCTATTTTTCTTTCTAAGATCAATATACTCTCTCACAAATGCTCAGATTAAACATGCATCCTTTAGCCTGACAGTGGGTTGAGTTGCTAGTTTAGTCTGACAATCGCCACTAGATGTCGTACAATCATCTCATGCGGTAGGTCATTTAGTGCAGCCTAGATGTATTGATTGAGCTGTAGCTCAATAACAGGAATCTTATTATTTGTTATTCACACAGCTTCAACAAATCTTAAATGCCCATGGAAATTCTACAGTAGCGGCATGTGCGAACCTTGTAGGCTACAGCTTCTTCCTGTCAATGGTAGTTTAACAGTAATCGACCAATAATTGGCTTTTTATCCGTGCGTCGTCAAAATCACAGCACGGATTTGATTGTTTAAACAGTTCTGAACGAAACTGTCAGCCTAAGTGGCGTTAAAATAAATTGTTAACCATTGAATTTTGCACGTCCATACACTCAACCCGAATGACCTCCGAAGATTTCCGACTGTCCAATCAAAACACAGGGGTGTTCAGCAAGATGCGCGTTTTTGCGGTCCGCTGGTAGGACTGCCATAAAGCAACATCAAGGCAACTCATCTATCGATAGGGCGATGCCAGGGATAACAAAGTACAATTTAGTGGATGATGCCCAGGATTTAAGGATCCCCATGCACAACGAAGAAGTATTTCAGCATGGGGTCTGTTTCGAGGCAAAGGTAAGCGCATTTGTCGATAATGCGGAGGAGTTTCCCAGATATGAAAGCAAAAATGCATGCTTTCAAAATGTGTAATGACAGAGAATCATAATCTGGAATGCTCACATTTTAACTGGACCTGTGACCGTGTTACTCTAAATTGGACACTGGTCAGAAAAATAACATTAGGCTACTGTTTGTGTTGCTTGTCCGCATGTTTGATTCCATTGATCAATTTCTTCGGGTGTATAGTAATTGGTTCTTATTCGTATGCATTTAGGATTTCACACTCCGGTACTTGGGTTGTACATCTTCTAACTTTTATCTTAAAATTGCAGTACATCGGCAGTTTGGAGGTGTCACGGCCGAACAGCCGAATGGAGATAGTGGCTGCAATGAGAAGAATTCGGGTGAGGCACTTTTCAAACACTTCAAGCGGTTTGACCTCGGTCAGGAATATGTTAACAGATTTTGTTTGTAAAAATGTATCGCGGTTCCAGGTAATGTTACTACCGTGGAAAACTCAAATTACAGGACCCCAGTAAGTAATGCAAACACGGTACTTGCCAAAGTGAGGGTATAGGCTACGTATGTATACTGTAACTGTATCCAACAACATTCAAGCTTTTGTCTCTGATCTCTGATTCCCGGGATTTGTGACTTGGCATCAGATACAGAATGGCAATGATCAGGATCTGTAACCACAGTCCTGAGTCCTCACACTGTGGATCGGGGTCTGGTTGGTATTAAAGGACAGCCTTGCAGTGATCCTAGTATTACAGTATGAGAGAGGATTTAGCTGCATCGTCAGATGGAGGAGCCAAATGCTTCATCTAATCTACGAATGCGTTAGTGCCATGCAGGGGTCAGCCACATCTTCAATGACACAGACAAAAGAGGCACAAGCTCCATAGAGAGAGATCCCTCTGGGATCCCTCAATGACATTGGCCCAACAAGTGTCTTGTTGGTGCCGGCTCTACCTGAGCTGCCACTGCAATGACAGGGATCGCAGCATGTTAGTTTGTTTTGTTCTAAAAGGATCTACAATGGTCCAAGATGCATCACAGAACAGCAGGCATCAGATGAAGGAAATGTGCTTCTACTACACACAGCAACTATCCATGCAGATGTTTATTGGAGGAGGGTACTGCAGGCTTTAAATGTGGGGGCGGAGTTATACCACCACACATAGACATATGGAAAATTCCCCCGGGATAGTTCACCTTGTTTAGTACTGTCATGAGGGGCACAGTAGATGGATGCTTCAGTGTTGTCCCAGTGACCTCGGGCTTCACGGTGGGGGTCTCAGAAGAGATGCTTGAGTCACTCCCACAAACTCCAAGATGGATGGGTCAGTTAACCGAGTGGGATGAACAGTAGAAGGTATTGAGACGTGAGGTCCATTTTCGTCTAACTCTGTTTCTCTGGGCCGTCATGTGAAACATCAGTGGAGAGGAATGCCACTCGCACAGGACAGTTTCTCGCCATGAATAAGTATTTTGGGGATTTGACAGAACAGAGAGGAAGTCAACATTTCTCACAGCAGGGGAAGAGAGGCACAGAGGGAAGAAACTTCAAGCCTGCCACATCAGAGAGTTCTAGTCCCTTTAGTTCGAAGAGAAAACTATTAGATACAAGTTCACATTTGATCAATTAAATATCAAACGATCAAACAATCAAAGGATGTTTACATTCGAAAAATAATTGTCAGATGATTCGAGATGTTTGACTTGCGCAGCATCAAAAACCGAAAAGACCATGTGTGTTCTAATGCTCTAGCAGTGTTTACTAAGTTCCGATACTCATCAAGGGGGAAGAATTAAAGCGTTACACCACTGAGTCTTCTCATGTCTACCCCACCCTGGGGAGCAAGTGAAAGTATTTGCTGTTGGAGACTAAAGCACTAAATACCAACTCAGCCCTGGAGAACTTCATGTTTACTCCATTTGCAATTTGTGTTCAGCAGCAGAAGATGTAGCTTACTGACAGCAACACTGATGCCACGTCTCTCTGGGATCACGTTTGCCAGTTGTTTTCATGTTAGGAACCCCCCTCCTGTTTACTCACTGGTGTGGGACATGCATCACATCTGGGTTTGTCTGTCCTCTAGCTTCATGTAAAAGTCCCTTTGAATCTTGTTCCTAGTATGAGTTCAAGCTGAAGAACATCAAGAAGAAGAAGGTCAACATCATTGTTTCTGCTGACTGTGTTCGGGTGATTTTGCGGAAAAAGAAGAAGGTGAGTCCAGCTACATATATTTGTTTGGGAGGTTTGGCAGTGAGCAGCCCCCATTTCCGATCCTACAGTAATGATTTGCAACCATGACATGGGACTAAGATTAGACTGATAGAACACTATCAAGGGGAGCGGGACCAAAATGGACCTGTGTTTGTAATCGTTCCAAATGGGAAAGAGAATTAAGCTTGAAACCAGAAACTGTTCATTAAAACTTTCCCCAAGAAAGGGATAGAGTATAATGTTTTCATTTGACTCTTTCAATGCCGCCTATGCATGGTGTTGCAGAGGAAAGAGTGGTCCTGGGATGACAGTACAGTCGTGGTGGCACAGGACCCCATCTACAGGTACAGTACAGAACCCAACACTGACCACACAGGAACCATTTGGATTCACTGCATCATGCTAGTCTTTCACAACTGATGTCATCCATGTTACTTCCCAGGTGTAAAAAGCTTGACAATTCAATGTTACTTATGGATGGTAGATCCATACATGAAATGCTTAACAGGTTATTTGTAATGCTTTTCATGCAGGATATTCTATGTCTCGCATGATGCTCAGGACTTGAAGATTTTCAGTTACATTGCGAGAGACGGGAAGAGCAACAATTTCCATTGTAACGTCTTCAAATCCAAGAGAAAGGTATGTTGACTGATCTCAATATGGCGCCGTCAAATGAAATGGTTGTATCAAGTCTATTTCATCCACGCCATGCATTCTGTCACATGCATTCTGTCACGCACATTTTGTATTGGAAGAAGCAAGCAACTGATTAAACAATAAAAAACTCCCAACTGGATTTTACAGACCCCTCTCTCCTTACCAAATATGAAAGGCATGCATCTCCCCCATAACTGCATATCAAGCAGAGCTAATTTGTCGTATGACAAAGACATAGCAACCAGAGAGGTTGACTCCCATTGCTTCTCCATGGATACCAGACAGCTAGAGACTGAGCGAAGCTGAATACTAATGAGGACGGCGAGAAGACTGAGGAACTACTCGCTTCATAATGACATTTATACACGGACCAGCCATCCTTATCCCAATACACACACAGGCTGTGGACCACGGGAGTGTCCCCGGGCTTCAGAGCCTTATCTCGGGCCTCCAGATCCAGAACGCGGGCCCCTATGGTGGGGTGGGCCATGGGGGGGAGGGGTGGAGAGATGGTCCAGCCAGATGAAAGCCGTGGATCAATGTGCAGTGTGGCGACCTCCCCCCAGATGTGCACAGGGCTCTTCATGACCTCAAGGGGGGCTGTCTTAGTTGGAGAGGAGACGGCCAATTACAGTAAGGCTGAATGATTCACCCCTGCACGGGCCATATCTAGAATATGTCCAGTATTTATGTTTTTCATTTGAAATGGAAGCATTGTAAATATGCCCGAAGGCTTCATCATGAGGGCATTGTAAATACATGTCACTGGTATTAGTTTTCTTCTACTACAACACATTGGCACACTCACTGTCCTGGATTTTTAAATGACTGGCTGGAGGCAGCTAGCCTTCCTCATACCTCCGGGATGTGATTTAGAAGAAGGGAAGGTGGTTTATAAGCCCTCTGACAATACTAGCCACACATTAGCAGGATGGAACACAGCAGTAATCCACCTTCAGGCGCTAACCTGGTGTGGCCATGAGGCCAAGGTCAGCACAAATACCTTGGAAATATTGAATGGTAGTGGATTTACGAGGGGGCGAGCAGTAACGTCTTGAGAGGAGAGAACAGTTCTGGAATAGACCGATCCATCACAACGACAGCCATGTTTCTACTGTCGATGGGCAAGGGGGAGATCCTGGGAACACTCTTTTGTGCACCAGGCAATCCTGAAAAGAAAGATGGAGCTTAATCCCCTGAGAAAAGTAAAAATGGTAGTGGATATTCGAGCAAATATTATCATTGGCGAGGGGGTTGCTTCAAAGTGTTCTGTTGTCTCCTCTGATTGTTATGTTATGGTACATGTTTGTATCTGCCTTTCTTTGTTCCAGTGTCTTCTCTGTGATAAATGGAAACACTGTGACACAAGACACATCTCTGACTTGTCTGACATCATCATCAAGCATCATCAATCAATCAATTAATCAATCAATCAATACTGTGCCATTGAAAGCCTTTCCCTTTCTTCTGTCCTCTCTCTACCCCTCCACTTCGCTCTTCCTCTTCATCACTCTCCCTACACCCATTCCTCGATGTCTCTCCGTCACCCCGAACCCTAAACCACTCCTCCTCCTCATTGATCTTTCCTAAACACACACACACACACTCTTGTTCCTCTCTCTTCCCTCCCCACACTTCTCTCTGACTCTCCTCTGTCTCCCCACACACACACGCCCCCCCCCCCCCCCCCTCCTCCTCCAGTCCCAGGCAATGCGGATCGTGCGCACGGTGGGCCAGGCCTTTGACGTGTGTCATCAGCTCACTCTGCAGCAGAGTTCTGAGGACCAGGAAGATGCCAGCGGGAACACAGAGGGGACTGAAGCCCTGCCAGGTGACTCACACACACAGACACACACACACTCGTATGCATGCACACAGACATGCACGTGCCCGCACCCCCACACACGTGCGCGCACACACACGCGCTCACAGACACACAGATCATCTTATTACCAACCGCTGATTGTTTACACAGCATGACATTCTGGCGTGGTAAATCGGTTTGACTGTGTCTTCCTATCAAGAGAGAAAAGGTGGCAGGGCAGCAGTGTGGGCTGTAGCAAGTTCTGATGCAGCTACTGCCTTTTATCTCGGAATATATGCTGTGGATGTTTGTGAAAGTAGAAAGAGAAATAGATATGGTCTTGTTTAATATACATGACATCCAATATCATTATAGAATATACATCATCAATGTACACCCTTTCCCTCTCTCAGCTAAGTGCTTGGTGCTGTCAGAGGAGACTGACCTTGAGGCGTCCACAGAGGAGAGTATTGACTGTATGCTGTCCGATCTGGACAAGTCCAAGACGGAAGAAGTGTGCAGTAAAGAGGCAAAGGTACAATACGTCTGTTTCTCATCTGCTCCAACTTATCAGAGACTTCATGTGCCAAGAGCAACGATGAAACATGACCGTAGGAAAACCAAAGTCATCCAACCCTTATCAGATGAGATGTTTTAGACTGAATCTAATTTGTGTAGTCTTTTTTTACAAGCAGTGTCACAAAGGGCTTAACAGTAGCCAACAAATCACACAGAAATTCACCTAAACCCTCAGAGAAGTCCAAACATCTGGTTTAGTAGTGCATTGAGGGTTATTTGACTTGCTTAGTGAAGCAGTTTACCATGTATCATTTAATAATTTACATGATAATAAATTATTAAATAATTTATTATATATCGTATAACTCCCCTCCCCCCCCCACACGCACAACCATAAACAAACCATAAACCAACAGATGTGCCCTTCAAAGACATGACAGGACACGCATGTAGAGCTTTAGATCGAGGGGGTTCTTTGTGAAGAAGCTCCGTGATGTTCAGCGAACTGGGCTGGTACCAGTGAGACGCGTTTAGTGAAGATGCCGTTTGCCGAGACATTTTTCATGGGCCTGTTAAATATTGATGTTTCCGTGTAGATTATTTATGAAAACACAGCCTGGTTCTCTTGTGCGCTGCTAGAATGCTTGTCAGACAAGCTTTGCTCTGCTTGTCATAAATGCTGCTGTGTTGGTAAAAAAATGGATTCTTCTTTGGTAAAACATAGCTAATACACTACAGAATTGTTGTAGGTTTGCTCTGATTTGGGCCCTACGGGTTGAATGGAATCAAATAATATTTCCCTTATATTCCTTATATTATATAATCTGGCTTTGTTAGATTTTCTCAATATTTGGAATACTCTGTGGCCATGCGTTCAGTGTGTCAGTGGTGTTGCTGTGGGTCTTATCTCAAGGCGTTCTCCTACAGTATTTAGAGGCAAGCAGAGTGCACAGGTCTGTCCTAGATAGTGCTGCTGACACAATCGAACCGAATCCGATCCGTTATCTCCCACCTGGGAACCAACCACACTGACGACCAGGACAGATAGGATCAGAATCTTTTCTGGAACATGCTGAGCACACAGCTCTCCAAGACCCCCATAATTACTGCGAGAGTCTGCCATCTAATAGCAGCCTGTCTCCGTTCAGTCTATCAGTTCTATTTATAGGCTCCATTGATTGAGTCTGTGGCTAAGGGCTCTCTGTTCCGGTCTACGCCTCTGTCCTGCCTTCCTGGTTGACCTGTTTGGGGTTGAAGGGAACGGTATGGTGTATGTGTCTCTACTACTGCAACGGCTAACGGAGCTGTCTATGGTGCTATTTGACATCAACGCAGGACTTGCACTGATAACAACCATTGCAGTATCACAGCTTGCTTTTAGTGCCATGTTTTCACATTCCCCTCCCCCCCCCCCCCTTTTATAAATGTATGTCTTCTCAGTAAATCAAACTGTGAATCTGGTTCTCAGTGACCTGTTCTCGGCCCCCTCACCACAGGACTCCACGGCGCCAGCCTTGCTCCTGAGCTCCCCCGGGCTGGGGCTTCCCGCGGCGGGCCTGCTGGCGGTGGACTCGCCCCGCTCCACGGAGCACCAGGTGCAGCTCCTCCAGAGGCAGCTGCAGCAGCAGGAGCAGCAGGCGCAGGCTGCCTTGGCCCAGGTAACCGGAGCCGCCCTTGCCGCTCCGCCAGCCGGGGTTTACTCACACGGCGTCGTGTCTTCAGTTGTGGGGGGTATTTATATCCGGGCGGGGGGCGTTAGCCTAGCGTGGCTAGCTAAAATGTAAAAAAGAACTTCTAGGGGAGTGGGGACTTCGCTTTGGGGTGGAGTGTGTGTGTGTGTGTGTGTGTGCAGGGGGGTGGGGGGGTGGGGTGGGCGGCTGTTGCTTGACCCCAGCTGACAGCGGGGGGTTGATTGACAGGGATGACTTCCACGTGGGAGGCGTCTGTCTCCGCTGCGCGGGCTCAGAGATGCTAATCAAAGCCTTTCAGGAGTCAGGCAGGCGGGCATCTCCCCGGGCTGATCAACGGCGCCGTGCACAGGTGTCCCTGTGTTCTCGGCATCAACTTCCAATGATGCGTCGGTTCTGACGAAGGATCTTGTGTTTGAAAGAGTCGGGGGAGAGGCACTTGAGCTTTGATCGTGTTCTTGATGGCGTGTGTTTGATGGCGGGGATGTTTGTTTTTTTTTCCCTTCCTAATCTGTGTTTGCGGGGGTGTTTTCATCTGTTCCTGCACATGTTGTGTGTGTGAGCGTGGGTGTGCGTGCGTGCGTGTGTGTATTTGAGTGTATTTGACTGTTTGCGTATGTGTGCCATTGTACTTGTGTGTGTGTGTCCAGGTGCGTGTGTTGCAGGAGCAGCTGTCGGTGGAGGTGTGTGCAAGGACAGAGGCCCAGGCCCGCGTGGAGCGACTCCTGCAGCAGAACACAGACCTGCTGCAGCACATCTCCCTGCTGGTCCGCCAGATCCAGGAGCTGGAGGTCAAAGCATCCGGGGGAATCAACTCCAGTCAGTGAATGTTTCTCTCTCTCTCTCTCTCTCTCTCTCTCTCTCTCTCTCTCTCTCTCTCTCTCTCTCTCTCTCTCTCTCTCTCTCTCTCTCTCTCTCTCTCTCTCTCTCTCTCTCTCTCTCTCTCTCTCTCTCTCTCACTGTCTGACCGCAATTCTCTTTCCACTCCCTTTATTCTAGTCTTTCTTATTGTCTGATCTCTGATATCTCTTCATACACGCTCTTTCTTCTGTCTCGGTGACGTCCATTTCTTATCATCCGTCTCTCCCTCCTACTCCCTTCCTCATCTCTCCCTCCTCTCCGGTGTTGAAACATATTAATTTTCCTGTCAAAAACCTTCCAACGGCTCATAGAATTCAGCCCGGCTCAGCTCTCCTGCTGCTGCGCGACGCCGTCTCTCTTCGACCACACTGTTATGAATTATCAAACACTGACTGTGTAGCTCAGCCAGCATGTCCTCGGCCTGTCATCCTGCCTCCTCCCCTCGCTCCCTCGACCCCCCCTCCGTCTGCATCCACCTCTGTCTGTTTCCATCCCTCACGATCCACCCGCTTTCTTTCAGTCTTTTGGTTTCCTGTGCCTGATCTTTTCTCCTTTCTCTGTGTCTTTCTTTCCTTCCCCTACTCAGTGGGCTCTCAAGACAGTCTGTTGGAGATCACCTTCCGTGCTAAGCCCCCCAATGTGCCTCGTGCCCCCCCCGCCCCCACCTCTCCGGACCTGCTCCGCCCTCAGGCCCAGATCAGTAATGGCCCCTGGTCCTCCACTCTGCCAGGGCCCTCCATCCCAGGGACCAGGGGCCCAGACATCTGCCCTCTGGGCCCTGGCGGCAGCGTGGTCAGGCTGGAATGTTTCCGCTTCCCCTGCGGCTCCGAGAACCAGGACCAGGGGGAGACTCCCAGTGACGGCGGCCCAGACGTGGGCTCTCCGCTCGGGGAGCAGATCCTCGGCGCCCTGGAGCTGCTGCGGTTCCGGGAGTCGGGGATCGGCTCGGAGTACGAGTCCAACACGGACGAGAGCGACGACAGGGACAGCTGGGGACAGGGTGAGGGGGCGGGGCCAGAGGGAGCAGCCCGTCTCTTCAACGTGCTAAACGCAGAGAGCCCGGCAGACTCCTTAGATGACGACATGGCTGTGTAGCGCTGCCACACACACACACACACATCTTCTGCCCTCCTTCCTCCATACCTGAACCCCTGTCCTGAACATGAACACTGTTTACTGCCTCGCCTACATCTATGCTGTCCTTCATGTAAATATTTCTGTCAACTCTATGTCTCCACGTGTCCATGTATTTTTGTTTTCAACAAATCTATGCTACAGTGAGTTGTGCAAATATAGTATTCGCCAGTGTATTATGGGATTCGTGAATATGTATGTATGTCTATTTGACAGTGTTTCATTTTCTTTTGTAAACCTGGTCTGTGACCTGCTGTGTTGACATTCTCCAGGACCTATTGCTGTGTGCTTTCTGTCACCATTGGAGCGTAGTGACAGACACCCAGCATGTGCACCCCCCCCCCCCCCCCCCCGTTAACACCGATGGACTTTGACTCAAACTCAAAGAACAGGCAGAAAGTCCTCGCCAAACCTGTTTGGTTATGCTTACAAATATTTGTTGGCAAAAGGGGACAAAAAAAGGGGAAAAGTCATTAGTATTATTTCTTTGACTTCATTAGATTTTGTGAGGGTCAATGGCCTGATGCCTGTTAATCATGCATCTCACCATGATTCATTCCTCTTCCCCAGAAGAGAAAGGTTTTAATGTCCCCTGCCTTTGCTTTGAAGAGGCGTCCCTTTGTGTCCAGCCAGCTGCATCCCCCTATCCTGAGTCCTGGCTGCTGGACACTGGGTTCAGGGCTGATGTACAGAATACCTCACTGTGGCTTCAGGTAGCTCTGCTCTGCTTTTGTCTGCTTTATTCTGCTCCATTTTGCTCCATTCTGCTCTGTTCTGCTTGGCTTTGCTCTTATGCACTGCGCTATTCTGCTCTACTCTGCTCTATTGTGCTCTGCGCTACTATAATTGTGCTCTACTCTACTCTGCGCTACTCTGCTCTGCTGTGTTCTCTCCCAGTCCAGGGTCACAGCTGTACAGCAGCAGCAGTGTTTGACACTGTTCCAGCATTCTGACTCACTGTATTGGGGACAGGTCTTTAAGCACTCTCCAAATCAATAAATCTCCTCCCTCCCTCTCCCTCTTGTTCTTTACAGGCCTCTCTCTCTCTCGTCTCTCTCTCTTCGCTTCTTTTCTCTGTCGTGCACCTTTTCTTCTTGGCGACTCTGTAGTGCACACTTCTCCCTCTTTCTGTCTCTTCTTTCTTTCATGCACCTCTCTTACGCTCGCTCTCTCTCTCTCTTTCTCTCTCTCTCTCTTTCTGCATCCAGTTGGTTTTCAAGGTTGTGACTGTGGATATGAAAGAGCTAAGAGTGGAAATGCACTTAGTTGGATGTGTTCCCTTGCTGAATTAAATGGCCTTTACTAAATGCCATGCATGTGCCAGTGCTGTCCTCTCTTTTGAAATGTACTCTGTACTGAAATATGCCTGAACTGAAATATGTCAACGTCGCATTAAGTGTTGTCTCTCCACTGCATACAAGTTCCTACCAGTGTTACAGACTGACCTTTTCAAAATGTCCCCTGGGGTATTTATAGCTGTTTGCTAAGTGGACTGGGTTTGGAAAGCCCTTTTTCTTCAAGCTGATGTGGCTTCCCTGTGGTAGGTGGAGAGGTGCAGTGGGCTAGCACCCTCTAGGTGTCTATTAGGCTCATGGTGACAACTGTCACCTCGATGGCCCGTCTGTGGTCCCTGATTGGCTAACTAGACCCAGTAGGAAGATGCACATCCTCTGTGAACACCATCTCCTGAGGAGCTTTGAGTCTGACATGACCAGCCAGCCCTAAGGCCACTGGCTCTGTGGTCATTAAGAGGAGATTACAGCTCAGCAATAGCTCTTGATATTAGCTTTGTGCAAAGGTAAATCCACTGTATGTAAATCCAGCGACCTTTATCCCAGCAGGTGTTTGTGATTTTGTATTTGATGCTAATCACATGCATGGTGTCCACCTGTGAGACGTAGCAAAGTGCTCATATATTATTTGTTGCACAAACGGTGACTGCATTAGTGCTATATATATATATATAATCTTCAATATATCAATTCAGAGCAAATCTCACATCGTTCATTCAGGCTGCTTTGGGGACATCTTCAAGCACTCAGCAAATTGTTAAATTGCTCGTCTTTTAAAACTACTGTCAACCTTGTAATTTTCTCTCGCTCTCACGACTCCACCTGGGATCCTGGATGACTCATTATTCTGTTTGACTTTCCTCTCAATTAGTTTGGCATCAGAGGCCAGGAGATATTGCCGTCATACTTTACTGCCCCCTCATGGTCAAACTCAGGTACGACAACACAACAGCAGAGCAGTGGGCTCAACCTCAACAATTTCACTCAGCTTCCTTCCATGGTTCTTTCCACGGTGCATGATTAAACCCGGTATTCTATTTCCTATCACTGTAAGAAGGAAGCTATTGTAACATGTTGAGACCTGGTTTTATCTGTTTCAATCCAGACAACAAACCCTTGGTGTGTTATTGGCTGTTTGGTGTGAATAAAGTGTCAGCACTTTGAACAAATAATCCAGTCATGCAAGGAGTGTCTGCATCTAACCAGACTTATTCCTCACTTGAATTGATTCTATTTTTGGTCTTCGTCCTTTAAGTCTATAAAGCTCATTATTTTGACGGTAATTATCAGGTATCCACAGCAGGAATGTAAACTCTTGTCCTTTTTCAGTGGCAGTTGGCCGCCCAACAGAGACTGCTACTACAAACTGGCCCTAGGGGCCATAATTGAAACCTTCTGTGGATCAGGTGGAATGCTGGGGCTTTTGGCGTCACCCCAAGATTCTCAAAGTGTGTTATTTTCTTTTTTTTTCATTTCTCTTTCCTGTCAGAACTTCTTACATCAGCTCTTTCCTCCTTCTCTCTCTCTCTCACACTCTCTCTCACACCCACTCTCTCTCTCTCTCTTTCTCTCTCTCTCTCTCTCTCTCTCGCTTATCCTTTCTGAGAAAGTCCTTCCCAGGAAGAGGTCAGAGATTTGGTACAGTGTTGCACAAAGATGTGGAGTACTCCCCAAGACACATTCATTTGAAGAAGGAGAGACGTTTAAAAAGTAAGTTATGTCAGTTTGTCCTGTCCTTAACTTGATTTTAAGCGCTAATTTCAAAGTCAAGTGACAAGATATTTGGAGTTGTTTGACACCGTGTCGGTGGGTAGCTATTAGATGATTGATGAAAGCAGAAGAAGTCCTGATGAAGCTTCACCTCCCTGGCCTTTCTGCTTCTGGTCTGTGACTGACACTGACACGACTACGATGAAATGATCCCAGATATTCCCCTTTAACTTTTCTTGAACTATTCTACGTTTTCTGGGACTAATTCTTCTGTGTGTGTCTACATTAGAGAGAGAGAAAAACTGCCAGCCTGTCTGTACAGACATAGTAACGGACCAATGTGGAGGTTTAATGATTACCTATATACTGTAGCTAATGCAGCTGGACTGGACCACACAGAAGCCCAGGGCAGTACTTAGCATGGCTGCACAAGCATGTGGTTCTGTCCATGTGATGAAACCACACTCCACAGAGACACACAGTCAGTCCTGTGCTAGCATCCACACTGCACCGAGCCTCACGTATGCCTGTACAGTCCTTTCAGCAGAGCTGCGCTAAAGAGGCATATTTCACGTGGGACGTTTACGGGGGGGGGGGCCTTTTACAAGGTAAATAAACCATCGACTCATACTACATGTACTGTGCTGGGGAGGAAGAGCTGCTAGTCAATTACCTATGGTTAGTGACAAGGAGGTCTCTGTCTCCCTTCCAAGCCTCTGACTTACAGAAGGGCCCACTGGGTGTCGAACTCTCCACTCCTCCTTGATGGGGTTATCTTCTTGAACTGGTGTGCGTTCAGTATCAGAGTCATAAGGATGTGTATGGCAGGGGCCGCTCTGGAGCAGAGCGCACGCTGTGAACGGTCGAGACACCTCGTCACGTTTTGGAACGTCTTCTTCGTGACCCTCTGATCCAGGTGTGGAGGCTGCCCTGGGGGAGATGAAGGCCATGGAGGTGCTGCAGATCAGACGCGGTCTTCTGTTCTTCCTGCTCGCCACTGCAGGGAGGTCACAGGTCAACCCAGGTACAGGGACTCGGTCCGTCTATGATAGTGTGTGCCACAATACACTGCAATCAAATATTAGATAGCAAACATTATCATTGTGATAGATCACCCTCAAGGATTGAAGGGTTTAGGTTGGCTGAGGGGCAGTTCTCTGGGCGTATGTGAAGCCCTCTGTGACATTGCTTGTAAAAAGGGCTAAACAAATACATTTTGATTTGATTTATGATGGGTTAAGATCTTTAGTTCAATACATAGTACTTTCCTAATTGACAGGATGGCATGGTGGACATTCAAGCACTGGTGGATTGCTGGTAGGATTCAGTTATGTCGAGGTTATTCAGTTTGTGTGGGTGAGAGAGTTTGTGTGAGAGGGTGTGTGTGTGTGTGTGTGGTTTATCCAATGGTCAGAGAGCAAATATGTGAGAACAGACAGGCCTTTTACAGGTGGGGGGGCACCTCGGAAAATGTCTGAAAAGCTCTCGGTTAGAGGGGATCCTGCTAAAACAGCAGGATCTGCCCCCTGGTCTCAAGTCTGGTGTGTTTGTTTGTTTGGGTATGTGACCTATTGGATTTAGTCAGACACATATACCTCCTGGAGCTTTCACATAATGTAGCATAGCTTTTTTCATCCTCAACTCTATGTCTGTGTGTTGACGAGAGACTACTAGAAGGTGGATGAGAGAGTAGAAAGAGTATACACACAGGTCCTATATGATAGAGGCGGATTGACCATTAGACCAATAGAGTACTTTTTCTTTCATTTCGTTTTCAATGCGACCAACTCGCACCCTGGGATTTGTTTCGCTCTTGGCTCTGGTACAAATGAGGGGAAAAGTGATGATAAATAAAGAGTAGGCAGTAGCGAGGGAGGGAGGGAGGCACCTCCCATCTCTCTTGCTTGGACTGGCAGCTTCACAGTGACGCCTCTGTTCCAGCGCAGAGGCCTCACAGACCTCCAGGAAGGGGAGGGGCCCTGGACACTTTGGGCTCTGTTGTAAACCCTACACATGCATGTGGCTCACACACACACAAACGCTGGTACACACAAACCAACAAGCACAGTACCATTAGCCACGGTACATACATGTGACATTGTCCGCCCATGTTACAATGCTGGTCTTGTTATCGTTTGCTCAGTGTGTACCCACTGACTGTGTGACTGAATGTGTGTGTGTTAATGTGCAAATGCATGTGTGTGTGTACATGTGTGTAGGAGTGTGCAGGTATCCCCTAGGCATGACAGGAGGCCAGATCCAGGACGAGCACATCTCCGCCTCCAGCCAGTGGTCTGAGTCTACTGCCGCCAGGTTTGGCAGGTAGGCCGCTACCATGAGCCCAGACACACGCCTAACACTTATTACACTTAAAGCATCAAATACACCAACGCTGAGATGAAGACATAGAGGGAAGGATGAGACACAGCCTCAGCAAACCTTCTATTTTTTCTCCTCCTCCCTCTCCTCCCCCTCCTCCCTCTCCTCCCTCTCCTCCCCCTCCTCTCCCTCCTCCCTCTCCTCCCCCTTCTCCCTCTCCTCCCTCTCCTCCCCCTCCTCTCCCTTCTCCCTTTCCTCCCCCTCCTCCCCCTCCTCTCCCTCCTCCCTCTCCTCCCCCTCCTCCCTCTCCTCCCCCTCCTCCCTCTCCTCCCTCTCCTCCCCCTCCTCCCCCTCCTCTCCCTCCTCCCCCTCCTCCCTCTCCTCCCTCTCCTCCCTCTCATCCCCCTCCTCCCTCTCCTCTCCCTCCTCCCCTCCTCCCTCTCCTCACTCTCCTCCCTCTCCTCCCTCTCCTCCCTCTCCTCCCTCTCATCCCTCTCCTCACTCTCCTCCCCCTCGTCCCTCTCCTCCCTCGCTCCCCAGACTAGACTTTGAGGAGGGAGATGGGGATGGGGCCTGGTGTCCTGACATCATATCTGAGAGGGACGGCCTGAAGGAGTTCCTGCAGGTGGACCTGCGTTCGCTGCACTTCATCACGCTCGTGGGCACCCAGGGTCGCCACGCCGACGGCATGGGCAACGAGTTTGCCCAGCGCTACCGGATCAGGTTCAGCCGGGACGGCGGCCGATGGGTCTCCTGGCAGGACAGGAACGGTCGGCAGGTAAGTAGACCCAGCGAGAGAGATTGGGAGACGGTCCAAGTCTAAACGATACAACTCTTTTTTTTATAAAACTTTATTTAACCTGAAGACCAGGCCAAGGCAGTGATAGCAGTTTGTACACATTCAGAAGATGAAAACATCTATAGCACACTTATCAAACATCTGGTGGTCTTTGCACTCCACCTAAACAACATTTCGGGTATGAGTTTTGAAGCAAAGCACGTTTTGCATGTTATCCGTTCGCCCACCCAACAGTCAGAAATGAAACAGCCCTGTTCTGGATTCCACGACTTCCTTTTCTTGCGTCAGGTTATCGAGGGGAACAAGAACGCCTATGACGTGGTGCTGAAGGATCTGGAGCCGCCCATCATCGCCCGCTTTGTGCGCTTCATGCCCGTCACCGACCCTTCCATGACCGTCTGCATGAGGGTGGAGCTCTATGGCTGTGAATGGCTAGGTCTGACTCTCTTCTGGCTCGGTCTGTCCCACGCAGGGCCGTCGTACAACAGCGTTTTTGCGCAGCGGACACTTTGATCTAAAGCGGCACACAAGGGGGATTTGAACCAGAGACCTCTTGATCAGCAGGCTTATGCTCGACCACTGAGCTACGTTGGTCATCTCTAACTTGTCCCTGTCTTTACCCCCCCCCCCCCCTTCCTGTCTTCTTCCTCGTCTGTCTGCAGACGGCCTGGTGTCATACAGCACCCCTGCTGGACATCATATGACCTACAGGGGGCTGGACGTCCACCTCAACGACTCCGTCTACGATGGTGCTACAGGTGAAAGGTCTGTGGGCTGGAAAAACTACAGCTGGGTTGTCTGATAAGGAATGCCCACCCTAAGGTTGAGTGTTGTAATCCTGAACTCCACTCTTACATTGAGGCAATGTGTCTCTCTAACCCCCCATCCTTTCCCCCTCCCCCCTCCCCCGTCCCCCCTCCCCAGGCTGGCGGAGGGCCTGGGTCAGCTGACTGACGGCACGTGGGGCCTGGACGACTTCCTCCAGAGCAATGTCTACGGCATGTGGCCTGGGTACGATTACGTGGGCTGGACCAATGAGAGCCTCCCAAAGGGCTACGTGGAGATGACCTTTGAGTTTGACCACGTCAGGAACTTCACCTCCATGAAGGTGAGAGGTCAGCCAGGAAATCCCCCCCACCACCCCCACCAACCCCTCCCTGCACCCCTATGAAAGACTATGAATCCCTCTAAATGTCTCCCTTCTTCACAGGTGCACTGCAGTAACATGTTCAGCCGCGGGGTGAGAATGTTCCGGCAGACCACATGTTTCTTCCGCTCGGAGGCGGACTGGGAAGCCGGCCCGGTGACCTTCAGGCTCCCTGTAGACCGGGTCAGTCAGGGCGCGCGTTTTGTCACCGTGCCCCTGGGCGACCGCATGGCCAGTGCCATCAAATGCCGTTTCACCTTCAATGAGGCGTGGATGCTGTTCAGTGAGGTGGCCTTCCAGTCTGGTGAGCCCGGAGGTCCTGGTATAACAGGAATTTTACCAACAAACAAAAAAACGATGATATAGGCTGTCTTTGTTTGCCTTGTCTTGATATCATACTGTGACATTTCTCTCGTTATTCTTTATTCTTTCTCTCTCTCTCTCCCTCTTCTCTCTCTCTCTCTCTCTCTCTCTCTCTCTGTCCCTCTTCTCTCTTTCTCTCTGTCTCTCTCTCTCTCTCCAACTCTACTTGTCAGGCACTTCTGTGTATAACACATCCCTCACCCCTCGTAAACGTGGTCCCCCCACCAATATTTTACCAGGTCAGAAACAGTTACCATTGATCTAAAACACGTTTTTCTCCAGATAAACTGAAAATATTTTGGATGGTCAACAGCACCCTCTCCTGTCTGTAAAGATGTCATAATGAGGGTGTCTTTGCCATTCTGTCATTGTCAAATGTGGGATCGAAGTGTCCTTAATTCTCATGTCATCATCTGGACATATAAGAGCGTCTGCTAAATGACTAAAATGTATTGCATTCTAACCAACAGGGGATGACCCCACCCACAAAGTGGATGACAGCAATACAAGGATTCTGATTGGCTGCCTAGTGGCCATCATTGCCATCTTGTTAGCCATCATAGTCATCATTCTGTGGCGTCAGGTTTGGCAGAAGTTGCTGGAAAAGGTGTGTGATTGTTTTTTTTCAAACCATTAGTGTTAGGCAGAGACAGAAGAATCAGTTATGTCGAGGGCGTAGCCATGGAGTCAACATTGGGGGGGACGAAATCTGCTGGGGAGTCTGAGGGTCCCCCCTTGAAAACTTTTGACGATTAGTTATATGATTACATTTTTTATGATAATTTTGGACAGCGTGCGTGGTTGCCTGTCGTAGCATAGCACATTTATATTTTATTTATATATTTATATCAATATATTGGGGGGGACATTTGGACCAGATTTGAATATTGGGGGGATGTGTCTCCCCCAATATATATTATGATTACGGCCCTGAGTTATGTGAATAGATTAAGTGATCAAAACACGTTTTTTTACACTCACAACTGCCATGCAGTCTGTCGCACTTGTAGACGTAGGACGACTTCAAAACAACCTCCAGCAACAGCTGCTGCCTTCTCCCTGTAGGCATCCCGGCGGATGCTGGACGATGAGCTGACCGCTCGCCTGGCTGTCCAGACCCAGGCCTTCTCCTTCCACCACTCCCTGTCCAGCGACAGTGGCTCCAACTCCACCTCCACCTACGAGAGGATCTTCCCCCTCTGCTCCGACTACCAGGAGCCGTCACGCCTCATCCGCAAGCTGCCAGAGTTTGCGCAGTCCTCTGAGGACCTGGGTAAGTGTGTTACTGTGTGTTACTGTGTGTTACTGTGTGTGTGTGTGTGTGTACTGTACATGTGTGGGTGTATGGAAGACTGGTCCTATCTGTTTTCCGGTGTCCTTCTTTAATATACAGCACGTGTTTCTCGACTTTACCACGCGTGTTTCTGGCTTCACTACACGTGTTTCTTGATCTGTGTCCGGGTGTTTCCGTGCATGCCTCTCAGCGGGGAGCAGCGCCCCCTCCAGGCTCGCCCAGAGCAGCAGCTCGGACGGGGCTCCTCACTACGCGGAGGCCGACATCGTCAGCCTGCAGGAGGCCAGCGGCAGCCCCACCTGCTCCATCACCTCGGTCCGCTTGAGCCTGCTGGCCGGGAGAGACGCCGCCAGGAGGGAGTTCCCTCGGGACAAGCTCACCTTCAAGGAGAAGCTGGGAGAGGGCCAGTTCGGAGAGGTCTGTTTGAACCCTGAGAGGGTTTGTTTTTTTGATGGTAGAGGGGATTGGAGTGAGATGAGGGCCGTGCAGGTAAACGAAGGGGTGATTCTTTGTTTGTCGTCATCAGGTTCACCTCTGTGAGGCCCAGGGCATGCTGGACTTTGTGGAAGAAAATCTGCCCGTAGAGGGCAGTGCTACTTCAGCCGTACTGGTGGCTGTGAAGACACTGAGAGAAGACGCGAACAAGAACGCAAGGTGGGAACGGCAAATGTGTCCCCGTTTACCAATTTGAGTGTGTTGTTTATCTTTCTTGCTCCACATAAAGGCAGAGAGGCATGTGTCATGAGATATGTTTCATAGCATGAAGCCCATCGCCACGTCAACGCCGAGGTCACCGCTGTAACCGTGTTACCGTGACTTCAGGAATGACTTCCTGAAGGAGATCCGGATCATGTCTCGTCTGAGGGACCCCAACATTGTGCGCCTGCTGGCGGTGTGTGTGGAGAGCGACCCCCTCTGCATGATCACGGAGTACATGGAGAACGGAGACCTCAACCAGTTCCTGTCTGGCCTTCAGCTGGAAGAGGGGGAGCTCATGGAGGGGATGAAAGAAGGAGGACTGGAGAACCAGTCAGGAGACAGAGCCACTGTCAGGTACTGTGCTATGCATCCACAGGTATTGTTTACATGATCCGAATCCGACATCACATCCCCCCTTATGGGATTCTCTGAGAGTAAGTCACGACAGGAGGGAGATGTTCTGCTGGGGCGGCAGTACACAATGTCCTCCGCGCGAAAATCGTTGTCTGTCGGACAACAGTTCAGTTTCTCTCTCTCTCTCCCTCTCTCTCTCTCCCGCAGCTACAGTAACCTGATCCGCATGGCCACACAGATCTGCTCTGGGATGAAGTACTTATCCTCCCTCAACTTTGTTCACCGTGACCTGGCGACCCGCAATTGTCTGGTAGGAAAGAGTTACACCATCAAGATTGCTGACTTCGGCATGAGCAGGAACCTGTACCGCGGTGACTACTACCGTATCCAGGGCAGGGCGGTGCTGCCTATTCGCTGGATGTCCTGGGAGAGCATCCTATTGGTGAGGACAGTGGAATGGGACTGATGATTGGATCTGAGTGCAACAACATTATTTTAGTGTGTACAACATGAGCATGAACAACCTACATAGAAGGCTGTGTCACATTGTTTCATGTCCTTGGGGAAAGGTTTTTCAGTCCTACTGATAACACAACAGGTTACATATTATGCAACAGTTTTGTGTCTCTCCCTCCCAGGGTAAATTCACGATGGCCAGTGATGTGTGGGCGTTTGGAGTGACCCTGTGGGAGATCCTCACCCTGTGTAAGGAGCAGCCCTACTCCCACCTGTCTGACGAGCAGGTCATTGAGAACACCGGAGAGTTCTTCAGGGACCAGAGCAAGCAGGTGAATGTACTCACACAGCAAATGTTCTCAAGTGTTCAAAAACACCAGTAGTGTTTATACGAGTGTTATATCTCATAACTTAACAGTCAATGAGGGAAACGAACACTCCTGCTGGTGTTAAGGTAACGCTCGAAAATGTGCGTGTATCTTATCTGAGAAATGTGTATATAGTCTGCTGAGCTAAAGCCCAGGTGCAGATAGAGACAGCTGGATGTGTTACCTTCTTTTCCCTTGTCTCTGATCTAACTGATTCCGTGACGATATCCCAGGTTTACCTGCCGAAACCCAGGTGTTGTCCTGACCAAGTCTACAACTCGCTCATGCTGGGCTGCTGGAGGAGAAACGCCAAGCAGAGGCCCACCTTCCAGCAGATCCACAGCCAACTAGTGGAGGACCAGGCATAACTGCTGACACGCAGAAAAACACATCCGGGACTGTGCAGCTTATTGACAGCAACTTCTCATCCGCTTTACTTTTGACCCACAGTGGCAGTCTCTGAGTAGTCCTTTCTATTCTATTATTTGTTTGTCTTGCCTTTTCATTTTCATGTCTCTCCTCTCTCTCGTCTACATTCATTATACCTGATCATTAAAAAAATTGGACCAGGGAAATGAATAGTTTGAACTGTTATATATTTGATGCCATTTTAACAAAGGGGACAATGACAGGGAGTGCACCTGGAAATTGTATTTTCTAGCATTTGTATAAGAGATTTTGTATCAGTTTCGAGATTTTCATTGTACGGAATGCATTTATGGTTAACTAAATATATGATGTAAATAAAGTCTGCTGCAAATAAAGCTGTATTTCCAAACAGTAAAATGTGTATCGCTTCACACTGGACACATGAAACACACTGCAGTGCACACACACACACACTCCAGTTAAGTCACAGAAATACTAACTTCTACTTTACAACTTTTGAGTATTTCAAATTTTGAGTTTGTGCAAAATGGTCCTTTTGACTATCCGTAGTTGTGTCTCAGTGGCCAATGGTTCCGTGAGTTGATGTCACACCACGTACTCTACGCTCTAGTCTGCTGTGCATAGGCTGGTGAGAAATGTCAACTGATCGAACCAGGGGGTTGTACACTCCGTATGATTTGTAGATAGAAACTTGTCTTATCCTGTAGTAACACTGTTCATCACAACGTGCTAAGAAGTCTGCTTTTAATTAGCGAGAATGGATAAAGTTGTTCTTGTGACCGGTGCAAACAGGTAAGCGAATTACAAAACGTCCTGCAGACGAGTCTACTGTAGTGCGTCGGATTTAACAACAATTCAAAAATGAGAGTTATTGGAAAGATTACCGTTTATTCGTTTATAATTATTTTGAAGATGAACTTCATTTGGTATTGGCTGGATGAAAATATAAAGAATACATTGATCAAATCATGATTTGATAATTGGTGCATAGAAAACATCTAATCCATATCAAAAATAAGAATCTTAAAAACAATTCTCCACAAAATATCAAATTTCACATTGTCATCCAATTTCACATTGGCCTACCTGTTTCAGTACGTAACGTAAAGTAACTGTAAAGAAACTTTTGAATATGTGACAGGGAAGTGTACACTCTTCTGCACATATTCTTCGGACCGACAAACATCCTATAATCCTAATCTGATGTGATACTCTGATTTTCCCCTGTGCAATGATGACCTGATGGTTTAAAATAAGCCTCCGTTTAATCGTCTCCTCTGTTGTGCAGTGCACTTTGAATAGTAGGCCTGTGTGTGTTTGTCCTGCAGCGGCATCGGTCTGGCTTTGTGTGAACGCCTATTGAGTGAAGATGAAGGCCAGTTGCGTCTGTGCCTGGCCTGTAGGAACATGCAGAGGGCAGAGGCCGCCAGGGCAGCCCTCCTGAACTCTCATCCCAAGGCCCACGTGGACCTGCTGCACCTGGACGTGGGCTCTGTGCGCTCTGTGCTCAGCGCGGCCCAGGAGATCAAATCCAGGTACAACATTCAGAAAATCAATCTCTGTCCCCTCCCCACACATTTTGCTGGCCTTCCTCTTCTTCAGCCAAACCCTATTCGAATACTTGTTGCACTGTTAAATTGGCTATACAATTTAATGGTCATGTCATTTTCCTACTTTCCACAGGTACAACCAACTTGATTACCTATACCTAAATGCAGGAATCATGCCAAATCCACAGTTGGACATGAAGGCCTTTTTCAAGGGACTGTTTTCAAGGTAAGCCAACAGGCACTGAGACAATTATGTCAGTCAAACCTTACGTCTGTGTACCCCCTTATATCAAAATTCACAATTTACAATTTCAAGTATTGTAAGTAGTGGAGTGTGTGTGTGTGTTTGTGTATGAGTGCATAAAGAAACACACTATAATGAATATAAACAGTTTACGCACTGTAGAGTGTGTGTTTGTGTAACCCGCAAAAGTCGTTTGGTTGTCGAGACCTGTGTCTGCTGTTCTGACTGTGCATCTCTGCTGCAGTAACGTCGTCAACATGTTTATGACGGGGGAGGGTCTGCTAACCCAACAGGACAGCCTGAACTCCGACGGCCTCCAGGAAGTGTTCGCTACAAACCTCTTTGGTCACTTCCTCCTGGTACGACTCACATCCCATGCATTGGTTGAAGTCAACAGTAAAACAATTATATAAAAAACACGTTGGCCTTGTAGTTAAGATAAAGGTCCTCTGGGGTAAAGTTGTATTCATTTCCTAAATATTGATAGAAACCTACTCAGCCTGTATGAAGCCTGGAGGCTGTCTCCCAGCATCTCCTTCCATTAAGTATTAACGTTCGTTTCCATTCTGTTTGTATTCATGTTCACTCCATGACGCAGTTGGCTGAGTGACAGCTAATTACAGCTGACAGAGACCAGACACCTACAGTATTAGACAGTGGTGTTGGAGTTGCAACTCAGCAGGCCTTAGTAATATCGTGCATGCTGTGTGTGTATATTAATAGTAGGGTAAATGTGTTTAAATGATCCCAAACGTGCATTGTGTGGTTGTTGTGTCTGTCTCTGATCCAGATCAGGGAGCTGGAGCCGGTCCTGTGCCTGACGAACCACACCTCTCGGGTGGTGTGGACCTCCTCCAGCAACGCCAGGCGCTCCGCCTTCCGTCTGGACGACATCCAGCACCGGCTAGGGACGGAGCCCTACAGCTCCTCCAAGTACGCCTCGGACCTGCTCAGCCTGGCGCTCAACAGACACATGAACACCCAGGTGACTTGTCACGCTACAGCCAACCAATCACTGGTGTTACCCTCCCGCCATGGTCTCTCCTCAGTCTGATTCGGCCTAAGCAGAACGAGTAGTGAACATCGATACTACAGGATGTAGCTTATGACAGAATGTGGGATCAGCTCTTGCGGTGAGCAGCAGCAGCATCCTGATCATTTGTGTGTCTGATGGCTGCAGGGCCTGTACTCCTCCGTGATATGTCCCGGTCTGGTGATGACCAACCTCACCTACGGAATCCTTCCCTCCTTCTTCTGGACCCTCATCATGCCCATCATGTGGCTCGTGAGTTTAACCATCCCCTGGTCACCTCCATTTTATTCAAGCTGATCAAGACAAGCAATACATGTTCAATGGGGGTGATGGTGATTTGGAGTATTGTTGCTAAAATTGGATGTCGAACGTTCAATGTTCTATTTCCTGAACAGATCCGAATCTTCACCAACACGTTCACCCTCACGCCCTACAGTGGAGCGGAAGCTTTGGTATGTCCAGTATGCTGAGCGTATGCTCACTGCAGTGCACACATCATTTAAAGCACAGCATTTCAAAACAGCCAAAGCACTACATGTATTCAAAAGGATGTTTTTATCGTCTAACCCCTCAAAACGGGTTAAATACAGGTTAAAGAAATGAAAAACATACGCAAATCCTCGTTTTGTGTTTTATAGACTCTTCTTGGGTCTATAAAAGACTCCACAGCTGTTTTTATATTTATCATTCAATATTTGGGGGTTTATATAAAACAATGTTCAGTTAAAACTGCAGTGATGAAGCTAATTTCAGAGTATTGGTAAGGTTGTTAATCTTGCCATACATTTTGTTACATTTACATTACAAATTTTGAAAAACCTGTTAAAAAAAGCTGGCGTCCTCTTTTTGTGCCGTCTGCTCTTTAACAGTACTGGCTATTTCATCAAAGACCAGAGTCGCTGGATTCAAGAGCAAAGTACCATAGTTTGACATCTGGCCTTGGGACTAACTATACGCAGTCACGACAAGTAAGCATGTACTGGGGACCTGGTTTGAAAAGGCCACCCCATGTTTGACATTTGAAATCATTTGCTGTATGAAACTGACTCTGACAGAATTGGTTGGATTGTGAAAATGTTGACATAGTAGACTCTGTCATTTTATACTGGATCTCAATGAATCTGTTAACAGCATGTCTGGAGGTGGGACACACTACAGTGTTATTACATTTCTTTGAATGTATTTTTTGTTTGATTGCAGATGGACATTGATGACAAAATGTCTGAGGACCTTTATGTGAAACTTCTGGAGCTTGAAAAAGTAGTACGTGGTGGACTAACAGAGGAAGACGAGGATCTTCTGGCCCACAAACAGTACCTCAACCACACAGACTAAATGACTATGTAACAAACCTGAGCTCCATGCTTTTACCAACCTCATGTTGTACCATGGGATCCATTCCATCTGAAGTCACCCAAGTCTTAAATTAAATTAAAAGATATGGACTGCCAAACAGACCCATTACCAGCACCTCAGTCAATAGCTTTCCAACCTGGTTGAACATCACTACTCTACAGGAACGTAAAGGATTTGAGTAAGACGCTTCATCATGCTACCTGCTGATTTTTTGTAGTTCAGTCAAGGTTACACATGTTTGAATATCTGTGACTTGATACAAATAAGTGCTGCTACTCCTTTTTTTTGGACCGTAAAAATGTGGGGCAGAAGGGTGATGCAGTTAAGCAGTCAGTGATGCTTATCTGCATCAATGTTAAAATGACTGAAACAGATTAACTGTTAAACAAACAGTTAATAAAATGGAAAGTAAGGAGCGAAACTAGAACTTTGGATGTGTCTAGACTGCCAGAGCATTTAAGAATAATCAGAATCCGCTTTATCCGCCAAGTAAGTTTATTGTGGCAGGACGGTGCATACGATAAACATAAAAGAATCTTAAATATAAAAAGAACAATTTTTACAACAGTCTAAATAATTTTAAACAATTCTATACAATGTAATAGACGCCCTCGCCTGGTGGTGCTGAACGGTTAATTAATGGAAGCACTTCGGTATTTGGCGCCCCCCTCTTCATGGCGCCCTAGGCGGCTGCATAGTTTGCCTATAGCAAACACCGGCCCTGTATGCATTCCTGTCATTAATTTAGCATTTGTTTCACAGCCCTGCCTTACCCTGATCTAAAGACCAACTTGTGAGCTGTTTAACATTGAATAAATCTTAATTATTTTGGTTCTTTCAACTTTACTCACTCATCTGTATCATATCACTTAAAAGTATTGTTTTCTGTGTATGACTTCCGAGTCAAGTTGGGTACATTTGGGGGACGCTGAAGTGTTCTGAAGGATCAATATCATGTTACAGCTGTGTTGTCAAGGTTTGAAACGGTTAACAGAGCAGCAGCTGGTCTTGTCTGAACAATTGGGCACTGAAGTCTCTGGAGTCTTCATTTGATAGCTGTATCAGGTTGACACCCACAAGCTACTATGGTGTTACCTTACCAACCGTAAGTAGGAGTACTTACGTCTGTGTTCATTCTTGCTGCATTCAGGAAAGATGCTGCTGATACCAATTAAATAAGAACTGTAGATCTACAGTGCTGCTCTGAATGCGACAGTGTGACAAACATACTAATTGTTTGAGTGTTGCTACAAGAGATAAAAAATGTTGCAATGCTTATTTATCTCAAATTTAAGTCCAACCATTGTGGTATGGAGTTGTAGGGTTGATTCATTCTACACTGGAATGCACTGCAAAGCTACAGACACGCAACAACATCAGTTGGACTGTACTGTAAACTTGGCATATACTGTGTAGATGTCCTCTTTGAGGCAGCAGACTATCTATTAACTAGATGGTGCAAGTACTGACATAACAGAAGGGGGAGGCGTGATACAGTTCATGACACTACCATCATCTTTTGACACTAGTAAACAACCAAATCCTCCTTAATCTGTTGCACACTGCTCTGTGGGAAACGGTTGTGTAATGCTGCAGTGGAATCTGCAGTGGTATACCTATTAGTAGATATCATGAGAATGATGACTATCAAGTGAAATCTTATGAAAAATATACAAACATGTCTTCTGTTTTGTACTGTTATTGTCATAAAGTTATACTATACAGTTATATTAATATAAATGTTTTGGAATATGCCATATAGCCTCATTTTGTTCCTTGAAATCTAGTGTCTTTTTAACCTTCTAGTTTTGTCAGGCGTGAAAATGTGTTTTTTGTTTGAATATGAAAGAAGCTTTCATTGACTTTCACTTCTTAGAGGGTCCTGTTCAATTATTTTGTTTCATGAAATGATCTTGAATGACATGTGAGTGGATTTATGAGAAAATAAATTAATAAAACTGGACAGATGACTACATGCCCCATACGGCAAGCCAGTCCACTGAAGGTCCCGGATATTCCTCGCGCCGGAAGAGAAGGGGTATTTTCCCAGCCATCTTGTGGCAGCTTCCAGCGAATTGTTCGCACCAAGCCTCGTAGAATCGGAGGAGTATCCCGCTAAAGGGGCGCCATCATGCCCGGACACCTGCAGGAAGGCTTCGGCTGCGTCGTAACCAACCGGTTCGACCAGCTATTAGATGATGAGTCGGACCCGTTTGAGGTGCTGAAAGCGGCTGAAAACAAGAAGAAAGAGGGGGCCGCTGCTGGAACCAACAAGACTGCAGCTCAGGCAGCCAAGCAGCCTAAGAAAGAGTCACAGAAGGACAGGAAGAACCCGCTTCTGGACAAGAAGGAAGAATCTCAAGCTCCAGTACCTTTGAAGAAAGAAGGTACCAGATTTGCACTCAATCATATTTGTATCAAGTTTGTTTCGCTATCTATCTGACAATGCAACTACAAACATCTTTTTGCTAGCTAGCTTGGTAACACCTAAACACAACATGAGGTCAACATGGTTCCTATCCTGTTGTGATCAATTAGAGGGCAAACTATGCTATTGATGGCGTGCACTGCACAAATGTATTATTTTTGGGAAGGGATCGTGACACGATGGTTTTCAGTATTGCATTCGTGCACCTGCTATTGCAGCTTATTGCTAAGTAACCTTATTAATTTGCAGAAATGCATGAAATCTAAAGCATGTCAATTTCCAGCTGATAGTGTAACAACACTAAACTGTCAAAAACAGCCTTTCCGAGTGACAGGGTCCATGATGCTAGAGCATCGTTTGTGATGAGCTAACTTATGTAGCTAGCTGTCAAAATGTGTATGAGTAGGCTACATGTGCATAAATACAAGTGCATGTGTTGACAAAAAAAAGCTAGCTGACAAGGCAGCGATCGTAACATTTTGTTGTTTGCTCATGTTGGCACTTGCCATTATTGTTCAGTAATAATATTAACACAACATGGAGCCAAGGACTTTCGTTTGTTGACATTGTAGCAGTCCACTATTACAGCGTTGTGTGAAGGCTTAACTGCACTGTCAATGAGCTTCTAAGTAAACCCAATCAGCTGTCTTTGAGACAGTAGGAGTTGGTCATTATAACACCCCTTTGAGACAGTAGGAGTTGGTCATTATAACCCCCCTTTGAGACAGTAGGAGTTGGTCATTATAACCCCCCCTTTGAGACAGTAGGAGTAGGTCATTATAACACTTTGTCTGTTTGTTGTCAGGAATCAGGCGAGTGGGTCGGAGGCCGGACCAGCAGGGTCAGCCAGGCTCCCAGCAGCACCAGGGGGGGCCGGGTGAGGGGAGGCCTGGGGACCGGAGGCCAGACAGGAGACCACCGCGTGAACGGCGCTTTGACAAACCCATGGAGGAGAAGCCTGAAGGAGGCGGAGGAGAGTTTTCTGCAGACAAGTGAGTATTGAGGGAAAACTGCTGAAGTCTGAGGATGAAGCAGTGTGTGGGGTTTATCCTTCCTATGTTCTTTCCTTCTCTAAGTAGCTAGCAGATGAGCTTCTCTCTCATAAGACTGCAACGTATACAGTAGGAATAACGAGGCATGTTGTTTTGTTTTTTTTGTGTGCTATTGGCTTTCTACTGAACCCATCTGTCTGTCCCTCAGACCCTCTGGAGACAGGCCCCCTAGAGGGCGTGGTGGTGGCCGCGGCGGGCGTGGCGGCCGGGGGCGGGGCATTGGGCGGGGTGACGGCTTCGATTCCCGCGGGAAACGAGACTTTGATAGACACAGTGGCAGTGACAAACCGTGAGTCATTCTTTGACGGGGTGCTCGAAATGGGGGATAAGGGTTTTCCTAAAGGGGAATCCCCAGTGTCTCAGTGCTTCTTCTCTCCAATCCAGCAGTCAGAAAAGCGAGGAGAAGCGCGGAGGTAGTGGGCCTCACAACTGGGGTAACGCCAAGGAGGAAATTAGGTGAGTCATTAAAAAAACGTCCCCTTGTCCAGTAAAACAGACATTGCCGTGTTCGCAGGCTTGACTAGTGTCCAAGGCTTCGATTTATAAACACTGTATGTGTTTTGCATCGCCTAGCGAGGCTGAACAGACTGCTGCCCCTGAAGCCACTCCGGAGGGAGAAGAGAACCCACCTGCTGATTCTGAGAACAAGTGAGTATCCTGGAGGGTCCAGGGTCTCGGCCTCATGCTCTCCTGCTAATCACCCCTGGGGCATTTCTGGGGAACAGGACCTCTCGGTTCATAACCCAGCTAATCTCTAGCTTTGCTACTGTTTTATCAAAAGCCAACGAGCCCTCAAACCTGTAGCCTAACAGTTGGTGCAGAGTCACAATAACACAAAGCTGCCCCAAGAGAGTCTAGTTAAAGCTGTATTAATTGAGGCCCAGAGGACTAGAGTGACACAGTGATTGAATGGGAGAAGGCAGGCACTTTGGTAATGATGAAGACGCCAGATGATCGATAACGATAATAACTGCACGTGATTGCTCGTCTTCTCCAGGGAGAACGAGGCGGAGGAAGTGAAGGAGGAGGGCCCTAAGGAGATGACCCTGGATGAATGGAAGGCCATGCAGGACAAGGAGCGCGCCAAGGTGGAGTTCAACATCCGCAAGCCCAACGAGGGGGCGGACAGCCAGTGGAAGAAGGGCTACGTTCTGCACAAGTCCAAGAGTGAAGACGTAAGCGCCAACAGCGCTCACCATTCTTTGAGTGCATTTTAGTTGCCTGTTAGGGTGCATGTACACCAGGTGTTGGTTTTTCTGCTGCTGTCTACAGTTCACTTATTTAAGAGTCATTTTTGATGGGGGGGGGGGGGGGGTTGCCTGTCCCCACCCCGGCTTCTTAGGAGGACTTGGTGATGCTTTTACTATTTCAATCTCACCAGTTGCATCATTCATGTTCTGACTTGTGTGCATCTTGTTTTTTCGGGTGATTCTAGAAGCCGGTCGGCGCTGTGATTGATGCTGCAGAGATCGAAGCAGAGGTGATCCCCGTGGTTACCAAGGTATCCTTCTCCCTCCTCTCTCTCCCTCCTCTCTCTCCCCTCCCTCCCCTCTGCCTGCTCCCGTTTAGTCACACGTCCCATGTCTCTCCAACTGTGAACCAGTTGATGGGAATTAGCCAATGGCTGAGTTCAATACCGTCGTTCTTAGTTCCATGTGGGACGTGCCACAGTATGACTAACTCTGCCGCTCTGAACCTCCAGCCGCCGAACCCCGAGGACGCCGGCGCCGACCACCACTTCCGCAAGCCCGCCAACGACATCACATCACAACTGGAGATCAACTTCGGAGACCTGGGGCGCCCTGGGCGCGGGCGCGGAGGAGCCCGAGGGGGGAGGGGAGGACGCGGAGCCGGAGGGGGAGGCACCCGGCCGGCGCGAGGCGGAGGACGATCCGAAAAGGTACCATTTGAAGGCTGTAGTCTCAGACTGCTACATGGCTGTGAATCCACTGGCATGGCTGTGGACACAAAGCCACATTGATTCACAATTTTGTGAAGTTGGTTGAAGCTTGTACCCATGTCTTGGACTATTATTCTCTGCCTTTGTAAACATTCCTTCTTTTTCTTTCCTAACCTCTCCCTGTTTCTGTCTGGCCTTTCCCCTCAGCCGAGCGGAGTGTCTGTTCCCAATGTGGACGACCCTGAGGCGTTCCCTGCCCTGGCCTAGGAAGACCCTGACGCCAGCACTCCATCATTGCCCCCCCCCCCCCACCCCCCCCCCCCCCCGGGCCCCTCCTCTACGAGGCTTGCATGCTTACAACTTCTTCAACTATACGAGAAAAACCAAGAAAAAAATATTTTAAACTCTGAAAAAGACTGTCATCCCTTCACCTCCGAGGACTGAAATTTTAACCCGTTTTGAAAGGAGAAGGAGAAGAAAAAAAAAGACAAGGAAAAAGGACTTCTCTTGTTACACTGAAGCAAATTATTGGTAGAAGTTTTGTATTTAGAGACATGATAGCAGGGATGTTTTCATACAGTATTGTTTTTTTCAGAGATTATGCATACTTCATGGATATTCTTTTGTATTGCTGCTTGATAATATGCATTTCCAGGATTGGTTTAAGTATTGGTCTCACCCCTGAGGCTGTTATCTCTTTCCTCATGACTTAAACGTAAATGTTACGGAGTCATCTTAGACCAGTTTCAGGGGGTTGTTTATGAGTCGTGCATTTAATGATATGCTAGACTTTTAAGTACAGTTTTAGTACATTTGTACTAACTATTTGACATGTGTTTGTAAATGTACTTTGGGTCTAGGGACTCTTCATTAAGCTTGATATTTTTCTGCTTTGTCGTGCAGTGAAAGTAATCGCCTATGGTTTTCCTTTTGACTCCTCCCCCCTTTTTGGTGGCTCAACTCTTTTCTGACGGATCAGAGGTTAGTGAGCCATTCTACAAGGAACTTTAGGACCACGAAGAAAATATATTTTTGTGCGTGACCATTTATGTGTTGGGAGTGTTTGTGCACTGTGTGTATGTGTGTGTGTGTGTGTGAGAGAGAATGTAAGGGTGATGCTAGAACAATAGTTACTTAGACTTAAAGTACTCCTTTGCTATGAGCTTCTCAATGCAGTCTGCAGGTTCTTAGCTATATGGTTTTACCTGAAGTAGTTTTTATTTTTAGAACATAGTAATTCTATCTAGGTATGATAGACTGTGGACATATCTTGCACTTAAGGTGTTGATAGATCTTTAAAATGTCTTTTAGAGCTTGGAAGCACATGATTTATCACCACCTGTACTCTGAAGGTTTTTGTTTGTTTGTTCCTCTTGTGATCTTTGCTGTCATTTTTTTATTGTTGTTATTTTTATCGATCCAGCAGCACTACTGCATAATTTGTCTGAAAGAAATGTGCCGTTCAACGTGGAGCATTCAAGTGCAACAGAATGTATGAATGCTTACCCTGCTTGCAGCCATCTGTGTTTACATCTCCAGCCTGGTTTTGATTTTACTTACGTGGGTATACTTCAAGCTCATCGGGTTGGGGAAAAAGGATGGGGTGGGAGGGGAGTTTAGACCAGTGAAACTTTAGTCAAGCTTTATATTCCGTGCTCTTAAGACTCGCTGGTCATGTACAGACAGACGACTGGAGCAAATCTTTTGTGTCACTGTTTGAGCCACTTGACGACAGACTTTGCAAACATCCCTGTTCTAATAAATTGCTTTAGAGGTGTTACATGTATTCTGCCAACGGCAGTGAGTTGTGTGAAATCATTACTGTGATTTTAAAACGGAAAACCAAACAATTACTGCATTGGACTCTTTATTGCTTTTTAATAGTCAAGTTAGGAAACGGATGGTTCATAAAGGCCAGGCCAATTTGAAGACAGGAAAATTGCTGTGCACCCTTCATATACAGAGCTGCCAACTCACGCATTGAGACACGCATTTGAACCAGTTCACACGCTCTCACATCACTCCTTGTGTTTTTCACGCTGAGAAGGCATTGCCAACTAAGTAGTCCTGCCAACATTGTAAACAGTATAAGATGAGGCGCAGGCATACGGAGTGAAGCAAAATAGACGCGCAAACACCTGCGTAAGCTCGTCGGTTTTTTTCAGTTGGCAGCCCTGTCTATACATATTGTAGAATGTAGGTATTCATTTCTATAGGCGTCCTGGTTGTATACATTAGCTAAAAGTACATTCAATGTTGACAACTTGTAGTAAAACAAAACAGAAAGACACAATTACATCTCATTCACTCTTTCCTTCTATAATATTGCATGAATTGAATTTGCTTTAAGACGCACTCTCAGGTCAAGTGTTGTTCTTCAGAATATGAATATATATATAATATATATATATATAGTACGTTTATCTCAACACAAGACCTTGCGGGGATAATTGCACTTTCGTACCTGTAACATGGTGCAGCGTATAGCTTCAGAACAGTCAACATGACAAAACGACATACTTTTGGTTATAGTATTGTTAAATGCAGCAAAAACTCCATCAAGCAAATATTGGTATATGATGATGATGGTGTGGAAACCCCACACCCCTGAACCTGCTACAATATAACTAATGAATACCTTGGCATGGTAAGAATGCAGTGCAAACACATATGGTGGTTGGCCCCACCAAATCTCACTCCAAGGTTTTTCGAAAAGTTGCCAGCCCTGCATATACTCCAAAACAGTGTTTCTCCAACATACCTGATTCAAATGAAGCTTAGCAGAAGCCTGATAACGAACATATATTTAATCGTGTGTTGGAGCAGGGAAACATCCAACCATGCATGACAGTTTCAAAATATGTTTAATCAGATTCTACCATTGAAAAGTCCATAAAATTAATACCCACAAGATGGAGCTGTTTGATAGGCAGCTTTGTTTTGGGTGGGGAATTGTAAGTGGGCGGGCAAGTAAATCGATAACCACACCCCCTTTAGTGATTTCAGATTATGGCGGAAGTCAGGAAACGTCAACATGAACAAACTGAGAAGAAAACCTCTGCTAAAGGCGCATTATCTGAGACCGAAATAACAGAGAAGAGCGACGAGAGATCAACCATCGTACTGAAACTTTTCGCAGCTGGATTTTACGGACTAAGCTCCTTTCTCATTGTTGTTGTAAACAAAAGTGTTCTCACTAGTTACAGGTGGAGTTGATTTGGACTTTGAACGTGTGGGGAATTGACTCTTGTTAAATTACGGGAGAGGGGGTTGCATGCACAACAGTGCTTGTCAGTTTGCATCCATCGTAATGTCAGCCAGTCCGTCATTGCTTATTGAACTATTGATGTTTTTGCAGGTTTCCTTCATCAACATGTGTCGGGATTGGTCAAGTGAGTGGGTTTTGAGTATTAATTAGGCTATTTTCCCATTGTTTAGGCTATTTATTGGCGTTGAATATGATTGTGAATGTGCTGCTTTTGCAGATGTTTGCTACAATTGTAGTACTATGGATTGGAAAGGCATTAGGTGTAATCAAATTTCCAGATTTGGATTTGAGTATACCTAAGAAGGTAAGTTTACATATGCATGAATGCACAAATATAATCTAATATTGTTTTGATTATATGCATATTTATCATACCTCACATAGATGCAAGAACATCATGATGATGAGTTGTAAGGTCAGATAACCTTACATGGGCAGGATATGACCTAATGAAACACCCTTTGATCTTTGGCTATTACAGATGTTCCCACTTCCTCTTCTGTATGTGGGGAATCAGGTATCAGGCCTGTTTGGGACACAACGACTCAAGTAAGGCTCTGTCCATAATAACCATCATTTGAAACAATAAAACATAAAGGTTGTATTATTAATTGTGCTGTTCTCCAGTCTCCCCATGTTTACAGTACTTAGGAGATTCTCCATCTTGTTAACCATGTTGGCAGAGGGCTTCCTACTGAAGTAGGTTTAAACACTGAATTATTATTAAACACTGAATCGAAAGTCGAAAATCTAGGAATGTGAAGATCACAGTACTCTTGTCCATTCTTCATCTCCTGACTTGAGTCCAAATCCTTCCGTACAGAAAGACCTTCTCTGGGTCTGTCAAGCTAACAGTGTTTGCCATGATTTTTGGTGCATTTGTTGCTGCAAGGTAAGATCCATAATTGTTAAATCAATAACTAGAGTGACTTTGGAGTATAAAATGACTCAGATATGATGGCAGAAATGACTGGGTGTAACATCTCAAACGGTGACATCCTTTTCTTGTTGGTTGTAGCTCTGATTTGGCCTTTGACCTCCAAGGGTATGTATGCGTCATGCTGAATAATGTCCTGACTGCTGCCAATGGGGCTTATGTAAAGCAGAAACTCGATTCCAAGGTAAGTGAATATGTACCCCTGCAGAGAAACAACAGCTTGTGTGTAGAGTGCTTTAGCATAACCCAACACAAAGTAGTCACTCAACTGTACATTTGTAAAATGTGGTGTCATGTACACGGTGCGTATATCAAGTACTCAAGTTTCAGAATAAGATCCAATCCTTGTGCTACAGAATACTTTTATTTTCTAAAAGCTCAGGTGGAGCTTCCGTCCTTGACGATTAGGGAAATCAGATGATCTTGAAATCAACATCGGAATAAAGGAATACATACTACTGCACTGAAAAATAGGAAAACCATTAGCTGTAGACTTGTCACACTGGTGTCTGAGACCCTCTCTTGTAGATAACAACTGAAGAAATATATATTGCAATGGCTTACAAAAACAAATTTCATTCATTTTTTTGTGATAAACAATACATGTCCTTTTTTTCATAGGAGCTGGGCAAGTATGGACTGCTGTACTACAATGCCTTGTTTATGATCCTCCCTACTGTGTTGTATGCACACTACACTGGGGAACTGCAGACGGTAAAAAAAAATATATATATATTATGGAGTCACGCTGTTAGTTATTGCTGTTAGATTCTTGGGGACTTTGCATTGAATGTAACTAATGTGTTTTGTGTTTTTAGGCCATGGAGTTTGAAGGGTGGTCCAATGTGGTGTTTCTTATCCAGTTTGGGCTCTCCTGTGTTATGGGGTGAGCACACCGTTCCTGACCTCATTCCTACCATTCAATTTGATACCTTTTTTTTTCCTTTTCATTTTTAATCTGTTTTTTTTCTGCCTTGGACAGGTTCATTCTGATGTACTCCATTGTGCTGTGCACTCAGTACAACTCGGCTTTGACCACTACCATTGTGGGATGTATTAAAGTAAGATTTGATAAACTTAAGACAATTATATGGTTTTAAAGACCGTCAACACAATTTTGACCTATGGGTTTTCTGTCCTCCAATAGAATATTCTAGTGACGTATATTGGAATTGTTTTTGGCGGGGATTACATTTTCACCTGGCTCAATTTCATTGGCTTAAACATCAGGTAAGGGGCATTGCTATGAGTGTAGTTTAGAACAATTTATTGGTTTAAAACTGTCAGGAATGTAGTGTAATTATACACTTACTGCTTCTCCCCTCTGCAGCATTGCTGGCAGTCTAGTGTACTCGTACATCACCTTCACGGAGGAACAATCAAGTAAGCAACTGTAGTCTAGTTGGGGTTTCAACAGATTGGAAGGAGGGAGGGAGGGGTAAGACAAGTGAGTTCTGTATGTATGAAAAAATAAAATGTAAATGACATTTTCTCATGTTTTTGTTCCGCAGAAAAATACTGAACATGGCCATGCCAGTGGAAGGTTGCCATTAGATATATAGTACTCTAATATTAACAGATCAAGATGTGAAAGCATGTTTTGTATAATTATCCTACAGCAATCATTTGTAATCCATTTAGATTTTACTCATTTTTTTTACAAAAACAATGTATTTTTAATATAAAAACAGTATCATTGATTTTGCTAGAAATTCAGAGGCATTGCTGACATCAAAATGTGAGTCTTCACAAACCAAACTATCTACTGTCTTGAAATTAAAACAAACAATCTGGAACATTCTGAATCTTTATTAAATATAGCCAACGTTACTCCATTCACAACCAGTCTTGGTATACACCTCACTCATTTTCTGGAGGAAAACTTACAGCAAATGTTTTCGTCAAAAGTAAAAACAAAACTACATGAATCAACATTATTGAGGCATAACCTTTTTAAAATACAAAAAAAAAGATCTCCATATGAATTTGCGAATGTACGATTCAAAAGAGTACAAAGAAGTAAAACAAAGAAAAAAAAAAAAAGAAGAGTTACTGTGCTAAAGTTCAGGTTATTTCCAAAGCGAGCCCAGTTACTAAGAGGACTCTCAGTACCCAATGGAGAGGGTCTTGACTGGGGCTAACAACAGCCTGTATGCTGCACGTAATGAGTACAGAGACATCACAACACAAGTCTTCCTCCTACGATGCTACGGGATAAAAGGACGACCGCCAGTGTCTTGTAAGCCGAGTCAATAAAAATAGCAGTAAATCCATTTCAACATGAGACTGGTGTGAAACAGGAATGGGGGGATAGAAAGACTGCAGAGCAGAGATGGACATTTTGTTACATCCCAGTTTAGAGCAACAAGGCGAGAACATCTTTGACCAAAATCTCACAGGGAAGACTGTAAAATACAGGCTGATTTAAGATTTTACGGTTATCAAAAAGTGTAAGAACTGTACAAGTTAAGAAATCTATACAAACATCAAAACTTAGGGACGTACTGTCTAATAGAAACCAAAAAAGACGATAAAATAACATGAAAAAGCCGTCTAAGAAAATCCAAAAATAGCTTTTGAAATTTTTATGGATGAGTTATATAATACAAGACATCACTGATGCCAAACGCTTTATACAAACAAACCTGGAAGGAAACAGATTTATTTCTCTCAACTGAACAAACATAGGCTAGGAAACCGCCTATAAGGGGTGTCTAATGAGCAATGACAACCACAACAAAAAAAAAGTGCAACAAAGTGTGCTTGCTAAAACGCTTCTGCCTGCTACAAGCTCTTGAAGCCACGCATCCTCTTATTTTCTGGATCCAAACGGCTTTGACGGCAGATACTCACCGTAGTACATTTCTTTAAAAATATATAAATATCTCTTGCGTAAAAAAATATCACAGGCAATTTTTTTCTGTTTCTGATACAAACAGTGGAGTGGGGGGAGAAAGCATTTTTTGGGGGAAAAATGTTGAGATCAGTCTGTCCAAAAATGGATATTGAAAAAGAATAGTAGAACCGTAGTGAAGGATCCCGTGGAACTTTGGATGAGTGGAGCCGAGGTTTGCTGGGTTTGGGGGTGGGGGGGGCCATGTGTGCTCCTTTACAATCAGGCCTCTGCCCCTCCCTCGGTTGCTGGTGGCCCAGCTGGGTTTGGTTGGTCGTTGACGTTTGGTTTCCATGTCCTTCTTGCCCTGCCCTCCCCCCCGAGGAGTCGTCAGTCCTCCTGAGTTCTGGAGGGCTCGGGCTCGCTCTGGCCCGACGGCTCCGCCTCCGTCCGGCACCTCTTGCTCAGCAGGTCGTAGGGAGGCGGGGCCTCGCCATGGGGCTCCAGGGCCCCGTTCCTGTCGTGGCTGGGCGCCTCCGACGGCTCGCAGCCGTTTGAGTCGTTGTCTGAGGCCGGGGGAGGGGAGTCGGAGACGTGCGAGGGCCCGTTTGACTGCTGGGCAGCTTCTGCTTTCACTTCATTCAATAGCAACGAGCCTTCTCCTGAGCCCGAGTTGTGGCTCGATAAACCTGTCGGAACCGAATGAGTTGCCGTCAATGGACTTGCCCCAAATCGTGGCTGTTGACATAATTCTTGTCTGTGTGCGAAGCAATGTCTTGTGTGTTTCCTCACCGTTGTGGCTGCTGCCGTCCTCCTTCTCCGAGTAGCTGGTGCTGCTGTTGGAGGTGGTGGGCGGGGGCGAGGCCGCCCTGCTGGATGTAGCACTCTCTGTCTCATCCAGCAGCCTGTCCATGTAGTCCCTGGTAACGCACACAGGCGGGACACGGTCAACGCCACACACTGCACTGACAAGGGGGCGGAGCCCTGGTCACGGCACTGTCACAACCACATGCAGGGGGAGGACGGAGGGGACTGGGAAGGCCTTCCATAGAACAAGGTATGCAACTCAAATGAAAAAAAAAACAGTGTTCAGCGTGTTGACTTACGTGACACCTGGGTGAAGGTTGTATTTCCTTTTCCCAAGCCTGGTTTGCTGTGCAAAGAAATCATAACGCTCAGACTTCTTCCACATGTAATAAAAGGCCACACATTCTCCTACAGACCTAGTTCTCACCTGAAAAATTTAATTCAGCAGACACGAGAGATAGCCATTATTACCATCGCTTCCAGAGTGGGGCTTAGTTCCAGTTCAACTTTCGATTCAGAGGGAGAGCTTTCAGAAATGTGCAGTGAATTGAAAACCACTCTTGTAGTGGGGGATTACAGAGTGATTTTCATTCAATTCACAAATCAAATCTTGACTCCTCTCCTGACACTAATTGGAGTTGAAATGAAACCGACTCCCACTCTGATAGCTTTCAAAACACATCATATGCAAATCACAAAAACAAAATGAACAAGTACATTATTCTAATACTTTTGTTTTCAGGAACATCAAATATTGTATTGTAATTCAATTAAATATGAAATGATAAACTGTATAATCATTGACAATGTCTTACCTTGTTAGCTTGAATTAAATGAAAGTCTTTTCCATAAGCTTTGAGTCCTTGTTCAAAATTTCTACATTCTTCTTCTGTCCACACAGACAGTTCTTCTATGGCAAAACAGAAAGGGTTAAAAAAAAAAGATACTTCACCCAGACAACCCTGTCAAGGCGATTATACCCATGCAGAAGACATTGCATCTGTTAACACAAAATCCATAAACATACAGAATACAATTACCTCTAGCTGCTTTGACATTAAACTTCAATCTTCTTAAAGCTTCCTCTGTGTCAAAATCACACTTGACCAGTTCATAAAGAGCCTGTGAAGAACAGGATGAGAGTCGTGTCATTGCAGCCTGGGTCTGTGGGCACGGCTCCAGCTGTGCGCTCCTTAACCACACTCACCTGCTCGTTGTCTTTGATGTGAGAGCCCTCTGGGATGGCGTCCACTCCCTTCTCCTCCCCTGTGCGCCTCGACGCCTCCGTCAGGAACTCCACCACCTTGCCTTCCGGAAGGAACTCGGGGTCCCATAGGAGCTGGTCATCGTTTTCATACACTAGAGAGAGACAGAGGAGGTGACCGTAAGAAAGAGAGGGGGGAAATGATGTACAGTGTTTCCGCTATGTTGATTTTTCCGTGGCGGCCGGCCACGGCTCAATTTCTGACGCCACCGTGTCAGAAATGGGGCTGTACCAGGCTGTCTATCAGCGGTGATTGTTAGTGCATATCGGAGGATAGCACGGACACGCGCTTCACAGCGCAGTTGAGATTGCATGTGTGTCCTTGAGAACTGTAAGTCGTATAACTTGTGTTGTCAGTTCATTTAAGCCTGTTATTGTATTAGTCTATAGTTCTTGCCTATTTAAATTAAGTTAACTGGTGATTTTCGTTGTTTGTAGGCTATTCTTCCCCTGCTAGCGAAATTGCACATGTCGATAGCAATTGCTGCCCTTGCTCACTTTTGTATTTTAGGTGCATTATTATGCTGAAGTAGTTTGAATTAATAAATTGTGGGTATATTGTTGTTATTTGCTACAGAATGCTTAACCTATCAAGATCAAATGAAGCAGACAGTGTACATGCTTCCTTAATCGATAGGCTACTGACCATTTACAATCATTTGTTACGTGAATTGTTAATTGGCAGCAGTTATGCCATTTAGAACATACTTTATGACTATAAGGTGTCATTAAGCAGCCAAACTTTATTTCTTTAAGGGAAACAGGACGAAAATATGTGCAATATTACATTAGCTTAGAGGGGGGAGGGGGGGGGGGTTCGGACAGACCTGCCCCCACTGCAACAAAAAAAAAATCCTAGAGGAAATACTGACGTAAGTAACAGGGAAAGTACATCCCTCCCCTCCACATCATACGTTTATGGTTCAGGATTTGGGGTGACCTGACCTTTCAACAAATTCTTTACAGACCATGTCATGTATTGCCTAACGCGAGCAGATCTAACATGCAAGTCCTTACCTTTCTCGTTGTCTTTATATTTACACAGACCCGACGGAGTTTCAGCCTGATACATGGAACCAACCATAATCTCCTGTTGAAAAGGAAACCCCCTCCCAGTTACATTATCACCCATCTACATGAGCTAGAGGACAGACACATCTGATGTTACGTTGTCGGTATAGTTACCTTTTTCCAGTCCTCTGACGGAATATAATCCTCATCTTCCTCAGACTCCTCCTCGGCATCATCTAAAAGAAAATGGAGGATCCAAGACAACTAAATGTAACATTTGGGGTTTTATGACGACAAAGGCAAACAACTTCGACGGTGGGAAAAAAGTTGGACAGGAGTCGGAGGCTCTTACTTTCAAAGTACTTGAGTTTCTGAGGCCGAATGAGCTCTGCCGTGCCGAGGGTTTTGACGGAGCGCGTGCGGACCTCGCAGGACGACTGGGCGTCCTCCCCCAGCCCCGACGAGATCTTCACCCCCTCGGTCTGAAACACACGCAAGGACCGGGTCAAATGTGGACTTTGCCTTAAGGTGGCATGCATGCTTTCAGACGATTCGTCTGGGTGCTCTGATGGGGGACGGGTCCTGTCGGGACGCACCTTGCTCCTCTTCATCTCCCCCGTGCTTCTGCTGCTCTCGTCGTTGTCCAGGTCCTCCTCTTCCTCCTCCTCCTCCTCCTCATCGTCCTCCACCTCTCCGTCTTCCTCGTCATCCTCGACTTCCTCCTCCTCCTCCTCTTCTTCGTCCACAGGCGAGCCACCGCGGTATCCGTACAGACTCAGCAACTCGTGAATGGGCATTTCACTTTCCTAACAAATGATGCAAACCATTTTCCTTACTTAATGTCACCCTAAACAACTTGCCAACCAAACTTGGGTCACTAGGTGTCAGATCCTGTATCGGAATACAACATGTTATACCCAGTTAGCTAATGTCAGAAAACGCATCTAGCCAGGAAACCAGACGAATCTGCCAGCTCATGTTTTATTTGCTCTGGAAGATTGGTCTGGCTACCCTCCCGTTTAAACAGATTCCCCTCAAACCAGAATCGGGTCTGGCCAATCACAACAGTCTATCTGATACGGGGCAGGTTTAATATGATAACTATACAAAGGAGCCCCATTGAGGCATTTTTGTAAACATCCAAGATTACGTTTCATTGCTCTGATTGGTTTGACCAGTCTAATTGCCTCCAACAGCATTTTGGTATGTGTCCCTTTAAAATGTCAAATGAAGGGAAAGGTTCCAGACTACTACACATTTGCAAATTGGTCAGGCAATGCCGGGCTAAAGCGCACCCGCTCAAGATGTTCGATCTCATTGTTGAAGTTGGTCTCTCCCCCCTCAAGCATCTCCTCTTCCTCCAGTGTGCGTTCATCATCAAAGTCATGGACCAGCATATCTACCGAGGGGTCGAATTCATGATCATCGGAACCTGCTGAACCTCCTGAAAACAAACACAGGAAATCAGATATGGAATTGTAGTCTTTCCCCCCAATGCACCAAATTTCATTGCATCTACGGAGACGTTAGATATTTACCTGGGCTCGTACTCCCAACGGAGGGCTGAAACAAAAACAATTTGATATCAAATGCAAGTACATAGCAAAGTTATTAACAGCGAACCACCTTAAAACACACAATCTGTCTTCCTAAGCACCTTTCATACTGTTTAGCTAGCTAAATCTGCAATTTACAGTCATAAAAGACGGCGACATTACTTTTAGCCAAATTGTAATGTTTAATCTCGTGAGTACAGAGGATCATTTATCAATCTAAAATATACTTGGTCTCTAGTGGATGGAAGTGGGAGTCAGAGCACAAAAAGCGCGCCTGAACTTCGCTAACCTAGCTAGCTGATCAAGCAGCAGCTATTAGGCTAACTTATGATGGTGCCACATACATAGCATATGATATCCGATCATCACCAGTAGCATTTCTGGCAACTGGATAACAATTTGAACAATAGGCCACAAACGAATATAAACGGACAAGTAACAGAGTAGTGTTTTCAATGTGCACAATAATGTGTTTGCTAGTCAGCTAGCTATAGCAAGAGTACTATCCCGGAATCACTGTGTTGCGCTGATGAAGTCAAGAACAGAACGTAGGTAGCATAGCTAGGCTAACGTTAGCTAGCCCCATAGCAAACTTAGCAGTAGCTACAGCAGCTAGCTAATACTGAAGTTTGCAAAATGCAATTTAACCCCAGAAAAAGGCTTAGTTCAATATTAGAAAATGTAAGCGAGTCGCAATAAAGTTTTGCGCATAAGTAAAATATTACATTTGGCACCTGTGTATCCGATAGAACAACAAATGTCAAACAGAAACAAAATAATTTTCCGAATAATTCAGTCTTTCTTACCTCCGCCATGTTCGCAATCCAGTTCGGGTCACATTCGGGGTCACAATCAGACCCCGGATAAGGTAGCCCCGCCCACAACAATCTCACCCTACTAATGCGACTACTAAACTAAATTACAATTCACATGAAAACCAGATGTTTGATGCACTCAAACCATATGGGGAACTATGTTCCAACGATTATAATTGCCATTGAGGTATTCATTACCTGTTGCTGAAAGATTTTTTGATAGTTTATGGTTAGGCCAAATTATCATGAGTTCCATTAAATTGAAATGCCATGCAAAAATGTTATTGTGTTTTTCCTGGAAAATGTTGACATTGCCATTTCAAAATACAGCCACACATGTCATGTTGCTATGTGGAAAGCCATTGCCTTAATCTGTTTCATGATGTCAAGTAACTGGATACCTCTCAAGAACCCTCATTAGAAATCACTTTGCTACGGTACAGCTATAAACCCCATAAAAGAGCAGTAACAGCAATGCCCCTCTTTAACATTTAAGAGAATGGATACCAATTCAGTTAAATGCTACATTCTCACATCTCCTAAACGACCTAAATCTCATCCGCTGTCAAATACAAATGATGATCACCAGAGTGAATTCGCGTCACTGCCACGGAAATTACATGGATCTCTTCCGAGACCTCTGGAGAAGAGTGACATAACAGGGGCCTGCTACATAAAGAGGCCCAGGTGTTTTTTCAGAAGACAACAGAAGAACCAGGGAGTGACTGCGTGAGATTTGAGTGAATCTTTCTGATAGCACCTCCAAGCCACCATGAGAGTCCTGCTGCTGCCTCTACTGCTGCTGTGTGTGCTGGCTGTTGGCTGGGCTGAGCCCCAGGAAGGTGTGAGGGCTCTGAGGCTGTGTGGACGAGAGTTGCTGAGGGCTGTGGTGTACACCTGTGGGGGCTCCAGGTGGAGACGGTTCCCCGCTGGCGAGGACTCACCTGATGGTCAGTACCCACCTACACATGGACACGTTACACCGTTCTTACACATGGGGTGCAATATCCCACCTCCAACTGTATTACCTGTCAAATGTTACATTATTTAACGACTGTTCCACTAAATGAGGTAACTCAAAGCGTGACGAAAAGGGATTTTACTAGATTGCAAGCTTTTGATCTTTGTAATGACTACTTTAACTTTTGATGCCCAGGCAATGTGGACCAGTATGGGCTGAGCACCTGGATGGCAGAGAGGAGGAGACGAGACCTCAGTGGATCCTTGATCAAGCTGTGCTGTCAACAAGGCTGTAATAAGAGTGACCTCTCTGCCTTGTGTTGAGGATAAGACTTTTTCCCATATTTGGATGGCTTCAATGAATCAGCAAAACATCATGACAGTGGCAATGCCTTTTCCTTCACAGAACATATGTACAATAAATCATCAATACAATTCTGTACTGATCTCTCTTTTTATTTTCATTTTAAGGAGCAAGTCCCAAACTTAAACCAATGACAACATTTTCTCAGTGAGAAACATTATTTCTTTCTCAAGGCATGGTTGCTGACAAACCAAACATACTTTAGTGCAAATAGAGATGACCTACCAAGACAAAAGTATGATGACAGTATACACACAGGTAAACAAGCTAGTTCTAAACAGTCATAAGGTTGCTTGGACGTAAAATGGTCTAGCATTGAGATGTACATCATTTAGTATTAGAATGTCTCGATGAAGCCAGCACCTATAAAATGTGGTCGTTTTGGACGTCATAAATATTTGAAAAAATATTTGGGAAAAAAAAGTTACACTCCATGTACACACTTTCCCCCTCTTCTTTAGGCCACCTTATCTTTATACTTTCTGAAAACAACTCTGGCTGCAGTACTAGCAAAACAACAATGTGTGGAGCCTCTCTGTAGAAACACATTCACCCAGTTCATCAGAGGGTGCCTCAATTAGAACTCTAGGAAACTACCCAAATCACCTGCATGCTGATATGTTTCAAACATGACAATAAACACATCAAATGTATCGGATTTATGAGACCCAGTATCTAAGGTTAAAGAAGGGCATGAAGCCTTTCCCAGTGTATCTGAAGCCCATGGCAGTTATCCGTGACTGTGACTCACTCAAAGTAAACAGCGTAGACATTGGCCACGGCAAAGAGAGAGCTGTTCTTGAAGGTGTGTGAGGAGAAGGTGTCGTTGGACGAGTCCCACAGACAGCGACTGCCCATGCGCACATTCTGGGCACCGAGCTGTCCGATGCTGATGAGAACGATGATCTTATAACGAGGAACCATCAGTTCCTTCACCCTGCCCTTAATCACCTGGAAAGGATAGGTAGACATGGCATTCTTAACAGCAGTGTTCTAGCTACAACGTGTGTTCCTGAGTTGAATCACGTACCTCAGATATGGTTTTTGTCATTTGCCGGCATAGGTCGGCCTCATACTTCTCCTCTTGCAAGTAGCTGGCGAGTACATCCTTCAGAATATCATTGACAGTGATGACAGGGAAGCGCCGGTAGGGTCCTAAACCGCAATGCAAAAACAAAGGAGGTCAGCCAATTACTGATGAACCACTCGGGTTACCATATGTCTATCAGGAAGTGCAGGTTAAAGGATAAAGGAAATGATTGGCTCACCCATCTGGTAAGTGTTTTCCATTTGAACAGCAGGCCTGAGGTTATCGTCATGGTGACCTGGCTCATCCATGTAAGATACAGTACTTAAGGAGCTAGAAGTCAAAATTTGTTAAATACAAATGGCATTCATAATACAACATCACTATAGACCGTGTCATGTCCTACATTACATAGTATTTTACATATAAGTACTGTACATGTTGAATATAGATAGAGGGTTGACAGGCAATACTCACTCCTTCGTCCTACCAGCTGTTTCCTTGGCTTTGACCTCATGGCTGCCAAGGGAAGACACGCTGGCTCTCTTCTTCAAGAGACGAGCTGCTTTCTCCTTAGCCAGGTCAGACATACTAACTCTAGGTTTTTAGTCTTTTCTTCATAGAATGAATTTGTTTTTTCTAGGAATGATTGAGCTATGATGTTCGTTTGTAGCTGTAAACAGACATGATTGATTACTTATTTAATAGGTTTTATGACTACTGACATTACAATGTGTGTTTATAGTTAACCTATAATATACGCAAAAGTGGCTTTTTATTTGCTGAGCTAAAATTATAGAGCCAATATCAATTACACATTGTCAACACTGAACAGATAAGTGTTTAAGAGCAAGTCCAGTCCATTATCCACAAATGAAGCCCACAGAATGTATCGATTTCCCAACGTTCTGACCCAAGTGGAGAGATTTCCAAATGAAAAACAAACCATTCTAATGGAAATCTACATTCTTACCTTTCGAATTTCATGAACCAAACAGGAAACATTCTAGCCACCCAGAGTATCGTGTTGTCTTGACAACACTCAGCTTTAGGGGAGGAGTTTTCCATTCAAGCACTAGAAAAGTTTTAAAGGGACCTGTCACTAAATTCATTAAAAACATCCGTCTAGTCCGCTTGTGAGCACGATGACAACTCAGTAGAAACTCCAACGACCTCCGGGTAGGCCTAATACACACTCTGCAGATAGATCCGCAATGCACAACAAATTGAGTCACATTTCAATACCCAATATTCTTCAGGTCTTTATTACCAAGTAAAACAGATAATACATGATATTCATTTTTATATAATTACTCTTAAAATCTTTGGATGGGAAATGTACATGAAATGTTTGCATATTTAGTGTCCGGCGCAGTGTCCAATGAATACATTACAGACAGAACAGTATTATTATAGAAAAATAAAACGAACGTACAGAAAGAATGTAATTATGTCACTAGAAATATGCAAATCCATAAGGCAAATTAACGTAGCTAAGCACTAGGCCTATATAAATTGCTGCAATTATGATTACCGCTTGTGTGATCAAAATGAAGGGAAATTATATTGTAAGCCTACTTGAAGGCTTAAAATAAAGAAAAAAAAATAACAAACAGCCGTTTATTTATTATTTTTCTTTATTTTGTACTTTTACTAAAACGAGTTTGACTTAAATAACGTGAATATTGTGATGCAACCAGGACGCTTCAAAACATTCTATAAAATGTAATGTTCAAAACACACGGCGTGGATGGCATCAAACTTAGGAAGCAATTACTGATGCCATAAAAATGTTCGTGTGTAGCCTATGTCGGGAAAGAGAGGATGACGTTGACTGTAATCTATCAAGGTGGTGCAATACTTGGGAAACATGCTAAAGGTAGGCTAGTGTCAGTTCTCAGGTGCAACCACAATGTAGAACGTGGAATTTACAGCAAGTGAAGTTCTCTACTCCTCGTCACAGACTATGACTCATGTTTAATATTTTGCTTTCCATATCGTTTTTATCTTAACATCCTAAAATGAAACGGATTTGCACTGGAGTACAGAATAAAGTTGGGGTGATGATGATTAACGGTTTAAGTGATGCAAATTACATGCGCCATATTTTACTTATTTTTTAAATCATGGACATGTCACAGTAATTTCCACGCGGAAAAAAACATGAATTATTGTCTAAAAAGTGCTGCAATGTTCCATTTAAGGTCTAACAACACCAATGTATTCTTAAACAATACACATACACTCATATTTCCAAACATATATCAGATCAGGAAACGTCTTTCGTATTTACAATTTTTACATACCGATTTTAAATATTGCTTTTAGAAAATGATAAAACATCTATTTACTCCACATGGTGGAAAAACAAGAAATTTAAATAATAAAGGGGACATACATCACATGGTATTGTATTCTCAATAAACAGTTATTGGAGGTTTCTATGATATTCTACGATATTAACCTGTTTTGTAGTAGTCAACACACATTAGGTGCGTTCGACGTCATGCTGCGCCGGCGGCGCCGACAGTCGGCTGCAGTCGGCTGCAGTCGGCTGCCTTGAAGCTGAGAATGCCATTGGCTGCTTCAAGTCAGCCGGGCTGCAGGCGGCTGCAGGCGACACCGGCGCTGCATGAAGTCGAACGCACCTATTAACTCCTTGTTCCTGCTAGAAAAGGCAGCCATATTGTTTACTCCGTAATTGGGAAAACACCACTAATTTGTCATGACCTTACATCAGGTGCTGGTTGATGAATGTGTCAACAAGATCAAATAGAAAAAACGCTGAATAATGTCATCCATCAAAATGTTACACTAACTTGGCTCAGGAAAGGAATTACCTTTATTCTCAATTTAGACAAATGTGACATTAATTACAGTATTTTTCTGCTAAGAATATTTTTTTATAACTTTCTATTTATAAACTTCTCTCAAATAAGGCTGGGTCACTGTATGGACTCATGAAGGATGAGTAACTATGCTAATTGGGGTTAAATGTGCTTTGTGATTTGCCTCCAAAACCCAGTGGCTGCAACAACAAAAACTGGTACTATTTGCATAAACTCAGCAGTGACACTACTGAATAAAATGTGTTTTACAGTAAAATTATACCCTGGAGTGTTGACTACATCCTGGTTTAGTCCAACATGCATCATCATAACAGAAGTGAAAGAAGTCCCAGAAGTTTCTCTGTTGATGCCATGTTTTAAGTGTGCGATCCATTCCCCGTCTCTTATTCTCACAATCCATTGTTCCATTTTAGCTTCTTTTACAACAGTGTGGACTAATTGTCGGCCAAATACTTCCCTGCAAAGGCCACAAGCAGAGAGAACTCAGTCAGGCCATTCAGTGGATGAACTGCAGTGAACAAATGGTTGGATTCTCAAACCCTGAGTGCCAGTCTCTTTCTGCTCATAGAAAAATTCAAAACCATGTTGAACAATGGAACGTTGGAGCATGTTTGAAGGCAGAAAAAGTCGGGTACCCAGGTTCAGTCCCATGTCTTCTGTGGTTCAACGCTCTATGGAGTGTTTTAATGATGCAGCCCACAAAGTGTTACGTTAACTCTGGCATATGAACTGACCTGCGGCGAACCTCTTCTTGACGAGGGAAAGCCTATAGCCAGTCCCCACCAGCTGGATGTCACAGCCAGAGAGAGTGCTGCCCTCACTGGTGAACTGCACTGCCAACTGGGAAGGTTTACTAGGACCATCCGTCAACTGGAACCTCCCCAGTAAGGCCCCCACGCCTGGAGGGGGATTGAGATGAAGGATGAGGCATGAAGATGGGGATGCTGACAACGCTGAACAACAGTAGAACAAGAGAAGGGAGGTCTAAGAAGGAAGAGGATGACACTTGCCTCCATTTTCCGACCGCTGGGAAAGGCTGTGGATCTTCCATAGCATGGTCTGATGCTCCGGGTTCCTGTGGCAGGAAAATAACACCCAGTCAGGAAATGTTGTGAGAGACCAGGAAAGCATTTCGAAAAACCCCTACAATGATGTTTGTGCTAGAGCAAGACTGGTATCGATTTTTTGGGGGTCCGTTATAGATAGGGGTTACAATATATATATATATATATATAAGCTCAGAGTCAGTTTCGGCTGATAATATCTCCCAACAGATGATTGGTTTGTAATTTGCACAATTATTAGATTATTACATTTATTAGAGCAGCATTTGAACCAATCAGCCTTGATTGGCTCACACCAGGATCTGAAACCTTACTTACCAGATGGCTGGGGGGATCATGGCTTGAAGTTTGGCAACTCCCCCGTCCACGGGAACCAGGAAATTGATGTCGTGGAGCGGCGCGGGGGTGGCCATGGCCTCAGTGTTGTATTTGTAGTCTATCCTGAGGTCAGTGCTGGTGGCGTCACCTCGCCAACTCACTGCCACGTTCAGAGGAGTGGACTGGATCCCATCTGATGACACCTGGGACAGATGTAGGACTGTTGATCTAGGACTGTAATATTGTAATCCACTGTATTCTGTCATCCCATTCATATAAATCCCAATCCCATCTTCACCAGAGGCTTTTTTTTGCCTCTTGACATGTCTGTTATGTACCATAAAAATTATTTTTGATGCCAAATCTTTTTAATAAATAAAAAGATAGAGATACAATGGGACATTTCAAAGAAAAAGTTCTGTGCCAAATAAACACATGATGCACTATCATTTTTATGAATATGATGATGCAATGGTGATCCTCTCACTTGATACTTGATCATGTCCACGTTGTAGTAGGTGGCTTGAGGCTTCTGGTCAGCCACTCTCCTCAGATGACTCATCAGGTTTGGCATGTTCACCCAGAATTCCTTGGTGTCCACATCTGGCATAGTGGTATCGCTATAACACCATCAAAAGCAAGTCAGATGACATCCTAAAAGAATAACCATGAATAATCCAATATAATCAAAGTGGACTTAAAGCTCAGATCACTGGGGGGATAGTCAAGCCATCAAGTAGTCAGCATGGAAACCTTTTGGAAACCATGACACCTTTTCAGGCATCACTACATTTACATTTAGTCATTTAGCAGACACTCTTATCCAGAGCGACTTACAGTAAATACAGCGACAGTCCCTGAGGCAAGTAGGATGAAATGCCTTGCCCAAGGACAAAACATAATTCTGCGCGGCCAGGTATCAAACCGGAAACCTTCTCATTACAAGCTTGATTCCCTAACCGCTCAGCCACCTGACTCCCCTCACAGAAACACTGTGGCTCAGTCTCACTACACACATTTACTTAACATTTACATTTATTAATTTACAGACGTTTTTATCCAAAGCGACTTCCAAGAGAGAGCTTTACAAAAGTGCACAGGTCAATGATCATAAACAACGAGATAGACCCAAAAACATTGTGGCTTGCCAAAGCATGAAGCATACATTGTGAAAAGCAAATAAGTGCCAATGGGAAGAACCATAAGAGCACGTAGTTAACACACGGCACCCTACATCTAGAACACAGCCAAGAATGAGATCCAAACCCTGGCCATGACGAGGACCACATGAGTCAGTGTGTTCTGTGACGGCCTCCTCACCAGCACAGTAGTTGCGGATTGGGTAGCACCTGCTCCAGACGGCTATAGTTGCTAACGCTAAAGGTCAGGATGGGCTGAGATGGGTGGCTGGCAAAGTGTCTGGTGATGCCTGCTGGGAAGGAGAGGACCATCTCCCCGGTGATCTTCACCACACACCTGCAGCAAGAAGAGAGAAGACACGCCATCAGTCTCAATACTCACATCAACTTATGTTAGTTTGTGTTAAGTTGGCAAATGTGACTAAGTATTTGCATGAACAAGTGTTACGACGCAAAGTGTTACGTTACCAAGGGTTGTGTTACAAAGTGTTATGTTTGTACATTTTCAGTCAGTCAGGGTGTTCTGTCTGCAAGGTGCATGCTGTCTAACCTGCTGGGGTCAGCTCCTTTGAAATAGGCGTTGATGGTCTCTGTGAAAGCAGCTGCCACAGGCAGGGTGTCCTGGGATCCCATAGTGAGCGGACTGGGTCCTCTGGAGCACCCTAACACACACACATTCACACACACAGTGGATTAACAACCTCACTCTTTCACTTTCATCTACATCAAATACACCTGGCTACTGGATCTTGTCCCACATAGAAGCCATACTTCCTAGAGGGAGGAAGGTATGAAGATGGGAAGGACCTAGATGGAGAGGATGTAGGAAATTCTGATGATTAGCAGGAATTAGGGAGTATCTCGTGGGCGAGGGTAGCGATGTACACCGGGAGGACAGGAACATGGGGCAGGGTCATGCAAGGTTGAGCAAGTGCACTGGTGCGACTCACCTTCAAAGGACAAATAAAACCTGCCATGGTCAAACCATACCAGGGAAGGGTGCGGGCCCTCTGAGTGGGGGAGGGGGGGGTGACAGAGAGAGGGACACAAGACGGACAGATGGATGGATGGACAGGGGGAGAGAAGGACAGCAGGATGAGTTAACAGACAGTTAGGCCCATCACATGATGGTGGAGGTGAAGCTGGGCCAATGATGGGTAAAGACGAGAGATGGACATGATGGGATTGGCCCGTTTGAAAGCACGACATGAATGCTAGTCTGTGAGCCGTGTTGTTATTTGCTACGAGGGCCATTAGGCATGTCATCGGCGAAACGAACCACGTCAACGTTTCAAGGTCATCACAAAGTGATCAGGCAGGCTGAAAGGTTGATACAGCAGCACCTGGGTGTGTGTATGTTTATGTGTGTGTGTGTGAGGGGTGTCAGATGGCTGAGCGGTGAGGGAGTCGGGCTAGTAATCAGAAGGTTGCCGAATCAATTCCCCGCTGCGCCAAATGATGTGTGTCCTTGGGCAAGGCACTTCACCCTACTTGCCTCGGGGGGGAACGTCCTTGTACATACTGTAAGTTGCTCTGGATAAGAGCGTCTGCTAAATGACTAAATGTACATGCAAATGCTATGTGTGTATTCTCACCTGTGGCGGATAAGTTGAGGTCCCTCCCCAGAGTGGGGGTGGAGGCTGCGCTCACAGAGGTGAAGGAGGAGATGGAGGAGGAGCTCTCTGCCCTGGCCAGCGGGGCAACGGGCGGGGGGCTGCCGGAGACCGGAGGACTGAAGGGCCGAGTCTGTGGAAGCCAAGAGGACCCCCACGACCCCCTTGAGAATTTGACTGCGGTGACATACCCAGGACTAAGCCACTCTCAAGAACTGTGGCAGAAAAAGCTGGCCTGGTTCCATCAGCACACTTAAATACAACTCACAACTCACAAGAAAGTTGTAATCAGATCATTGTGTGTCTAGCCTGTGTGTGTTGGGATTCAGGAAAGGTCCATACCAGGTCACCAAAGGGTTTCCCAGGCGGCAGTTTGGGCCGAGAGGAGGGTCTTGGAGGGGGAGGAGGAGGGACTGGACTGCCACCCGAGAGGGGCGTAACAGGACGAGCTGGAGAGGAGGGGCCTGGGAAAATAACAGAGGAAGGTCAGACATGATTCCATGGGTCCCAAAATGCTTGTGCAGCGCAGCGTACATGGACTGTCGCGTTGCTCACCGCTGCCAGAGTAGGGTCCGGGTGAGGAGACGATAGACCTGTAGGTTGCTGGAGGGAGGGGGGGAGGGGTGCCCCGGAAGCCGGGGGTTAGCTCCCTGGGTGAGGCCATGAAGTCAGGCAGCTCCTCCCTCAGGTAAGCTCCCTCCGGGGTTCTCTTCCCCCCGGTGGCCCCCAGGACCAGGGGTGGAGGGATGCCTGCCCTGGGGGAGCGCTCTGCAGGCAGGGGAGGCACGGGGCTGGTGGGGGCAGGGGAGGACATGTACTGAGACAGCTCCAGTGCCTCTAGGTCAGCCGCGTACAGATCTTGCAGCTCCCGGTCCAGGCAGGAGGGCAGGGAGTCTGGCGGGGAGAAATCTGGTGGCAGGGGGGGTGCCGGCTCATCGGGAGGTGGTCCGAGGACAATGGAGGGGGGCGAGTCTGGGGGAGAGAAGGGTGGCAAGGAGGAGGGGGAGAACGCGGGTGGGGAAGGAGGGGGCTCGTCTGGCGGGGGTCCAGGGGAGAGGCAGGGGGAGGAGGGGGAGGATGCGGAGGAGGGGGTGTCTGGTGGAGGGGAGGAGGGGGGTGGGGGAGGGGCGGGTTCATCTGGAGGGGGCGGCCTCTCGCTGAAGCTGACCCATCTGGGTGACGCTCTGTCCTCACTGGTTCGCAGGTTGTCCACCGGGCCAAACACATCGTCCAGGTCAGGCACCGGGGAGCCTCTGTAGGAAGCCGGTGATTGGATGTTGAGATAGATGGGAGCAGGGCTTCGGAGAGCTCTGCCATTGGGTAGATCGGCTGTGAGGAGTCAGGAAGGTGGTTTATCAAAATGACATTCAAAACATGAAGCACACAAAATAAATGCCAAGGCACATTGGTTGATTAGTTACCAGAAGATTCTGAGGAGTACCCATGACTACTTGGGATTTTCTTGGGAGGAAGTGGAGGAGGAGCTGCAAAGAGAAGTGTCTTAGCTGCTGTAAGTTCACTCACCCCTACATAATTCAATTGTGTATATTAGGACACAAACGGTATCCACGGAATGAAAAGGCATTGTTTCTTCATGTGAACTTGAGTTACCTCCTGTCGGAAAGCCCCTGGACAGAGGGGAGTCTGGCTGGGGTCTGGAGTCACTCCATGCTTCCGATGACTCCTTAGGGACCACTACCATGGGACAAACCACAGGGACAGGCGATGAATGGAGAAATGAATGACACACACACACACCCACATGCAAAGACAAATGTATTTCTATCTGTGAGATACCGTCATATCTTTGTATGCTGTGCGTAGTCTCAGGAGGAGGACCAAAGAAAGCTGAAGGATTCTGGGATACTCTGTCACTGCAAGGGAGATTCACACATAAAACACACATAAACATACAAATATCAGCATGACAGTTATCAGTTCGAAAATAAATCCATCTGGAATCGGACTGATAATCAATTTCTCAACTAGCTGGAGATCACAAAGGAGTCATTTGTTCCTGATAGAATGTACTCTGAAGTCTGACCTTGGTGTTTCGGGGGCGGGGCTTGGCGTTGGAGTCGAGCGTCTGGGTCTGGCGATCTCCTCACCTGCGGAGAACATTCAGGCTCACACATCAGACTGGGCAAAGTCACAATGCAACTCAACGTATCCAAGCACAGCTGAATATAGCCACAAAATAGTGTACTTACAAGACAGGTGTCTCTTTATCGGTCCCTGAAACCAAATGAAAACATTTTCGGCATAAATTAAACACAATCATAAACACATCCTATCAACCTGTGTAGACACAAGCAAAGCCAAGCATGTTTCACTCTGGTAAGGCAAGTTCTGCATGAAGCCAGCAGGGGGCGACTCACCGGACTGCGTCTCTGAGACCAGCAAAAAGGAAGAGAGAACACACCTGGTCAGAGAGTGAGTGACAGATCAGTCAAATGGACCCAAACTAAAAACAAACCCGTCCTTACTGAACTCCTGGGAGGACAAGCCTATATGATGCAGCGACAGACTTAACACCTCACAGTATCAGCCTGGCCAGCTCCCCCTTCTCAGTGTTACCACACATGGAATCTGGTTAAAAATGTTTTAAAAACCTGCAGCTGGAACACAGCTAAATCACCAGGCTGGGAAACAGGTGTTATGTTTGCTACAGCTCGGATTCAGCTGCACATTTTGTAACGAGCGAGTTTCAAGTAAGGCTTGAACAAAAAGTGAAGTTCGAACAGGGAAGGGGTTCTTTGGAAGTGTTTCGAAGGATGTGAAGGCTGAATGCAGAATGATGGAGGGACTATGGGACAACATGCACAGAGGGGGACAGATATACAATGCAACACCCCCAAATGAGGTATTTGTAAACCGCCAAGGTAGGTAAACAGAGCGACTTCATGCAATGCTCTCTCAAGATCTGGGCCAGTGAGATGAGAGATAATAAAAAAGGACTTACCGGACTTCTCCTCTACCCGGGGAAAACATGGCAGCGACAGAGAGACATAAAGACAAAGAAGAGAGAAAAAGAGAGAGAGAACCAATGAGATGTGAGCCCGATTTCTGGTTCCACTGACGACGACAGCTTCAAGACTCCAAACGCTGCACTGGTACGCGCTAGACAGGCGCCTGGTGGGGACGGATGGCAGACGGGGCGTTCTCACCAGCGAGGGGGAGAGAGCCAGGCCTCCCACCGAGGCCTTCAGCTCGTCCATGGAGGGGACGGAGCACCTGCCGCTGTCCGAGGGCAGGGGCTTGATCTTGATCTTGAACTTCTTCTTGCTGTCCTCCTCGTCCTCCGATTCGCTGGAGGAGAAGAACTGCTTGCCTTTGGGAGCTGGTGAGGTCTGGTCAAGGACAAGCCACTTTTCTCTCAACGTTTACTCAATGAGGCGTTCGCTATACGCAGGGTATTTCTGTCAGAGGCGTAAGATGCCAGCTTTGCCCTGCCTTGATGTGAAGAGATGATGTACCTTAAGCAAGCTACACTTAAAGAACATGGACATGACAGAAGGACTGGAACCTGTGTGGTTGTCGAACACGCTGCGCCGTCTGTAACAGACACCTCCACGTCCTCTCTGATATCCCTTACTGCTCCACCTTAAGGTTCTCTGTCCCTAACGACAGTTCTCAGGTCCGATTACACAAACACAAAACCTTTCGGCAGCACAGGTCGATGTGCTAAGCCTTCGCCCTGACAGCCATTCTAGCTCTACAACATGTCTATGTTCTATGTAGAGAAATACCTTCTGACTTTGAGCTAGTTTTAGAGGTGACTTCAATTGGAGTCCAATTCTACCTCCTATCCTCTGGCACTGTTGCATCCAGCAGTCAAGTTTTCATTCCATGTGTACCAGAGAGAGAGAGGGCAAGAGAGAGAGCGAGAGAAAGAGAGAGAGAGAGAGAGAGAGAGAGAGAGAGAGAGAGAGAGAGAGAGAGAAAGGGAGAGAGAGAGAGAGAGAGAGAGAGAGAGAGAGAGAGAGAGAGAGAGAAAGAAAGGGAGAGAGAGATGAGGGTCTATTGATTTGGCCTATTTAACACTGAGAAGCACTCGTCCAACATTTCGCCCAGTTAAACAGGTCAATAGTGCAGGCAGTGTCCCCAGTGACCTTCTGCTATACTGTGGAAGGATATCTTCTCCCTCTTCCCCCGGCCGAAGACTGAAGCCCTCGTCGTCCACATCCGGGGAAGTCTGAAACAGGGAGGGAGGGGGGGGGGGGGGGGGGGGGGAGGGAGGGAGGGAGGGAGGTGGGCACACACACAGAAGGACCCATTCTCATTGGTCATGTCATGTGCACAACCAAACACTTATTTTCCTCGTGCCAACACTCTGCGCCGCCGTTCGACTCCCTCTGACTCACACGGGACAAACTGTCCCTCTCCCAAGACTCGTTACATAACCATCCTTCCCTCAGCACAGCCAGGGAAGACCTGATGAAATGTGTTGCAGGCTAAAGGACCTACAGGACCAGGCTACAGTAGATGAGGTCTCCAGAAACAGCGCCGGACAGCCCTGATCTAGGAGCATGCAGAAAGTGATGGTAGACTAGGTGAGACACTTACATAACGGCCCCAATCAATCTCGCCATTGTAGCCGTTAGCAGCCCCATTGGTCTTCTTCTGGGATGAATGAAATAACATAAAAAAGCAACTATAGGGTTATAATAGCAATATAAATGTATATCCCACAAATATTAGACATTATGATGCAGAAATGGATATACTGTATATAGTCTGGGACATTTTGGTCAGGGTATTTTTTGTAAACTAAATGACAGGAAAGGATTATCCAACATAAGAAAAGATGGTAACTATAGTAACATATTTATACATGACATTAAGTATTTATTGTTGGACTTACAGCTCCCTCTCTGCCAGGTGAACTGCTGTGTAAGGAGACAGAGCACAGATCAGTATAACACCAACATCTTGGAACAAGATCAACTGTTAGGCCAACAGCCTAAAACTGGTCAAATCAAATCAAAATGTATTTGTACAGCCCTTTTTACAAGCAATGTCACAGAGGGCTTCACATACACCCATAGAACTTCCCTAAAACTGATCTTTGGTGTCACTGAGTTTTAGGGACAGTCTTTTCGAAACATGCTTTTTGGAGGTTAAATAATGCAGCGTTTCGATAGTCGCTGGAGTCTCTAACTGCATTCATGAGGAGCGCACGAGCACACTCACGTGGGGTCGCTGTCCTTCTCCTTCCTCCGTAACCCAAAGGCCTTCCTCGTCCGTTTTTTCAGTCCTAACGAGGAATCGCACAGAGCAGGAGAGACGCTGAGTTAGAGAGAGGGACCGACCTATCACAAACAGGGGGGTTAACTGTAACACTTGGACAACATGAGGTTCTATCGTCAAGTAGGACGATGGAAGGATTCGGAGAGATTGAAGGAAGAGAGGAACAAACGAGAGCGTGTGGAAAACGTTTCTTTTGAACCAAGGTACAGATTGAAATTGCACATACAAGTATAGAGTGAAGCCTGTATGTGCCATGCCCATGTACAGATAGAGTCTGAGAACCCACCCAGGCCCACAACAAACATAATCGCCATCATCTTTTAGCAATATTAGCCAAATAAACACTGCATAGCCCACCATCCATATACAAGGATAAAGAAATGAACTGGAAAGAAGGGATCCACGAAAACACCTTGCGGAGACTGGAGGGGGATGCTTCTGCAGGAACCCTGGGCCAAAACGGATGCCAAAGCCCTCAGGGGCTGTGAGCTGGCACCGTACCACGCTGTAATCAGGGCAACGGGAAAAAACCAACACCCAGAGTGGCACAGTTTACTGAGTGTGCACAGCTTAGACCCTCTCCAGGCCCTGAATGCCTGCTGCCATCTTGGTGAGTCCCACAAAAGGTGGACCGGGTACTGGATTAACCATTACCCTCCCGAAGAAGGGAGAGGTAATGTGAGGTCTTTCTCACACTGTTGTGGAATCTCCAAAATGTTGTCTGCGCCTTCCCCGGGGAGCAGAACTGGGGATCCGCGATGCAGACGATCTCCCAGCTTAATGAGAGCTTGTGAGATATTGGCTAGCGCTGCAAGAGGTAGAGGGGATTCTGGGATGTGTCCCTCTCCCCCTAAAGACTACATGCACGCCACTGTCTCCTATATCTGACCATTTACCAGATACTACAATATAGAGAAAAGAAGTCAGACAAACAGACAGAGAGTCCTGCAATCCTGGAAATAAAACCACTCAAAACAACACATGTACCCATAATGCAGTGTAACTAGAAGCTTACACTGTCACTCCAGTAGGTCCAGAAATGTTTTTTTTTACCTCAGCTGTCCACCTGAAAAACCTTCAAATGTTGAGCCCACCCTCTAACCTTCCACCCCTCCCCACCTCCCAGCCATGACTCAGGATAACACCTACAGACTCTCACACAACCTTGCACCTTGCATTTCAATGAACTACACTATTTGCACATTCAATTCAATTCCAATTCGCAATTGCAATTCCATTTGCATGCTATTTGCATTTCTGTGGCTCTACACTCGTACTGTGCACTGTGACGACAACGTTGAATCTAATCAAATCTTTCCAAAATGTCAAGGACTCCCTGCACATAAGAGTACGACATCCACGTTGCACTGCAACAAGGTTGTTTCTGTAACCCAATTATCAAGTTTGACTGAACCAAACCCTGAGGCTCTAATTAAACACTGATTGTTGTAATTAATCCTGTTAACTTTAAGTTCTCCGTCATGGAGGGTAGGCTCCTAGTAGTAGAGTGATCAATACCAGTGATGTCACGGTAATGTCCTAACCTAGCATGACAACCATGAAACACTGTCTGCCTTTAATTAAGGTATCTCATACAGAACATGGATTGTAATAACAGTTTGACTGTAGACACCCTGCTTTTATGATCAAAAATCCATTATGAGGCAAAAAATGTACACAGTACTGTTTGTTAAAGAGGAATGTTCTAACAGCTAGCTGGAACACAGCAGAGCTCTCCGTGATGTGAAGTGGACTCGAGCTGATGTTCAAGCTGTTGTTTTGCACACAATCTGTCAGAAAGGATTGGTCACAAACCCATAAACAAGCCAATTATTGACAACTGCTTCGCATTATAGTAATCATACACCATGAAGGCCTTGCTCACTGGGAGAATTAATACAATGCATAGAGTCATGTAAAAACCTTTAAAATCATGTGTGAGGTTTGTTGATCAGGTGTGACAGTGGTCCGTGAGCAGGTTCTGTTTTGGACCTTATAGTCAAGTGGTAACCGACCTGGTGAGGCCCAGATACCATCGCAGACCCTGTCGACTTCACCCACACATGTTTAACAGTGAACCACAGCCGTGTGTAACCTTGACACCAGATTTATAGAAACACACACACTTAGGCACACACACACACACACACGGCCACCCCAGGATGTCGTCCTCATGGTGCCGCACCACAGAGAGCTTCAATCAGCTACTCACTTATCAATCCACTCACACACACTCACACACACACCGCCCCATCACGCACACATATACATACACGAAAGCCGCGTCATGCTGGAGAGGGGAAAACATCCGCCGTGCATGAGCCATTATCACAGAGCCCCAGCAGAGCCTCATACAGCACAGCAGAAGGAGCGAAGAGGAGGAAGGTGGAGGAGCAGATTACCTTCCATCATGACTGCAGCTTTTCATTCCTCTGCCCCCCCCCCCCCCCCCACGGATGGTGGGAGAGCGGATTCGGAGGAGTCTGACTGGTTAGAGGATGCCGGGGTAGGGCATAGCTCGTTTAAAGAGGTTCCCCCAGCGAAGCGGAAACGTCGGCTCCCTCCAGCCCTAGAGCCCAGCTTCCAGACACCAGCGCAGGGCGGGAGGGGGGGTGGAGGCAGGCAGGCAGGACGCGGCTGGGACACGGGGCCCAGGGAGGCTGCAGCGGATCGGGGGAAGGGCCTTGTGCGCGTTAGGCCCCGGACGCCCGAGCAGCATCGACACACGCCATCTCTGAGAGGGGGATGCTGAGGAAAAGGCAGAGGAGAAAACGACTGCGCGAGGGAGAGAAAGAGAGGTCGACCGCGAGAGAGAGAGAGAGAGAGAGAGAAGAGAGAGGAGGGAGGGATGGAGGAAGTGGGAGGCTTGCTGATGTCACAGCTGCACTAAGCCAATCCCTGCAGTCATCTGCTCTGTCACATGGCCTCTGCCTCTTCATGTCTTAGCCCTTAGCTTCTCTGTAACAGGAGCACATTCAATCCAAATACATTAGCATTGCAAGCTTTTTCCTATTTTGCCTATAAATATTACAACTATTAGTATTTCATAATATGTGGATATGTTGCATGAATGTCAACATCAAGAAGGAAGGGGTTATGTGTTTTGAGTTCTGTGTGTAGTATAAAATAACATCTTTGTCGGTTATTCTGTTTTCTTTGTGTGTTCTATGGTGTGTTTGTTAATCGATCCATATGTGGATGACTGTCACTCTGACATTCCTTCGGACAACTGTGCACACAAACACACACTCAGAGGAAGAAGGACATTCCTCTATCATCTCCCTTGTCTCTCACACCCTCTCTCCTTGTGTGGTTGGGGATTTTATTCTTTCATGACGCATGATTACAACAGGAACAATTTAATGGGAGAAAGATGATTTTAGGTGCCCAGCGTGTGCTTTCCACAACCAGTCACTCGGGTGACTGTCATGATCATCACATGTTGTCCACTTCTCACTGTGAACGTTAATAGGATTATGGTGCTGAACTTGGCGTGGGACACCAGAACTGCTGTTATATTCTTGTACACCTGATTACGCAAGGGCAGATGCCCTCAAGACAGATCTGCTGGGATTAGGAGTCCTGCTACAGCCCAATCTGGGCTGTGGAGGAGGATGAACTGAGGTCAATAGCTGGGCATCTGTCTTGTTTAAGCCATAGCCTATAGCTAACTTTGGAATAATATGTTGGTGTAGTTTGAGTCACACACATTTTGCTAACAGGCACCAACGGATAAAAATCCCCAGCAACGCACTTACTGATAGGAACTCCTGAATGTTTTTTTACTGCTCGAACATAGCTCTCCGAAATACTACGAGGGATTTCTTTAGTCATTCTTACCGGGTTGTGTGCTGTTTGGCGAACTGAGTCCTGTTCTCTGCAGGGCCCAAATACATATTTAAATGAATGAATAAATAAATGTTTGATGCTTTGTTTAAATTGCGCAACACCATGTGATCTAAAAATGGCACCCCTGTGTTGTAAGTGTTAATTATAATGTGTGTGTATAGGCTACCTCTATTTTAATCGGGCAAGCTAGCAAAATGTGTGCAGTTTTACTTTGTTGCATGTTGCTATTGATCGCTGGATGACGCTAGTCGGTTTGCGATAATCAAGTGTGGTCTCGTCACATAGCAGACCTCATAATTGATCGGTAGCCTGTGTCAATCAATACGTGTGGGCGACGTAGCCTAGTCATTGGTTGAACTAAATAAAGTAACTTGTGAAAATTAACATTGTAAAATATTTGTATATAATCTGGCACTAGTTTATTCTGAAGCTAATTTAACTTTATTCTCAAGCTATTTTTACTTTACGCTGTATGTGTGTTTCATTATTATTTTTTAAATTATTATTATTTAATAAGATTTTTTCAGCAGTAACGTTCGTAAGTCACGAAGTATTTCACAAACACTGCATGCGGAATTAATAATAATACATCCTTCCTTATGTCTTGCATTGTACACACGATGGCACTAGAGATCTTAATTCTCACATCTCTCTGTTGCTCTATGAAATTATAGCCATAGTACAGTAACAGCCTCAGTTTTTTCTATGATAACAAACACGTCGGAAGGCATGATACTGTATCTTACATTGACTGTTTTCACAAGAGAGTATTCAGCCATATTTAACAATAGAAAACTGAAACCAGGGACCCAGACCTCATCAGGACTTTTGTGTTTGGCTGCTCTACATCACAGAGAAACCAGGCAGTTATAACTATAAAACGTTTCTAAAAATAATTAGTGACAGAGAGTGGTCGGAAAAAAGGGTCGCCAGACAGCTAATGAGTGTAACATGGCGGAGAGGGGAGACAGGGCATGGCATCCAAGGTGGCACGCCGATCCGCACGTAGGCCTGCCAGCCTGCCTCTCTGACACACACAACCCCACAGACAAAGGCTCGTAGAGGGTACAAAAACGACGACAAACAAGCATGCATCAGCATGCACACACACACACGTACAACACACACACACTACAAACAGCGCACGCGCACAAACTGGAAACCCCCTACACACACACAAGGCACACCCAACTACCACGCACACATCCGCAACTACACACACATACACACACAAATTCCACACAGTTATCTGACCCCAATCAGTTTGAGTTTGGGCAGACCCGTCACAACAGCTCATCTAATCTCCCTCCCTGATCAGCTCCAGGGAGCGACGTGCAGCCAGGACCATGCCCGGGCCCTGGAGCCTACGTGAAGCTGCTCCTCTCTGGGCAAGGCAGAGGCCCGAAGGAGGTCTTGTACCAGGGAGGACCGGACAATTCAGCTGCCAGGGAGGAAGCCAGATAAACGCTTGCTAAGTGTGCCTCCTGTAAACCACCCTACGGGAATCCACAACAACACAACAATGGAATTCTAAGTAACGATAGGAAAGGCACATTGATGATCTGGTTACAGTCTAGGGGCCTATTCAATTACTGTAAGCTGATTGGATCACATGGTCAGGCTCAGCTAAAAAGAATAATAACAAACGGTGGATGTTGTGAAGAATGAAATACTTCACTGGGATTATACAGTGGTATATTATAAAGCACAAGTGTTATTTTGAGAGATTCTCAGAAGGTTTTCTGGGAGGGCCCATGCAGGCATGAATGAATCACCTTCGAGATCAAAATGTTTGATGGTATCTCAGAAGTTTCTGTTAAACTGCTACCCTGGTTAAACTCTTGATTGTCGTCTGTTTTCTTAAGCATCTCGAATGTTTATATTTCCTCTGCCTTACTCACCACCCCTAGCCTGAAAAACCAGCACACACGCACTAACCCACACATAAAGACACTACAAGTTTTTCTGTCACACCCCTCTGTCTCTGGCTGAGTCCTCAGTGAGGCGAGGACAACCATTGTAATCTAGCCATTATACTCCTCCATTATATCCATCCAGGGTTATCATAGACTGGGATTTAGCACTACTACTGTACATTTCAAGACATGCATTTAAGAAGTCTGACAGTTCTTTTTGGCCTTGGTGACAGGCGACTGCCTACATCTCTAAATGTCACAACCATTTCCACTCAACCAGTATGTCAGCCATGGTTTCACGTTTGTGTGCATCAGTGTGTTTGCATGTGTGTTTGTGTGTTTGTGTGTGTGTGTGTGTGTGTGTGAATGCATTCAATCCTAGGGCTGATGTTCTTTATCATGTCCTCACTGACCGAGAATGACAGGATGCGCCTCTGCCCTCCTGTGAGTGTGTGTTTGTGTGTGTGTGAGTGTGTGTGTGAGAGTGTGTGTGAGTGTGTGTGTGAGTGTGTGTGTGAGAGTGTGTGTGCTCTATCCCCATGGGGATGTTCTCTTGCATGTCCTCAAGTTCCCTTTGTGACCAAAGGCCGGCAGGGTAGCACCCTCAGGATAGTCCACAAATGCCAACCTGCTACCAATCTCTCTCTCTCTCTCTCTCTCTCTCTCTCTCTCTCTCTCTCTCTCTCTCTCTCTCTCTCTCTCTCTCTCTCTCTCTCTCTCTCTCTCTCTCTCTCTCTCTCTCTCTCTCTCTCTCTCTCTCTCTCTCTCTCTCTCTCTCTCTCTCTCTCTCTCTCTCTCTCTCTCTCTCTCTCTCTCTCTCTCTCTCTCTCTCTCTCTCTCTCTCTCTCTCTCTCTCTCTCTCTCTCTCTCTCTCTCTCTCTCTCTCTCTCTCTCTCTCTCTCTCTCTCTCTCTCTCTCTCTCTCTCTCTCTCTCTCTCTCTCTCTCTCTCTCTCTCTCTCTCTCTCTCTCTCTCTCTCTCTCTATATATATATATATATCTATATCTCTCTCTCTCTCTCTCTCTCTCTCTCTCTCTCTCTCTCTCTCTCTCTCTCTCTCTCTCTCTCTCTCTCTCTCTCTCTCTCTCTCTCTCTTTCTCTCCCTCTCTCTCTCTCTCTCTCTCTCTCTCTCTCTCTCTCTCTCTCTCTCTCTCTCTCTCCTCTCTCTCTCTCTCTCTCTCTCTCTCTCTCTCTCTATATATATATATATCTATATCTCTCTCTCTCTCTCTCTCTCTCTATGTCTCTCTCTCCCTCCCTCTCTCTCTGTACTTCTCTCTCTCTCCCCAGCCTCATGCAGTCAGCTGCTCAGTGCACATTACCATTTATCAATGGTTCCATCCTGTAGACACAGCAGTGCATGTTGTTATACAGAACATGCCACAATGTGCAGCTACACTAGTACCTGAAATCTCTGCAGTATGAATAAAATACCACCGATAAGATACAGACAGTTTCTTGATGTACAATAATATTGCCGACTTGTGGGATTGGAGGCTCCAGGCTTCAGATGTGAAGACCAGACTAAGACTGTTCTCCTCCTCAAATTTTCTGTGGCACGGTCCAAGAACCTGTCCTCTTTACCTGTCCTGTTTACCTGTCCTGTTTACCTGTCCTGTTTACCTGTCCTGTTTACCTGTCCTGTTTGCCTGTCCTGTTTACCTGTCCTGTTTACCTGTCCTGTTTACCTGTCCTGTTTACCTGTCCTGTTTGCCTGTCCTGTTTACCTGTCCTGTTTACCTGTCCTGTTTGCCTGTCCTGTTTGCCTGTCCTGTTTACCTGTCCTGTTTACCTGTCCTGTTTGCCTGTCCTGTTTACCTGTCCTGTTTACCTGTCCTGTTTACCTGTCCTGTTTACCTGTCCTGTTTGCCTGTCCTGTTTGCCAGTCCTGTTTGCCTGTCCTGTTTACCTGTCCTGTTTACCTGTCCTGTTTGCCTGTCCTGTTTACCTGTCCTGTTTACCTGTCCTGTTTACCTGTCCTGTTTGCCTGTCCTGTTTGCCTGTCCTGTTTACCTGTCCTGTTTACCTGTCCTGTTTGCCTGTCCTGTTTGCCTGTCCTGTTTGCCTGTCCTGATAACCTGTCCCGTTTGGAGATGTTCTCTTGCTGCGGATTATGTGTGATGTGACATTCATTCCAAACATTCTTTTAGATTATTTGTGACTTTTAGGAATGTTGAACCGGTCCTTTCATAATTTGTACTTACAAACGCTTACTCTTAAAAACACACATGCACAGAAACACAGTTACATACTTGTTCATTTATCATTTATCATAACATTTTTTAACACAACCCCAATTTCAGCATTGGCACATACGGTAAACTTTGTTACAAGTTTTGTAAAATGCTCCTTGTTGGAAAGTTGGGATGAGAAAATGTTTCTTCTACAATAATTTATCTAGTTGTTTTAGTCGTTTTTTGCATACTTAAAAAATCATTTAAAATTGAGGTCACCCGAACCCTGATCTAATACAACTGCGACAAGGCTGCATCTGGAGATGTAAAGACAATTCTTAGCTCGCCTCTGCAGCCTACAGCCTTATGTGGCTGTAGGTTGTCAGCCGTAGCTGCTGGCCTTCATATTCCCCCTGGGAAGCCAACTGGCTGGTGGACGTCAGTCTCCACTGTCAGCCAGACTGTAAACAAGCAACAGCTGGCCAGGAGAGCTCCAGGAAGACAGTTATTTTCATAATGTGGATAGAGAGAGAACAGGTTTGTTTAACTGGAAGTGGTTCTCTTCCCTTCCTCGGCCCCACGGGCCCCTGGACAGCCTGCCTGGAGGAGGAGTGGGGAGGAGGAGTGTGTCCAGGTGGGTCCACATGTGGAAGAGTGTGGAGGGGGTGGGTACACATGCTCCATCCATGGAAGCTGTTGCTGCTGCTGGGTTAAAGTCGGACAGGACTGGACCCCCTTCCTGGACCCCCTCCCCTCCTACGCCTCACCGCCCGCTTTACCTTCCTGGCCCATTGACGTCAGATGCCCACAGACCACAGGACCACAAGTCAAGTTCCAAACAAACTATCTATCCATCGCCAAGGCAACGCGGCCCTCACTGACCACGACGGAAAACGCTGGCCTTGTGCAAGCGTGTTTACAGTAATCAGTCACCACGTTTTCCCTGAATTTGGGGAAATACGATACAGGGCGAGGTTTCAGTTGCAGTAATATGTTATTAGTGTAACTCGTTCTTTAAGTGGGGCTAGATGATTGTAACAGAGACGGTAAGGCTGTGTGCCTGGATGGACAACAAAACACATCTAGTATTGCTTGTCCTTCTGTGTCATTCCCACAGGTCCTGCACAGTTCTAGTTTCAGAGAGCTGCTGTGTTTATAAACTGCACAGACCCTCATGTTGATTTCTATCTGAGCTGATATCTTGGGCGTAGCTAGCCTGGGCCATGGGAGGGTGAGCAGGGCAATTTTTCCACTTCCTGTTGACATTCCTCCACCCGTGTCTATTGTGTGCCTTGTGATCTTGAATCTTCTGCACTGGATCTCTTGTGTCCCATGTGTCCCTGTATCTCTTGTGCCGCCTGTGCCTCATATCCCAGTGTCCCTGTACTGCCTGTGCCTCATAGCTCAGTGTCCCTGTGCCAGCTGTGCCTCATATCCCAGTGTCCCTGTGCTGCCTGTGCCTCATAGCTCAGTGTCCCTGTGCCAGCTGTGCCTCATATCCCAGTGTCCCTGTGCCGCCTGTGCCTCATATCCCAGTGTCCCTGTGCCGCCTGTGCCTCATATCCCAGTGTCCCTGTGCTGCCTGTGCCTCATATCCCAGTCTCCCTGTGTCCCTGTGTTGGCCATGTCACCTGTGTCCCCGTACCTCCCTTGTCTTGGTCTTGTGTCCACGAGTCCCTGCGTCTATCACCTCTATACACAGCAGCACACAACTTCTGCAGTCAAAAACTTGGATATAGGAAAAGACTCACAAAAAAGTAATTCATGCTGATTTTAATGATCTTATTGGAATGGAGTAGACAATATTTTACCATACATTGTGTGAGAAAGTATAAAGAACCCATTTGAAATAAATGTCATTATTCCAACTACAGTGACCCGTCACCGTACTTAGTAGGAAACAATCCAGCCTTTGGACTCATTACGAAGGATCATAGTTACTATCACCCATCACCTCAATACAAGGGTGTTTGAGAACAATACAAACATATTTTTGGGATTCACAGATATGAATAAATTGCAGTGGATTTCAAATATTGTTTGTCCTCTCAAAAAACAACACATGAAAAAAAAAAAAAAGTTATTGTGTTTGTGTCGACAGTCCTCGTCCACATTGTGCTTCAGAACGGTGTGTGCAGATCTGAGCACTTTACTCAGGAAATAAAACAGGATATTGCTTCATAGACTCATAGAACACCACGACAGATGTGTATAAATGTGTATATTAATAATAGCAACTGGATTGTGAATACATTTCTATTTACAGGTACAATGGAATGGTAATAAATAAACAGTTCAAGGTGAACGCAAGGTATGGATGCAACACACACATAGGGTTGGAATGTTCACATCCCTAAACAAGAGGTTAAAAGGAATGGCAGCATACTTTGCAGTACCTTTAAATTGAGCAAAAAAGAAAAAAGGATGACACTTGTTTTTATCCTTAACTTTAAATTACGTTCATTGTTGTTGTTAGAAATGTTCTGCCAGATCAGGAGAGTTGTGCAGATACAGATCTGTCTTGAACCACATCAAAATGATGTCAGGCTGTGTTGATGGAGGTTATTCTTCCTAATGCAGGAGGATACGTGTATGGCGGGGAAAATAGCGGCCGCGAGGATTTCACTTCCTAGGTTTGAAAGTAAAAAAACGTAAACATCTTTTTAGCTGAATTGGCCAAATAATGTTTTCAATGAATGGGTCTAATAAGGGATTACATTTTTGGGTGCAGGAGTTAATAAAAGGTTCTCTACATCTCTCCTTAGTGGCAGTTTGTCTGTTAAAGTGCTTCTCTCTGAATATCTTTGGAACTGGTTGATTTTACTTATTTCCCCTAGGAAATAAACGGGAGTTTGTGTCAATACAAACTATTGATGGGTTTTGTAAGTGCTTTTGATGTTTTAGGGAGCTTGTGTTCACTGGTATTGACACTGACTTGTGCAATTTATTAGAGCGTACAAATAACTTTGACCTTTAATTGGGATTAAAGAAAAGAAAATGGATACACTTCCTTTTTCGATCCGTCAAAAAGTGCAAATTATGCTTGGAAGTCACATGATTAAAAAGTGATATCCCAAAATCCTTTTGATAATATTGCCTTCATTGGGAAGACTCACTGCACATTTTTCTGACTTGTGAGACACACCTCCATATTCTTGTGTAGAAAACAAACATTTCACATCTTTGTTCCATAAATTATAAAAAAACATTACACACTAAAGACATGGTTGGTAAAAAAAAAGTACACACTGTCTCCAGACAAGTGTTACAAAAACAAGTAAACCTTCTTCAAAAGAAATGAAGAAACCCAACAACAGCAACAACAAAAAAGTGAAAGTGCACGTGTCTCCTGTCTGTCTGGACATAGTTATCTTTCTCTACTGTTCTACAGTATTAGTCCAAATAAAGGAGATAGCCCCATGTGGCTAGAAAGCCTTGGCACTGCCTTCTACTCTTCTCCATTGGTTCCTTCATGTCTGGACGTCCTTCCAACACCGTTATTCTCCCAGGGGAGCTCTGAGACAAAGCGCTACAGGGTTTCCCCCTTTCTTCTCCAGGGTGAGGCCCCCCAGAGTCAGTTAGGCCCTCTTGGGCAGCTCCAGAGAGCCAGGTTTGCAGGATTCCTCCACTGCAATTAAAAAGAGCCGCTGTGGAACAGCCAATGCTGTGGCCGCCCGTGTGAGGTCAGAGGTCAGGACGGCGGGCTGGTGTCGGCGGGGTCGGGGGAGGAGGGACCAGGGAGAGTCTGCGTCTGTCCGCACGGCCCCCCCTCGTCCTCCAGCGTCAGTTCAAACTGGAACTTGGTCCCCTGCTCGCCGCCGCCCTCCCCCTCCCCGTCCCCCTCGGCGTCCCCACTGTAGAAGGGCGGCGAGGGGCTCTGGGGGATGGTGCTCTGGTACCAGTTGCGGTTGTCCTCCAGGGTGTCCAGGATGTCCTGGGCGTCGGGGTGGACCAGGTCGGCCCAGGTCTCCCACAGGGGGTGGACGATGTAGTCGATGAAGCCCACCTAGGGAGGAGAGGGGGAGACCGTGAGGTTACAGAAGCACCTCAGGAAACACACGACTCTGCCTGTCACGGGACTACGAGGCAGCGTCGACGAGGAGTCCAGAACACGTCCACTCTTTTTCATAACAACGGCTCCAACGTCATGACGGATAGAAGCAAACGGACGAAACAACGTTCTTGTGTGAGGTGTGTGTGTGTCCCACCTGGCTTTTCTCCACCGACGCGGTGTGTTTGTCACACATGGGGCTGATCTCCATGCCTCGCTCCCTCTCCCGGTCGCCCTGGTGGAAGAACTCGTCCATGATGCGGTCGGTCCACTGGCGGTACAGATCCAGGGACTTGGTGGGGTTGCTCAGGTCCGCACAGTGAACCATGTTCCTCAGCACCTGGAAGGGGGTCAGAGAACCAGGGTGAGTCCCTTATGCGGTAGTGTGTGTGTGTGTGTTGTGTGTGACTATCCTTGTGTGTGTATATAATTGCGTGCGACAGTATGTCTGTATACGTGTGTGTCTGTTGTGTGTGACTTGATTGTGTCTGTACCTGAATCCTGTCGGTGTAGTTGTCCAGGAGCAGCACTCCTGAGCTGGTCACCTTCTTGGTCTCAACCATGGTCTTGAGGTCAGCCAGCAGGCTCATGTGTTTAGACATGTCTGTAGCTAGAACCTGGAGGGACAGCAACAGAGACACTCTCACTTAGAATCAACACATACGAAAGGTAGAAAGAGACAGAGACGGAGAGAGTGGGAGAGGGAGGAAGAAGGTAAAGGAGAGTGTATGGAGTAGGAGGATGAGGTGAGAGAGGGAGAGAAGGGGTGAGACTAGAGTGTGTGTGTGTGTGTGTGTATGTGTGTGTGCGTGCGGTGTCCTCTCACCATGTCGATCACCATCCTCCTGAGGGACTGCCTCTGCTTCTTGTTGAGGTTCTGGAAGATGTCACAGTTGTCCTCCTGGAGTAGTTTGAAGCCCACCGCAAGGTGGTGGTTCTCCAGAACCGACTCATCGTTGTACATCAGAGCCAGCTCTGAGTCTGTGACAGAGAGGGAGAGCAGACCAACAGAGATGCAGAGAGATGGGGTAAGACACAGCAAGCAAATACAGCATTTTTTTACTGATAAGTCATGGCACAGACCATGAATCAATACCTACGGATGAGTCAGGGTGTGACATGGTTTGTACTCACTTGTGTTGATGAGGAACTGGTTGGAGACACCCGGATGGTCCACGTCATGGATGGCCGCCGCAAAGATGGCCGCCAGGATCTCCAAATCGGTGAAGACGGCCTGTGATTGGACAAGGGGCAGCGTGGGAAGAGGAAACCTTGTTGAGTTTCACACAGTGTAAAAGAAACAAAATCGTAGGACGCTAATCCCTTCCTCTACCAACGTCAATTTGTTTCGCCGCTACAACAGCGACTAAAAGACATGCGGTATGGAGTGGAGTCGGGCCTGATCAGAGGACAGGTGAGAAGGCGAGGAGAGAGCAGGGGGAGGGGAGAGGCAGGCCGGTTCGAGGAGAGGAGAAAGGAGGAGAGGAGGGGAAGAGAAGGGAGCAGAGCAGAGAGTCTTACGTCCAGGGCAGGGGTGGACAGCAGGATGTGTGTGGACTGGGCCACGTCGGCCGCGTGCAGGCTGTTGTGGTAGGCCACGTCCGAGTGGTAGTGGGCCTCCAGGGTCAACATGAACGTCACAAACGTGTCCGTCGGGATCTTGAACGTCTTCATCAGGTCTCGCTCCTGCACGCCAAAAAAAACACACTTAGCTCACTGCAGTTGGGTTTTACTTCAGCCTACCATGTACTGCAGTAGTGTTTTGTAGCCTAGCACTCGGGTGGTTGGGGAAATTCACTTCGAATGAACTGAATTTGTTTGGGCAAATACTACTGGAATGATGCAGTGACAGATTCGGCAGTTGAAGGAGCTCGAGTTCAGAAGATGAGTGACTCACTGGCTCAATATACTGTGGTGGTTCTCTGTCTAGTCATTCATTTAGAAGATGTTCTGAGAACAGCATAACAGGACGTGAAGCAAATTGATTCAGTAGAACAGAGACACACACACACACAGACCTTGGACTAGTGAGTCACTCCTTCCTTAATCCTTTGACGTATAATACTAAAGTGTGTGTGTCTGCGTGTGTGTCTGCCTGTGTGTGTGTCTGTGTGTGTGTGTCTAGGAGGAGGCTGACCTGGAAGATGGTGTACATGATGCAGGTGAGGGGGCGGTTGTGGGAATGTTCTGCCACCCTGAAGATGTTCAGACCCCAGGTGTTGATGTCCTCCAGGTCCTGATGTGGATGAGAGACAGAGGGGGGGGAGGGGTGAGTCGAGACTACAACCACGGGAGGGAGGGGATGATGACACTCTGGATGCCGCACGCTCGCGTGTCTCCACGCTCTGCCGCACCTTCGACAGCAGGTCCTCCTGGTCCGTCTTCACCCCAAAGCGGCTGAGCGCAGAGTCCCCGGGGGCGTGGCTGACCTTCCTCACCCCGCTGATCTGGGTCATCATCCCCGTCTGCTGGCTCGCCTGCCTCCTCTTCCTCTCCCGGCCCTTCTGCACGGGGCACGGCAGCTCCATCTCGTTCTGCTTGTCTGGGGGACGGAGAGAGAGCGAGAGAGACAGAGAGAGGGAGAGGGGTGGAGAGAGAGAGAGAGAGAGAGAGAGAGAGAGAGAGAGAGAGAGAGAGAGAGAGAGAGAGAAACAGCAGAAGGGGTTATATTGCTGCTTTGTTCATGACCAAACTTGACCTCTGACATGTGAGACCACAGACAAAGTTATTGAATGATCCCAGTAGTCGTTCTCATTCGGTCTCATTCCATTTGCATCTGTCAGATCTCTGTGCTCTCTTTCCTTCCATCTCCTTTCCTTCTCCTTTCCCCAGCGCCTCATCATCACTTTTTTTATTTACGTGCCACGCAAAAATACCCAGACACCCCCAGTTTTTTTTAAACTGCTAAATGAAACTGTTTTTAAATTGTGAGCACGGAAAGCTTTTACAATCCCTTTCACAAACACCTTCACGAGTCCACCAATTCTGGGAAGAGAGGTCGAGAGGTATAACGCAGTGACGTAAACAATAACAGTACGGAGAAAAAGAAATGGGCCTTCTCATGTTCAGAGGTCCTGTTTGCTTAGATGCTGGTGCCATGCTGGGACCGTGCTGGTGGTTTGCCCTCTGGCGCAGGTGATGTCCCCTTTGTTGTGCTCCTTCTGTGTGTGTGTGTGTGTGTGTGTGTGTGGGCCCATGCCATATCTCATAGGACCTCCCCCTTACTCCACTGCCATGCACAAGGAACAGATCTGTTTCTGAGAGACGCCAGCAGCTTCAAGGGCATCGAGACATTTCTGCTTCAGAGGTTCGTCGTCTGTCTTTTCTCGACGCGCGCGGATGGGTTTTCTACGCACGCGCACTCGTTTTAGTCAAGAAAAAGCGGTTCCATGCTGCTCGTTCTAGTCCTAGCCCCAGTCCACATGCTGACTAACTGACTGTGAGTCATGGACTATGCTCTGGAGCTGTCAAAGGCAGGGAGACACTGCAGCCACACTACTGAATAATACAGAGGCTTGCCCCAAACCACACACACACACACACACACAGTCCTCTCCCTCTCCAGACTGAAGTCATCCCCCCCCCCACCCCACCCCCGCCGCAGTGAGAGCGAGGGAAACACTCCTGCAGACCAGATCTGACTGGTTTGAAAGCAGTGGTGCAGACCAGCGACTTGCCCCTCCAGTACGCTGAATGAGCTCATGGTAACCCTGAAGAGTCCGGCACACATGCTGACCTTCCTGCCCTCAGGTCTAATACCAATAGAACAGCAAGAATTTGACCTTTTGAATCATTTGGATTTACCTCATGAATACCCGTCACGTGAAAAGAAGGAACTGTCTATCAGTGTGTGGTTTGTGTGAGCGCATGTCACTTGGACATGACTGAGACGCTTACCTAGGAAGGTGTTGGAGATGAACTCTGACACCTGGTTGCCAGAGCGACTCATTTCCGACAGGTGGGTCAGCTCTCGGTTCAACATCCTCTTGAACTGGAGAAAAACAGATCAGATCACGTTAGGTTAAATGTATAAACAAACAACGTTGGAAAAAACATAACCATTTTGAGGGAATTTCCATCAGAGTCATTGTCCACTGGGAGAAGTCAAATTGCTGTAGACCATACAAGGAAATTGTAAATCGTCCCAGACCAGCCTATATTTGTTATGAGTTCCAGATTAAGTTTGACACAAAAACAAGCAGACCCCCCCCCCCCCCCCACACACACACACACGCCTTCGTTCAGGACACACACCTTGATGTAGCCCCAGGAGACAGAGAGCAGGTAGTTGGCCTCGGGCATGGTGCTGAGCTAGCCCTGGTTCTCCCCAGCAGAAGCCCCGTCTGTGCTTCTCTCTGGGGGGACCCCGCACCACGTCTACCACCACCACCACCAGCAGCAGCCCTCTCTCACACGATGAAAGCCCCACCGACAGAGCCCCTAGACAGGGGTAGAGTCAGCCCCCTGTGGCCCCTGCTGAACGCTCCACAACCCAATCCTCCGTGACTGATACGAGTCTGTGCACAGGTGGCCCGCGACACTCGCTATCTCCTTTGACCGTGGAATCCCCTCTGGACCGAAGCGGGGAAGAGAGGTAATCCCCCCTTCCACTTTCGCTGGTCTCTCTCTGTGTCCACGCCAAATAAGATCGTGATGAAGAGGAGGAGGGCTCCAGCCTCAAGTCTCCTGGGGCTGGCTGAGACAACCCTCTGCTTCTCTCGCTGCTCCTGCTTTATTCTCCTGCAAGTGTTTCCCCCCTTCTGCTCAGCACAGCTGGATACCTCTTCCCGCTCTCTCTCTCTCTCTCTCTCTCTCTCTCTCTCTCTCTCTCTCTCTCTCTCTCTCTCTCTCTCTCTCTCTCTCTCTCTCTCTCTCTCTCTCTCTCTCTCTCTCTCTCTCTCTCTCTCTCTCTCTCTCTCTCTCTCTCTCTCTCTCTCTCTCTCTCTCTCTCTCTCTCTCTCTCTCTCTCTCTCTCTCTCTCTCTCTCTCTCTCTCTCTCTCTCTCTCTCTCTCTCTCTCTCTCTCTCTCTCTCTCTCTCTCTCTCTCTCTCTCTCTCTCTCTCTCTCTCTCTCTCTCTCTCTCTCCATATCAATCTCCACGCATTCTGATTGGTAGTCTTCCGCAAAATCCCCTCCTCTTTCTCCCTCGCTCTCTCTCTCTTTGCAAAGATCCCTCCCTCTCACACACAAACACAACCTCTCCTTCTGTTTGATTTTCTTATCAATCTTGTCTATCAAAGGAGCACCCCCCCCCCCTAAGCCTGTGAAGCAGCCCTTGCAGATAAGGCATGTTTAATGCTCCTGCTTCCTCTAACTAGTGTGGACCGGCTTGTGCTCTGTACTGTGGTGAAAGGGAAGACGCGCGGCTGCGTCCCTCATGCGGGCGGCGACATTGCGAGCCGCCTCAGATGCTATCTGGCACCGTGAGACGAGCCGGGCGTGTTTGTCTGGTCTGCAGCAGCTGCTGCTGGCTCCGTCTCCCAGCGGAGAAGAGAGAGGGAGAGAGACAGAGAGAGAGAGAGGGTTGAAGAGAGAGGGAGAGAGACAGAGAGACAGAGAGAGAGAGAGGGTGGAAAGAGAGGGAGAGAGACAGAGAGAGAGGGAGAGAGAGAGAGAGAGAGAGAAAGAGGGTGGAAGAGAGAGGGGGAGAGACAGAGGAAGAGAGACAGAGAGAGAGGGTGGAAGAGAGAGGGAGAGAGACAGAGAGAGAAAGAAAGAGAGACAGAGAGAGAAAGAAAGAGAGACAGAGAGAGAGAGAGAGGGTGGAAGAGAAAGGGAGAGAGAGGGAGAGAGACAGAGGGTGGAAGAGAGGGGGAGGAGAATGGGAACGAGGAGAGTGCGTGGATGAAAGAGCGGAGAGCGAGAGGAGAAAAAGAGAGAGGGGTGGAAAGAGAGACAGCGAGAGTGGAAGAGAGAGGGAGAGGGAGGGGGGAACACACAAGCAGGACGTCGGTCGTCTGCAGCATGCCAGGGTGCCACCAATTACGCTACAACCTGAACGCCATGGCAACAGAGTCACCTGACCTACTGAGCCAGTCTGTGTCTCTCATCCAAACACAGCGCATCCCACCATGCACTAGAGTACAAGTGTGGACGAGCGCACAGGCACACGTGCACGCGCACAGGTTACTCTGCAGTGCATTGCTAGGCTCAGGAAGAAGGGAGCAGCTATCTGTGGTTTTGCCTCTCACTACTCAGTTCTAGCGGAGCTGCATTGATGTTTCGCAGGTCTGCCTTGTTTCTTTTCTTAGAGAACCCCTTTCAACGCCGAAATCATATGTTCCTGAGTCCAGTTGCAAATCCAATGGTAGATGGGTCACATTATTATTACCCTTATTCATTACAGATTTCTTATCCCATCGAGCAGTCTGTGGCTGAAACAGGTGCCATCTGGCAGTCAAGTTAGTCCTCCTCCACTTGACTTGAAACTCCTAAAACACAACTCAAAGCTTTGGCTGCAATAGCGCCCTACAAATCCTCTTGCCAGAGACAGTTACTTAAACTCCCGAGAAACATCATAAAACTAAGACCTGGAATCAGGCTAGCCTGATTCTATTGAAAGGGGACTTGTTATTCATCCTTGAGCAAAGAAAAAGAGCAGCATATTGTGACCACAGTGAGTCACCACACTGTGTTGTGTATGTGTGTGTGTCAGTTCTTTCCCCCAGAAGCCATGCTGATAAACCCCAGCTGCATACGTTAAAGGCCTGCTGACTGATACGTGAGTGTTGTGCAGGATACAAACTCAACACGCGCCGTCACCCAGCACATTCTGTTGTGTCAAGGATGCCAGCGTACCGTCATAACAGACAATTGCCCTTTCTTTGGCAAGACGAAAAGCTACACTTCAATGACGCAAGAAAAGACACCTAGTGGGTAGACAGAGTTCTCAGTAAGAAAGTGACTGTGCTACTGTAACTCAGCATACTTAACGCGGTTGCTGGCAAGCAAGGGAAAACTAGATGTCCAGTTCCTTTAGCAAGCTACTAGTTTGTATGCGTGTCCAAAAAAATGTAATACATTCATATTTTTGATGTTTAAAATATAAATATTATTTTTTTTGTCATAACTGGATACAAAAGTTAGTTATTTCCTCTTTGGCTTTACATAATGGCCACACAATACCAGCTTTGTCAGCTGATCCTAATCCCCAGCCACCAACATGACCTCTGCAAAATACACTGGTTATATAGTTTAATATTTACTTGATTATTGAATACATTTTGCATAGTTTTCATTACTGTTTTCACTTCATAAATGGAGAAGAATTCCAGTTTAAATGGATGATGAAAGCGTTTTGCAATTTTCTGTACTAAAACACAATATTTTAAGACGGCTCAGTAACCAAATATTTCTAGAGTTCAAGGATACGTGACTTTGTAATATTTAACAAAACGATTGGAGGAACCGTTGTCTTCAAATGTACTCTATAACTGTGCAGGATCCTACCTGTTTCCAACTCGTCCGAATCCCAAACATCTCATTCTTTTCAGGGTAACATAGTCCCATTTTTCTTCAGTCTGCAAACTTCTTGTCTGAACTTGTCTCCAGTGTGTGGAGGCTTATCTGTGAGTGTGCGAGTGCTTCCTCTGTGTGCTCACGTCTATTCTCGTGGCAGGAAACCTAAAGCGATAAACTTGACTGAAGTGACAGCCAGGCGTGCGGCATGTTGGAAGACCCAAGGCTCCTCCCCTCCGTCACAGACCACGCCTCCTTCCCCCTGCCTCGCCCCAAATCTGAACTACAGTAAACCACCATGGTCATTTACCGGTAAGGAGAGCCTCCTAGAAAGCACACCTTCCTGCTCCCTTCCCATTCGCAGCCTTACCCTAAACCCCACCTCCACACCAACACAGCTCCAGGTAAATCCCTCATTACCAAATACTAAACTGGTTAATGCTGCTGTCACGTCATTTAGAGCAAAGTGAAATGAGTATTTCGTAACCAGGCCTCATCTCTCTGCGGTTGCTGTCTCCCCTGGCCTTGTTTCCTGCTCCCACAGAGAGAGGTGGTCCTGGGGGTGGGAGGAGGTGGAGGCCCTGGTTGGTGAGTTAACCTGATGCAGCACCCACACCCTACAGCTCAGCCCCCCCCCCCCCCCCCCACGTACCCCACTCACCCGCCTCTGGCTGCCTGTTTGCCATGTAAACAGCTCGGGGTCATAGCTGGGTGGGGGGGGCAGAGGTTGGCACCAAAACACACATGTTTCCGTGAGCCAAAGTTTCAGTTTGGGTGTGTGGGGACCACATACTTCTAGAATGTTTCATGGTCAGTGTTTTCAGGTAAAAGCTTGTGATTTCTGTACAAACAGACGATGGAGCGTTAGCTCTCGCAACACTCCGCCACAATTGCTTCAAACTCTTAATAATCGTCGTCATAATATAATTTAACAGCCATTTTCCCCCTGCTAAAGCTCCTGACCTAGTCACTACATCTGTTTCAATAATTCCGTCATTTTCACAGAGACGGTGGGGCTTCAAAGAGGCCTGACCACACGTGAGTTAGAGTTTCCTACTAGACCGGCGCGCTCCTCGCACGCTAGCCCACAATGCTAGCCCACAACGCTAGCCCGCTAACTGGATTCAGATGGTGCTGTTTGTCTAAGGCCCGTGGTAACGTCAGAAAGGACCTGTGGCTAAGCTAATGATGGCTAGGCTAAGGCGGCGCATTGCTGCTCTGAGGCCATCCGGGCCTGTCCGGTGGTCCTGCAGTGTGTGTGGTCCTAGTGCAGGACACACCTGTGGTCTTGGAAAAATGAAAGTGCCCTTCATTTGCTTGTGACGGGCTTTGGTCCTTTATTATAGACAGGAGAGAGGCCTGGTGGTCTGTCCTCAACCCTGTGTGTGTGTGTGTGAGTGTGTGTGTGTGTGGGCGTTTTTACAGGTTTGCCTTTGAGGCCTGAACGGTAAAGTTGCGTAGGTGAAAATCCCAGCTCAGCCCACCGGGAGATAACTACGAGCTTCACACTCTGTTTCCCAACGCAAACAGAGAAGTAGGCCAGTATTTTCTACATTTTGCAACATGATAAACAGAGTCAAACACCATGACCTTGTATCCACCCTTTCCTCCTCCCCATTCCCCGAAGTGCAAGGTGCCCTGATGATCTTCTGCGCCATGACTCAGCAATATAACCTACAGCCAGCATGAACATTTATCTGAGGTCTTGGCGAGTGTTCAGGGTGTTGTGTTAGCGTGCCAGTGACGTGGTTTACAGTATCAGGCCCGGGCCCAGCCCTGGCTGTGCGGTGGACGGCCATTGTAGTCTGGTGGTCGGGGAGGAAATGACACAGGAAGCGACAGGAAACTCCTGTCATGGTCATGGTCACAGTCTGCAAAGCTTCCACCTAGCCCCTCCTCCTGACCACAAAGACACCGTAGTGCTACTGTACGTAGCAGACCCAGACACAGACAACACCAGTCCTCCTGGCGCCGTCTGAAGGTTTCCTGCACACGCAGCTATGCAGTCAAAGGGACTGTCGGAGGACACTGGATACAGCACAGTGGACCAGCAGAGCCCTCCAGTGACAAAGCTAGCTAGCATCTTGTTGCTATTTACAACAGCCAATTACTATGCAAAAAACATGACCTTGTAACAGCATATTTACTGGGAACCTAGGTTATCCAATGTACTTAGCGTAGCTAAGCATAGCTAAGCGTAGCATGGCTCAATTAGCGTAGCTCAGTTAGCCTAGCTCTTGGTACTTGGCCAGGCACACTGTAGACAAAGGCAACAGGCATGATAAGGTCATGAGAGACAGCGAGACCTACTGGCAAGTAAGTTCAACAACCCAGCAGTGCTCCTCTATACTAAAGCACACCACCCTACCAGTAAATGTATGGAAATATATGGATCATTTACAAGTTATTATGCAAAACTACACACAACAACCGGAGGCCAGCCTGATATTATTCAAAGACAACATTCCTCTCAGGTCCAATATGCAAACAGACCATTGTTGGTGCGTTTTACAGTCTGTCTGTCTAACACTGGCACTTGTTTACACACTTAACCACAAGACAACTCTCACTTTGCAAGTACGTCAATGCGGTTTAATATACATTTTGCATACACAGTACTGAGAAAAAAGGATACTGCAATCCCTGTGAAAACCTACACAAGCAAAGCAGCACCCACAACAGGTTTGACATGAAGACTGACCCCCTGGCTACGGTTCTAAATGAGATTCACATCTATTATCTAACCAGACATGGTTGACAGGTTGAGAATGGGTTCTGTGGGCTGTGTTGTGGACCTGGTCCATGCGTCTTACAGTGCTTAAAGTTTGTGTTACGTTAAGGTCGGGTTGTGGGTCGGGTGGTTTTGTGAGCGGGTCTTACCTTATTGGAGGCCATGTCGCTGACTGAGCGGTAGGTCTGGATGGTCTCCAGCTGGTCCAGACACCAGTCCAGCTCCTCCATGGTCTCCATGGCCAGCTTCTGGTACGAATCGTCTGTCAACAGACACACAGACACGTAGTCAGGGCCCAGGGCCGGGTGGCTGTGTCGACCGGGGGGTCCTGGATGTCCTGGAGGTGAAGAGGTGTGAAGAGAGACGCGGTGCTCCTTCATCCTATGTGGCGTTCTCCGTGTGTCTGACGGCGCAGGCTGGTGCCAAAGTGCTCCTTTTTCTCTTTGTCTCTCACACACGCAAACTCTATCTCGCTCGTCTCTGTCGGTGTCTGTCTCTGGCCTCTTTTCCCTCTTCCCCACTCGGCTTCTCTCCTCCCCTCCCTTTCCGAGCGTATCTCCTCCTCCTCCCCCTCAGTCTCTCTCCCCTGCCTCTTTCAGTCTCTCTCCAACTCTTTCTGTGCTTCTCTCCCCCTCCCTCTCCCCTTCTCCCCCAGTCTCTCCCCCTCCCTCTCCCCCGGTCTCTCCCCCAGTCTCTCCCCCTCCCCCTCCCTCTCCCCCAGTCTCTCCCCCTCCCTCTTCTCTTCTCCCCCAGTCTCTCCCCCTCCCCCTCTCTCTCCCCCAGTCTCTCCCCCTCCCCCTCCCTCTCCCCCAGTCTCTCCCCCTCCCTCTCCCCCAGTCTCTCCCCCTCCCTCTCCCCCTCCCTCTCCCCCTCCCTCTCCCCCTCCCTCTCCCCCAGTCTCTCCCCCTCCCTCTCCCCCAGTCTCTCCCCCTCCCTCTCCCCCTCCCTCTCCCCCTCCCCCTCCCCCTCCCTCTCCCCCAGTCTCTCCCCCTCCCTCTCCCCCAGTCTCTCCCCCTCCCTCTCCCCCAGTCTCTCCCCCTCCCTCTCCCCCAGTCTCTCCCCCTCCCTCTCCCCTAGTCTCTCCCCCTCCCTCTCCCCCTCCCCCTCCCTCTCCCCCAGTCTCTCCCCCTCCCTCTTCTCTTCTCCCCCAGTCTCTCCCCCTCCCCCTCCCCCTCCCTCTCCCCCAGTCTCTCCCCCTCCCCCTCCCCCTCCCCCTCCCTCTCCCCCAGTCTCTCCCCCTCCCTCTTCTCCCCCAGTTTCTCCCCTTCCTCAACCCTGTGGTGCTGGGTCGGCGGTCAGCGTTGTGGTGTTGATGTGTCACTGAGCCCCCGGTCTAGGGTGCTGGGTGTGTGTGTGTGTGTGTGTGTGTGTGTGTGTAGGGCTTGTGTACTTGCTTCCCACACAAGCCTTTCACCCGTTTACCAATGCATACATGCACACTTTAAATGATTTACTTGACTCCACCAATTGCGTTTCAACTTTCTCAGACACTTACAATATTACAAACACATTCAAGTCCACTACAAAGCTGCTTGTGACAGCTGGAACAGTGCAATATCTGGTTAGATGCTTGCTCACACACACACACTGGTTGAGGTGGGACACACACACACATATTGCAGGTGTACATGCATGCCCTTACAGGAAATGACAGCAGTTTTCAGAAACGGGGTAGTACATTCACTCTCACACAGTGGAGACTAACATTATGACTTGAGGCTGTCATATTAAGATTTTTATCTCCACGCTGCAGAATGCAAACCTTCCAGAACTGTCTTTCCACAGCACATCCTGCACATGCTCTCATCTTCGAATACATGCTAGCCATGTCCAGACTCCGCTCTGCAGCACATGCCTCTACGCTGGGCGAACTAGCTCTGCTCTCTGATCCCCTCCAAACACACATGAGAGAGAGAGAGAGAGAGAGCGAGAGCGAGAGAGAGCGAGCGAGCGAGGGAGGAAGGAAGAAAAAAAAAGGATATCAAAAGCCCAGCGCTGTGTTTGCACAAGCAACACGAGAGGCAAACTTTAACTCCCTGAGCTGGGGGACGGGGGACGGGGGGGCGGGGGGACTCCAGACCTGGGTTTGACTGGGAGCCAAAGAAACCAGAGAGCTTCCTCTCCAGGACCGGACTCACACAAAACACGGAACGGAGTGTGTCTATCTGGACTACAGCATTTTTCCAGTTCGACGGTCGACAATCCTGAACAAATGGCACGATGACAAAGCAGCAGATGATGGTTCAACTCATTTCACATCTGGAACGACTGAAGGCATCTTGGCCTTTCAACTTCCAACGTTGTTTCAAGGTTGGGGCGGGGGGGAGGGGGGGGGGATGGGGAGCGGGAGCGGGTTGATCTCAACTTCACACACTTCGCATGTGGAAAAGGTTTGCCCCCATACGCTTCGCACAACGGGACGGCTGGCACGCGCCTCAGCAATTTACGTCAATAAAAGCAGATCAAAGCACATCAAAAGAGCTTAGACGGCGCAGTGACGGCAGCCAGGGTGCGCGATCCTTCACAGCGCCAAACCACGGCACCGTACCAAACAGCTGCCAGGGGTAAGAGAGATCCCATGGAGTAGGGCAGCAATGGAGGGGCCGGGGGGATACAGGTACGGCAGTTGTTGCAGAGGAGGAGGAGAGAGCGGTGAGCAGGATCAGAGAGGGGCCTTGGTAGGCTGGAGCCAGCTGCTGCCACTGAGCCTGGGGGGGGGGGGGAACCTGCCAAGAAGGTTCAACCACATCCCGCCTTTTCACCTCAAAGAGGATATATAAAGACCATTAGAGAGGCATCGGAGCAGTCCCAGAACCCAGCAGACTGGATCATGGAACCCGCCCGTGGGTTCTACCAGGGGAGGGATGGAGGGATGATCCTATTAGTGCGGTGGAGCTGGGCAGGGTCCAGAACTTCATCCTGGGTCGTTCGCTGGGACTAGGATAGACTGACCAGATATGTGAAGGCAAAAACGACTGACACTGGTTCATGGTGTAATGGAAAATGTCTATCCCATAATATCACTGACAGAGCTGTGACTCAACAACAACAACAGCAGGATGAAGTCAACAGTCTTGTCTGAAACTGTTACATAAATCTCTACAGACACTATCAATAATTTGGCAACAAATCTTTGATAACCAGTGCTCAATCAAGTGACATGGTCCTTGACATAGACCTGACTCAAAAAGGTGTGGAAATCAGGGATTAGTCACTAGGGATCCAAGCTTCTTCAAGTGTCAAATAAGGTCATTTCAAAACACTGAAACATGATTCATTGAAATCGCCATTCATGCAAGAGAGCAGTTGTTTACGTCTAGATTCAAGACGGTAAGGGACATAACGGAAGCAGACAGGACTGGTAAATCAATCCTCACATCAAATTGTTCATGAATACAACAGACACGACTGTACGTGGGTCAGGTGACATTTCCCATTGTCACCAGTCAAAGAGTGACGCACGCTCCCAGTCACATTCAGAGAGGCTGCTCCTAGACATTTTTCAACGTAGTTTTCCAGACGGAGGTCTGGGTTTTTTTCGGCGGTGGTCTTAATGCTTTGGCCATATGCTGGAGGCAAGGAGGACAACAGGCCTCAGTGAGTGGAGCAGGCCACACCCCCTCTTCTCTCCCCCTCCCTCTCTCAGGCCCACAGACCGGCCTCTGTGAGAGATGTCCAACGGCAGCGCTGTCTCCCCCTCTGCCCCCAAACCCTCTTCGTCTCACACTGCCCCTTTCTCTCTCTCCCCCTCTTTCTCTCCCCCTCCCCCCCTCCCTCTCCCCCTCTCCTGCTCTCGCTCTCTCTCGCCCTCTCTCGCTCTCTCTCGCTCTCTCTCGCTCTCTCTCGCTCTCTCTCGCTCTCTCTCGCTCTCTATTCACCCCATGTATCTGACATTAGATTGGGTAGATACCTGGGTGGAAATGGACAAGAAAAAAAAGATACATATATTTAGTATCCTGCAAACAGCTCCTTGGGTTGCAAAGTGCTATTTCACCTTAAGTCAAACCCATTTCAGAGAAAAAACTATGAGCTGTATGGTCCCAAAGCAGAGTTTGACTAGGGACTCCTAGAGTGAGTGATTTGACCGTATGTCTCAGTACCCGCGTGTGTGGCTCAGGATCCATGTGTACATGCATGTGGGCCCGGAGGAGGAAGAGGAGCCACACTGAATCACCCTATAGAGAGCCCTGCCACGCACACACACCTCCCTGTACGTGCGTCAGTCTCGGAGAAGGAGAGAGAGAGAATGAATGATTCACCTGACAACAGCTGATGAAGTCATCAGAAAGTCATCAGAGAGTCATCCAGAAGTATGTACCAAAGGAGAACAATCAATACACGCAAGTTTTCGGTCTGTTGGACTACATATTCATGACACCTCACAGAGAACGAATCCAAGATGTCAATAGCTCTGACGGACGAAACTGAGGGAAAACCCACAGTCTTCACTTCCCAGCAACATCATAACGCCTCGTTTGAAGTCCACCATCCAACAAACGATAAACAAAGATACATTTGGACAGGGTGATAACAACACACACAAACCGTGTGTATGAGTGAGTGTGTCTATATACATATATACATGTATTACGCATTTGATATGGAGTTACCCGTGGCATATGTTTTACGGTTGTGTGGTGAGGTCTTTCTGGTGCACTCAGAAGCCAGTGTCATGCTGGGTGTATTACCACAGCAAAACAAGGAGCACTAGCCTGTGACTCTTCAAAGTTTACAAGAGTGGCTTCATCTTTCAAACTAGCGAAACAACAGTCAGCTCGCCAGCAACACAGACAGGCATGAACACACACACACACACACACAGCTCTGGGCCTGTTTGACAAGCCTTCACAATGGACCATGGAGCGGTTCTGGCACAGGCTACTGGGTGGGATGGGCGGCAGTCAGCTTTATGGCTGTGTGCTGACGTCAATAACATAATTCAAATACTTAACCAGGCTGCACGCTTCCAGCCCTCAGGGTCCCCTGCTCTAGGCGGGACGGGGGAAAACCTGGAGCCACCGGGTGAACAGGAGTAGAGTTACTCAGACTGGACCGGACCACAGTCCACAGCCTGGACAGATGAAATATGTCCAACTGAACAGGTCAAAACTATCCCTAACCAGCCTATAGCAATGTTATCATTATTGAACTTCAAACTAGGAAGCTCAGGATTCAGGGCCATGCAGGTCATTCTGGGTGTAAGTGTTTCCCATGTGTTTGTCATGGAAGCTTCATGTGCAGACAAGGGGTTTTCCAAAGGCCTCCCCCCTGTGTGTCTCGTGGGGATGATGTCATTTGGCTGGACATGGTGGACAGTGTGACACTGTCTGTACTGAGCCCAGAGCTACAAATGGCCCTCAGTCTCTGGGATCTACTGAGAGGGGTTCTCCAGCTCGTGCTGCCGGTCAAAAAAACAAGTTTGCATGCAGACACACACGCATACACAATGTTTTTGAAAGATTTTTTTTATAAATGTTTTGTATGCATGTATACACTATAGTTAAAATTATATTATACTGTAAGTAGTACTCTATAATTGTATGCATTAATTACTCTGTAATAGTGTACTGTATATTCTATAATTGGTATACTAGAAGTACTCTATAATAGTATACTGTAAATATTAGTGTATAATAAGGACAGTAGTATTACCCATTAACCAGTATAATATCATATACTCAGTATAATATAATCGCGCTGAGCTCAGTAAAAGTAAATGAAACCTGTTATATTGGTTTTAATTCTCATGACGTGATGGTGACGAAACAAGAAACAACAGGTATATGAGGGTGGATGTTGTGCTCATGGCCCACACCCTCTACACACACACACACACACACACTCCCTATAGTGCTGTTTCTCAGGAATATCTGTGCAGGAGCAATGTCCTTAGTTAGAATTTGCTAATTTGATGACGTCACTGACAGGTTACATGATCAGATCACCACCACTGTGGGAGAGTACTCACACATGCACATGCTTACACACACACACACACACAGAATGTACAGTACTTGTAAGCACATATAAGTAGGCTATAATTGTTGAAAACTACACACAGAGGACAGTGCTGTGCAACTGTCACACCAAAACACAAATACATGTTGATACCCAAACACTTTCCAGACTTTACATTACTGTTCCGCCTACAGTTGACACGAATGCGCAGAGTGCACGATCATTTTCATCCCTCTAAATAAGATCAGCAGGCTCCCCTCTACTGCATTTACTAGCCAACCACGTCTTAGCTAGCATGACGATGTTCGGCTAAAGCTAGTGAGAACAGTTACAGATGAATTGCTGATCTCAGATGGCCAACAGCGTCAGTGCTCACGCATTTCCTTCAGAAACCCCCTTTATCAACACCGCAATGCAGGAGAAAGGCGATAATCTAATTCAGCAATGAGTAGTGCTTAGTTGCATAGCTCACGAGACTAGAGAAGAGGAAGCCAAGACCTGGAGCAAAATGTTTGTCAACATGCAAACAGAATGACAGGCGGCGTTTTATCCACTCAAGTTTACTTTTGTACGACCATAGTAATATAATAATAATAATAATAATAATAATAATAATAATAACAAGCTGGATGGACAACGTTCCTGTTGGTCAGATCTCAGGCCCCCTCGTCTCCTCTCGACCCTTCTCACACAGTGACATTGGTCGGGTCATTTACTTAGATATATTTTGACCTTCTTCCCGGGGGCTTGCCAACTTGTTGACCTTTCTCTCTGTCTCCTACCTCATCGCTCTGTGTATCTCACACTGTCTCTCTCGTCCTCTCTCTCCCCCTCTCTCTCTCTCTGGAGATTTAACAGGTGGAAAACTGCAGATGTCTTTTCCAGCACCCCGCTGGGCGCTCACCGACTCCACAGGCCACGAAACCCTGACGCACAGCACAAAAGATTCTGCTCTTTCTCCCTTTTCCTGTCCATGACATTTTATTGAGTAGACAAACAGAGCAGACCCAAGTGCCACGGCACATAGGACAGGATATGAGGCGATGTTTCCCTGGTTGACACATTGTTCTTTGTTATGGTCTCACTCACTGAACAACACCACATCAGCCAGGAGTCAGGTTCCGGTTTGATAACTAAAGGTTGGAATGTCAAATTAACAGATATTACAACGTTTTGCTAAATCACGCAATGAAACCAACTGCCATAAACCCGACTGTGTTATTCTGTGAACAGAGGAGGACATGGAACCAGGTGAGGAGAGAACGTTTTTTTTAGGCCACCACTGGAAACCTGGAGCGTGTGTTATTAAGAGTTTGATTGAGTCCCAGCCTGAGAGAAGTAAGCTCAGTTCCAGAGGGGAGCCCTGCTGGAAGGAAGGATGATGACACACTCCTGTTTTTTCCTGCTGGGGGGTTGGAGGGTCTGCATTGGGCCATCTGGCCCACAAGGAAGTAGAAATAACCTGTGTGTGGACCTGACTGACGTCAATGGACGTGGATACCAGAGAAACAGGAACTAGATTCCTTCTTCACACCCTACCCCCCCCCTCTTTCATCCTTCCCTTATGAGTTTCTGCACGTGCTGCCACTTGTTTCTTTCCTTTCCCGACGGTCTACCTACGACTCCTCTGTCTGATAAGTTGTCAGTTCAGGGAAGTTTATAGGTGTTGCTATTGTTTGTTTATCAAGGGGCTGCATAGATAACTACACGGATTTAAGTTCTAATGTTGTGTACTTGCAGAATAAACATGTGTTTCACATCCAAGTGCATGTTTGGAAAGAGGGTTTTTGTACTGCTGTGTTTCTATGTTCGATTCCAAGTACAGCGGCCTCCTGGACCCATCTTGACAACATCAGTTCCACAGTACAAGGGCAGAGCAGCTGTAAATATCAACAATGCCATTTTCTTTCGAGCCTTGAGACTTTTCTGTCTGTCTGCCAGTAAGACACAAACTCCTCCCTGGAGCAACAGGACACGTCTATTCTAGACCTTATGAAAAGAGTACGAACGACTCCTAGGTTGAAAATGTGAATCCCTCTATGTGATTACGTTGTGGACAGTGTAACAGTGTGTGACTAGTTGGCCTGGACTCACCTGACAGGCTGACCTTGGTGACCGGAGGCTGGGATGTAGCTGGAGACCTTCTGGAACCAAACAAACAATGTTGTTGATGTTTATGATACCCTTGATGGCCATGTTGCTTACATTAGACTGTTGAATTGTATTTACATATCCATGTTCTATTTCTTTTAGTGGCACGTTGATCTTACTAACTAGTAACTGGTCCCGAAACTCAGCACTTTATTTTCCTGAGTAAATTCACGACTGGAACATTCCTTGTTTGTTTGATGAACCCTATGAAGGCTATTAGAATTTTATAATCTTGTATCTATGTCTGTTTTATGTGTCTTGCTACAAAATAATCGCCCTCCAGGGAACAATAAAGTTGAAATACAAGAGAAACAATTACTAAGTGAACCTTGTTCCAACACTGGTATCCTTCTTATCCCCTGACTGAATGTGGAGGTTCCTCTGCATTTCTAACCTGTCCGGCTTTGACTATAAGCCACTGATATGAGAAGTAAGTGAATCTTGGTTTGCTAAAACAACTACAATTACAAAATGAGGGTCAGATGGTTGAATGTGCATAATGACATTGTGTCCTTGGGCAAGGCACTTTACCCTACTTGCCTCGGGGGGAATGTCCCTGTGCTTACTGTAAGTCGCTCTGGATAAGAGTGTCTGCTTAAAAGACTAAATGTAAATGTAAAATGATAAAGTAGTTGGCACAGTTTTGCCTAGCCAAAGCTTGCAGTGTGACCCTTGTGTTTAAGTCCAATATTGACTCATAGGGAACTGTTCAGGTGAGCGACCCATTTCAACGGGTAGTAAGAGATTGAATAGAACTATAGAATGTATCATATTGCATTAGGAATGTCCATTTAAAACTTCACAACATGGATTTAATCTTTCTCAATGGACTGCGTGTGGAATGTATGACCATGCTCCGATAATTGCAGTCATCAGTCAGTGACAGCACTCTGGTGTCTTTGATCGTTTTTAAATGAACACATTTAGTGCCACCTAGTGGCTTCTGTAAAGAACTCATGTCAAGTTGCTCATCAGTCCCATAAAAAAAGTGTGTCTTACACGTGACTTACTTGTTGGAGCTACATTGTACATTAGTCAAGGTCGTAAAGTTGTTCCTGACTGTGCGAAGACTCGCCAGAACCTGAAACCAAATGTCAGAGAGAGAGAGAGAGAGAGAGAGAGAGAGAGAGAGAGAGAGAGAGAGAGAGAG